>NC_057924.1:43771070-44517404 GCF_018873765.1 Telopea speciosissima
AACTCCCTTTGACTTCTGAGGCATTATTAGAGGAGCCGTGTTTGCAGCATGAAAGTGTAAAACTGTTGCTAAGGAGGGTAAAACGGAGAAGTTTCAATAGAAAGAGAGAGGCTGGGTGAGGGGAGAGAAGGAGATGCGGGTTACGAAGGGGAGGTAGATGTAGGAAGGGAAGGGGGAGGGAAATGCAGGCGGGGTTGAGGAGGTAGGGAGGGGAGATGAAGAGGTGGGAGTGAGGGTGGGGGCAGGGGCAGGGGCAGGTTGAGGGTGGGAGCTGGGGGAGATGCCAGGGGGCTGTGGGAGTGGGGTGCTACAGGAGGGGCTGCAAGAGGAAGGTAGAGAGGGAGAGACAGTGGAGGAAAGCAGGGGAGAGAGAGAGCAGTTTGTAATTCTGAAACGAAGAGAAGAGAAGGGAAAGGGAGGGGAGGAGAAGAGCAGGAAAATTACAAAACTGACCGCATCAAAAGATGTAGTCAAGTGACTTGTTCAAGGGCAAATAAAAGAGGTTACAAGAGTTACTTGTAACCAGATTGTTTACAAATAGATTTTCCCTTTGTTTAAGCACCACCTTGATTTGCAAAATGTCCACTATTTTTGATAGCTCTTACTATTTTAAATTAAATTACAAAAAAGGTAAAGAAGTTTTGTTCTTTCAAATGGGCCATTTTCTGTTATTGAATGTCATATGCTGGTCTCCTTATGGTAACTGGTGAACCAGCAATTTGTTTCAATATTTTCTATTATTCTTTTCACCCCTCTTTCCTTATCCAGATGTAATTGGAAATTTTACATGCCAATGCCAATGCCTTATTTTGTTTTCTCTTATAATCCTCATCTTATGATTGTTGGAACCTTTACATATTTTAACCAATGTCTTTTATATAGGATATTTATTCTATGAAATGTTTCAGGTGACAAATGATATATTCACAAAAGAGGATGGAGAATTCCTGATAAAAAATGGAGCACTTCCTGAAGAAAGAATACGTGCTGTTGAAACAGGAGGATGTCCACATGCTGCAATCCGTGAAGATATCAGTATTAATCTTGGACCTCTGGAAGAGCTGTCTAACTTGTTCAAAGCAGACATCCTTCTTTGTGAATCTGGAGGCGGTAATTCTGATGTCCCATGTTGCCTTGATAACTTCGATTGTTTCATTATATAGCTTTGGTACATTAAGCAGCTATTTTTTGTGAAACTATAAGCTCACAAACTGCTCATTTAAACAGCACTGGTTACCTAGACAAACTTTTGGAAATGGGTATTGATCAAGGGAGCCTTGATATTCCCTGAACTTCTATTTCTGCAGATAATTTAGCTGCTAACTTCAGTAGGGAGTTGGCTGACTTCATTGTTTACATAATTGATGTCTCTGGTGGAGATAAGATACCTCGTAAAGGTGGTCCAGGCATTACACAAGCTGACCTTCTGGTATGTTATTCACTGAATCTAACATCTTCTGTTGTTTAGGCTTCTCATCGAGTCTGAAAGTCCTGGATCACATTAGATCATTTCTGTAGAATAAGATTGTTGCATAGTTTAAATGTTCTTCTCTGAGCTCTTTAAATTTAAATGCAGGTAATAAACAAGACTGATATTGCAGAAGCAGTTGGTGCTGACTTGGCAGTCATGGAACGAGATGCACTTCGGATGCGGGATGGAGGACCTTTTGTGTTTGCTCAGGTTGAATATGCTCTCTCTCTCTCTCTCTCTCTCTCTCTCTCTTGGCGTGCTTATGTTTGAAGTGGTTTATGCAGGTGAAGCATGGGCATGGTGTAGAGGAAATAGTTAACCACATCTTACAAGCTTGGGAAGCAGCAACAGGGAAGAAGCGGCACTGAACCCATGTAGGTTTATTTGCCAAATCATATCTGTACCTCAGAGATAATATTTTGTACTGCCTGTTATTTATCCATGGGTGTCTGTTACAATCTTGCTTTATGCGCAATATCACTACGAAAGGATTCACTTATGTGCTACTCTCAATAATCTTTAATAACTGAAAAGCATATCTGGCCACATCATTTGGGTAGTTGCTTCCGATAGCGTTGTGGTCATTAGTTAACCCTTGTATGTTTGATGAGTAACCAAAAGATTTTATTAGAGAAAGCATAATTGTGCAAATCAGAAGTATAAAACTACAGCAGATATGCCTCGACATCCAGTTACCCTATAAACCTTGTATTCATGAGAGAAAATTCTGTGCTGACTTCATCAAGTGAAACCGCAGTCACCTGTTTTAACTGAAAGTAACTGCAGGCTTTATGAAGTTCCAGATACTTGCCATCTTCCAGATGCATCAACTGAGAGGTAACGAGCATACATAGCAGCTTTTGCAGAATCATTAATCATGTTTGATTGGCCCATTTTCTGGAAGGCTTAGGATTGTTTGATTGGGAACTGTCTAGATTATGTGCTTGTCAGAGAGTTGACCACCGGGTTTTTTGTGGATACTGAAGTAGATTGCATCTCTCCCCTCTCCTACACTTGCTCCCTTTTTCTTCTTTTTTGGGTGGGGGGTGGAAGGTGTTGGTGCTAAAGTTATATTAATCTATTCACTATTTACCGTAGTCATTCTGGGGTTATTCCTTCCAATTACTTGTTAATATCCTTTTGGACAAGGGGAGGAATAGTCGAACAGATCATATGTTTGCTGGAGGCCATGACCTTAGCAAGAAGGCATCTGCATTGACTGCTATTTGGGTACCAGTAACAATTTTCAGTAATGTTCTAAGATGAAATGGTGGATCAAATTTCTTAAAAAGCAAGTTTATAGTACAGAGGAGTCACTTTCCACAAATTCTCCATCATACTGAAGCACTCCCTCACGTCCTTAGCTTTGTTACTGCATGAGTGTGACTCCAAGAGCTGTGGTGTAACTGCCCCAGCTTCTGCTCCTGCCAATTGCTTGTCACATATTATTGACCCATCAACATTCATTTAAGTCAGTCATCTTTTGGACGTATCTAGCAGATCAATTTTTAAATCGATGCTCTGTTCCCTGCTCCTTTAAGAAGGCCTCTTATATTTTTTGTGCCCCAATCCAACCTTGTCTAGAATCCGACATGTCAGTCCTCCATTTGGCTACATGTCTCTAAGGTCATTCCCCTTCCGTATGGAAAACTTACAAGAATGTCTTCCTCAAGAGTGTATCTTGGATGTAAGCCTCCAAGACTGGGAAAAAACAATGGAGCCTAATGTACTCACCAAGACAAGACATAATCCACTATAGAACACTTTGGAAAGAAAACCATCCCTTGATTACTGACTGATTCTTGCTTTGGCATGAGTAGTAGAGATTGTTTCTTCTGTAACATTATTCTGTACTTGTCATTCATGTCTAGATTGGCTGGATGCATATACCTTGTGGGAGAGACCATCGTAGCAGTGAATCAAAGAAGCCAGCCAGAATGAAATGAAAATGTTTGCCCTGGACAGATTCTGTTTCCTGCACTACAGGGTGTGAATTGGAAATGGTTACCCTTGAATTGCACATCAGAATCTAGTAACCACTCTGGTTAGAAACCTAATGGATCATCCCACGCCACAGGGTCCCTTTTGATTGCCCATGCATACTCGTGTACAAAATTTTATTTGATCTCCCTCATGAGTTCAGTGAAACTTTGTTCATGGCTTCTTGATTTTTCATCGGTTCCACCATGCCAGGAACTTCTAAGGGTAATGAGCAATGTGTGTGACTGTTCAAACCAACTCCAGCGACCAACATGTAGGATAAAAGCTTTGCCTTTCACAATGGGAAAGCAATGATGGGCAGCCAACTTAGAGGAGATCAAGGGGAGGCCGAGGTACTTAATTGGAAGGTGGCTCATAGAGAAGCCAGAAATGCGCCTTAATCTGTCCTTGGCATCCTTCGAGATATCAGTTAGAAACAACAAAAGTTTATGTTTATTAACACAGACTCGACATAGCAGCGTAGGAGTAGAGAGTAGCCATCACTGCTTCCAAAGAAGAGGGATTGGCTCTTGTGAAAACCATAAGGTCATATGCAAAGACTAAATGTGTGAAAACAAGAGGGCCTTGCATTTAGGGAAGAAACCAATAAGCTTTTACTCTACCTTAGAATGTAAACATCTAGATATAAACTCCATGGCA
Source organism: Telopea speciosissima (assembly GCF_018873765.1). Taxonomy (NCBI): domain Eukaryota; kingdom Viridiplantae; phylum Streptophyta; class Magnoliopsida; order Proteales; family Proteaceae; genus Telopea; species Telopea speciosissima. The sequence goes on from NC_057924.1 coordinate 43,775,182, forward strand.
AGAGTTAAGATATTGGGAGACATAGGACATCCCTACCTAATACTAACCCTACTGTACATTTTAGTATTATCCCATCTTTCACAAAAGGAAATGATTTCAAGTCATTTTACCTGGATAAGAAACAGAGGCAATGCGTACATGCCTCCACCACAAACAGAAGAAATTTTTACACTAATGGGTTTTTCCCTGTTAACTTGAACAAATCCTTGAGCTATTGAAGCAGCCAGTCTTTTGAGATATTTCAGACATAAAATTTAAGAAATAAAATGCCATTAGTTGCTAAATAATATATCAAAGCTTTGGCAGTGGATATTTGTTTGAGATTCTGATGTGATTGCCGCCATATAACATAGAATTTACCTGGGACAATCTTTGGTAATGGAGATGCCATAAATTTTAGATTGCAAAAGCAAGAAACCTTGGTATTCTTGAAAAATAATTACAAATCAAGCACAAGAGATGATAGGCAACTATAATTCAACTTGTAAGTGGTTTAGTTGTTCCATGGTACAACCTTCAACCAACATTAGGGCTTCAATGTAGTGGTTGGAGGAGGCTGGTGGGTTGTGTAAACTCAGAAGCACTGAAGTTCCATGGAATACATTTTTGGTCTTCATCTTTCATCTGATAGCTTCTAATCTGGTGGAAGGGAAAGTGTTCTGTCAATCCCCTGAACATCCAGAAAATTAGGGATCCATTTGGCTAAGTTTTTTGTGGAAGCAACTTTACTTGTTCGCTTCAAGAAGCAATTGAAGTTGCTTCAGAGCCTTAACCCAGCCTGCTCTGTGTGTGTGTGTGTGTCCTGCGTGTGCACGTGTGTTTTTAACTAAATCACTAAATCAATAGTTTAGTGGCATTTTTAACTCATATAGCATGCTCATTATTTATTGAAATTTAAGCAATGAGATGGGGACTCACCCAAATGTGAAATGTCAATCAATTGCTTACAAAGTGGCTAAGTTATGAACTTACAAGAAGGTTTACCAACCCCTATGACATTATAAGCTCCTTTCATAAAATCATAACACTATCTGTTGAAGTAGACTTGAAATATAAAACTTATCTTGTATGCTTAATCCTCGTGTATGGAGCAACCACATCCAGTAGGAGATGTATGTTGATTGCTACACAAACAGAATCATGAACAATAATAAATGGTAATTTGGTTGGGGTGAGTCGTGTCATCCGTCATTCTCCTTGAGATCGTAATCGCCTATATGATGCAATAAAGATTTTGATAATCGACATCCAAGTTAAAACATCCCCTTAAGCCTTTTACTTTACTCTTGAAATGGCCAAAATAACCTTCGTTTGCATTGTTCAAAGCTTTCTATCCCAAGTAATTTCTGATCTAAACAAAACCCAAGAAAGAACGATGAGACTATATGAGAACCAGGTGTTTTCAAATACAATGGCTAGATGAAAACATATGAACGAAATCCTAATTAATTACTCGTCTTTTAAATTTCACATACAAATCAAATTGGCTGCAGATCCTCCATTGGCATCGGAATCGTATAAAAAATATGGGTAATTTACACATACCAGCCCTGAGGTTTGACGAAAGGATAATTTTACCCCCTAGTTTTGGAAAATTCTGCGTATCCCCCTAAGGTTTGCAAATGGTAACAAATAAGCCCATTCCGTCAGTTCATGACTAACTGCGTTAAAATTTAGATTTGAACAGATGGAATTGCCCTTGTAAAAAAAGAAAAAAAAAAAAAACCTGCAACTCATCTTCCCCAAATCGATTGGGGAAGATGAGTTGTAGGTTTTATGCAGAGTAAGTTTAAAAAGATCTTTTATTTCATGGATAAATGAGTTAATCTTCTTATTGGACCTTTTGTTTTTTATTGAGATTAAACATCCACTTCACATGTTTCTAGGGTTTCACGATCAAACTAGTTTTAAATAAGAATCTAACATCACACATTGGACACCCAGAAATTTATAGTAAAAGGGTTCTAATTAATTAAGTGGGGACAAGGAAGCTTGTGGATTAGTACAATTGGATAGTGATGGAGAAGACTTTCATGAATTTGAAGTCCATGGAAGCAGTCAATTCTAATTTAATGGCGACAAATCTAACGATTTTGACATGGAAGTAGAGAAATTTGCAATGAAGAGAGAGGTTGGAGCTCGCAGAGAAGACGACGAACCCCTAACACTTGCGGGAAGATTCTTCCTTCAACCAGAAATGAATCAGGTGATTAGTTGTGGTTGGGATGAAGAATCCAATCGATCTGGAAGCCCTGAAATAATTGAGTACGGAGAAGCCGCATAGAGCTGAATAGTTTATTGGAGGAACCGACGGAAGCAACAAGAAGACAGAAGAGATACAGGCCTATGGGGCAGTGAAGATCGAAGCTGGAATTCCAAATCTGGGTTACTTGGAGTGGTCAACAGCCGCAAGAACCCATATGAGGATGCAGATGATGGGTTTGGAAGTCGGAGGATCTATGTCCTTACTGGCCATGCGCACTCTTCTGATCCCTTCCTAAGCTTCTTCTTATCCTTTGTTCTTGGTTTGGCTTCTGCTACATCAAAGATGCTTCCCTCCCTCCAACAAAACCCATATATTGGGCAGATAACAAGAGTTTAAAGATGAGATTAGACTAACCAATTGTGCCTCTTTGTTGAATTGGTAGAAGCCCTAGCCAATCACAGCATAGACGCTTAAAAGTCCAAGTCACTAGAGCTGCAAGTCAAATGCAGTAATCTATCCGCAGGAATGCACCTTGTTAGATGTTCATCGTTGATGGTTTCTTCCGCTTTGGGAGTTTCATGTGGTAAGGGAATGAAAGTGTTGTGTATTGAGAATCCATCACGCTTTGGGGGATGGAATTTCGTTGATGTCTCTGTTTATTGCTTATTGTCGGAAAGCCGATGAGCCTGATCAAATGGCTACAATCCCTAATAATCCATCTTGTTCTTCTGTAAATTCGATTTCGAGGAGAAGTGAAGAGATTGGAATTGGTTTCTGCATAAAACCTACAACTCATCTTCCCCAATCGATTTGGGGAAGATGAGTTGCAGGTTTTTTTTTTTGCAAGGGCAATTCCGTCAGTTCAAATCTAAATTTTAACGTAGTTAGTCATGAACTGACGGAATGGGCTTATTTGTTACCATTTGCAAACCTCAAGGGGGTACGTAGAATTTTCCAAAACTAGGGGGTAAAATCATACTTTCGTCAAACCTCAGGGGTGGTATGTGTAAATTACTCAAAAAATCTCTCTCTCTCTCTCTGCACCCTTTATCGCTTTCTTAACCGATTCCGCTATCACAGCATGTCAAGATAATACAATATACAAAAAAAAAAAAAAAAAAAAAAAAGGCCCAAGGAGGTGGTTGGGGGTGGGGAAGAGGATTCTTTCATGAGGAAGTGATCTACTGAAGAGATTTCTTTAGAAGGGCGAGGAAGCTCATCCCTATGCTTTTTATGTCTCTACAACTTGCAACCTTTCTTCTTCCAAATGGAGAGATCTTATCAACTATAGCTGGTATGATCCGTCTCTATTTTCACCCTTTCAGTCTTTCTCAGGTTCCCAAAGTTATTACTATTGAATGTTGCAGTGGGTTTCATATCTTTTTCTGAACTTTCAAGTAGACTTATAAGAGAGGATTTAGGGAGACCCATGGCTTGCAATTCGGATTAGCCTACTTAGAGCTTCAATTTTTTGATCAAGATGTGAAGCAATCCCTCATGGATGAACTATGTTGTAGCATTCTACAATGTAATTCGAATTGGGCCCTTCCTGATATCTATATGGAGAAGTATGTCACTGTAAATCTGTAATATAAAAACCACGGTGTGATTTGTTATATGCCTAATAGGCCTCGATCTAGTGTATGGTGATAGATTGGGCCGGCCTAGTACGCGATAGGTTAAAGGGTTTAATTTAATGCGTTCCATCAGCTTTAGAGCTTTTGGTGTATCTGTCAAGTACCTAACCTTTGGTATCAGATTCATACATTTTTTCTAAAATTTCAAGTAAATTTATAAGAGAATTTAGGGAGACCCACGGCTTGCAATTCGGATTAGCCTACTTAGAGCCCCAAATTTTAAAGAAGATGTCAAGCAAACCCTCATGGATCAACTCTATTGTAGTATTCTACAATGTAGTTTGAATTGGGGCCCTTCCTGATATCTATATGGAGAAGTATGTCACTGCAATGTAAAAACCCCAGTGAGATTTATAATGTGCCTAATGGGGCTCGATCTAGTGTATGGGTGCTAGATTGGGAAAGCCTAGTATGGGATAGGTTAGGTTTTCAACAGGTGTTGCAGTTGGATTAATGGTATTATTAGTGGCTACTACTACTGGATAAGTTGCTACTAGATTTTCCAATATAGAGGTAGGGGCAAAGGATCTGATTTAACGTGTTCCATCACCTCTGAAGCTTTTGGCATATCGATCAAGTACCTAACATTTGGTATCAAATCTGAGCATTACATTACAGGATTGAGTCACGGAAAAGGCTACTTAGGAGAGGGATACCTGGAGGAGAGTGAAAGTCGTCAAGAAAGGGCTACCTATTTCCAAGCAAAAACCCTGAGCCAGAGTAGAGCCATTTGGAGAGTGCTACCTACCACCAGAGTGAGAGTTGCCTAGAGTGAGATCCACCGAGGACGATGGCTACAAAAAGCGTGGTGGTCTATTATGTGCCTAATGGGGCTTGATTTAGTGTATAGGCGCTAGATTGGGCCAGCCTAGTATGGGATAGGTTAAAAGATTTGATTTAACGTGTTCCATCAGTTTGGCATATCGGTCAAGTACGTCCTAACAAGATTATATTTGTATATTTGTAGATTTGAGTTGAAAACAGGAAGGACACTAACTGGATTCATAAGGTCAAGTTGGTTCTTTTAAGCATCTATAGTTTTCCTAACAATACTATGCTTCGTCACTTCAATTTCAAGTTTTTCTGGGTCAGTCGTAGAAACCTTAGCAAAAGTCACTAAATAATTGATTTTGCTTGTTAGCTATTAGTATTAGGGGTGTGAACCGGTCGGGCTCGATCGGGCCTAGCCAGGCCTCACCAAGCTTGAAGCATGCACCATGATTGCCGGTTTTAAGTATCCAGGCCGGGCTTGGATGGACTCGAGCTATAATCAGGCCTTAACAAGGTCTTAACCGAGCTCTGGGCCTGTTTAAATCTAAACAGGTTTTAAATGGTGTAGCCCATTAAAATTGAATATTTTAATTTTACAAAGAGATGTACCATCTTGCCACCTCTTTTCTATTTTTTCCCATTAAAATTGAATATTCCAATCGTTTGAACATGACCGATTCATTAGAAATAGTGCAACTCGTGTTGGCCCATGATATGAATTTAAGCTCAAATTTGAATGAAGTGAAATATTGAATATTTAATAGGCCCAGCCCAACAAAAAGTTAATGTCATAAACAATTTTGATAATATAAACAGATTTGGGCCAATAAATCAAACAGTGCCCAAGCCCATGCAAAGAAGTGTACAAGTTAAAAGGTTGGGCTCGGTTGGGCCGTAATTGGTCAGGCTAGGTTGGCCCTTGAATCGATCGGCCAGGTCGGGCATCCGACAGGCTAGGACCTCACGCTGGGACTGCCTAATTATTAAGCCTGACAAGTTTTATAATCAAGCCGGGCCGGGCCGGACCAGGCCAGGCGTTAACTGGGCGGGATCGGTCAAGCCTGCCAGACCTGGAATTGACACCCCTACTAGCTATAATAATGTCTTGCAAATAGTCATGTGCTTTTTGAGGATCACTTTGTTCAATTGTTAATTGCCAAAGCCATTGTTTTACATTTGAATAGAAAATTAGATAAACATTACAACAAAAACCATTTGTGGCTACGGTTAAAAAAGATCAGTAGCCTATTAACATTTGTAGTGAAACCTCTTTTGAAACTTTGTAGGATTACTAGTGCAGTGGTGTCTCTTTGTGTTGATTCAGTCAGCTAGTCATTTGATCAAGTATTTTAACTGCCCACAGTTTGGATTTTGTTGCAAGAAGGTTGCTAACTATAGAAGAATAGTCATAGCCTACTTCATCCAGGCTGTTTACTTGTTTGAATTTAACAAACAAAGGAATAGAACAAAAGAGAATGCTCTTGCTCCAAAATGGTGGAAGCCCTTCAAATACAATTTGGCACAAGTATTAGTAGACGAAAGAGATAGTTCCATTTTCGGGGCTGTACTAGAATGGGACCGATCAACGGCTCTGGCTGACTTTCTGATAAGACCTATGTTAGGAAGACAACACTCGATGGGTATCAAGAAATACCTAATGCAGCAGAAAATTGGATCGCTCTCCCCTTGCATGCAAAATTTACCATACAAAACCTTAATTAGGAGGACATGGGTTACCTTTGAACCACACAAGTATAGTTCCTCAACACGATCTTAGCTCTTCTCCCTCAACCAGTGCAAGGAACACGTTCATGCAACTATTGTGTTTATTGGGAATGCACACGGAAACTCTCTCACCTAGGGTTTCCGAATACTTTAATTTCCAGCCAAAGAGTGAAGGAGAGGGCATCCAAAATCATGTGAGCCATCTCCCTTTCTCCTCCTTTTATGTGGCTAATCTTTTCAATGACAAGTATCCATATCAATCCCTTCACTGACTAGGATCATTGTCAAACACATGTATCCTTGTATGTTACATAATAGGGAAGGGGTATTAGGTATCCTACTTAATCTGAATATATTATAATACCTATTAATATAATTAATAATTATTATAATATTATATAGATTATGCGCAAAAGATTATTGCTTGGTCTTGTAGTTCCTACACCAATGCATGAGTCAATGAGAGTACATGCAGGAGCATCAACATGTATGAGAATTTTCATTACACAAGATGGGGCGGTAATTTCATACGCTCCTGTGGCAAGGCATAGGGGCCACATGACCATGCATAGTTCATTTCCCCATAGATTAAATTAGTTAATACCATTAACTTCCAAAAATAGTACTTATTCAGAAATTAATTTAATTAATTACATATTAGACCTTCCATTAAACAATATCACATAATGGACTAAAGGTATGTAATTATATTATTGTTAAATCTCAGTCCATCAAACATCCCTATACAATGATTCTATGTTAGTGATTGACCAAAATATTTAATAAAATGATATTATCAATAAAAATATTAGCTTTCAAAACAATTGTAAACTGTTTAGAAAGTTGTTACCTGATCAAAATTTTTGTCCAATCATACACATATTCTCTCTACTCAATATTCCCAATAGGGCAGTCAGTGTATTTTGTGTTGAATGTCTTTCTCATTCACAATCAAACACCATGAATCCAATATGTCGATGTATAGTCATCAAGAAAACATCAACCATTGGTTCGCCAAACTCATGATGCGTAACCGCAACGATAAAGACCTCTCAAGTCAAGAGACCAATTAAATTCTAATAAAGAGAACTTTATTCCTCATCAATTGGCAGTGACACATGTAAGACTTTTATGTGGTCTTGTACTATATATACACAGTTTGTGCACTCACGCACGTGTCTTGAAATCATTATTTCAAAGTACACAGTGTAATTGTCACACCTGCAACCCACCCCCTGGGAGGATTCGGCTAGTGACCCGAATACCCGAAGTATTCAAAGACCTCCAGGATCCAGATACAGTATTTACACGTCACAAGCACAACAACAATATCGAGATAACAAGTGTTTCATTGATTAGAGTGCACGGAAAGTAAATGCCTACAAGTTTATATATATTATTTACATTGAAAGTCCCAACAGCCCGATATCCCTAAGATCACAATTATCAGGCCCACACACAACCATTCCAAAATACATACATTGGAAACTCTTCCACAAAAAATGATATGAATAAACAAAAGAAATAAAAAGGATAACACCACAACATCAGTCCCTATTCTCTAAGTAATCCTCTCCGCCATCATCACATCTACCTGTAAGATTATCTAAAAGAAGGATTCCACGAGTATGAGCCCCATCGAGCCCCATGAATGAAGAATAAATCATGCATGCAGATCCAACACAAAATATAATCTTATATGCATAGAGTTCATTTTTATTATTAATCCACCTAACAAAAAAACTAAACCTGGATAAGAAGGTATTGCTACAATCCCCAATATATGTATCCCTGGTACGGGCTATTAACCACTTCCCGCGATACATCCATTGAGTTGTCGGATAAAAGTAGTCGGCTCTAGCATCCCTTCTCAAGGTCAGCCTGATCAACCCTCTAAGTTACCACTATGCTACCACCATCCCTATTGACTGATGGAACAATCGACACCACCTATCCTAATGACCTGATGAGTCTACTGAATGACCAATGCCCTTTCAGGACATTAACCTTACACAATTGTGGTATCCAACACCTTAACCTCCTGTTGGCAAGGGTTCGTAGTACCGGGTGATGTTAATCCTTAGTCACAAGCCATTTTACATGAACATAGTATGAAGTGTACAGTGCTCCTGCATCCCATACTGTGGCACACCATACCTTTCATTTTCAAGCCGACTATGGCATCTATTCTAACAATCATATGTAAGCATGCCAACAGTAATATCATATCTCAATAATTTTCATTCAAATCTCATAACAATAATAAGAAATAAGAATGAGAAATAACGTAATCAACCGCCATATTATAGCACAACAATTGTATTACACGTACATGTATGACATATTTCCACTCACCTTGTTATGGTTGTGTTTGCAAAGCTCGAATAGTTCTCGAGTTGGTTGTCGATAGGCTTCGCCAATTGAGCAGTCCTATCCATGGTTGACAAATTATACACACATGTCAAAAATGTGCTTGAAAGAAGGTGGGGCCCTAGGGTACAAGTGGATCTATGTTAGAACATGCCTTAAACCCAAAACAGGACTTACAATACTTTGGTTGATTTGAGGTGGTCAATTAGAGACATTAACTAGAGACAGTCAGTAGCTATAGGAATTTAAAAGAAAAATATGGGGTTTTGTATGGAAATTTTGGATCACTGAGAAGAAGAATTGGGCAATGATTTCTTCTAATAAAATGAAGTCCTATGAGTCTAGTTTCTAAAAAAAATCAAGAATCAATGCAAATGAAATTCAAATGATGGAGTTATGTAATTTTTACTAAACAGGGGTCAATCTGCCAAAATAGAAGAATTCGATCTTCTGACTTAACATATCTCCCAAATTGATGTGAAATTTAAGCTCTTTTATAGACATAATTGAAAAAATTATATTTCTTCACAAATGAAAGCTTTATGAGTCTATTTTCTAACAAAATTGGAATCACCCAATTCTAAGTTAAAAAGAGGGAGATATCGCTTCTGCAATGTCCAAAGGTCATTCAGCCTGAGACAGCATTCTCTGGTCTATGGAAGTGGTCGACCATTGGCATAGACCAGAGATTTTGCAGCGACAAAATCAAAGACAAAAATAAGGTTTTAGGAGGGGTTTTGGCTTAGATTTGTCCAATTGAAAACAGGGATGGTGTCTATTCAAATTGAACCCAAATATAAGTTTGGGAAATGAGTAATTTGTTGAATTGAGTTGGGGTTGGGTGTATGCAATGGATTTTGGTTCCAAGCATAAGGATTTAGCCATGCATGGCTGGAATTAGTTTCTACCAGTCACAATTCAGCTTATATGGTTAGGATTGGTTGTTAATTTGATTAGAATATGATTAGGTTTAGACTACTAGGTTTGGATCATGCTTGCATGGGTAATGGAGTCTCAAATTCATAAATTGCAAGCTAAATTATATGTAAGCATGGTGAATAACGGCTCTCACACTTATTAATCTAACAATTCAGTTTGATTGTGACCTAGGAAGAACTTGGGAATAGGAAAATAATTAGGTTGGGGATTATTTGAAAGGTGAGATGACTCCTACCATGGATTTATCCATCAAAACCGAAATTGGGAAGCATGGTTTTGGTCTCGACAAGGGTTTGAGAAGAACCCATACAAATGGAATGAAGAATTAGGGAGAGAGATGATTACTTACCACACTAGCAACCATGATTTCTTCCACTTCTCCTCTCTTCTTCCTTTCTTTTCTTTCTCTGTTTCTAACGATTGTAATAGTGTAAATGAGTTTAGAGTTTAGTTTTGTTTATATAGGAAGTGGATTAAGAGTCTATTTGGCAATGCTCAAATATATTTAAAATTGATTAATTGGCCGAATTTGTGTACGTGGGTTAATTTAAGCGGACCTCATATACCAACGTTGTTGGGGGAACATTTCAATTAGATAAATGGGACGTGGCGACAAGATCCCTGACTCGAGGCACCGGGTCCTGTACTCCCGAGACAAAAATCTACAGTAACAACAACTCTGGTTGATGTAAGTCGTTGACCAAAGGGATCCACCAGAGTGTGATCTTTATGTTGTCCAAGTGTCGGAACACCTCGAGCTTTGGTAGTTTTGTGTAATAACACATTCCCAACAACGTTTTCATGCCCTAAATACCCAAAACAGGGTTAGGGTTGCTTACCAAGAATTGTACATTTGTTTGTGAATTTTACAATTGCACGGGGGAGGTACGCGTCGTTTTGCCGGCAAGTGGAAACTTATAATTGGGGTTCTTTTTTCTTGCTCGAATACTTTATTCATATCCCATAACGTATAAGTGGCTTATGGTTTCGGGTTCTGGACCTACAATTGGATTTGGATTAGGGCTCGAATTCGGATCCGGGTTAATGGGCTTACAATCAAACTTCAAATTAGTTCGGTTTTTTGGGCATGTGTATAACATACCTCCCACCTTACAAAAATTTCGTCCTCAAAATTTGACGTGTCTGGGGATCCGTGAAGGTGAGGATACCTGGACTGCTTTTCATCTTTTCGTCACTCAGATGTTCCTTGATTCGATGCGATTACTTCATAGTACCTTTTTGTCTCGTATCGTCATGCCTCTTTTGTTTTAATTGAACTACCAGGGTTCCATTCTCAAATATCCGACCCTCAATAAGTGATGTAAATCACACCCAGGTTTGATTAATCTAAGACTCTACTTAATATAAGGACCCAAGGAAAATCGAACCCCAAATGTACACTTCAAGAAATCAACTTGTCAAACTATCCCCGCATATTTCACCCACTAATCTATGTTTCTTATAGCTTTGGGTTATATGGTATTAATCTATACTACCTTACTTAATTACAAGACTTTTTCTATGAAAACTTTCACTTTTAGTTCTTTAATACCTAACTCAACTTTAGAATGAGTTGCAATATTGATGGAATCACTATTATTCACTCCCAATAACGGAGGGGACATTCGGTGATCCATTACTCCACTCATACCTATTGTCGAGTAAGGTTTGTCACAAATCCTTCAGTTCCAGTTCCTTTCTGTTCTCGACTATTCTTGGCTACATTAATATCCATTTCCGTTATTTTCGTCAACTTAAATTCTCAGATCTGTCATTCACTCCCAATTACTTGATATACCTAATACTTACTTGAATTCAACCTGTAATGTTCCATCCATTTGGTTCATGGGCATATATCTTTATCGAGGCTTTATTATGCGTCTACGGTCTCTCACCGTCCCTCCAAAATCTAGATACGAATCTAGGATTTCCTAATGGATAAGGTTCATACACTTCGTTTAGATTCACAATATATCCAATAGGAGTGCTAACCATTAATTTGTGTTCCATGTTCTTCTAGGGCATATTTATATTACTAGCAAAAGTAGTAGGAACGAAGGAGTGTGATGCATTGAACTTAAATAATATTCAAATAGGTGAGGATGATATGGATAGAGTACCTATCATCACATCTGAAGTCGTCTCAATTTCCTCTGTGGTTAAGGAATATACTTGCCCTTGAACTCTGTTTCCTTGGGACTGGAAGGACCTAGCAGTAGGTTGAATTGGGAAGATGTATTCATTTCTTGGCGTGGACAGTCTCTGGCCATGTGTCCGAGTTGATTGCATGTGTAACATCGACAAGGGCCATAGGGTCGAAGATTAAACATGGATCTAACGGGCTGAGAAGATGCTTGAATTGTAGTCGGTCAAGGGGACTGAAAAGTTTGACCCATTTCTGGCCTACTGTCCTATTGTGGCTGCTCGGGATGGGTGACATGTAGATACGGCATGTACTTAGCTTCACGATTTGAGCAAGCCCTGGCTATATGCCCCAACTGATCACAAATGAAACAATGAATGTTCATATCAAACGGTCGTGATGCAGTTGTGAACTTTTTCGAATGGTTAGGTTGATTTGCATCCTTTTCGTCAGAGCATGCTGAAGTTGAATTAGAATAGGGTCCTCTAGGAATCTTACTCGGTGTCCCAGACACTTGTGAGGTCATAAGTCTCTTCTTAGACCCTTGTCGTGTTATGCCCTCAACTACTTGTCCTTCTCTCACAGATTTGTCGGGCACAGGTGGTGTATCATACACAAGAGAAGTCTCTAATATGGCTTGCGCTTGCTACGCAGCTTGAATTTGTGCATTCATCCAAATTATGAACTGCTGCTGTAGTTGTCGGATTGCAAAAATTGTATTGCTCACGAATAGTCCATGTTGTTGTTGGAAATCTTTCATCATATCTCCTATGATTATAATAGTATCTTGAGTTGTATGCACTGGTGGAGCTATGGGGGTTGTAAGCATGGTAGGATTAGGTGTCCCGATTATTTCCTTATCTCGCATCATTGCTTGGAATTGGGCACTCATAGTTTTTATGAAGGTCCATTGTTCCTGTTGTATGGACTGCATCGTATTGGCCACGATGGTAGCTACCTCACTAGAGATCATAATAGGGGGAGGTGCAGGTGCATGATTTGGAGGGGTCTTAGGTACTAGTGTAGAAGGAACCTAAGGTACACTTGTAGAGGAGGAAGAAATTTTTATGTTCTGAGCAAGGGGTTCATTGAGAGGATGGATTGGAGGAATAATAGGCGGACATGCTCCATGAGAAACTTTTTTGTTGGATCGAGCTCGAACCATGATTGTTTTTTGAAAGAAATTTGGAAATATATATTCTTACTTGGATGCAATAAGAAGATTAAACATATCTCATATGTTGGGACAACATTTGTACTCTCTAAATATTAGAATGGAATCAATCAAGGATACATGCTTCACAAAAGTATGATTTAAGATCTGAAATTTATAGTCGAAACGTTTAGATAGAAGGATGATGAGGTAGTATTAAGCAGAAATGTGTACTCGTGTGTCCTAACTTAAACACTGGATTTGGTCTGACTATGGATGGAGTAAGATTTCAATATGGGTTGTTTGAGTCTGGAGGTATTCTATTCCCTTTTCAATTACGCCAAAGTCTCTGGCTATCAGGGTTCAATTATGGTACAACTAGGTCTGTAGATATCTACAATTCGTTGACTATTTTTTCGAGTTTATTATTCAGCTCATGAACGTCGTTATTGTCATAACGGTATTCTTCGTTTGGTCTTAGGGTGTAATTCATTTGAAACTCTTCTTATGGTGTTAATTCTTCGCTTGGGCTGTCGTCAACTAGAGTAGGTTTAAACTAGGAGTCTAAATCACATAGTTCTCTATCCGTTAATGCACATTTGAGAATCTAAATTTTTGTACTTAAGAAAGCGTATCCCATTAGACAAGTATAATTTATCTTGTGAATATAGAGGTTAAGTCATGGGTGAGGTCCAAAACTAAGTGTCAAAAGTATTCAAGTCAATCCCAACCGAATTTCACTGTCCTGCCAGTCTCTGATCTGTGTGAGGTGTCAACTAGTCACATCGACCAGAGTGTCGGGGATAGGTTTTAAAAGCCAAATCACAATTCATTTTCTTCATTTCTTATCACTTTTATTAGAGCAGTTGCTCTAAGATTGACTAGAGGCTCTCTTTTTTTTCTTTTTTTAGTATTCTCTCATCATTCTAGGGCTTTTCTTCAAGGTTCGTGTACTCAATATTGCAAAAAGGTAAGTTTTATTTGAAATCCCTAAATTTCTTTGTAAAATTTTTTTTTTGTTTCTTACAAACCCTAGGTCTTTTCTTATTTCTTTTCTTGTGAAATCTTTTTTTTTTTGTAAATGTTGTTCCTCTTTGTTCATTGCTTAAACTAAATGTTTTCTTTGCTATTCTTGTTACCTTCTTCTCTCTTTTTTTTTTTTTTTTGGTTTGAGGTTTCATTAGAGGTTTTTTTTTTAACACTCTCTAACTCTTCTCTATTTCTCTGTTCTAATTTTTTTTGAATCCTTGTAAATGTCATCTCTCCTTTGATCTTGTATGATCTATATATATTTTTCTTTTTTGCTATAACCTATGCTTCTAATTCTTGTTTGTGATGTTTATGTGCATTATATCATTTTCTTTTTTTTTTTTGTTTGTAAAACTTCGAACTCTTTTCATCTCTTATTGTTTCCTTGTAGCCATGTCTTTAAGTAGAGCCAGTGGTGCATCGAGGAAGACTTTGGCTAGTAAACGCCAACGATAAGAGTCACCAACCTAGCCATCATCATCATCATCCTCATCATCTGAGGATGAGCCATATGTTGCTTCTATATAGGTGGATGAGGAAGTGGTGGAATTTGACGAGGACCAATTCTTGAATTAATCAAATTCTCAAAAAAATGGGGTGTCTATCGTGTGAAGAAAGCGGAAGATGGTAAGGTGATCAATGCAAAACATCTTAAGAAATTCTATGTTTACGAGCATTTCAATGCTTTGGGTTTGATTTTATTGATGAAGCGACAAATGGAGAGGGAACAGAGCCAATCAACAATGCTACCCTCAAAAGAATGCAACTATTTGACAAAGCTGGTGGCGATGAGGAAGGAGGATTACATCAGGGTGCCATTGTTGGAGGTCATGCTAGGGCCTCATCATCACAGGGACCATTACCACCAGTTGGAGTTTATGATTTGAAGGACGTGATGGCTCGCTTTGACAGCTTTGGTACAACGCTCACCAATATATCTACCCGGATGGATCAGGACTTAACGAGAGTGGAGGGCAGATTGGGTATCATGGAGCAGACGCTGGATTTCTTGGATGCACATTTTCAAGTTGATTCGTATCCACCGCCATCAACACAGGACCCGCCTCAGGAGTGGAACTAGGCCTTAGGATTTTCTAGTGCTTTCCAACTATGTTTTGTGTTTTATTCCTTTCATTATTAGTTGTATATATATATATATATTTTTTTTTTAATTTTAGAAAAGAAATATGATGTAAAAGCTTATGATCTTGAATTATAATATATTGTTGGCTTTTGCACCTAGCTAGTCTCTTATGGTGTTCTTCTACCCCCCCCCCCCATTTATAGTTATGTTATTTATTTATTTTTGCCTCTAGACCTTGCTACTTTCGCTTCCGTCGCTTGTGAGTGTAAATAGAGCATCACGCTCTAATACCATTCTTTCACACCTGCAACCCACCCCCTGAGAGGATTCGACTAGTGACCCGAATACCTGAAATATTTGAAGACCTCCAGGATCCAGATACAATATTTACATGTCACAAACACAACACAATATCGAGATAACAAATGTTTCATTGATCAGAGTGCACAAAAAGTACATGCCTTCAAGTTTATGTATATTATTTACATTGAAAGTCCCAATAGCCCGATATCCCTAAGTTCACAATCATCGGGCCCACACACAACTATTCTAAAATACATACAGTGGAAACTCTTCCAACAAAAATGATAGTAATAAACAAAAGAAATAAAAAATGATAACACCACATCATCAGTCCCTCTTCTCCAAGTAATCCTCTCTGCCACCATCACATCCACCTGTAAGATCATCTAAAAGAAGGATTCCACGAGTGTGAGCTCCACCGAGCTTCGTGAATGAAAAATAAACCATGCATGCAGATGCAACACAAAACATGATCCTATATGTAAGGGGTTCATTTTTATTATTAATCCACCTAATAACAAAACTAAGTATGGATAAGAAAGTACTGCTACAATCCCCAATACATGTATCTCTGGTGCTGGCTTTTAACCCCCTCTCACGATGCACTCATTGAGTTGTTAGAGAAAACTAGTCGGCTCCAGCATCCTTTCCCAAGGTCAGCCCGACCAGCCCTCTAAGTTACCACTGTGCTACCACCATTCCCATTGACTGATGGAACAACCGACACCACCTGTCCTAATGGTCCGATGAGTCTACTGAATGACCAATACCCTTTCAGGACATGAACCTTACACAATTATGGTATCCAACACCTTAACCTCTATTTGCAAGGGTTCGTAGTACCGGGTGATATTAATCCTCAGCCATATGCCATTCTATATGAACATAGTATGAAATGTACAGTGCTCCCGCATCCCATACTATGCAACACCATACCTTTCATTTTCAAGCCGACTACGACATCTATTCTAACAATCATATGCAAGCATGCCAACAATAATATCATGTCTCATCAATTTCCATTCAAATCTCATAACAATAATAAGAAATAAGAATGAGAAATAACATAATCAATCACTATATTATAGCACAACAGTTGTATTACACCTACATATATGACGTATTCCCACTCACCTTGTTATGGTTGTGTTTGCAAAGCTTGAATAGTTCTCGAGTTGGTTGCCGATAGGCTTCGCCAATCGAGCGATCCTAACCATGGTTGACAAATTATACACATATGTCAAAAATGTGTTTGAGAGAACGTGGGGCCCTAGGGTACAAGTGGGTCCATGTTAGAATATGTCTTAAACCCAAAATAGGGCTGACAGTACTCTGGTTGATTTGAGTGGGACCAGAGACATCAACTAGAGACAGTCAGTAGCTACAGAAATTTAAAAGAAAAATATAGGATTTTGTATGAAAATTTTGGATCACTTTGAAGAAGAATTGACAATGTTTTCTTCTAACAAAATGAAGCCCTATGAATCTAGTTTCTGAAAAATCAAGAATCAAAGAAAATAAAGTTCAAATGATGGAGTTATGTAATTTTTACTAAACAGGGGTCAATCTACCAGAATAGAAGAATTCGATCTTCTGACAGAACATTTCCCTCAACTTGATATGAAATTTAAGCTCACTTATAGACATAGTTGGAAAAATTATATTTCTACACAAATGAAAGCTTTATGAGTCTATTTTCTAGCGAAATTAGAATCACCCGATTTTGAGTTAAAAAGAGGGAGATATCGCTTCTGCAATGCCCAAAGGTCATTCAGCCTGAGACAACATTCTCTGGTCTATGGAAGTGGTCAACCACTGGCATAGACCAAAGATTTTGCAGCAGCAAAATCGAGGACAAAAAAATGGTTTTGGGAGGGGTTTTGGCTTGGATTTGTCCAATTGAAAACAGGGATGGTGTCTAGGGCATAGATTATTCAAATTGAACCCAAATATAGGTTTGGGAAATGGGTAATTTGTTGAATTGAGTTGGGGTTGAGTGTATGCAATAGATTTTGGTTCCAAACATAAGGATTTAGCCCTGCATGGCTGGAATTAGTTTCTATCAGTCACAATTCAATTTATATGGTTAGGATTGATTGTTAATTTGATTAGAACATGGTTAGGTTTAGACTACTAGGTTTGAAGCATGCATGCATGGATAATTGAGTCTCAAATTCATAAATTGCAAGCTAAATTATATGTACGCATGGTAAATAACAGCTCTCACACTTATCAATCTAACAATTCAGTGTGATTGTAAGCTAGGAAGAATTTGAGAATAGAAAAATAACTAGGCTAAGGATTATTTGAAAAGTGAGATGAATCCTACCATGGATTTATCCATCAAAACCAAAATTGGGAAGCATGGTTTTTGATCTCAGCAAGGTTTGAGAAGAACCCAAACAGATGGAATGAAGAGGTAGGGAGAGAGATGATTACCTACCAGACTAGTAGCCACGATTTCTTCTTCTTCCACTTCTCCTTTCTTCTTCTTCTTCATTTCTCTCTTTTTCTTCCTTTCTTTTCTTTTTCTGCTTCTAACGATTGTAATAGTGTAAATGAGTTTAGAGTTTAGTTTTGTTTATATAGGAAGTAGATTAAGGGTCTATTTGACAATGCTCAAATTTATTCAAAATTGATTAATTGGCCGAATTTGTGTACGTGGGTTAATTAAGTGGGCCCCACATACCTACGTTGTTGGGGAAACATTTCAATTAGATAAATGGGACGCGGCGGCAAGATCCCCGACTCGAGGCACCGGGTCCTGCACTGTCGAGACAAAAATCTATAGTAACAGTAGCTCTGGTCGATGTAAGTGGTCGACCAGAGGGATCCACCAGAGTGTGATCTTTATGCTGTCCAAGTGTCGGAACACCTCGAGCTTTGGTGGTTTCATGTATTAATACATTCTGAACAACGTTTTCATGCCCAAATACCCAAAACATGGTTAGGGTTGCTTACCAAGAAGTGTACAATTTGTTTGTAAATTTTGCAATTTCATGGGGAGGTACGCGTCGTTTTGTCGGCAAGTGGAAACTTATAATTGGGGTTCTTTCTTTTTGCTCGAATACTTGGTTAATATCCCATAACACACAAGTGACTTATGATTTCGGGTTCCGGACCTACAATTGGATTCGAGTTAGGGTTCGGATTCAGATCTAGATTAATAGGCTTACATTCAAAGTTCAAATTAGCCCGGGTTTTTGGGCATGGGTGTAACAGTTATGACCATAATTAGGATGCCTAGTCCTATCTCTAATCGAGAGCAATTTTAAGTGGAAACTTAAGGACTACTGTAGCCCGTCAATAATCATGCATAATAAATTAATGTAAATATTAAATAAGACCAGGTTTGATGAATATATTTCCAACAACCTAGTGATGCTTCTACGGTTGTTCTAGCACTCAGAAGAACATTACTGTAGAGCCTCACATTTATAAGGGACAATGAGGGTGATCTCTGGTTACTACTTACTAGCATGGGAAAGCTTAAAAGGATCTGTTAGATTTAGTGTAGCTCTGGAAGGACTAAATCCACCGTAGAAAAATCTGGGAGTTGCAATGTGTGCATTGTAGGGCATTTTTTAGGGGTTGGATTCATCTCCAAAAGCAAGGACTCTTTGTGGAGACTCATCTGTTCAATCCACCATTTGTGTCACTACCCATGAGCTTGAGAGCACTGGAGAGAAAGTTGTGTTTGTGTGGAAGAGTTTTAAATCAATGTTTTCTTTCAAGTGACAAGACTCAGACTAATGAAGAAGTGGAAAGACAAAAGAAGACTGCTGCTAGTGGAGGAAGAGGCAATGGAGTTAGAGAAATGAAGAAATGGATTCCACATCTGTATGTGAAACTGTGCCTATATCTGTTACTATAATACTATTACACTTACTGTTTACTGGATGACACAAAGGCAGATACGCAGGCCAGCAATGGAAAGGATTATGGGAAGGAGAACAATGATCCTGGTCATGAGCATGTAGCAGCAAAGCTGGTTGTGAAGTCTAAGGACAAAATAAAGTTTCTTCGAGGCTCATGGTGGTCTAATTGTTATACTAGGCATATACTGTAAGACAAAGCAGATATACAGAAATAGAGAAATACCTATTATCGCACACCAATTGCAGAGTGAAACGAACTAGAAAGGAAGAAGCACGGACAATCGAGTTGAGTCGTATCTGAAAGACACTTTCCTTAAGGATTTAGATGCCCCCTCTTCTGCAACGGGGTTGACCTTGCACCTTACCCTCCAAGATAAATACAACTCCTAAACGTATAGGTTGCAGAACCTAATACGAGTACCAAGGATACCAAACGGCTATACAACCCTCTTATTACTTAAACGAAAATGCAGTATCTGTCTCTGGAACGGACTGTTGCAGGGACAATACGTTTCTGTTGTCTATATCAAATGCAGGCATGACATGGTGTATATATATAATACTGGAGTACCCTTTCATGAAGGGATACATCCGTATGAATACAGGTGATATACGTACAGGGGTGTAACCCTTACATGGGAGGTGTGACCGTATGTATACCTCCACGTACAGGGAGGGGGTGTAACTATTCATAACATTAAAACTCCTATAAGGTTTTGTCCACACCCACACCCCGACCCCGACCCCGACCCCGACCACGTCCACGGCCCGGCCCCGCCCAGCTCGGCGCGTGCGCGATTCAAAGCACCCCAAGGACCCCCCACACACTAGAGAGTAGGGTGTCTTCCTCTCCAAAAGGCTCACACCTTAAGGAAACAATCCTATATATATACCCCTCAAGTAACTCTCCCACAACCAATGTGAGACTATTCTTGAGCTCAATTCTAGCCTCTTGCACACAAGAGAGTACAACCAATTTCAAACAAAATAGAGGAGGGAAACAAAAGAGGAGGGAATGAAACAAAACACAATTTTGAAACTTTGACACACACTTGAAAAAGTGCTTTTTGAAACAAGTGCTTTGACCCAAAGTGCTTCTATAAAATAATAATACAACACTAATGATTTGGAACTCCGGCTGGAAATCCATAACAGCAAGCTCATAACCAGGCAGCTGAAGTCCTTCTATACTATTCAACCTTCACCACCATCACTACCAAGCAAACCTGAATAATTCTACTACACAAGTAAAAGGGAGAATTGCTCCCAATTTTACCGGAGAATCCATAATTTTCATTCATTTTTACTAGGGCTGCAAGTTTGGCCCTGTCGGCCCGAACCCACCCTAGCCCGCCGTGAGTCCGAACAAGGGCTGGGTTGAGATACATAACCTTGAGGGCGGGTCAAGGCTAAAAATTTCTGACTCCAGTTAGGGTTAGGTCGGGTCGGGCCAGGGTTGAGCCCTTGGGCTGAGCTTAGCCTGGCCCAGCCCAACCCTATTTTAAGTTATGCTATTAAATATATATTGATATTCTATATATATATTATAAACTTTAAATGTCAAATAATTTTTATTATATAATATATTATATATGAAGATAATAAGTGATAATTAGATAATATAATTTATTATAGTGTTATTTTATGTAAAATTGATAATTTTCTCCACGATCCGGCCCTACTCAGTCCAGTCTATGCATCTCTCTCTTCAACCACTTCATAGTTAGGGCCAATCAGGGTTTGTCCGACCCAATCCTAATGGCGGGTCAGGGTTGGATTTTCTAGGCTTTGGCCTAGGCCCAGTTAAGGGGACTCAGAGTTGGGTTGAGGTTTTAAAAGGTCCGCCCAACCCAACCCGTGCAACCCTAATTTTTACCTGCTCTCTCTTTTTTGGTGGAAATAAGACTATTTATTAAAGAAAGCACGGAATCCGGATTACAAATCTTAGAAATCCAAAGAGAGGAAGTTGGCCATGATGCCCTACACAAAATGGACAAGGCCTTGCTAACCAGGGAGTCAGCTGAACTGTTAATCTCCTTAGGCTAGACTGCTAGACTTTTAATTCCCTACAAGGGCTTGGTTTGATGGGGGGGTTTGGGAATCTGGGTTTTAGGGAGAAATTGACCAAAGTAGGCTCTTAATTTCCTATCAAAGGGCATTGATGGGTTTAGAACCTAGGTTTTAGGAAAAAGTTGACAAAAAATTCAGTCCGAACTCCGAAACAATAAAAACGTTACATGCATGAGCCATCCATTCTCTTAATGGAGACCGTGAATTTCCAAAAGTGCCTTAGGTACACAATAAAATAACGAAAAAGGTTAACGACTCCGCTGGGGATCGAACCCAGAATCTCTGGTTCCGTAGACCAGCGCCTTATCCATTGGGCCACGGAGTCATTATTAAAGCAATTATAGAATATTGTATAAAATACAGTGGTTTTTTTCAAATACTTCAAAGTTTCTAACTATGCGTTAACAATTCTAAATTGCACAACATATTGCTCATGCTCTATTAGCTTTCCTCTCCTACGGGTTTCAATCTAGGACTAGGAGTCTGAACGTACCTGTTGCACAAAGAATGTTGCCGGAGGAAAACCCCTCAAGCAGTACAACCTTCAAGCTAACCTTGAGCTAAGAATGAATTAGGGAAAAACGAAGTTAACATTGTGAAGTCTCTTGATTTCTTTATTGATAAAAGAATGGATGGATGAGTGAATGAATTTACATGAGCACTAATGCTCTTATTTATACAAGTTTGGGCCTAACCCCTTTCCTTTTTAGTAAGATGGTCCCTGCGTGCTCGGATTAGGAAACTATGATAGGAACCGAGATTCTCTCATTAAATCTTGGGATCCTTCTATATGTGGCACGTGAGTTACGGTTATCAACATGTTCCCACTTGGAAGTTTTACAGCCATCTCTGTTGACGTGTCCTGGTTGGTATAACTGTCTCGAGCTTGGAAACTAGTTTGCTTGTGGCCCAAGGGAGACCACGTGTAAGGCAAAGATTGGTCACATAAAAAGTGGTAAATTATTTGCCCTCTACTCCTTTTACTTGAAGTAAGGTATGGGGAGTATATTTCTTCGGTATCCCGTGCTGGCACGAAAGCAGCTCGGATTATATGTTCGGTGATGTTGACAGTTGGTGAGTTATCTCGTTTTGCCTTTTGGGTCATATTTCTTCTTTGGACGACTTTACCCTCCATGGGTCTTTTACAATCGCGCCGCCATTTGTCGATGTTTGCACGTGAATGCGAAATATCTTTCGATTTTCACACCTTTTGAGGGAAACTTGATGGGACGTCAAAAGTTTAAATTTAAACTTTCTTGCTTTCCCGGTGTTTTCCTTGTAAAGGTAGTTTTTCTCATCTGCGAAATTCGTGTCTTTTCTTCTTCTCCATCTGGGCATCCTGGCCATTCAAGTAGAATGAATGGTTGGATTTGGAGGCTTTGTTCTACTGCCCCCAAGAGTATAAAATGTTCTAGCTTTCCCTGTTTTTCCTTCTTCATCGTTTTCAAGTTTTCTCGCTAGAAACTCTTGAGTTCCTGAAGTCATCTCGCTTAGTGCCTTCTCTTTTCATCAATCGCATCCCTTCTTGCCCAAGTAAGCTTTTTTCCTTTCCCTTTCTCTTCATTCGCTTTGCTTTTCTGTTCATTTTGGGAAATGGGAAAATCTAAGAAAAGCTCGACCCCTGAATCCAATCAAGAGGTGGACTCTTTATTAGATGAGGGTGAGAGATTGTTTCATGAAGAGGTTCCGAGAGAAAATCGAAGGGTTTCTCTCCGGTCATCCACAGAGGGTGCTACAGCTTTCAGGATCCCCATATTAATTCCTCGAAGTTCATCTGGCGCTTCTGCCAGTACTTCCAACCGCGGTTCTAAGAAATCATCTGCTAAAAAGGGTTATTGTGTTCGTCAACCCCAGCACGATCCCAACATCGAAAAAGGGGTGGATGAGATCCCCTCCATACTGACAGAGTATAATTTGTTGGAGATCCGAAATGCTTATGCAATCCCAGAATCCATTGTGTTACACTAGCACCCGAAATATACCCAAATACCCCGGGGCAAACTGGACCTTACCAAAGGGTAATGCCATGGTGGCTATGGTCAACATCTTTGACCTTGTACCTAATATTATATTATAAGTGTGCCATCGAAGTCTTGGAAGTACGGGTCAAAGCCCCTTAACTTTCCTTGAAATTTGGGCCTTGATAATAGCAATGGAGTCACGACTGGACTCACTTGATTGATTCCGCTTGTGGATCCGCCCATACTGTTATTTGCCCTTTTGATTTATTTTCCTGTGGGACCTACATCCCCGTGTCCCGGACACCGTAATTAGATCCCCGGATCAGATGAACCCTCACCCATACTCTCTTATGGCTATTTGGGCCATGAAAGTGGGCCCACAAGACTTGACTTAAATAAAATAATGAGTTTTATATCCTAACTTAAACCAAACAAACCTTAGGGACTAATAGGTCTTATAAGGCTTTGGGCAAACCCAAACATGTCCTAATTAACTAGATGGACCTAATGGTTTATGACATAGGCCAAACAGGACCTAAGGCCCAAATTAAAACCCATTTAAACCTAGGGATTGTTTTGTGTTAGGGTCACCTAAACAAACAAGGCCTAAGGCCCCTATGGTCTTTAAAAGAAGAGATAAGCTTCATATTCCCTTATCTCTCCCCCTCCTAAGTAAATCGTGGAGGAGAAGAGACAAGGAAGAAGAAGAAGTGGAAGTAGGAGAGGAATGAGAGGGGAAGGGAAGAAGATGGAAGGCATGCGAAGATGGCTGGATGCCCCACATCTCCTCCTCTTGCTGCCCGAACAAGGCTTGAAGAAGAGAAGAAAAAGAAGAGATGGAAAGGAAGGGAGGAAGATAAAGGAGGTGGATTTTCAAGGTTGACTAGGGTTGGAATTGGAGCTCCTCTCACCAAGGTATGATCTAAATCCTTGGTATATCCCTCATTCCATTTCCATTTTGATAGATTCCTCAAGCTTGAGCTAACCTAGGGTTCCATTGGGACTCAAGGTGAAGCTCGGTCCTTAGTTGGAGCTCTAATAGTGATGATAAAACCCTTGTTAAGCTCCTATGAGCTGCTTTGCAGCCATTGTTGCAGAATCCTTGGTTTTAAACCATGAAACCCTTCCTTTGGATCAAATGGAGCTAAATCCTTATGAGATCTTGGATCCATGAGGTAAGTCTGGGTTCTAATGACCCTAGGGAGACCTAAGACACCCCCTCCATGACCCTGAGTGCAAGGTGTACTCCAAGCTTCAAGCTGGAGGAAAAACCTTATGAAATCTCAAAAAAGATTTTCGACGGACGTACGAACGGATTCACCAATTGTGGTTCCGTCTGCCAGTCCATCCAGTGTAATCCTAGTGACTGGACCTAATCGGATGAAGGAACGGATTTACTCTGTTGCTTCCGCCCGTGAGTCTGTCCCCTCTTGGGTATGTCTCAGCGATCGAATGGATGCAAAGGCGGATTAAGATGCCGCATCCGTTCGTGGATCTGCTCGCTCTCGAGTGTGTCTCAGAAATCGAATGGATGCAGGAGCAGATCCATGCAAGATGTTCCGTTTGTGGATCCGCTCCTCGTGTTTTGATCTTTTGGCCTAAATGGAGTCAGGGACGGACTTATATTGCTTCCGTCCGTGAGTCCGTTCGTGTTGTCTTGGTTGAAACATAGTTTTAACCTTGGGGGTATAACATGGGACCCCTCTATACATCTTTTGATGATTGCTTTTGTATTTTTAGGCTATCCAACTCGATGGATAGCTGGTGCACCGGTGAAATTCATGTCAACCACAGCGGGTGACACTCGAGTTCGGTGAGTGGGTTTTGGGTGACTTTGTTGGGTTTGAATATATATATATACTAGTAAAGGTGCACGTGCAAATGCACGTGTGACCATTTGTGGATTCTAAGTAGATATATTAGTGAGTCTAACTTACAGAATCATGATATACTTTTCTTTACACTACCGTTGATTTTTAAATGAAAATATAGTTGTGTTGTTGATGTAGTGGTTGTTGTATCCTACTTTATTTTGTAGTAATTTATATAATGCCACGTTTTATTATAGTTTAGTTAATTAAGACCCACTCTCCCTCCTTTACCTTGGCTCCATCTTTGCATGAATGGCTAAGTGGTTAGGATGTGCTATTTCGCAAGGATAAAGGGCTGGCTCGAGAATCACTTGCGAAAGCTTCTTTCATATGCTGGTACATTTGGCGTGCGAGGAATGACATGGTGTTTAAAAGTAAATCCTGGACATCTACAGAAGTTATTTCAGCTGCAGAAAAAGGGTGTATAATGAATACGCTTCTGCAATGGCAACCCCAACAAAGGCTCATGCTCCTGCTACTTCTCTGACGTCAAATGAGAAGGTGTGTTGGGTTCTCCCTCTTGTTGGTGTGCTGAAGGCAAACTGTGATGCAGCACTTACAAAGGATAAATCCAGAGGGGGCTTGGGGGTTATTTTCAGAGATCATAGAGGTGTACAAATGAAGGCCCTCTGGATCCCCTTCCATCTCAGTTCGGTTCTTTAAGGGGAAGCAGCGGCAGTTCGAAGTGCTCTTATCCAAGCCCTTGAAGATGGACACCAACGATTGCAAGTGGAATTTGATAGCAAGGAACTTCTCTCCTTTCTCCTCGACCCCAACCGTGTTCCACCCTCTGAAGCGGCTATCATGATTGCAGACGTAAGGCGATTAGCTACCTCTTTTACTTCTGTTTCCTTTCTTTGTATTCCAAGAGATCTAAACTTTGTTGCAGATACCCTGGCTAGGAAGGCCTTGTCCATCATGTGTAAGACAGATTGGCCGCTTACCATTCCGTGGTTTCATACCCTTTGCCTAAATGAAGCCATTGGCTGTACACATTCCTCTGATCAGTAAATTTATTTTTTACCAAAAAAAAAAAAGTTAATTAAGACCCATATTTAAATTCTAGATGTTGTTTTCAAAGAAAGATGCTTAAAACGAAATAGAAAAATAATAAAACTCTTGATCTTTTGTTATTGTGATTCTATTGTTAGCTCTATTTTGAAGCTAAAATCATTTCCTAAAAAAAGAAATTGAAGTAAAATTTAAGATATGTAAATTTAAAACGTTACTATCATTACTATTTACATTATTCATTATCATCAATCCTTAAATAACTTCTAAATACACTCTTTGTAGCTATGCCTTTTAGTTTTCCAAATCTACTCCTTCTCAATTTTTATCTTCTTCTTTTTTTGATCTTCATTGGCTTCTAATTCAATGGCTTCTTTCTTTTTCGCATTTCTTTTCTTGAGTGTATCTGCAACGATTCTTTTGGATGATCTACTTGAATTGTTCATGTCATCAATTTTGAATTAGAAACAGTATATTTGGGATACGCAAGACTTTAAAGACTTTTTGTGCTATAAAATAGAAAATAAATATTAAATATATATATATATATATATATATATATATATATATATATATATATATATATATTTAAGTGTAGTAATTTATTTATTTATTTTATTAAATTTATTTTAAAAAATTAATATAATTTGTTTACCTTTTCTGTTGATTTTGCATATTCAACTATTGATAATCCAGTAATTGTTTCAACATCATTAAATATTGTCACAATTATTATTTCTGTGTTATTTGAGACCCTGAATTTTACCAAGTACTTGTGAATGTGAAATAATTGTTAATTTAAAAAACTATTAAAATAAATATTTGTTGTATTGATTTATTGGTAAATTGGAATCTTACTTTTGTGTATACTCTGTATCATCATTTGCACATTTTTCGCATGTTGCTTTTGCTCCTTTGAGGTATACCTTTTTGCTACATTTGTGCACGCATTGTACCACGGTTTTTTAGTTTCAACTTTTGAAATTATACCTCTAATATAATAAAACTTATTCTGCAAATTAATATATGTTAGAATCCTTAAAGCAAAATTAAAAACAGTTGTTATATTTTATATTTTACTAACTTAAATTACAATATATTAATTTATCGAAACAAATCGTTCCGGACCGGTATCGGTGGAGATGGAGATTGGTATCGATTCCTGGCCGATCCTGTATCGATGGATCCATACGGACAAGAGTAAAAATGTAATTTTCTTTTAAAAAGAAAACAATGGTAAACCTAACCGATCCTAACCGGCACGGATTGGTATCTACTGAGACTGATACCGATTCCTGGCCGATCCCATATTGATGGATTAGTACAGACAAGGGTAAAAATATTTAAAAAATAATAATTTTTTTGGAAGAAAATAGAGTAATCTAACCGATGCAGACCGATCCGGGTTGGTCGGGATCGGTTAGGTTTACCCCTGTTTTCTTTAAAAAAAATTAGATTTTTTTTTTTTTACATTTTTTTCATTGTCTGTATTGATCCACCGATACGGGATCGGCCAAGAATCGGTATCAACCTCCATCTCTACTGATACCGATCGGGGACCGTATTTATTGGACTGCATCGGTTAGGTTACCCTATTCTCTTCCAAAAAATTAGTTTTGTTTTTTTAAATATATTTTTACTTTTGTCTATACTGACCCACCGCTACAAGATCGATCAGGAATCGATATTGGTCTCAGCCGATACCGATCTAAATCGATCTAGTAATAATGTAAAAAAAACATCTAATTTTTGAACAAAGAAGTGTAAACCTAACAGACAGATCGATTTGGATCGGTATCGACTGAGACCAATACCAATTCCTGAGTGATCCTGTATCGGTGGGTTAGTACAAACAAGGGTATAAATATATTAAAAAAAAGTTTTTTTTTTTTTTTGAAGAAAAAGAAAATAGGGTAACTTAACCGATGCAATCCGATACATATCGTTCTGGACCGGTATCGGTGGAGATGGAGATCGGTATCGATTCCTGGGCGATCCTGTATCGGTGGATCGGTACGAACAAGGGTAAAAATATAATTTAAAAAAAAAGAAAACCAGGGTAAACCTAACCGATCCCGACCGGCACGGATCAATATCTATTGAGACCGATACTGATTCCTATCCAATCCCATATCGATGGATTAGTACAGACAAGGGTAAAAATATTTAAAAAATAATAATTTTTGGGGAAGAAAATAGGGTAATCTAACTGATGCAGACCGATCCGTGTTGGTCAGGATCGGTTAGGTTTACCCCTGTTTTCTTAAAAAAAAAATTAGTCTTTTTTTTTTTACATTTTTTTCATTGTCCGTATCGATCCACCGATACAGGATGGCCAGGAATCGGTATCAATCTCCATCTCCACCGATACTGATCGGGGACCGTATTTATTGGATTGCATCGGTTAGGTTACCTTATTTTCTTCTAAAAAATTAGTTTTTTTTTAATATATTTTTACCTTTATCTATACTAACCCACCGATACAAGATCGACCAGGAATCGGTATTAGTCTCAGCCGATACCAATCTAAATCGATCTATCGGTTAGGTTTATCTTTTTTTTTGGTTCAAAAATTAGATTTGTTTTTACGTTGTCACCCTTGTCAGTACCAACCCACTGATACGGGATCGGCCAGGAATCGATATCGATATTTGCTAAGGAATTGGAGAGAGAGAGAGAGAGAGAGAGAGAGAGAGAGAGAGAGAGAAGAAAACAAGATATTTAAAAAAAAAAGAAGCAAGAAAAGTTTTGAGATTTTGTTGATTCAAATAGAGAGAGAGAGAGAGAGAGAGAGAGAGAATAAAACAAGATATTTTAAAAAAAAAGAAGCAAGAAAAGTTTTGAGATTTTGTGGATTCAAATAGAGAGAGAGAGGGGAGATATTGTTGAGAATAAAGAAGTATTCTTTGAAAAAAAAAATAAAAAAACAGTAAGCCAAAGATAGAGAGAGAATGAATATCTACCTTATTTAATTAAGGGTTTTTTTTTTATTACCTTAATTTTATGAGAGAGAATTAGAGAGATTTTCTCTCCATAATTGTTAACCGATTTACTTTTGGTAAATCTAATTTTGTGGGGAGAATTGGAGAGATTTGCTTTAAATAATAATAAATATTATTAATATTAATTAATTTTAATTACAAGCAGTAATTAATACTAAGGGTACCTAAGATTAAGAATTTATAAGAAAAAATGATATAAAGATTAAGATTTGAAGGATAGATGTTTAGATAAGACTGAAGGGTACAGTAGGTAAATGAAAGATTTGCCACTAATGAAAAACAATAATAATTAATACTAAGGGTACCTAAGATTATGAAATTATTTGAAAGAATGACATAAAGATTAAGAATTGAATAATGGAATTTTAGATAAGAATGAAGGGTAGAATAGGTAATTGAAAGATTTGTCACAACGTGCTTTTAAATTCCATTATATAATAGTAATAATTAATATTAATAATATTTATTATTTATTATTATTTAAAGCAAATCTCTCCACAAAATTAGATTTACCAAAAACAAATCGGTTAACAATTATGGAGAGAAAATCTCTCAAATTCTCTCTCATAAATTAAGGCAATTAAAAAAAAACCCTTGATTAAATAAGGTAGATATTCATTCCCTCTCTATCTCTTTTGCTTGCTGTCACTTGACTATTTTATCCTTATTATTTTCTTAAATATCATATTTCCCTCTTTATTATTCATGTCTTTTCTTATAAATTTCTCATATTCTTAAAATCCTTCATCATAATTAGTTTTAAATTTTTCTTAAGATATAAAAATTAACAATTCCTTTTCGGTTTTAGGAAAGTATAGATTTTCCCCTCTCTCTCTCTCTCTCTCTCCTTTCTAGGAATTACCTTTTGTTATGATTTGTTTTCTCCATTAATTCCTTTCCTCTCCGTCTTCCTTGCCACAGTCTAAACTATCGGTCAGTTTCCTTATCCAAAAAAACTATTAAATCTTTAGTTTCAAAACCTTCTCTTACTCTTTCTATATTTTCTCTCTCTCTCTCTCTCGACTTTTCTTCTCCTCCTCTCTCACGTCCTCCCCCACCCCCTTCTCTCTCTCTCTCTCTCTCTTCATACACGAAGAACTGGTTACACCCATCTTCTGTTTTTCTTTTGGTTCGTCAAAATGCTACCATCACCTCTGCTACCTTTCCCTCTTCCTCTCGATGCTACCATCACCTCTGCTACCTCCTCCGTCAAGTATCCACCACCAGCCCCCTTGAGTTTGCATGAACACGACTGAGTCAAGCGCATTGGAAGCAGGATCGGTGGAACCATCAAAAAGCCTGTCACAGCCCTGCAAACCTCCTTCTCTCATGGAAGTTGGATTCCCGCTTGTAAAACAGCCTCGATCACCAGCGCCGGCATCTTCTCTGGTAAAAGCCAACCCTCTCTTTCTCTCTCTCGCACTTTTGTTTTCTGCAGTGACCCGTCTGTCTAATTCTCTGCGCTGTTTGGTTTTGTACAATTCTCCATCTTTCTGTCTCTCGCTGACGGTTTGATCTCTGCAATAATTTTGCCCCACATCTCTCACGAGAAACTTGGTGTTTTGGAATCAGATCAAACTGATTATCTTATCATGTTTAACCTTTTCTTCCATTGTTATCCCATTTCTCTCATGTTTAATAAAGTTCCTCTTTTTCTTTTCCCATTTTTTTGTCTCTGCTTTGCTACTGTCCATTACTTGATCAGTAAATCTATTTTCAGTTTTTTTTTTTTTTTTTTTTTTTGGGTTGGGGGGAAGGGGAATCACATTCCTCTCTCTCTTTCTCTATCTCTCAGATTCTTTCCGTTTGAATTTTGCACACGGATTGTAGCAAACAAGCCTTTCTTGTTTTTTTTTTATTTTAATTTTTTTCTTTATATTATTGTCGGTCAGGCCAATAGACAGTAGTGATATAAATGAATCTCTCTCCAATTTTTTTTGTTTGTTTTATATTAGAGGTTGCAATTCGGATCTGAAGTATCAAGGGTAAGATTTCCCAAAGCTTAACTTTAATTTCATTTTTTTGAAGCCTCTTTATGGCAGAAGGGATGTGCAGTTCTCTTAACCTTCTTGGAGTGTATTGTGAAAGCTGCAATTGAATAACATAACCCCTTCTCTCTCCAAAGAAATTGGGGGGGGGGGGGGGGGAATCTGAATCTGAGTTGTTTGTTAATTAGCATTTGATACTGACCTCAATATTGGTATATATGTCCTTTACTGTGTATTTGGAATGTTATGGAAATGAATCATTCAAAGAGGAGGAGACTTTGCAGGGGGAACTCTTTTGGAACCCAGACTCATCTGAAAGGTTTTATTGCCTGGGTGAGTTTATTGACTGAAAATGCTTCAAAGCCATAACGGGAATATTGTCTGATTGAACCATGTCCCTGCTGGTCAACAATAATACTTGCATTTTACCCAAAACTAGGGAGTGGACACATGTATTGTATGTGATGCTTCTGCTCAATCAGGGTGAATTGATGAAGATGGTCTAGGTGGTTTTTTTTTCTTTCAGTATAGTATTTTGTTTAAGTTGAGAACCTATTCATGGTGCAACTACTTACAGAAGTTATACATGTATGATAGAATTAAAGCTACAACAATGAGAGGATATAGTTGAGAACCTATGATGGTGGAACTACTTGTGCTTTGTAATGTAATCTGAAATCTGTAAGTTGATCATATTTGGGATCCATGATACATCTATGAACTAATGAGTCATAGCATTGAGAATGGATGGTATTCCATTGGATTGGATCATTTAGTGAATGAGATCATTTCGAAACAAATAACATGGAGCAGGCACGTGTTGCGATTGTTAGAGGACTGATATCTTATTTTGGTTCCTAATATCTATGCTGTTCAAAGGTCATTAGCTTTAAGAAAAGATGTCAAAACTTTTGAAGCCACTCTAGCTCATCCATTAGTTGTTCACTTGTACTTGGCAGTCCCAAAGAGGTCCATATACCCAATAACCTATCCTCTCAGTCCTCATAGGACATATGGGAGAGAGAGAGAGAGAGAGAGAGATTTCTGAAGTGGTCCCCATCTCTTTAATTGACTGCAGTGCTGTATTTGATCTTCTATTCCAAGTGGTCCTGAGCTCTTTAATTGACTGCTGTGCTGTATTTGATCTTCTATTCCAAGTGGTCCTGAGCTCTTTAATTGACTGCTATTCATTGACAGGTTTTGAATCTTTTTATATCTTCTCCACATTTGTTTTACAGCTGGTCTACATTTTCTCTAAGCTCCTTTTTTATTTCAAGATGTCTTTAGATAGTTTATTGCTGATAGTGATGTCTTAGGTGAATAATCTATCTATTTGTTTCTTGTTTGTTTCCCGTATAGGTATGCTTAATAATCTATTAATTTGTTTCTTAGTTGTGCCCTGTCCGGGTATACCTAGACTATGCCAAGATGTTAATCTTGTATTCTTAGAAACCTTTTTTCTTCTTCAATGAGGCATAGGTAGGCTCAAAAAAGTTTTGGTAGTCTATTTCTTAGGTCTAGGTCAACATTCTCTTTTTTTTCTTCTTCAACGGATTAGGAATTTGATGATTTTAATATCCTAGAATATCCTATTGATGGGGAAGGTCAAGGTATTGTTAAACTGTTGATGGCATTATTGGGAAGAAACATATATAAAGTGCACGAGCAGGAGAGATAGACCGGAGAAGTTGAAGTGAAGAGGGTAGTGAGTTGTCCTATTTAAAATGTTACTTGTAGTTGATCCATGGTTGAGTCTGAAAAGCTCGGCCTTTCCATTCTCCCTCCCCACTCTTGCTATTCAGGGTTGTACAATTGATCAATTGTTATATATGCCTTCTATTATCGTATTACTTTATTCCATGATATAGGGATTCCATGGTCCATCAGCGGATGAGATGTACAGTCACACAGTCTGTAATAATCCTCCACCCCCTCAAACCCTTTCCCCCATATTCCTCCGTTGTTGGGTTCGCTTCTTGGGAAGTTTTAGTTTGGAGAATCAAGAAAAGATGAAATGGGTTGTTTCTGAATTTCTGCCATTCCTGATAAAAGTTTTGGTTTAAAGGTTATGGGTTTTGACTACAGAAGGCATAGGATGAAGCAGATGGC
The DNA here is from genome assembly GCF_018873765.1 of Telopea speciosissima. Taxonomy (NCBI): domain Eukaryota; kingdom Viridiplantae; phylum Streptophyta; class Magnoliopsida; order Proteales; family Proteaceae; genus Telopea; species Telopea speciosissima. The sequence goes on from NC_057924.1 coordinate 43,808,432, forward strand.
TATTTTGGTCATTTTGAATCTTTGAGCTTCGTGGGTTTCTGGTGAAAGATTCTACTATGTTGTATAGTTTATTTTTAGAAATTAAAGATTGCTACTTGACTTTCTATTTGTTTTTCCGATTCTGTTAGAACCTCTTATTCTCTTGGTTTCTTTTGCTATATATATTAAGGTGGTTCAAACACATCTCAGGTGCTTTTCACTTTAATTTGAATTTTTGCATTTTTTACCGTTGGATGGTTGTCAGGCCATGTGGCGCACTGAGAGTGCACGGAAGTAAGATGGATGTACCATCTTTGGAAGTAGAGGAGTCGAATCCAAGAAGCATAGTGGGCGGCGGGCAAATTTTGACCCTCCTACCCTTTTCCTTCTCTATTAATTCCTGCCGTATGCTTAGTCCCGAATTCCCATTGGTTGAGTCTAAAGTCTAAAAACAAATCTTTAAATATTTTGATCAAAAGAATTGTCTAAATCACAACTCTATACGTGTATATAGAATTTGTAATTTTCTTTTTATTGCCTCTTATCTTATTTTTTAAAGCTTTTCTTTTTATTTTAAATTGGGAGTAATAAAGAATTTTTAAAATAATTTAAAAGTGACTTGTCATTATGTCATTATCAAAAATTGTCATTGTATTTTCATATTTTTCGATACATGTATAAAAATTACTTAATTTACACTTTTTGAAAAAAAAAATGTCTCATAGTCGGATAGGGTACAATTGTAGTATGCCTTTTTTTGCTACCTGAGTACCAACTATGCATATCTGAACAAGTTAATGGGAAGAAGGCACCATGTAACTTTTTGTCTTTATTTATTGCATAATTTCCTTTTATGTTTAATATGCTTCAGAATTGCTCAAAATTTTGTAATTTTACCCTATTTTAATAGACTGAAAAGTCAAACTGGGCTCAAATTTTATACATGAGTAGGAAGAGTAGGGCATATCTCTCATTAAAAGTTGACCCCACCTGACTTGCCATGTGGCAAATAATGCTGAAGGTATTGCATAGGGATGTAGTTTAGCTCGAACTGCACATGCATCTTTTCTTTTACATACATCTTTGGCAAGAGTTTCCCTTCACCAGTGGCGGAGGAAGAATCTCTTCACGAGTACGAAGAGTAGGACATACATTTCTCTCTCTCTCTCTCTCTCTCTCTCTCACACACACACACACACACACACACACACACACACACACACACACTCTTCACTTTGACAAAATGGAAAGCTTCATAATCGCAACTACTAATGTATAAACTTAACGTTACTATACAAGTCCTTACAGAAGTAAGATGGAAGTACCATTTACGGAAGTAGAGGAGTCGGATCCAACAAGTAGAGTCTCCCACTCCTAGACCTCCCATATATGGTCCACATTTTTTTTTTCTCTCTCTCTCTCTCTCACACACACACTCACTCTTCACTTTGACAAAATGGAAAGCTTCAGAATCGACAGCTACTGATGTATAAACTTAATGTTACTATAGAAGTCCTTACAAAAGTAATATGGAAGTACCATTTACGGAAGTAGAGGAGTCGGATCCAACAAGTAGAGTCTCCCACTCCTAGACCTCCCATATATGGTCCACATTTTCTCTCTCTCTCTCTCTCTCTCACACACACACACACACACACACTTACTCTTCACTATGACAAAATGGAAAGCTTCAGAATCGATAGCTATTGATGTATAAACTTAACGTTACTATACAAGTCCTTACAGAAGTAAGATGGAAGTACCATTTACGGAAGTAGAGCAGTCGGATTCAACAAGTAGAGTCTCCCACTCCTAGACCTCCCATATATGGTCTACATTTTTTCTCTCTCTCTCTCTTTCTCACACACACTCACTCTTCACTTTGACTAAACGGAAAGCTTCAGAATCGACAGCTACTGATGTATAAACTTAACGTTACTGTACAAGTCCTTACGGAAGTAAGTTGGAAGTACCATTTACGAAAGTAGAGGAGTCGGATCCAACAAGTAGAGTCTCCCACTCCTAGACCTCCCATTATGGTCCACATTTCCTCTCTCTCTCTCTCTCTCTCACTCACACACACACACACACACACTCACTCTTCACTTTGACAAAATGGAAAGCTTCAGAATCGACAGCTACTGATGTATAAACTTAACGTTACTGTACAAGTCCTTACGGAAGTAAGATGGAAGTACCATTTACGGTAGTAGAGGAGTTGGATCCAACAAGTAGAGTCTCCCACTCCTAGACCTCCCATATATTGTCCACATTTTCTCTCTCTCTTTCTCTCTCACACACACACACACACACACTCACTCTTCACTATGACAAAATGGAAAGCTTCAGAATCGACAGCTATTGATGTATAAACTGAATGTTAATATACAAGTCCTTACAGAAGTAAGATGGAAGTACCATTTACGGAAGTAGAGGAGTCGGATTCAACAAGTAGAGTTTCCCACTCCTAGACCTCCCATATATGGTCTACATTTTTTCTCTCTCTCTCTTTCTCACACACACTCACTCTTCACTTTGACAAAATGGAAAGCTTCAAAATCGATAGCTACTGATGTATAAACTTAACGTTACTATACAAGTCCTTACGAAAGTAAGTTGGAAGTACCATTTACGAAAGTAGAGGAGTCGGATCCAACAAGTAGAGTCTCCCACTCCTAGACCTCCCATATATGGTCCACATTTTCTCTCTCTCTCTCTCTCTCTCTCTCTCTCTCTCTCACACACACACACACACACACACACACACACACACACACACACTCACTCTTCACTTTGACAAAATGGAAAGCTTCAGAATCGACAGCTACTGATGTATAAACTTAACGTTACTGTACAAGTCCTTACGGAAGTAAGATGGAGGTACCATTTACGAAAGTAGAGGAGTCGGATCCAACAAGTAGAGTCTCCCACTCGTAGACCTCCCATATATGATCCACATTTTCTCTCTCTCTCTCTCTCACACACACACTCACTCTACACTTTGACAAAATGGAAAGCTTCAGAATCGACAGCTACTGATGTATAAACTTAACGTTATTATACAAGTCCTTATGGAAGTAAGATGGAAGTACCATTTACGGAAGTGGAGGAGTCTGATCCAACAAGTAGAGTCTCCCACTCCTAGACCTCCCATATATGGTCCACATTTTTCTCTCTCTCTCTCTCTCTCTCTCACACACTCACTCTTCACTTCGACAAAATGGAAAGCTTCAGAATCGACAGCTACTGATGTATAAACTTAACGTTACTATACAAGTCCTTACGGAAGTAAGATGGAAGTACCATTTACGGAAGTAGAGGAGTTGGATCCAACAAGTAGAGTCTCCCACTCCTAGACCTCCCATATATGGTCCACATTTTCTCTCTCTCTCTCACTCACTTTTCACTTTGACAAAATGGAAAGCTTCAGAATCGACAACTACTGATGTATAAACTTAACGTTACTATACACATTGAAGATTAGCTAGCTCAGGATGCCATGGGTTTGCCCAGATTTTGGTTTTGGTGATGTTAGGCCTGCCCCCTCCTTTTTGATCCACCTGCAGCGGGTTCCTTGGGGTTGGGTGCTAGTGTCTAGGCTTTGTTCCCTTTGTATCTATTTTCCTTTTCTTTAATACAATGATCTTTTAGTGAAAAAAGTTAACGTTACCATACAAGTCCTTACGGAAGTAAGATGGAAGTACCATTTACGGAAGTAGAGGAGTCAGATCCAATAAGTGGAGTCTCCCACTCCTAGACCTCCCATATATGGTCCACATTTTCTCTCTCTCTCTCTCTCTCTCTCTCACACACACACACACACTCACTCTTCAGTTTGACAAAATGGAAAGCTTCAGAATCGAGGTTTGCCTTAATCTCGTCATTTTTCCCTGTACGAACATCTTGCCAAAATCGGATGCTTTCTTCTGAAAATGCGTTTTCCATATTTTGTTTCGGTTTTTCTATTCTTTTCAAATCCATATCGTCAGCTAGTAAACATTGATATCATCAGCTGGTAAACATTGATACGTCAATAGAGCGAAGAAGAAAAGACCTGGTACGAGCTCGTCTGTCCTTCTCCTCACAATCGAATTGGTGAAGGCCGATCGCGAGAGGCGACAGCTACTGGTATGCGAAGCTGCCATATCATCAGCTGGTAAGCATCGATCTTCATTTCTTCAAACTGAAGAAGTCATTCACTTTTCTTTTTTTAGTTGATTTCAGTTTTGCCCGACTAGGCCCGATCGAAACCAACCGTGACCGAGACCGAGATTGGTTGACACCCGTAGGTTTCTTCATGAAACATTAAGTGTCTAATGATTCTCTTGGAATAGTAATGCTTAGACTAAATTGTTGGTAAACATTTGATCATGCTTAATTACTTTCTGATATATTCAATCTTTCAGCTGGTACCATCCATCCCCATCTTATAATTAAGTTGATTTGATGAGCTTTAAGGGTCGTAAGCCAATGTACTAAACAATATTACTAGTGGTGTTTAGGGATCTCATCTTTTGACTTAAGTAATGCAAAAATTTAAGAAATAAGAAGGTGTAGTACGTGCACAGAGCCGGGCCGGCTCAATGGGTGCTTAGGCTGGCCTAAGGAGGGGAGGACATGAACTCGGATTAACTACCTGTATGTGAATGATTCATGTATGGTTTCATGATGACATATCTTTTTGCTTCCACAAAAACCTCTTTAAGCACTCTTAATGGCAGCTTGGAGGGAGATTTATAGAAGCAAAAAAAATGTGTCATCATGAAACCGCTCCAAATACTAGCATGCTGGCTAGGCCACTTGGTGATTTGTGAATTGGGGAGAGGTGGTCATGCATTACAAACTAATTCAAATTAGAGAAAAGGAAAAATGATGTACACAATGCTGGCAGTCCTTTCACACTTTTCTCTCTTCCTTCACTAACTTCTGATCTTTGTCTTCTTTTTCTTCTGCATGTGATCATGTCCGGTTACGGCATAATACCAGATAAAACTGCTACTATTATCCGTGAACAAGGAGGAGTTTGGAACATTTTTATGGGGGTGGTGTTAGTCATCTTCGTATGTGGAACAATAGCATATGCATGCTATTGGTGTAGGTCTTGGAGGAAGAGGTGCGCTGCTTGAGCCACAGTAGCTCCATTGCATTGATCAAGGGCAGGCAACTGTAACGAGCCAGGTTCCATCATAGTTAGTAAGTTCGGGAACGACAATAATATGGGAACGGATACGTACGGTGTTACACTCCCAACCAGCCATGCAAACCATGTATAGTCATGGTGACGTGTGAAGGTATGTGGTAGTTAGAAACGGATATATATGCACGTGTAAGAATTTGTTAATCATTGGATAGCAAAATATTTTGGTTTTATAAGGTAATGAGACTTTCTCAATGTGCAAAATAGTATTAAGTACTTGACTTTTTTCAATAAATATTAATGCATATCATAAAACATTATGGTATAGAAAAATGAGAGACAATATAATAGAAACAAATACTAATAAAACCATGTATAGCTATACAAATAAATAATTGTCTTTGCTGCTATGCTAATTTTTTGGGGGGAGGGGGGAAAGGAACTTTTATAAATAAAGAATCAAAATAGAATAGGATTACAATCTTTGGTATTTTCTTTCTCCGGAATCTTCCCTAACAAGGTGGGAAAGAGTTGGAGGAAGGCAATTATTGCTAAGATGAGCTTCCTGGTCAGAACGCAAGAAACTCGCCAAGAAGTCCACACAGAAATTTGCTTCTCTTACAACGTGAGCAAAAACAGGAGAACTTCTCTTTAAGAGACAAAATATCCTCCAACAACTCCAAGCAATGCCAAGGGGTGTGAAAGGAACCCTTAATCATTTGAATGGTGCACAGGGAATCCGATCGAATATGGACCCGAGAATAGTTTAGGGAATTGGCCTTAAGAAGACCACACCGGATAGCCCCCAGCTCCATGTGCATAATGTTGGTATCACTAGAACCACCAGCAACTGCAAAAATGACTCTTCCCATGCAGTCACGAGCCATGGCACCATAACCTCCACGATCATCCTTAACCGAGCCATCACAGTTAATGGCGATGTAGCCAGAAGGAGGGTGTTGCCAAGAGTGAAATGAAGGGCGCTTAAGCTTAAGTGTCACCTTGATCTTATATCTATGAAAGAAGTCTCTACAGACACTATTATCAGGGACAGCAGAGGTAGAACCCGAAAACAGAGCTCTAGCATCCCAAGTAATTTGCCGAAGAATGCTCTCAGAAGACATTTCCTTCTGCTCAAAGACCCGTTTGGTCCTCTCACTCCAAATACGATAAATCAAAGCGTTGAAGCTGAATCTTCGAACATTATTGAGAAGGGAATCACCAATAAAATGCTTGGTGGTCCATTACACCACATCATGCCAAGAAAGAAGGGAGCAACGAGCAAAGCCGTTCAGAAGAAGAACCTTCTGCCAAATAAAATTGGAGAACTGACATTGGAAGAAGAAGTGATTTAGAGTTCTCCACCGCCCTGCCATGGATCACTGGTGTGGAAACATTTAAACAATGAAGGCGTTCTAATCTGGGTGAACTCCTTTCATCTTTGCAGCACTGCAACAAGGAAAACAGGTAAATGTTGCTTAGATCTATTGATTTAGATTGAACAATAAGTTTTCAAAGGACATGAGAGCTTGCAACTCATCTTTCCTTCTTTTTTTGCTTTTGCAAGGGCAATTTTGTCACTTTCATCCCTTTGTTTTAACGATGTTAGTCCTACCTAAACTAACGGAATGGGGGCATGTGTTACACTTGAAAGAACCCCAAGGGGGCACACAAAATTTCCTAAAACTGAGGGGAGTTTTTGTAATTAGGTAATACCTCAGGGAAGGTACCTAAAAATTTCCCTTTAATATTTTCCAAAACATCCTTCTGGATTCCAAGTGCACGTTTATGATTAGGGCAGCAGGAACATTGCCGCAACTCAGGCAGCAGCCAAGTTTTGTCTTTATATTCCTCTCTAAAAAAATATAGGATATGTAGTCTTTATTTAAATAGAAATCATGAGAGAGAGAGAGAGAGAGAGAGAGAGAGTAAATACAGAAAGGGAAGCAGTTTTCTATAGGGGAGTGTGGCCTACGCCAGCACTCCCATGTGTCTAACTCTCTCCTCCTTAAAACAAGGGGGCAGAGGTGTCTTTTCACATGTGGAGGAGAGAGATAGACTCATGGGAGTGCTGGCGTAGGCCACACTCCCGGACAAAGAACTTTTTCCCATGCAGAATAGAGTTTGCTCGGTAATTAAACTTTATTAGAAGTTGAAATTTGTGATTAACATGGATATGTCTAGTCACAATAGTATTAATGATGGATCATTAGCAACCTGAACCCCTATAGAAGAAAGTATGCTTATAATAGTCATCAATGTAGGGATAATCGTGCACTTGATAGCAATTTTTACCATCTCTGACGAGTTGAAGACTCTTATCATTGGGACCTCTTCTCCGATAACTCGGACTGCTCTGAAATACGCAGTAGTTTTGTAATCTGGATAACGATGTACTGGACTGTTATATCTGTACCGTCCAGTCCCCATTGGTGGAGCTTTTTCACCCTGGAGAGCATAAACCTCCCCTCTCCAACCAACCACAGGAGCGGATTCTTTTATAGTATTGAATAATTCTCTTGGCCAATACCCAACATTAGTCATATTTTGTCGAACTGATAGCCACCAATTTCCACTGTTATGATCCTATTTAAGAAAATGCAACAAATTAAGAAATATAAAATTTGTTACCGACCGATAATTCATTCACCAATTAAGTAGAGCAAATTTAATAACCACTTATAATAATAATAATAAACGAACTTTCTCTCACCTGGAAAAGATTGGTTGCCACTTCAAGTATTTCACCACCATAGGTAGAAGTTTTGGACAAAGTTAGACCAATGGGTATTTCTCTGCTAACTTGGACAAAACCATTGCATATAACATTGAAGCAGCCAGTCTTTTGAGAGTCATCTGACTGTTTTATTGAAATATTTACATATATATTAAAAAATAATATTATATATATATATATATATATTCGATAACCCCCCTCCCTCCGGCCCCCCCCCCCCCCCCCCAAAAAAAAAAAAATTAGAATGAATGCTGAGGCAAATTGGCAATAGAACTTCGCTTGACTTACAGTCCAATATCCAAAAAAATGGGTCTTGTTGTCACCATATAACCTAGGATTCACCTGATGATCACAAAATTTATTTTCGCTAGTTTAGATACTAGAGATTGCCAAATAATTGTAACTCAAATAAAAATGTTTGAAATCATTTATTTATTGTCTTAAAAGTGTAGAAACAAAAGATAAACAAAGAAGGGTATAGAGATAGAATTGACATGCCATCCAACTTGTACTTGGTTTTGTCCACCTTGAACCCACATAAAAGCTCCACTGTATTGATTAGCGGAGACTGGGGGATTGTGTATACTCATGCACGTTGAACCTCCATGGTACTTCAAGTTTTCATCTTTCAGTGCAAAACCTTCATACTGAATAAAGTGTGTTAACACCAATTTTTATAATCTTTCATGTATGCAAGTTTGCTTGTGAAATAATCCACACAAGGATATTGTGTGGATCTTTAACCCTATTGTTATTTATTAGGGTAAATTACAGATCACCCCTTGATTTTCAATCGAAAATCAAATCACCCCCTGGTTTTTGAAAAAAACTCAAATCAACCCCTCTACAGTAATGGTGTTAGTCTACTATTAGTTATTGGTGTGGAAGGACTATTTTATCCTTGTACTAAAACTTTAGAATTAAATTTACAATACTACCCTTCCTTCATCTTCAACCTAAATGGACAACTTCTTTTGGGTTAAAATCAAAGCTTTCCGCAATCTGTAATGGCGGTTCTTTAAAATAAAATAAAAGATCTCTGTGGGATGCAAGTTTAAAACTTGATGGAATGGACGGAGAAGGGGCAAAGTGATTCATGAAACCCTAAGATGAAAGCAAGAAGGTTGGGTTTAGTGGGAATTCCACATAACTTTTGCAAAAGAAAAGATTTTTAATGGTTGGATCCGTGGAGGAAATTAGAAACAAAAACAGGAAATAAAACATAGAGAGATTTAAAGCATATATAGAAAAATTAAAGTGGAGGGCGGAGACGGCAGTGGAGTTGGAGGAAGAAGCGCATCCTTGTAATTTCTTCTCTTTCCTCTCTATCTGGTGAAAGCTTGAGATTGAGTTGCAGGTGTGAGGAAGAGGATGGAATTTGGGGTTTTTAGTTTCAAGGGTAAAATCATAAATCAACACTGATCAAGGGTAGTTTAAGGATTTAAATTTATTTAACTGGCTGACATCATCACTTAACAGCATAAAACTAACGGTAGGGACTAATTTGTCATTTTGTAGTCTAAACCAGGGGGTGATTTTAGTTTTTTTGAAAATCAGGGGGTGATCTATAATTTACCCTATTTGTTATTATTTGGGTTAATTTCACAGACGGCCCCCTGTAAGTATAAAATATATCATGGACATCCCAAACTTTGGAAAAATATCAGACTACCCTTACTTTATGTTTTTATTCCAACTTAGTCCACTCCGTTAGGTCTGTGCAGTTAAGTTGATGTTAATTCTTTTATAATGGAAAAATTACCCTTGCGACAGGTGAACTTCCCATAATACCCTTAATGTATTAAACAATGGGTTCTTCTGTCAAACCAACACGGACCGGGTCGATCAGACCAAAAGGACTGAACCGATCTTGAATTCCAACACATCGTCTTCTTCCTCTGAAATCTCCCCTTTGCTCTGCTTCCATATCTCGTCTCCGTGAAAGGCCGTAGTTGCAGCCAAACCCTAAATCGAGATATGTAGATGAGTAGATCTTCGATAGTAGATGGCGATTTGAAGGCGAGAATGGTGTCTGTAGATCGCACGAGGCTTGATTCAATAACGAATGAAATTAGGGTTTTGAGAAGATTTGAGGGTGGGAAATTTAGGGGAAAATGAAGCACTTTTCTAGCCAAAAGATGTGCAAACCTCTCACACTTCATTTGTAAAACTGTTAGTCAACATTGTGCCCCAAATGCCATTCCACTAGTTACATATTGATTGAAAACCTGATGAACTGGTTTATTCTCTATCTCTACATGTTCTACCCATTTAACCTGTGTTGAAATGGTTCCATTAAATCATCAACTCGAAACTAAGAAGAAATGCCATTTAAAAAGCCAAATAAATTAAGCATATTTCAATCCATACCCTCGAATATCCATTAGGCATATCTTCAATAATGTAACCAAATGGCCTTCTTATGTATATAGGGAATGAAAATTGCTGATTGTCATGTAAGATATCAATTGGTAAATCAACAATTGTCCAAGTTCCTTCTTCTTCAATGATGCAATGAAGCTTTTTTTCGTTGCAGTGGAGTGAAGATTAAGAGGAAGAAGAGTTCAGGAGTTCCAAACAGTAAAACAAGTCTGAAATTTCAGGGTTTCAAATCCTTCATTCAATGACTCTGTTTTAGAAAACCAAAATGGCGGTGGTGGTGGTGGTTGGAGTTTGGAGTAGGACTAACCTTAATAAGGCACCTCAAACGTCATTTTTCAAAGTTAGGATACCTCAAATGTTTCCAAACTTAATGCACCTTAGATGTAATTTATCTGTTTTTTATTTAAATAACTAAGGGGTAAAATGAACATTTAAACTTTGAGTGCTAACTATGCTTAATGTCAAGGGGAAGGTTGATATTTTGACAAGGTTTGGCATGTCCGTGATATATTGTATACTTACAGGGGGGTTCGTGAAATTTTCCCTTATTATTTTTGTGGGTCGAGAGAGAGGTTAGGGGAGACTTACTTTGGTACCAAGGGCAACATTTAAGAATTGATGAAAATTTTCGGAAGGTTTAGAGCAGGATTTCCACCTTATTAGATCTTCTTCTGTTGTCCTCCATATTGGAACTGTTCCTAATGGGCAACCCCCTCCATCGGGTAGAAGATCCGACAGTTCTACTCCAGAAAAAGCTTCTTTAGGAGTCTCTCTTTGAACCGAAGAACTCATCTGCAATTTTGATCCAATCATGTCATGTTAAGTCCTCTCGTCAAGTATATGATTATAAAAAAAAAGGACACATAAGTTGAATGTGATCATGACACAGATCAAGAATACCTCAGGTATGTGGTTCTTGAGTAATGGGTTGTCGAAGGTTGGTTGTTTGTAGAATCAACACAATCATATGTTTCGCCATTATCTGTCTGTATAAATTAACAAATCATCTTCCATTGATCATTCAATGTATGTTTTTCAATAATAATAGGAATAATGAAACATTTCATCATCTATAAATCAAGAGAAGGAATAGTAGTGAGTGATCTATATATACATACCTTGATACTCATGACTGCAGGCTTGTTCATACGTTTGAGTTTTCTCTCCAACTCAACATCTTCTTCTTCCATGGTGAGGTTAGTTCCTCTTCCGTAAACTCCATTGTAACTTAGAATGATTGAAGAAGTTGCTAACAAAGCTACAAGCGTGACTACCCTTAACGCCATTATAATAAACAAAGGATCTAAAATCTCTATGATTTCCTTGGTAGCATGTAAATGGTCTCTACTATATATTGGCTATCTATCATCAGATCCTGAGTTACCTCTCTTGAAGAACGTACCATATCTGTTGCATTGGACAATAAATATTTGGTTGTCTCCAAAAATTTAAGGCATATTTCAATTACTCAATCTTAATGTCCAATTAAGTTCAGTTTTCTCAGTCCTTGGAACTTCTAAACAAATGGGCATAACGCCATGACCACAACTCATTTTAATGAACGTTACTTTGGTTGCTTACTGGTGAATTTTTCATGCAGGTAGTAACCACCAGTAAGGAAAATTATCACCTCAATTTGCCTGCACGTCAATTTCCTCAATTCCTCTAACAGAGGGAGGTGGACCCCATCCGGGCAGTGTGTTCGGGCAGGGGGTAAGGTGGTCATTCTGCCCCCCTATTAGATGGAATTGAGGAAATTGAGGAGCAGACAAATTGAGGGGATAAAGATCCCCACCAGTAATGCCATTATAAGTTACTATTAGGATTCGGCTCGTCCACAGCCTGGCTTTGACCGGCCAACCTGCTACGCAGAGCTCGCCACGTGGCATAATGGCAATTCAATGGTAGTTTTAACATTAAATTCAAATTTGAATTTTAAAACTGGTTAAGGGAGAGAACCAAAACCGAATTACACCCACCCAACCAGTTTGGCTGACTAAAATAAACCAAACCCCCATAATACACAATTTTACTTTCTTCATTCTTCTTCTCCGTCGCTCTGTGACCACTGCAACCACAAATCGTCGAATCATTTGTTAATGGTGCCCTGCCATCTACCTTGCATAATCCTAAAAAGCTATTTTATGACTCTGGTCCCTTGTTCCTAGAGATGGAAAAATAGCAAACCAAGCAAGGAATTGAATCTGAACCCATCGCAAAAAAGCGCTCAAATCTCCAATACTAACAAAAATCAAAGAAGAAAATTATTCATTGTTGTTCTTCTCAAGTCGTTGCATCAGAATTTTACATACAATAATATACAAGAGAAGTGAGCGTGAGACTGTGAGAGAGGGGGAGGATGAATATGCCAAGTAGAGATTGCAATTTCTCTTTCTCATTCATTGATTTATTATTTCTATGTTCTTCTGTACAATAAAAAAGAGGGAAATTTATGAATACACCCCTGAAGTATGGGCTTATTATTAATGCACCCATCTATATGCACTATTTACACTTACCTCCTCTATTTTTCATATTAATTGATAAGTTAGTCCAAGTCGTTAGTGGTTCCTGTTAGTCACAAACGGGATGTGTTTTATAGAAACTTTTGGACCAAAATACCTTTGATAGGTTAAAACTACATTAATGTCCTCTTTTTCTTCCTACCCTGCACCTGCGATCATCCACAACCTGCGACCATAGAACCTGTGCTCCCTACCTCTGTTCTTCTTCGTCTGCCCTTGCTGAGTCTTTGTTTCTGTTCGGGTTGTTGTTATCTATGGAGGTAGAGAGAGTTCTTGCAAGTAACGATTCTGCTCCACAAGCCAACATTGGAAGAATTTGTGAAAGTTTTCTTGCACAGGGAGTACCGTTACGGATGGCCGAAGTCATGAATTCTACAGTGTTTGGGAGGACAGACATGGTTGCCGGGATAGTGAGCTTTGAGCTTTTGATAATCAATTGCAGAACAAGAGAGAGGTAGTGGTTTTTCCTTGGTTTTATAGTGAAGTTGGAGGTGGGTTCAATGAATCTGAAGTGAACTGGATTAAGTAGAGTTATACTTGAGAGAGAGAGATTTGAAATCGAGTTATGATACTCAGAAATGCATGCCCGATTACAAACCACTAATTACTGAGGAGCCCTAAATCGCCCCAAGATGGACAAACGAACATCTTATCGTTGATCACTCTATAAGTTCTCTCTCTGTTTTGTTTTGTTTGTTTGTTTTCTTTTTTAAAGTTCTACAACAGGAAATTTCCTGGTGGCACATCTCTCCATGTGTGCGCTAATCACGCTCCCAGGAAATTTTGAGCCTTCCATTTGTTCAAAATTTGATTTTTGACACTGAACCATTCTTTTTCTGAGTCTGATTTCTGTTTGCTGATTATTCATTATGTGGATCAATATGTGTTTACTGTTCAGAACCCTAAAATACGCCAATCGATTTTACTGTTTTTCGGTTTCTTATGAAGAGTCCTAGTTCCAGTTGGATTCGTCAATATCTTGGAATCTAGCCATTGGATTTGAATCCAATTTTGCTGGGCTGTGCCGCGACTTCTGGAGGGTTTCTTGACGGCGATGAGGTGGTCACTAGGGAGGCAACAATGGTGCTTGTCTGGGAGGTGTGGAAGTGGTCGTGTGGGAGCCTGGGAGGCGTAGAGGTGGAGCTATTAGGGCTTCTGCTCTTCCTTCTTCTCCTTTCGATTTGGGACAATGGTTCAAAGTATAAAAGAATGGCAGAGGTTTAGTTTATATTGAAGGACAATATGGTCAGTTTAGTTAAAGATTTAACAATTTTTGGAAATAACTAACAGCTTGGACTAACTTAACAATTAATATGAAAAGTAGGGGAGGTACGTGTAAATAATGCGTACAGATGGATGCATCGATAATAAGTCTATACCTCGGGGGGGTATTCATAAATTTCCCTAAAAAAGATGGGTAAGATACAACAGATCGGTAGACCAAAACTCCAATCTAGATCTAATCCCCCAACACCCCCTCCCAAACCACCACCAATAACTAACAGCAGACTAACACTGTTACTGTAGAGAGAGTGATTTGGGTTTTTTCAAATCCAGGGCGTGACCTGAATTCCGTTTGAAAACCAGGAGGTCATGTGTAATTTATCCTTAAATTTTTTAATCCCATGGATCTAAGAAATTTTCCCTTAATTAATTTTTTATGGCACCAATGCCTCAACTTTGCAATAATCCTTGATGTAATTGGCACCAACAGGAGGATCATTGTGCTTATTGCATACTCTTAGTGTGAGATTGGGACTTATGACTTGAGATAAAAGATGATGGAAAAAGGGTGAGATAGTTGTAAAATTGTTGAAGAGGAACTCGCATTTGTCATTGTCGGTGAGTAAATCTTGGGTGCACTTCCTGTAATGAGCTAAAACAGTGTTCTTTGTGTAGTCAATTTGATGAACCTCATACATATTACTTACATCATTCTCCACCAATCTGTCCCGACATGGATCACTGATGTGGAAACATTTAAACAATGAAGGCGTTCTTATCTGGGTGAGCCCCTTTCATCTTTTGTAGTGCTGCAACAAGGAAAGCAGTTATTGTTGCTTAGATCTATTAGTTTAGATTGAACAATAAGTTTTCAAAGGCCATGAGAGCTTGAAACTCATCTTCCCTTTTTTTTTTCAAACCCAAAACGATTTGGGGAAGATGAGTTCAGGGTTTTTTTTTTTCTTTTGCAAGGGCAATTTTGTCACTTTAATTAAGGGTGTCAAAACCAAATCGAAACCGAAAACCGAATTCAAAACCGAGTCAAATTAGACTCGAATTGGAAACCGAATTAAAACCATTACCGAATTGAATCGAGTAGGTTCGGATTTGGTTGACAGTCCCAAAACCAACTCGGTTTTTTATTTGATTTCGAGTCACACCCTTAAGACATAGAACCGAACCGAATGACTGAAACTGAACCAGTTGACACCTTTAACTTTAAGGTTTTTTACAATTATCACCCCAAAATCTTTACTATCTACTATTACCCCCCCCAAAAACTTTCAAACAACTGTTACCCCCCTCTGATGAATACTAATCATTAACTGACCCCCACCGTTACATTTCCATAACGGTGGAGGTTAGTCGTGACAGTGTGCCATTGTCATGAATTTTCTAGGACCAAAATGCCCCTTTGGGGTGGTAATTCTAAAAACAAAAAAAAAAACCCCATCACCGTCCTTCTTCTTCTTCTTCTTCTTCCTCCTCTGCAACCCCAAAATGTGGCTGTCATCAAACCAAAATCAAAAACCTTGGATGGAATGAAACCACGCTGCAGTCTCTCCACCTATAAAAGGATCATCGTAAACATCTAATCCCCAAGCTTCTCCTGAAAAAATTTTGAATCGTAAACCCTAAATTTGTTATGAACATAAAAATCCTAAATTACCCACTTCATTGCTTGCTGAGAAGAAGAACATTTAAAATCCTCCCACCAATGAGCAAACCCTCCTTTTATTTATTGCCCCCTGTATCCCTTTCTTTACTTTATGATTTCTTCGTGATGCCATGGATGGATGTACACTTGTAGCAGTGTTAATATCGTAAAAAGAGAAGGAAAGGGTTTTCGTAATTTGTTTGTTTATTATCAATTTTTGCCTTTTGATTTCAATTTTACTTTTTCATGAATTATTTCCCCATTTTTAGGAAGGATAATAATCTATTCAACTTGAATCAGATACCCCACCAATGTGCGCCATTTAATCTTTCACTTTTGAATTTGAAAGTTAGAAAAAATACGTAATTAGAAAGATAAGATTATTCGATGAAAGATTCTGGGATTCGGGGAGTGAAGGAAGGGTGAAGGAAGCTTTTGTCATTCAAAGTAAAAAATGGATGATCGATGGATTTGGACTTTTGGAGCTATAGATATTCCTGTAATGGCGATATGGTGTGAAATAATTAAGGGGGGAAGATGAGACATGAAAGGGAACTTATTCTAAAATGCTGTTGGGTAGTGGATAATGCTTTCAGGTCTCCATTAATGGGTGCATCCAAAGACATTGAAAGGGACAGAGATGAGCGAGCTAGCATATATTATGGGATTCTGCTCCTCTCTCTTTTCTCCTCTTCATGCTAATAATAGTTGGATCCATTAACGTGGTGGGTGCTTAAATTTTGCTGCTATTTCTTAATTTTGACGTCTCTCAGATTATTAATGAGTGTTTCAAGCGACACAATAACCAAGAAGGGAAAACTGGGATGAATTCCACCAGAGAATATACAAGGAATCACTGCAAAATCAGACTCTTAAGCTTGCCTTGGAAGAACCCAGCTGAAGGAAAGGAGATTTATTCTACTCATATCCCCCTCACGAGAGAGAGAGAGAGAGAGAAAGAAGAGACTTCGCGGCGTGGTTTCATTCCATCCAAGGTTTTTGATTTTGGTTTGATGGCAGCCACATTTTGGGGTTGCAGAGGAGGAAGAAGGAGAAGGAGAAGAAGGAGAAGTAGGAGAAGAAGGAGGAGGAGGAGAAGGAATGTGATGGGTTTTTTTTTTTTTTTTTTTTTTTCAATTACCACCCCAAAAAGGTATTTTGGTCTTAGAAAATTCGTGACAACAGCACACTGTCACGACTAACCCTCACCGTTACGAAAATGTAACGGTGGGGGTCAATTAGTGATTAGTATTCATCAGAGGGGGCTAATAGTTGTTTGAAAGTTTTTTGGGAGGGGTAATAGTAGATAGTAAAGATTTTGGGGTGATAATTGTAAAAAGCCCTTAACTTTAATCCCTTGTTTCGAACAATGTTAGTCCTACCTAAACTAACAGAATGGGGGGCATGTGTTAACTTTCAAGAATATCAGGGGGCACATGAAATTTTCCTAAAACTAAAGAGAGTTTTAGTAATTAGGTGATACCTCAGGGAAGGTACGTGAAAATTTCCCTTTGATATTTTCCAAAACATCCTTCAGGATTTCAAGTGCACACTTATGATTGGGGCAACAGGAACATGGCCGTAACCCAGGTAGGGATGTAAACGGATCGGATTCGGCTCGGATACTGCTATATCCGCATCCACATCCGATTAGCTTTCGGACGGATTCAGATAGTGCTAAATGGATACGAATCGGATATTTTAACCGTTTACATGTAAATATAGCTTTTCGGATAGCTATAGCTTATCCGTATCCGTATTTGTATCTGTATCCGTTTAGCTTTCGGACGGATTCGGATAGTGCTAAACAGATACGGACACGGATACGGAAACGGATTTTGACTATTCATTTACATCCCTAAACCCAGGCAGCAGCCAAGTTTGTCCATATATTCCTCTCTAACATAGGCTACGTATTCTGTATTTAAATAAAAATCATGCGAGAGAGAGAGAGAGAGAGAGAGTACATACAGAAATTATGAGAGAGTTTCCTCGGTAAACTTTATTAGAAGTTGAAAATTGTGATTAACAATAGTATTCATGATGGATCATTAGCAATCTGACAAAGGACCCCCATACAAGAAGGTATGCCCATAAAAGTCATCAATGTAGGGATAATCATGCACAGTATAGCAATTGAGATACCATCTCTGACGACTACTTGAAGACTCTTTTCATTGGGACCTCCGACCTCTTCCAATGTTATCTTCTCCGTTAACTCGGACGAATCTGAAATACACAGTAGTTCTGTAATCTTGATAATGATCAAATGGTGGACCTTTATATCTATACCGTCCAGTCCCCATTAATTGGGGGAGTTTTTCACCTTGGGAAGCATAAACCTCCCCTCTCCAACCAACCACAGTCCACAGGAGCGGATTCTTTAATTTATAGTATTGAATAATTCTCTTGGCCAATACCCAACATTACTCATATTTTCTCCAACTGATACCCACCGCAATTTCCACTGTTATGATCCTATTAAAGAAAATGCAACAAATTAAGAAATATAAAGTTAATCACAGACCGATAATTCATTCACCAATTAATTAGACTAAATTTAATAACCATTTATAAAAATAATATTAATAATAATAAACCAACTTTCTCTCACCTGGAAAAGAAAGGTTGTCAAGTCAATTATTTCACCACCAAATTTAGAATGAATGGTGAGGCAAACTGGCAATAGAACTTCGTTTGACTTACAGTTCAATATCCAAAAAAAATGGGTCATGTTGTCACCATATAACTTTAGGATTCACCTGATGATAAATTTTATTTTAGCAGTTTAGATGCTAGCTAGAGATTGCCAAATAAATTGTAACTCAAATAACTTCAATTATTTATGAAGAATCATACAGATCATTATAGAAATGCAATATAATTAATCTTGACAATAATACTATATAGGTTCAGCAAATCGACTCTACAATGGCTGATGGATATGACATTAATTAAAGAATAAAAATGTTTGAAATCATTTATTTATTGTCTTAAAGTATAGAAATATATATGGTTGAACAATAATAACACACAAGCCCCCAACTCAACTAATGCGGGATTTTACCTCTTGTTGGAGCCGATTTTCGGGTGGGTCCCATGGTACTATGCGCCATTTAGAGAACCGTGTGTGGGATGAGCCACGTCAGCGGCCTCAGATAAGGGGGCTGGACTTCGTTAAAGGCAGTTGAGAGAATCACTCCCACAAGGGAGGTGCCCCTTGCTTCTAAGGGAGAAGAAAAGCAAGCCACGTTCACCACAACAGTGGGGCCCAGGAAGGGCGCAACAAACTCTGCCATGTGGAGATGGAAAGGTAGGGTTTGAAGCCAAGGGGGATCCGCCGCCACTATCTAAAAGGATCACTATAAAAGGGACGATGGCTGCTGCAGATAGGGACACACATGCAATCCAACTCCTTGGCCTAATCTTTATTGTTTCTTGTTTATCAATTTTTACTTTAGTTTTCTTAGTTCCTGGAGAAGTGTACTTGCCATCTCACCGAGCCAATCATTGGGGGAGAGACCAGGAGGTGTTTCTACCCTTTGCGGACTTGGACTTGGTTGTAACTGGTCAGTGTATTCTTCTTGTTATTAGTTTAGTAATCTTTATTTCGTACAAAGGGCAGTCCCTTCTCCTTAATCAATTTGTTGCAAGCTTTTGGTAAGCCCCATTGAGCCCGTTGCCCATACAGTCTAACCCAAAGGTCCTTGGAGATAACTCAGGCATGAGGGAACCCTACATCCCTAGTTGGCAGTCAGATAGGCCGCGACCCTAGTCTGTTTGAACCTGCGACAAAGGTTCTGGCACGTCCTGCATATATCATAACCCACGTCATCCTGTGAGTGTTGGATATTTTTCCACCAACACATTTTGGCACGCCAGGTGGGACCCTCATAGACTTAGGATTCGCAATGGGACCAAAGAAGAAAGCAAATAAGACTTAGACTAGGAGAGAGATAGCTGACGAAATGGTTAACCCCTTGGCCAGGAAACCGAGGGTTCTGACTCTCAGGACACAGGTAGCAGCGGTGAATTGTCACATCAATTCGCTGCAGCCATGCACGACACCCTGGAACCCATGACCTCGGACATGAGACACTTGGTGACCGCCATCAGGCTAGTCGCCGAAGATATCCGTAACTTGATTCAGACTCAGAAGCAGGCCGCTGAAAGTCAGCAAGCCTGTTTTGATCGCTTCATCAACGGTCAGGACTCGCGTCTAGACCAGCTCATCACTGTCTTGACCACCCAGAGGCTGACCGCCCCGCACGGGCTGGTCCAGCCTCTAGGGTTCGCACCATTGGAGGCGCCAACATCCTAAATGGTAGGAGCCGAACCAGACACAGGCCAAATAGGCAGTAGGCAGCAGTCCACGTTCGTCGGGAGTTCTAGCCAGGCCCCTATACCAGGGGACCAACCGGTGGCTTATGCTAACCTGTTGTACCAATCTGGGATCGGATCGAGCACTGTTCACACTCTGGCATTCGTTAACTCCGTAGGGGCAAACGGAACCCTGGCTGGATCGGCCTATATGTCTCTGGTAGCAGCAGTCGGAGCCTCGTTCGGGGCCCCGGCAGCACAACAAGGTTTCAGAACTGAGGCCGGCTAGTTAGGGGCGAACACATCACTTTCCCCCGTGGCAATGGGGGCAAATACAATCCTTGTGGGAGGATACCGAAGCTAAGCTATGGCTAGAATCCCTGACCGCAGGGGAATAGGATACACGCCAACATGACCCTCTACGGGGCCATGGGCGGCAACACCCAATCAGGCCGTGAACTCAGAATCGGCCGTGGGGAACAGGTCGATACTCAATTACGAGGAATTGACGCCCCTGATACAGAACAGCATAGACCCTGCCTACCGGTCATCTGCTCGATCGATCTATCGAAAGCCGTACCCGGAATACCTGGACAACATTGATCTAGGGAGGAATTGGAAGATACCGGAGTTTACAAAGTTTTCAGGGGAGGACAATATGTCCACCATTGAGCACATTGCCCTATTTACCGTATAATGCAGAACCTGGGGACAAATGATGCCATAAAGCTCAGGCTTTCCCCAACTCCTTGATAGGTACGACTTTCACATGGTATTTTCACTTACTAGCCAATTCGGTGCAGAATTGGCAGGAGATGGAAGAGTTGTTCCATACGCAGTTCTATAAGGCTGAACCCGAGATCACAATTGGAGATTTGGCATGCATGCGCTAGGAGCCGGGCGAGACTATGGACAAGTTTGTTAACCGGTTTAAGCTGGCCAACTACAAGTGTCCGACCCTTTTACATGAGGGTGAGTATACAAAAATGGCCCTCGGCGGGCTAAGCCTAGAGCTTAGGAAAAGCTTTGCAGGCCAAAACTTCGTGGACCTCGGCCAGCTAGTGGTACAGGCAGCACCTTACGAGGCCCTGCTAAAAGAGGAAGAGCAAAAGAAGGCTTCCTCCATTGGGACATATTACAAAGAGGCCGCGTCAGGTAGTTACCCGGTCTTAGGGGCAGGAGAGTCCAAAACGGTCGGCTCCCTAAACTGTGAGGTTGACACGGCAGAAATAACCAAGGGAAAGCCCTACGTTTGCATGGCCTTGGCTAAGCAGGCCGCGAATGACCAACAGACTGAACAACCTAGGCCGAACCCCCAGTAGACTTTCGATGCTGGGGTAAAGTAGTCCTTCGACATCTCTAAGGCCGAGCTTATTTTTTATCAGCTTCTAAAGGACAAGCAGATTAACCTGCCGCCAGGACATCAGATCCCAGCAAGTGCAGCCTTAAAAGACCAAAAGTATTGTAAATGGCACAATACCCGTACGCATATAACTATTAACTATGTTGTGTTACACAATTCTTTGTAGAAGGCTATCACAGAAAGGCAAATCAAATTCCCTGAGAAGGAGAAAGGAGTAATGCTGATCGACAATAATCCTTTCCCGGTCAACATGGTCACAGCTGATTTGTCGAAGATAACCAGCACTGCAAGAGGGATCACGGCCAGCTCCACCAGGCCGAGAGAGGCAGGATCTGAGGAACATGAGAAGGTAACCCAAGTAGATAGCCGCGGTCCACAGGCTACGCCCGTAAGAGAGGCAGCAAGCTCCACCGTGCGCGAAAAGCACCAATGATGGTGGGGAGATATAGACCTACAACTGCGATGCTTCAGACCGCTTATAAGCATTCCAAATAGGACAGATCACCCATTGAACATTAGGGCGACTACCGGGTGGCCGGTGGTAGGAAGGACGCCCCACAACCAAAGCCCTTCAGTTCGTTCAGAGAATGGAGCAGCGGTCTTGTTCACTCACCACCTAAAGAGGCACACACTTTTCAATGGGGGGTGTGCACTCAATGCAAGCGACTGATTGAAGACCCAGACCCCGCCAGGGATAGGCTGGCACCTATTCAGGAAACGACCCCCCTTCGGCAAAGGATCACGGGAAGGAAGGCTAAGAGCTGGCCGCGCACGACATAGTCTAATAGGACGACCAGGCAAGGAGCTGCTTCGCGACCTTCAGTCAGAGACCGTCTGGGGAGGACGCCAGTGAAGCGACGCTTGGCATATGATGTGGTGGGCCCAGACTTTGATGAAGACCTGTGTTGGCCGAGGACCAGGCTAAGGATGGTTCTTCCCAAGCCCATCAGGACGGACGAGTGGACTATGGCCCGCCATCCCAAGTTCCCCGCCGAGTCCAGAAGAATGGAAATGACCGGGACCCAAAGGAGTAGGTGGCAACGAAAGCAAGCCGCCCTGAGATGGGCTCAGGCAACGACGATGCAGGTCGATGTAGAAGCAACCAGGGAATGGCCTGTGCTTAAAATCCTCCGGCCGCAATGGAATGATAGGGACCCTATTGACAAAGGGCAGGCTCTGGAGTCTGAAGTGTCAGAGTATAAGACCGAAGAAAGCGACTTCAAAGTCCTGGTGAATCAATCCCAAAACCAAGAAGACGGTCAAGTGGCTGAAGTCGCTGGGTGGGCCGAACTGGGGGACGTTAGCCATTCTGCCGCACAGGGTGATACACCAGAAGAGGAGACTGACTTCGCCAAATTCATAAATATGATGTTTGGCTCCGTGGAAACATAGGTTCAAGTCTCCATGGTTTACGTTCTTCCCCGGATATTTGATTATCCACCAGGATAGGCGAACCAGCTAGAAGGCGACGTTCTGGAGGAGATAACATCTGGTGTGATGGACATCGAAATAGTTCCCCTGGGAGACAAAGAGGAACAATCGGAGAACGTTCAGACAGTGATTACCAGAGAGACCAAACGAACGGTCCACACCCCGATAGTTAGGGGGCGGGTGCCTAATGTCCTGGGCAAGCCCTTGAAGGAGATGTGCCAACACTTGAAGCCTTTGTACGTCCAGACGCATATGGAGGGCAAACCTATTTAAAGAGTATTGGTTGACAATGGGGCGGCCATCAACATCCTCCTAGCTAGGATGATGAAGTGGCTAGAAAAGGACGAGTTGGATCTTATTCCTATAGAGGTATCTGTAACGAACTTTTTGGGAGGCGCCATGAAGCCCAAGGGTGTGCTGCCCATAGAACTAAAGGTTGGGGAGTACGTCTCTATGACAGCATTCTTCGTCATGGACACATCAGCCCATTACAATGCTCTCCTAGGGCGAGACTGGATACATGCCAATGCATCTGTGCCTTCATCCCTCCACCAAATCCTCATTTTCAGGCACGGTGAGGGTGACATCAGGGTAGTCATAGCAGACAGCAAGCCATTCGTGGTAGAAGTAAGTCACACTGATGCCATTCTTTATGGGGGATGTGTCGGCCCAATCAAATTTATAGGATCAGATGAGTATGGACGACCGACGTCTCTGGTCACAACAGCTACCGTAATGCAACCAGTACTTCAGGCCAAGAAAATGCCAGAGCAGCTAGGATTGTCGTCCATTCAGGATGGGCAATTAAACATCACTAGTAGTTATGATTAAGACAAGCAGCGAAACAGTAACAAACATCCTTCGGAGGCTGACAGTCTCGGGCCTGGAAAGGAGGATGTCTGTTGAGGAAGGTTTAGTGGCCGAAGTAACGGCCAGGAAATTAAAAGAACTTAAGGCCAAAATCAGGATGGAGGACTTACAGCCTAAGCCGTCGAAGATGGAAGAGACACCGGCGGAGGTACAGGACCCATTGATGGAGGTTAACTTAGGAAGCAAGGACGATAAACGTCCTATCTTTGTTAGTAGTCTGCTTAGTCGTGTATTTCAGGAAAAGCTTGTAGCTCTGTTGAAGAAATATAAAGATTGTTTTGCTTGGGATTATTCCAAGATGCCAGGTCGAACATCGACTGGCCATTAAGGACAACTTCAGACCAGTGAAATAGTTGCCTAGGCGCATGACGTTGGATGTCGTCCTGAAAGTAAAGGATGAGATAGAGCGACTACTCAAGGCCGGGTTTATAAGGCCTGCTCGATATGTGGAGTGGCTGTCCAACATTGTTCTTGTGGTAAAGAAAAATGGGAAATTGAGAGTATATATCGATTTGTCCCCCCCCCCCCCCCCCCCCCCCCCCCCCCCCCCCCCCCCCCCCCACCCCCCCCCCCCCCCCCCCCCCCCCCCCCCCCCTTTTCGAGACCTTAGGAAAGTGTATGAGGGACTTATGACCCCATATTATGTGGACCCCACCCTTTATAGACCCCATTGATAGACTTCTTTCATTTTATTTATTTGAACTAATGGGTTGACCCATTTAACTTAGGTGACCCATTTAACTTAAAGTGACCATTTAACTTATTTGACCCAAGAATGAGTTTTATTCTATTTGTTGCCCAACCAAACAGACCTTAGTAAGGGTTAAATTATAAATAGGAGCTTAGATTCCCTTAGCCCATTTCTTTTACTCCTCAAGCCAAAAACATGAAAGGAAGAAGAAAAGAAAGGGAGAAGAAGAAAAGAAGCAAGAAGGAAGGAGAAAAGGAGGAAGGAGAGTGGAAAAGCTTGCCTGGAAGCTTGAGACCCCACCTCTTGGAGCCCTCAACGTGGAGCTCCTCTATCTTGGGGGTAAGTAAGCCATTAATACCCTCTTCCCTTCTTCTATTTTTGGGTTTTGGGGTTTGGCAAATGGAAAAAACTTGACCTAGGGTTCCACTTGGAACCCAAGGATCGATTGGAACCTTTAACCTAGGCTATTATGGATTTATTGCACTCGATTGCTAGCCCTAAGACTCACAATCTCATCCTATTTAAGAGACCTAGGGTTTCTAGCTTATCATGCTTTAGAATAGGTTCTTCTTGGATTCACCTCTTGAATCCCTTGGGCTGTATGGACCTAATGAGGTCTTAGAATCCTAATAGATCGTAGGGGGAAGCTCCTTTGAAGTCTCCTTACCTATAAACCCCTTAGAAATGGAACCCTTGGTGAGAAACCCCTTGAATCTCGGATCTGGAGTTATGAGGTTTTACATGTGGTTTTAAGACCTACGAGAAACCACCCTGAAATCACCTCACTGATTAAGCCCCTGGTTAGCTAGGATTTACATGCGATTTCAGGAATTAGGCATGAGACCACCCATAAAACCACCCTACCTCTGAAACCTTAAACTTAGATGATTTATGGGATACCTTTTGGGGATCCTCCCCTTTACTTGTTTAACCTTATTCTTGCTCTTCTTAGGTTTAAACTTCCCATCTTGTGACATATTACTTAATCGCGGCGGCAACTTGTAACTTTGGGGCATAACCTATATTGTGAGTGGGTTTGATTATTATTTGGGTTTACTATTACTACTTGCATATGTACCATGCTATTAGTATACTTTATTAAGCATAATTGTGCATTTTGCATACTTTTTAAATATTGATTGATATAATGATGTTGTGGTTGCTTTCCATCTTTTGTTGGGTTACGGTGTCGGAACCTCGGAATATATATTCATACAATACTTTTGATTGATTGCCATATTAAACTATATGCGCCGTGCCGTGCTGGTACCCGGGTGCTAGATGGAATGGGACGTTGATGCACCGAGAATACCTCTCGGGATGATAGAACTTGCATGTAGTATATCTGCGGCTATGACCTTTGTATCCTTATGCTACGACCCTCATTAATAGGGATTTAGGTGTTGGGTAACTAGAACTCCGGATTCTTTGGAGGTGAGAGAGAGCCAATCATGGTAGCAATGGTTATCGGGGTTTGCCACTGGGTGGTCTTTGAGGCTTCGACCGGCGTAGGCCCCCTGGTGACAATTGAGGTTTCATTGTGGTGATAAGTTAAGTGACCCACAGTGTCTCCCGAGTTGTCACAGTAGCATATACCTTTGACTTAGTTTGTATGATAGGTGAAACATGAATTAACATGTGCATGCATCATTGGACTATATGTGAATTGTGTGTTTGTGCATCCCCATCCTCTCATTGCCTCAGTGGAGCTAACCCCCTCGTGTACATACTTTTTAGATTATGATGCAGGTGGCGGAGGAGCACTGTGATCGATGTCCTCGAAATGATGTTGCCTACAGGGCATAATGATGGTTGGGACTTGGTCCCCTTTTATATTTTAACTTTTGGCCTTGTAATAATATTTTCTATTTACACTATTAAATTTGTTTAGTACTATATGGTTAGCTCAGGATGGAAACTTTAAACTATACGTATCACTCAGTAGTTGAGCATGAAATAATTATTATGGTAAACGCTTCCGCTTATATTTCTGATCTTTCAAAATATAGTATTTCTTCCTCCGCGCTCTAATATTACTGTGTAGTTAATATTAGTTCTGACTGTGTATTGGGACACTACATCTATGATCTTGGTAGTGGTTGGGATGACACGTGTCGTCCTAGTCATACCCTTTTATTATATTTTATCCCTTATCGGGATGGGGGTGTGACAGCGTGGTATCAGAGCATGATGCTCTACACTAACCACAGTCCCGTAGACTCCTGATTTACTCCACACAATTAAGGTCTAATTAAAAGGTTCCAACAAGAATAATTGGAATGTGTGTGAAACTTAGGGAGAAGACTAGTGCAGTGTGAAAGCTGATGACAATAGTGAATAATAGGAACAACAGTAGAAGGAAAAGACTTATATGTATATATATTCTTTAAGTTTCAGCTGTTTAGTATATTGTCCACAGACCCAAAAAGGAAATTACAAAACTTCAGCTGAAATACCAACTATAGGTTCTTACAGCTGGGAATAGTTAAAAGGTACTACATGTTAAGGCTAAATAGCTGGAAGTCCAAAATAGAGAAACATGGTAGGAAAGGACTGGGAGTCTATAACTCCATCTCATCACCACTGTCAAACTCGTCATCAATCCCTTCGTCATGAAGGTAGGAGTGTAGATCATGCATCTACTTCCCGAGGTTTTCGATGCGTTGGTCAGACACATCAAGTCGAGCATTCACACCATCAAAGCCCTGGGCCATGTTGGTGCTCATCTGACCCCAGACTGCAAGAACCCTATCAATATCAGACCCTCCTGGAACAGTGCCAGATGATGAGGCCATGTGCACAGCTGGTTGGGGAGGAGGCTCCGATGTATAGTGCTCTGGCATATAACCTTCTGCTGGGGGAATTGGTTCCCCGTCGCTGTATGTGTCAACTTTGATTCGCATCCTCGCAATTAGATTACGATCTATAGGTGGATCCTCGGTTAAGTCCTGGTCCTCAGCACTGAAGTCAACCCCGAAATGCTGGAAGATGGTAGTGAGCAGCCTCCTATAGGGTAAGTCTAAGTTCTTTATAGGATTCTGTCCTATGTGAGCCATGGTACGCATTATGATGTAGGGTAGGCAAAGTGGTATGCCCTTGTAGAGATGATATGCCACGTACCCCACAAAGATCGAGGGCATGGTGCGATGTCCTGCTATGGGTACTAGGTTGTGTTGCACAATTCTACTCAACACCCTTGGGGACGCAGCAAATAGAGTTTCTGGCACCTTTTTCTCAAATTTTCCATTGGTAAGCTCCTTATACAGCTCCATATATGTCTCTCGCCTGATGAAGGAGTAGGGATTCTTTCCTGGTGAACAATAGGTCTTCTCTCCCCTAATAGAGACATTAATAATGCCGGCCAACTATGTTGCAGTAAAGGCTATAGGAACCCCGTTGACATAGGAAACAACTAGATAATTTTGTGTGCTTGGGTTCTCGGTATCCAGATTTGCATAGAAATGTCGGATGAGTTTTGGGTAGTATGGTTCAGGAAGATTGAGAATGTTGGTCCACCCCAATTCCTCAAATCTCTGCTCCACTTTGAAAGCCTTGAGATCATTCAACACTACATCCCGCCCTTACACTATATTTTTGAAGTGGAAGTAGTCTGGGTAAAGCTCTTGGTCCTCTATCTTTTGAAACCATAGTGGATCTAGGACAGTTGGTGCAACTTGTTCAATACGCGCACCTCGTGTTCTTGGAGCCATTAGATACTCTTAACCTGCAGCCAAAAGCCAAGATTTATAACAATGTAGTACCTTGAATGCTAAAGCCTCAGTAGGATGATCAATGTAAATCCATGAGGTCTAAAACCTAGCCATTGATTCTTTTCCCAAGGCAATTAAATCACAACAGGATTCTTAGGCTAGAAAATTTTGATTTTGTCAAATTGTGATCTAAGAAGTTGGAGAAAAAGGGAATGCATGGCCATTATGTGAATGCAATCATACATGATAGAGATTCATGGCCACCCTATGCCTAGAAAGTAATATTTCAAACAAAATAGTGGGTTCAAGCAAGAAATGGGTTTATTCAATCATGGAGCATGCCTTGAACTTAAAAAAAATTTCCAGATTTTGTGGTTGGAAGCTGGAATCATGAGAAACAAGTAAATATCACTTGTGACAACACAAAGGATGTAAGCTAAGCCCTATCTAGTAAGATCGATTCAAAAATCGTAAAAGAGAAAAATAAAATAAAAATAAAAATAAAATCGATTAGGGTTGTGTTTTTTCAAAATCCAACCCAAATCCTTGAGTTAGATGCCAAGATTGTATGCAAGCCCTTGTATAGGTTGCTTATGGTGAGAAAATGGTAAAGATTAGGTTATGAGTAGCCTACCGAACAAAAAGAAACAAAAACCCCAAGTTCCAAAACTTGAAATCGTGTTTTGGGGTTTCTCCAAGAGAGAGAAATCAATGGGAGAGAGGGAGATCTTACCTAAATGCGATTGGGTGTTGTTGAGGAGTGATTTGGAGTACCAAAATCCACCAAGGAGTGAAGAGAGAGCAAATACGGTCACGATTGGGGTTTCTCCAGAGCTTTAGAGTTGTGTTTTGAAGGAGGGAAAATGACTCTTTAAATCGCGGATTTTAAATTTAGAGAAAATGATCCGACGGCTTTACCCACGATCTCAGCCTAGGTAAAAACCACCTATAAATCCGCGCTTAGCCGAGGCTATTTCTCTGGTTTCAGTCTCAGGTGGATTTTCCCACGGTTTCGTATTTAAGTAAAACCAGGCATAAAACCGCCCAAGCCAGAAAGGGTTTTTGGCCCTGTTTGGTTTAACCAACCTATTTTTGGTGTTTGTTACCTTCATTTGTTGTTTCCCTCGCCCCCCTTATGACCTATCTTACCCTGGTAATTTAAGCTTTGTGCTTGGCAAATAAAATTATAGAAGTGATATGTCTAAAAGATATGAAAACTGTATTGCGACAAAAGCTTATAAGGGAAAATGAGACATGATAACCATAGGAAGATGTTTGGAGTAAAGAGAAATGAGTAAGATAAATGCACATGTAAAATCCATGTGAGATCCCCAGTGCATGGATGTGAATAATGAGATCAATGTGAATAACATGTGCTTTTGGCTACTTTACATCCCAACCAATCCCAAACGAGCAAGTTATTGGATGAAAATACCCCAACAAGAGATAAGAATTATTTATCTGAGGAAAAGAGGAAAGATTCTAAGGATTTTATCAACAATCATGTATACAAGAGAATATGCTTGAAGATAAGACAATGTGATAATTTTCTATGAGATCTTATGGTATGCAAAAGAATTAAACTTGAACTTGAAGAGTTTTTCTAAAATATTGTGAATTGAGGATTTTACCACAACCAAAACCTGGACATAATCCAAGTAAAATTCAACTAGACATGACAAACATAACAACAATCTCTAGAATGCTTACAAAGACTTAAAAATTTATAAAAGATGCAATAATCAAACAAGGATCCAACAACTTAGTGCCATTGATCAAATAGGGCTTGATTTACAACCAAAAACCCTAGTCCCAATCGGTTTTGGCATGGACTTGGTGTGCATGGTTATGGGATTACAAACAAAATCAAGACTTGATCATGACTTGAAATGATTCATCCTAAATCCAAGAAAAGAGAAAGTAGAAATGGGAAGAAAGCCATATCTTGAACAAGTGAGAGTTGAACATTGAGGCTTGAGATTACAAGAAAATCACCCAAGGAAAGCTTGAACGAAAATCCCTATAGAGCTTTTTCTCCCTGCGGTTATGTCCCTTTCTTTGGAGCCAAAAGTGAGTTTTAAAACACATGGCTCTATTTTGTTAAATTCTGCAAACAGATTAACGAATGGATCCACTTGTCGTGACTCCGCTCTTGAATCCGCTCTGCACAAAACTTGAAATTATCATTTTAAAACTGTGCGGATCAACGAATGGATCTACACTCATGTGTCCGTCCGTAGATCCATTCGACTTAAACCCTCTTGGCCATTGAGACTTTTGAGATCGGACGAACAAACGGATTTGCATTCCACATCCGCCCGTTAGTCCGCTCTCCCTATTTTCGCAGAGGAGCCATGAATGGACCCAGAGTGCTGACACCGCTCGTGAGTCCACTCGATTTCTTTTAGGATTTTGAGTCTGTTTTGGAGACCTTTGACCACACCTATATGTAATGATTATGTGCCTATACCCTAGATCAGACACCCTTATTGTGTGACCCATTTGTGTGGACCACTTAAGTCTAGTTAATACTTAATACCTTGAAATTGAAAGAGGTTAGGACTTGTACCCGACTGGGCCAGCCAATAAGAACTAGCAGGCATTGGTGACCGCTGTGGCTCCACTCTTACATAAAAGGAGAAGAGTTACCCTTGAGGATGAAGATCCTTAGCCCCGTGAATTTAAGGACCCAAACCTTATGGGTAGGAAACCTAAACCTATGCGGATAGAGACCCTTAATGGGGTGCATAGAATCTAAACCTGTAGATAGATATTAAGAAAGGAAAGTCATAGGCTGGGTTGGGCTGGTATCTTTGAGTGAGCCATAAAGGTCACGTGTATTTGGAAGTCATTCATAACACCTCAAGCTAGTGACGACTCTATTTGAACTTTACTTGGTTCATCCAACCTTGTTTAGACTCATAGAGGGAGTCCTATCGTGATTTGACCTTTTAAAAAGGACTTAGCAAACCGTACCTAAGAACTTCTTATTCTTGTGGATCGACCTAGATGACAGATATGTCCATAGGGATATGAATATAATTATTGAATCTATGCCTACATATTGTGTGATAAATATATATAGATACCCATTAGAACCTTGGACTTGTGTGACTAGAGTGATTCTCTGGTACTACAAGTATGACTTACCTCGACCTTGCTGTGTAACTAGTTGGAGCCCTGACCTTGGTTGACCAAACCTTAGGGTAATGAATAATGAATTTAATGACCGGGTAAGTTAAATTATTGAGACTTGCTTGAAGAGTTGATTTGGACCAAAACTATTAGATGGTTGTTGGTTCTTGAAAGAGGACTGATGTGGACTCTTCCCTATGGGATAACTGTGTAATGGGTTTAAAGGTTGTGAAAGCAGAAACTGAAGGATGTAACAAGACCTCCTCCAACAGCAGATATGAATGGAGTAATGGGTTACCAAATGCATTCCCTCCGTGCTGGGAGTGAACAATAGGAGATTCCATCAATATTTCAAATCATTCTAAAGTTGGGTTAGGTAATGAGATAACCTGAAGTGAAAGCATTCAGCATGTGAACCCTATGTTAGAGACTGGATAGGTTAAATCCTGTAACCTAAGAATGATCAGAGTAGTGAAAGCTAGAGTGGTATCACCTGATCTGGAAGATCTAGGCAACCTCTGTTCCTTGAGACTTAACTTAGTAGTTGGAACCCTGTTTTCCTTGGGTTATTGTGAATCATATTTTTTGTGGTAATGTGATCCTATAAAGAAAAAGAATTGTGAAACCTGACTTGTTGTGCCATGTAGGCACTGCCTCATCTTGAGCCGACCTTTGACTTAGTTTAAGATGTGGGTGACTTGGGATGTTGTTATTCAACAGTCCTTATACATTGAGACCCTAGCTACCTCAAATTTTGAGGACGAAATTTCTTGTAAGGTGGGGGGGATGTTATACGCGCACCCGGGATCATAATTAATTATTATTTCTTCCTCGTGACGTGTAGTTATCACTGCCATGTATGCTGGGGACTTGTTCTCACTGGTGGTCAAACCCAGCTACAAAATCATTAACCATAGTATGGGTTTGCCCGTGGAAGAAAGATTTTTCAACTGGTAGTGGGGAAAATTCGTCGATGACGATTTTGTCGACTATCCTCCAAGTACCAGCCCGGGAAGTGAAGGATTCCAGAGAGAGTACCCTGGACTGTCGCCTCAGTTGGACACTTCGTTCAGTGATGAACTGCGCATTTCTATGAGGAAAGTATTCAGGGTCATGGGTGACGCACCATGGCAATGGAGAAGTAAATTCCTAGCCCTTTCTTTTGTTGTTTACCCTTTCCCTCGATGCCCTCGGAGTGTGGGTCAAGGTTTGGACCGCCCGGGCTATTTTATTTGTATTGGGAATATTTTATTTGTGGTTCCCACTTACTTAGGGAAGTGTATGAGGGACTTATGACCCCATATTATGTGGATCCCACCCTTTAATAGACCCCTTTGATAGACTTCTTTCCTATTTAGAACTAATGGGTTGACCCATTTAACTTAAAGTGACCCATTTAACTTGGGTGACCCATTTAACTTAAAGTGACCATTTAACTTATTTAACCCAAGAATGGGTTTTATTCTATTTGTTGCCTAACCAAACAGACCTTAGTAAGGGTTTAATTTATAAATAGGAGCTTAGATTCCCTTAACCTATTTCTTTTACTCCTCAAGCCAAAAACGAGAAAGGAAGAAGAAAAGAAAGGGAGAAGAAGAAAAGAAGTAAGAAGGAAGGAGAAAAGGAGGAAGGAGAGTAGAAAAGCTTGGCTAGAAGCTTGAGACCCCACCTCTTGGAGCCCTCAACGTGGAGCTCCTCTATGTTGGGGGTAGGTAAGCCATTAAAACCCTCTTCCCTTCTTCTATTTTTGGGTTTCGGGGTTTGGGAAATGGGAAAGACTTGACCTAGGGTTCCACTTGGAACCCAAGGATCGATTGGAACCTTTAACCTAGGCTATTGTGGATTTATTGCACTCCATTGCTAGCCCTAAGACTCACAATCTCATCCTATTTGAGAGACCTAGGGTTTCTACCCTATCTTGCTTTAGAATAGGTTCTTCTTGGATTCACCTCTTAAATCCCTTAGGCTGTATGGACCTAATGAGGTCTTAGAACTCTAATAGACCTTAAGGGGAAGCTCCTTTGAAGTCTCCTTACCTTTAAACCCCTTTGAAATGAAACCCTTGGTGAGAAACCCCTTGAATCTCGGACCTGGAGTTATGAGGTTTTACATGTGGTTTTAAGATCTACGAGAAACCACCCTGAAATCACCTCCCTGATTAAGCCCCTGGTTAGCTAGGATTTACATGCGGTTTCAGGAATTGGGCATGAAACCACCCATAAAACCACCCTACCTCTGAAACCTTAAACTTAGATGATTTATGGGATACCTTTTGGGGATCCTCCCCTTTACTTGTTTAACCTTATTCTTGCTCTTGCTTAGGTTTAAAATTCCCATCTTGTGACGTGTTACTTAATCGAGTTGGCAACTTGTAACTTCA
Organism: Telopea speciosissima; assembly: GCF_018873765.1. Classification (NCBI taxonomy): domain Eukaryota; kingdom Viridiplantae; phylum Streptophyta; class Magnoliopsida; order Proteales; family Proteaceae; genus Telopea; species Telopea speciosissima. Next base: position 43,841,973 of record NC_057924.1, read on the forward strand.
GGGCATAACCTATATTGTGAGTAGGTTTGGTTATTGTTTGGGTTTGCTATTACTACTTGCATATGTACCATGCTATTAGTATACTTTATTAAGCATGATTGTACATTTTGCATACTTTTTAAATATTGATTGATATGATGATGTTGTGGTTGCTTGCCATATTTTGTTAGGTTACGGTACCGGTGAGTGCCGGTGCCAGAACCCCGGAATATATATTCATACAATACCTTTGATTGATTGTCATATTGAACTATATGCGCCATGCCGTGCTGGCACCTAGGTGCTAGATGGAATGAGACGTTGATGCACTTGGAATACCTGTTGGGATGATAGAACTTGCATGTGGTATATCTATGGCTAGGACCTTTGTACCCTTATGCTGCGACCCTTTCCAACAGGGGTTTAGGTGTTGGGTAACCAGAACTCTGGATTCTGTGGAGGTGAGAGAGAGCCAGTCATGGTAGTAATGGTTATCAGGGTTTGCCACTGGGTGGTCTTGGAGGCTTCGACCGACGTAGGCCCCCTGGTGACAATTGAGGTTTGATTGTGGCGATAAGTTAAGTGACCCATAGTGTCTCTGAGTTATCACAGTAGCATATACCTTTGACTTAGTTTGTGTGATACGTGAAAAATGAATTAACATGTGCATGCATCATTGGACTAAATGTGAATTGTGTGTTTTTGCATCCCCATCCCCTCACTGGCTCCGTGGAGCTAACCCCCTCGTGTACACACTTTTTAGATTATGATGCAGGTGGCGGAGGAGCACTATGATCGATCTCCTCAAAATGATGTTGCCTACAGGGCATAATGATGGCTGGAACTTGGTCCCCTTTTATATTTTGACTTTTGGGCCTTATGCCTTTGTAATAATATTTTCTGTTTACACTATTAAATTTGTGTAGTACTATGGTCAGCTCAGGATGGAAACTTTAAACTATACGTATCACTCAGTAGTTGAGCATGAAATAATTATTATGGTAAACGCTTCCGCTTGTATTTCTGATCTTTCAAAATGTAATATTTCTTCCTCCGCGCTCTAATATTACTGTGTAGTTAATATTAGTTCTGACTGTGTATTGGGACACTGCATCTGTTATTGGTTGGGATGACATGTGTCATCCTAGTTATACCCTTTTATTATATTTTATCTTTTATCGGGATGGGGGTGTGACACTCTGCTTCTAGGAACCAGATAATGTCTTTCATGGATGGGCATGCGTGCTACAACCAAATATTCATAGCAAAAGAAGACGTGCCAAAAATGACCTTCCGTTGTCCTGGAGCACTGGGAACCCATGAATTGGTTATCATGCCTTTTGGCTTAAAGAACACTGGGGCCACTTACCAGAGGGCTATGAACGCCATCTTCCACGACATGATTGGAAAATTCGTTGAAGTCTATATTGACGATGTAGTGGTAAAGTCTGAGGCTGAGGAGGAACACCTGGGTCACCTTGAAAGGGTATTCGAAAGGATGAGATCCCATGGCCTTAAAATGAACCCTCTCAAATGTGCATTTGGGGTAGCAGTTGGGAATTTCTTGGGTTTCCTTGTTCACAAGAGGGGGATAGAAGTTGACCGAAACCAGACCAAGGTCATCAGGGAAGCCAGGCCCCCAACAAACAAGAAGGAGCTGCAGAAGTTTCTAGGATAAGTCAACTTCCTTCGGCGGTTTATATCAAATTCAGCAGGATGAACCAGGGTGTTTTTCTCCCTGCTAGAGCTAAAACTGGGGGAAGACTTCTGTTGGACTATCGAGCATCAGAAGGCATTTGATGTAATCAGGGACTACCTAGTCAGGCCCCCGGTATTGGCACCGCCACGAGCAGGCGTGCCATTAAAACTATACATTGTAGCAACAGAGTTTTTGGTTGGGGGACTGGTAGCCCAGGACAACGAGGTAGGGATAGAACAGGCAGTGTTTTACCTCAGTCTAGCTCTGACAGAGATTGAGCAGCATTACACGCCAATGGAGAAGCTATGTCTGGCGTTATTTTAGTCCTGTTCCAAGCTACGATAGTATTTGTTACCAACCACGATCGAGGTTATATGCCAGACCGATGTAATTATGTACATGCTTACACAGCCAATCTCGAGAGGTCGAGTTGGGACGTGGGCCTTGGCATTGGTGGAGTTTGCCCTCCAGTACGTTCCTTAGAAGGCCGTTAAAGGCCAGGCCTTGGCCAATTTCCTCGCAGGTCACCCGCCTATACAAGTCGGTGAGAAAGAAGGGTAAGGAGAGACATGAGAAATCATGCACATTGGCGTTACTCCGTGGTCCCTGTCATTTGATGGGTCAAAAACCAGCTAGTTAGTCGGGGCAGGGATAACAGTTCGGTCCCCACGAGGCGTGGAAACCCAGTTAGCCGTGTACTTAGGGTTTGCCTATTCAAACAACCAGGCTGAATATGAGGCCCTCATCATTGGGATGAAGGTTCTCCATGCTATGGGTGCCAAGACTATCGAGATAAGCAGGGACTCTCAGGTTGTAGTTAAGTAGGTGGCAGGGGAATACCGTTGAGAGAGCGAGCATCTAGTCCATCATCACCTGTTGGTGAAGAGCCTGATGGCTCGGTTCGATGATGTGTCAATAAAACACGTCCCTTGGGCAGAGAATCAGACTGCCAACATCTTGGCGCAGATAGCATTAGGTTTGCGCCCCGCAGAAGACTGTTTAGAGCAAACCATCGTGGTACAAAAGCAGTTGGTCTCATCCGTTTGTGACATGGACCAGGTAAAAGTAAACCAGGTAGAGGACACTCAGCCGGAGTAGAGAACATCAATAATCCAGTACTTAAGCGACCCAAGCCCCAGCATGGATAGGAGGACCAAGTACAGGGCATTGAGTTATGTCCTAATGGGGGATGACCTGTTCAAGAAAGGGAAGGATGGTCTGCTACTCAAGTGCGTGAGCCTCAACGAATCTATGGTTGTAATGGCCGAGGTACATGAAGGGATCTATGGATCACATCAGGCCGGCCCTAAGATGAGGTGGCTAATCAGGAGAAATGGCTATTACTGACTAACCATCTTGGCGGACTATGTAAGGTATGCTAAGGGATGTCAGGCTTGTCAATGGCGTGGTCCGGTGTAGTGGGTCCCTGCGGTGGAACCTAACCCAGTAGTGAAGCTGTGGTCGTTCACGGGATGGGCAATGGACTTAATTGGGAAAGTGACGCCCCCAGCTACGAGGGTACATTGTTTCATAATTGTGGCAATGGACTACTTCACCAAGTGGGCTGAGGCCGTTCCCATGAAGACGGTCACCCAGACTGAGGTCATCTAGTTTCTGAAAACTCAAATAATTCATAGGTTTGGCCTGCCTTAGACTATCACGTGCGACAATGGGTCAGTCTTCACTGGGGACCAAGTCCTAAAGTTTACTGCGAGTCATGGGATTACCATAACTCATTCCACACCCTACTACACTCAGGGGAATGGGTAGGCCGAGGCAAGCAACAAGGTGTTGAAGAATTGCTTAGCGAAGGTGGTGGAAGAAAACCTTAGAAGATGGGCTGAGCTATTATTCAAGGTTCTGTGGGCGTTCAGGACGTCGTAGCGAACAAGCACCAGGACCATGCCATTCTCCCTTACCTATGGGCATGATGCAGTCCTTCCCCTGGAAATCAGTGTCAGGTCTGCAAGGGTAGCATATCAATAGGGGTTTACGCCTGCTACTTACAGTGAGGCCATGCTAGCTGAGCTGGAGGATCTGGACGAAGAGCGCTTTAGGGCCCTTGACTGGATTTTGGCACAAAAGGCGAAAGTGGCGGTTGTGTATAATAGAAGGGTGTTGCCCAAGTGTTTCCAGGAGGGCGAAGTGGTACTAAAGGCTATCCTTCCGGTAGGGACTAAGGATCCCATTTACAGCAAGTGGTCTCCCACATGGGAAGGGCCGTTTGTGGTCCATCAAGTGCTAAGCGGGGGAGCGTATAGGCTAAAAGAAATGGAAGGGGGTGTGCACTTAAAACCCATAAATGGGAAATTCTTGAAAAAGTTCCACCCCACTATGTGGGATCTGGGGTAGGGGCATCAAAACAAAGCCAATCTAAGACCAACCCAGTGGTCAGGCCGACAAGTGTGGTTGGAAGAAACTGACCCCGACGGTCCGGCTATGGAGCATGAAGAGTTAAAAGTTTCACTGCAACAACAAAAAAGAGTGTTCAGAACTAGGGACATCTGCCCTAGATTTTTACCAAGCACACAGGCCTAAGAAAAGTCTTCTTTGGGGAATGACCCCCACAGGTCGTCCCACGGGGATTCAAGGTTGGCAACGTCTTGCTTGGCGGTAGCCAACTAGGCAGTTTGGTCACCCTTCAAATTAATGGCCTCGGTAGCGACGGTCCAAAGTGTCTCTGCGGCTTTATAAAGGACTTTGAAGTTGGCGAAGGAGGGCTTCTCTAGTTCTTCCTTCTCTTCCTTGGCTCGTCGGGCTGCGAGAAGTTTGGCCTCCAAGGGAGTGATCTTGGAGCTCAGGGCATTGATCTCATCCTTAAAGCGCTTGTTGGTCGTGCTCGATTCCTGAAGCTTCGACTTGGTTTGCTCCCACTCAGCGCACAGGCCGTCCCCTTCCTTAATGGCTGTTTCCAGGTCACGAACCACCTTGAGAGCCTGCAGTACGTTGGTGGTCAGATCTGGAATGAAGATCGTAGCTTTGCTGACCCATAACTTGGCGGAGTCTGGAAGGGTGGTGGAGGCTGACAGAGTTTGAAGTGGCTGGGTGAGCGTGAGAAAGCGGTCTAGGTCAAGTCCTTCCTTGGCAGGGAGATGTTGTTCTACAAACTCGACAAAGGCGCGCTTCGCCTCTTCGACAGCTAAAGGGGGTGGGGTTGGTGTGCCCACAGGAAAGGCTCCCTCAAGGGGGGTGAGGCAGCCAGCCAGGACCGAGTCAAAATCAAAATTCTGTCAAAAGAAAAGATCGGCCAGAAGATGCCTAGCTACACCAGCATGCAAAGAAACCATCGTCAGGACGTACCACTAAATCAGGTAAAGGGCTTCAGACTGGAATAGGGACAAGACTAGAGGTGCCTACTTGCTCCCCTGTGCTAACAACTTTCCAGAAGGGTGACGAAACAACGGGAGCGGGTGATTTGGAGACCGCTTCATCACGAGAACCTACAACTGGCGTGTCCCACTACGAGCCTGAGGCGACGTCCAAGAGGGTTGGGGAGGCCGGTGCATGAGTTTTCACGGGGCGACGCCTGGAGTGCCGCAAATCGGATGGTGCTTCAGAGACCTCTTTATTGGGGAGGGCCTCCTCGAGGGTCTATTGCTTGGGGGGTTTCTTTGCCACTTGCTTAGGTCTTTTGGGGGAGTGACCTTTGGACAACGGACTGGGGGGAGCTAATGATGGGGTCCTGCACTTCTGGGAAGTGTTGGTGCCAGTTGACTGGGAAGGCATGGACCGGGCAGGGCGAGCCTCTAGACATCAGATAACAGACCATTAGTTACAAAAAACAGTAAACTAAAGACTGCAGGGTTATAGGGGTACCATGCTGAGTAGGATTGACGGCCTGGACAGCATGCCTCGTATGAGTAACCTTGTGGTCATCGGCATAGGAGCTGATGAATTCAACCCCACCGGACTGCATCCAGAGGTGGGGGTTGACAAGTTCGGTTGGCCGGCGTCAGGTAAGGCAGGCTGTCAATCCATGAAGGCTTTAAATGAGCAGTCAAAGCTGCTCATGTCCACGGAGGCTCTCCTAACCACTTTGTGAGCGTTTGCTGGCCGGGCCAAGAATGCTTCACCCATCTCACGATGGATACGGTCAACAGCTAGGTCGTGGCGCCGCTGCATAATGGTACGGTCTAGATGGTACTTGACTCCAAAGGCTTCTTCGTATCGAAGGATAGAGTTCAGAAGTGACTCACTTGGAATGTGGGAGGCCGATGCTTTGGCTTTTTTGGGAACGTCCTCCATCTGCAGTTCGGAATCAAAATCAGCATCATCAGTAACTGGAGGGAGTGCCTCGGCGGTTAGGGTAGTGAGAAAGGTGAGCCACCAAGCTGAGAACTCTGGCGTGGTGATGGGCTCTGGTTCAAAGGGCTCAGGAAAGAAACGAGACATGACGTAGTCACCCATATTGGCAGTGATCTCAATTTGGGCTTGATACCCTCAAGATAGGTCAGACTAGCCCGCCTTTCTTTTCGAAAAAGTAGCATGGGAGGGGCACCAATTTTCGCAGGCCGAACTGGCGGGCACATCATTAGGGGTTGTACACTTTAACCCCGCACGTGTTGTTCCCAGAGGGCTCTAAGGTGACTCCAAAATGCAGGTCTCTGTAGACCAAGAACTTCCACCATAGCTTGGGGGCAAACTGTGGATTGCGCAGGGCGTCCGACACCCAGGGGGAAGATCCTCATGAAGGTGAAAAGGCATGAACAATGCAGGGGCACGAGATTCTTTAAGGCCGAGGAAAAAGGAGTGGTAGCCCTGTAGGGAAGGACGTTCCTCTTCCACCAGCTCCTGCATAAAGTACAGGCCGATGGTGCGGCACTCAAGGTTGGGAGCAGGAGTGTAGAAGACAGGAAAATAGGCTCGTAGCCAAATAGCCAAAAGGGGCCCCCACCAGAATTGAAGTTGGAATTGACTATGGTGCTGCAGCCCCTGTAAAGGGAAGATAGGACGAAGGAAGCGAGGTCCACAGAACGCCCTTGGGCCAGGGTGTTGGCCAAGTGCAGGTAGGTCTTGGTAATTTTGTTGGATTTGACACAGGCCAGGGAATGGCAAATCCAAAAGAGAAGAAAGGCCACAAACTCGGCCTCAGAGATAGGGCCTCTTGTCCCACGAACGGAGGATAGATACATACTGCAACTAGCTTTCTTGGTAAAGTCTAGACCATGCTGTTCCTCGAAACCTCGGGGTTCCAGGGTTCCAAGGGAGGCCCCATAACTCGGGGCCGATGGCCTTAAGACAGGTCAAAGTCCCAACATCAAGAAGGGTAGGGCTCATGGGCCCATAGGGGAAAAGGAAGATGTTGCTGGAACTGGACCAGAAGCGCAGGGTAGCTTGTAAAAGGGGAACGTTTGGGGGAATAGTAGTGCTGCACATGGCAAGGGCATCAACAATCCCTAAGGTGGAAAGGCGGTCGCACTCTGCCATCATCATGCGGTCTACCCACGCTTCCCAGTCTGGGAGGAAAGATGGCCAGAGACGACTCAAGGGCTTGGGTCTGACACTGAACGAAGTAGAAGAACAGAGGAGAACGAACTCCTCCTTGTGCAGAGGAAAGTTAGGGATTGGGACCGGTATGAATGGTTGGGCAGGACCTAACGCAGACAAGGGGGGCTCAGAGGAAGGGATGAATACCTCGAAATGGAAGGAAGGTGGAAGCTGAGCTTGTTTCGCCTTCATCATCTTCTCCAGCTCTCGTTCCCTTTGGGAAATCACAGGGTAAGGAGGAAGGTTGTCCATGGCGCAGACTCAGAGGATAGGCAATTGGAGAGGAATGAGAACGAAAGGCAAAACCTAGGAAGAATGGCACTTTTTAAGGAAAACGGAGGGAATTTATGGCGCCAGCCTTGAGTAATTCAAAATTCAAAAGGGACGTGGTTATTTCGGTCATTGTTTGAAAGGCCGGCGATTACATCGGGGACAACGCGCTGTTTGAAGGAGCAGCTTCCCAGGGCGAAGGGGATGTCGCGTCATAATTAGGGTGTTGGGACTCCAGGAAGAAGTACAAAGGGCGCACAACTTCCCGATGCTAGGTAGGCCACGTGGCACTGCCTCAGGAAGTTGTGAGGGGCAATTGTTGGAGTCATTTTTTAGGTGGGTCCCACGGTACCATGCACCATTTAGAGAACCGTTGTGGGATGAGCCACATCAACGGCCTCAGATAAGGGGGCTGGACTTCGTTAAAGGCAGTTGAGAGAATCACTCCCACAAGGGAGGTGTCCCTGCTTCTAAGGGAGAAGAAAAGTAGGCCATGTTCACCACAACGGTGGGGCCCAGGAAGGGCGCAACAAACTCTGCCACGTGGAGATGGAAAGGTAGGGTTTGAACCCAAGGGGGATCCGCCACCACTATCTAAAAGGATCACTATAAAAGGGATGATGGCTGCTGCAGATAGGGACACACATGCAATCCAACTCCTTGGCATTATCTTTATTGTTTCTTGTTTATCAGTTTTTACTATAGTTTTCTTAGTTCCTGGAGAAGTGTACTTGCCATCTCACCGAGCCAATCATTGGGGGAGAGACCAGGAGGTGTTTCTACCCTTGCAGACTTGGACTTGGTTGTAACTGGTCAGTGTATTCTTCTTGTTATTAGTTTAGTAATCTTTATTTCGTACAAAGGGCAGTCCCTTCTCCTTAATCAGTTTGTTGCAAGCTTTTGGTAAGCCCCATTGAGCCCGTTGCCCATACAGTCTAACCCAAAGGTCTTTGGAGATAACTCAGGCACGAGGGAACCCTACATCCCTGGTTGGCAGTCAGATAGGCCGCGATCCCAGTCCGTTTGAACCTGCGTCAAAGGTTCTGACATGCCCTGCATTTATCATAACTCACGTCATCCTGTGAGTATTGGATATTTTTCCACCAACACCTCTTTAACTTTTTTTTGGTAATTTTTTTTTACCTCTGTAACTAGATGATTATTTCATGCGTCACTTGCTTTCTGATAAGACCAACGCCCTCTGAAGTTTCTAGTTTATGTCGACATGATCCACAAAAGCCCGACATGAACACTGGGCCAAGCTAAGCTAAGCGAAGCCCTGCATTTCTCTCTTGTAGTAGTCTTTGTGTCTTCTTGACTGTAACTTTTGAGAGAAGCAAATATTCATTCATACAGATCAGATCAGATCCGATCCGATCCGATCCTCTCCACACGACATCCACTCTTTTCTGGGTCCCCTTGATACTTTTCTTTCAATGTTTTTTTCCCGTCTCTTTCTTAAACTACCAATTTTTCCATGAAAACGAAAACCTATTATGGAGTAATTATCGGGTTAAGCATCTCCAAGGTGGAATCCACCACCAAAATCTCCAAAGGTGGAAGCCACCATTCACGTTTTTAACGGCGAGTCTGAGAGATAACAACAAACGTTATTCCTTCTCCTCCTCCTTTGTTCATTCCAATTGTGAATCCCACTTTCCCTAATCATTAATTCTGTTCATTCCAATTGTGAATCAAGCACTTAGTACGTGATTCCTGAATTTGTTCATGCCATGCGGTTTCATTAATATATATATGCATGTTTAATTGTTAATTAGTATAATTTGTAAGAGGAATTGAAATTATATATGTACCCTTAGTCTCTTGGGTGCATAAAGCATTTAAATAATAGTGTAGAGGGTTTCAAAGATGCAGCCAATTGAGTTGACTAGGATGAGAAGGTAAGCATTGGACTTGAGGAGGAATGCATAATATAATATATCCACAGCATTAATGGAACTTAATAGTGAAATCACATAAGGCAACGATTCATACTATTTAGAGATGTAAACGGATCGAATTCGAATCGGATTGGGTACTATCCGAATTCGAATTCGTTTACAATTTTGCTATCCGAATTCAATCCAAATATCCGCCGAATAGAATAACAAAATATCAAATTCGAATTCGACTTGTTAAACGGATTCCGGATATTATTCGGTTCGATTCGTTTAGCAACGGATACCAAATATCCGAATATTTTTATCCGATTACCATCCGATTGTCTGCTTACTGTTTTCTATTTATTGAGGTTTATTTCTTCTTAGAAATGACTTCATTACACTCTGTTGTTCAAATCGATTGGAAATCTTGTATCACATAATACATAAAATGCGAGGAATTACCCAAAAATAAAATACAAAAAGAATCAATAAAAACCATGTTGTCGACAAGTTTGAGATCGACAGCCTGAACAATGAGTTCTGGAACTTCAGAGGACGATCCAAGAGATGGATTTACTAGAAATTAGAATGGGGTAATCCTATAAAGAAGAAAACGATGCATATGAAATGAGAGAGAGAGAGAGAGAGAGAGACTTACCTTTGACAATTGCTACTGGTGATTGCGGATGCAGAACGATGTCTCTTGTAACAACGAAGATGTGCGCAAGAAGGCTTGAAACGATATATATATGAAGCCAGAGAGAGGGATTGTAGATTTGTAATCACAGCAAATGGAAAGCAAAGAGAACGTTGAGCTTTAGGGTTATACTTGAGAGTCTTGAGAAGTTGAGAGTTGAGAGATCGAGAATCCGAGATTTCAATTTTCAAAGTGGTATTTGGCTTTCCAAGTTTCCATCGAGATTTTTGGCTATCAAATCATTTTTTGTCTTATTTACATTTTTACTTGTGGCTTTCCATCGAGACTTTGGGCTTTCCATCTAGACTTTTGGCTTTCCTAATTCCTCTTTTTTTTTTTTCTTATTTACATACTTTATGTATTTCTAATTTTTGTTTTGTTTTTATATGTTTTTCTAATTGGTATATGATCATAGTCAAATAGTAATATATATATAAAATAATCATATTTTCTAACTTACTAGGTACTAAGTTATAAATATAAATATTTCATCAAAAAAAAAAGTTATACATAAAAATAAAATACAAAATGCAAGAAGGCAATTTAATCGGATAGACGGATACGAATATTTTATTTCGGATATTTTAATACCGTCGGATAGCTAAACGAATCGGATAATAATCGGTCGAAAACATAGATTACCATATTTGTATTTGATTAGTTTCGGAGGGATTCAGATAGTTTCCGGATAGTGAATTTCTGAATACGAATCCTCATAAACGAATACGAACCTGGATCGAATACGGATTTTCGATTATCCGTTTACATCTCTAATACTATTCTGTTGATTTCTTCTTGTAAATTCCATACAATGTTGGCCTGCCATCTAACCCATAATTAATTAATAACACAAACAATATATAATATAATACACTTAGGGACACAGAGAGAGAGAGAGAGAGAGAGAGAGAGAGAGATACTCATAAGGGTGCAAGAAACACCATGAAGGAGAAGATGTTAGCTAAAACGTCAATGAGAAAAGGATAAATATATGAGTAACCCTTTTTGTAAATGAAGAAAGGCAAAGTAATTAAATTAGATACACAAGAGAAGCACTTGAAGAAGAAGAAGAAGGTTTAATGCTTGACCTAGGAGTCCAAAGATAAAAGGCAAGGGATGCTGGATGTTCATGCTCTCATTTATCTTTCCCTCTCAAATGGGTTGGTGTAGTAGTGAGTGAGTGAGCGAGTGGGAGATCGAACTCTTAACTGTGGTGAGTGTTAGAAAAGGAAACCCATGGAGAGAATATTCATATTCACTCAAGATTGGATTTTCCTAGCAATCCATGTCTTTCCTAATTTAGAGAAAGATTGCTTGGAAGATAATTGAGTCACTTATAGTAACTCAATATATCTATCCCATGTGAGCTTGCAATATGGGGATTTTATGAGAGAAATAGAAATATTCATGAGATCACAAAATCACACAAGACAAGGAAACCCAAAGCAAAATCGCAGAGCTCACTCTCCCTCCTAGAAAAATCGTCTTCTCCCTCTCTTGTTCTCTTGGTGTTTGATCCTAGAAGTGGTCCAAGCTATTATGTTCTTGGAATTGTGGAGGAGTAAGCTTGACCGTGGTGGGAACGCAAAGCTTGCGTGGTGTGTGGAACGATTGAAAAAGGGCTATCATCGGTTGGAGGTCTTGCACTTGTGAGGCTTAGGTAATAAACGATCCATGCTTTGTTCTATTTTGAATGACTTCTCCATCGATACTGTGATCCTATTTACGCTTCCGTTGTGATCGCACTAGCGATGCCTTCAGTGGTATCAGAGCCTCTTTATCGATGGGGTTGTTTTCAATTTTATTTGTTCATTATTTTATAATGCTCATAATTTTTATTCTGTTTGTAACAAAAAAAAAAAAATTTTGGAGGTGAGATACATGTGAGCATAGGGGCCGCGGGCTGGCTGCCTGCGCGCGCCCCTAGCTGCATGCACCCCACCCCTTGGATAGCCCATACCCCCTAGCCGTGTGCACCCTACAGCCTGCAGCATGCATGCGCAGGCAGCCTTGCCGCATGTGATGCTATTGTATGAATGTGCACTTGTTTTTCCCTTTTGTTTTGCTTCACTTTGTGTTGCAGGTTTTTATAAATAAATAAAAAAAATTCTGGTTTTATTAATAAAAGGGATTTTCATTGGAGAAGATGGGTGGAGAGATTCTTCCCTTCACCCACCTTCCCCAATTTGGCATAATGGCTTACTATAATTGTTAGTTTTATTTTAAACATGTATGTGATGGCTTTGTGGGGTGTGTATCATGACCATTATGACATAAGTTGTCATGGTAATGGCTATGTGATGTGCATGATCATAGTGACATTGGGTTGTCATTGTAATGATCATATAATGCACATAACCATTATGACATAAGTTATCATGGTAATGGTTGCATGATGGATGCATTGGATGCACTTGATCATAATGGCTTGATTTGTCATGGTAATGATGTTTTATGTGTTTTTGGGCAATTTTCACATAAATGTTGGAATATTATTTTTGAGCATCATGTAAATAATGTGGACCATGGTTATGGGATGAATAAAATTACATGCATTAGATGTATGTGTATGCTAGGCATGGCATGATTGTGATTTTATATGTAATTTCCTTTATTATTCTCTAAGCAGTCCAATTTTGGTGGGCTGATTTCCTGTTATATAATTTTATTTATTTGGAAAGGGTTGTAATGTTTTTAGCTTAGTTTGAAAATATTCATTGTAACCTCATGGATTGTGGATCATGGATCATGGATCATAGATCTTGAGTCAAGGATCATGGATCATGGATTATGGATCATGGATCGTGATCATGGATCAGGAATCTTGTCGGTTTGTTGGAGACAAGAATGAAGGAAGGACTTGCTCACTTGAAGTGTCTTTAATTATTACAGTTTTAGAATTTTCCTGTAATAGATAGTTGCATATGCATTATCACACTATAGGTGCCGTGGGTGGGAGTGACATATGAGGAGGCTATGATTACTCCCATCCGTTTTTAGTCAAAGTGAGTTTGTCTTGGTTATGAACTCACATGATTAAAGATGTTGTCCCATAACCATTGGTATTTATGTGTTTATAGTTTTCCTTGGATGGATGTGCTATTTTGTTTATACATTAGATGTATGCTTGTGGTTTAATATGCGTTCCCGTTTTCCCTCATTATAATACAAATGTGATATGGGAAGCCCTGGTTGGTGGGATTCTCATGGCCTCTCTTAGTTGGTGAGTGTAGAAATGTCATTGATCCACCCTTGTAGATGTCGATAGGATAATATTAGGGTGAATTGGTGAAATTGTTTACACTCATCTCACATGTGATAGGTAGAGAATATGGTCAGTGATATGCGTTCTATGATAATAGGCATTAACCCACAAACACCATAGTTTTCTCCGAAATTAAGGGTAAACACTTGACTTGAGTGTGTGTCAGCCGATAGGAATGGGCATGACACTCAGGTGGTCAAATACATTGGAAGTCTAAGTGACGAGCAAAATAGTCCATCCAACCAAGATGCAAATGATGAACTCTGATAGGCTAAGTCAGGAGCATGAGGGTTGGTCGTTTCCAATTCATGCCCTACAAGCTAGAGGGAAGCTTAGGGTGTGACTGACCATTGATTGTTCTTGCCCCAGTTATTTCACTGGTTGTAGATCATGCTAATTAGTAATTTTTTATACATCATGTAGATTTTAAAAATGTTAACCCAAATGAACTATGCCGCCCTTATCAAAGATCATGTTTTGATTGACCCTAACTATGTTGACTGGAGGGCAAACATCAAGTTACCCCTGTCTGCGGAAGGTCTAATGTCTGTCCTGGACGAAGATGAACCTGAATTCCCTAATGAGGAGAACCCTGAATCGAAGTCTACCTATGAGTTGTTTCGACAGAAAAACTCTAAGGCAAAACTCCTCGTGTTGAGTTCTCTAAAGAAGACCATCGCTGATTCGGTCAAGGATCTGTACTTGGCCAAGAACATGATGGAGGAGTTGAAGGAGATGTATGGGAGGGAAGAACGTCATGCCCATCATCAACTGGTGACACTCCTCCATGGCATGAAGATGGCTCAAGGTACTCCGATTATTGACCATGTCATAAAACTGAGGAACTTGTTCCTGGATCTGGAGAACCTTGGGACTTCATTCAAGCTAAATTATAAGATGGATGTCATCTTCCACTCATTGCCTCAGGACATCTATGGATCGTTTATTTTCAATTACAATATGAATAAGCTTTCCATGGAACTCCCTAAGCTGGGCAACATGTTGCAAGAGGTGGAGGCTGCATCCAAGAAGCACAAAGTGGAGGTCTTGACTACAAAGAACAAGTCTTCTTCCTCAAAGCCCAAGGGTATAAGAAGAAGAAGAAGGCTAACAAAGGAAAAAACCCTAAGGTTGGCGATAAGGGAATTCAGAAGAACAAGAGTAAGGGGACTTGTTTCTATTGTAAGAAGGATGGACATTGGAAGAAGGAATGTCGTACTTTCCTGGCTGCTTAGAAAAAGAAGCAGGAAAAATAGGAAGAAGGTATTTCTGAAACCTTGGTCCTTTATGAGTCTAATTTGTCAGAGGAACCTACTAACACATGGTTGGTGGACTCGGGGTCTACCACCCATATTTGTAACTTGTTGTAGGGGTTCAAGCTGACAAAAAGACTGTGTAAGGATGAAGTTCGATTGCGAACGGGTACGGGTGCTGAGGCCGCTGCTAAGGCCGTTGGAGATTTTACTTTAGTTTTTTTTATTATAGTACTTTAGTTTTGAGAGATTGTTTTTATGTTCCTCATTTTAGGAGGAATATTGTTTCTGTTAGTAGGCTTGTTATAGATGGTTATACTTTCCTCTTTGGTAATAAATTAACTATTCGATTGAATAATTCTTTTATTGCTTCTGGCCTATTAGATAACGGGTTATATCTCTTAAAACCGGTACTTGAGGTGAATGAGATCTCCAATAATTTTTTAAAAAGAAAATCAGCCCAAGATAATTCTACATACCTTTGGCACTTGAGGTTAGGTCACATTGGAGTAGAAAGGATAAACAGGTTGGCGAAGGATGGGCCTTTGGAATCATTGAAGGTAGAACCTTACCCAACCTGTGAGTCGTGTCTACAAGGAAAAATGCCCAAGAAACCCTTCTCTAACAAGGGAAGAAGAGCCAAAATAGTGTTAAAATTGATACACTCAGATGTATGTGGACCCATCAATGTTCAGGCGAGGTATGGTTACGAATACTTCGTGACCTTCACTGATGACTACTCTCGTTATGGATATATTTACTTGATGCACCGCAAGTCGAAAACCTTTGATAAATTCAAGGAATTCCGAGCGGAGGTTGAAAAATAGTTAGGAAATTGCATCAAGTGCCTTTGATCTGATCGAGGAGGAGAGTACTTATCAGATGAGTTCAGGGACTATCTGAAAGAAGCTGGAATCATAACCCAGTTGACAGCCCCGGGAACTCCTCAACAGAACGGAGTTTCAGAAAGGAGGAATCGAACCTTGTTAGACATGGTTCGGTCTATGTTGAGTTATTTGGAACTGCCATTGAGCTTTTGGGGTTTCGCACTGGAAACTTCCTTCTATATATTGAACAGGGTACCAATAAAGTCTGTGACCAGAACACCTTTTGAGTTGTGGTATCGGCATAAGCCAAGTCTTCAACATCTCAAGGTGTGGGGTTGCATAGCACATGTAAAGAAACAATAGACAGATAAGTTGGAATCCCGAACAGATAGATGTTATTTCTTAGGATACCCTAAGACTACAATAGGCTACTACTTCTATGACCCTGTTAATCAAAAAGTCATAGTTAGTAAGCATGCGACTTTTCTTGAGGATGGCACGATCTCACTGAGATCAGATCCAGTGGTCATTAAAGAAATAACTGATGACCAAATACCTTCAGCATCGATAGAGGTTCCAGTTGACGTACCCATAGTTGAGCAACAACCTCAAGAGCCTAGGAGGAGTGGGAGGTCTATCAGGCCATCAACTCGTTTGAACCTTCTCAAGGAGGAGGATCAAAAGGTAGAAGAATTCCACATGGTGTCTGACTGTTCAGACATAGATCCTTATACTTACGCTGAGGCTCTTAAGGACGTTGACTCAGTGAAATGGCAGGAAGCAATGCGCAGTTAAATAGATTCCGTGGATTCTAACCATGTCTGGACTCTTGAAGATCTGCTAGTTGGGGTAAAACCGATAGGGTGTAAATGGATCTACAAGAGGAAGAGAGGTGTGGATGGAAAGGTGGAACGTTTTAAGGCAAGGCTGGTGGCGAAGGGATACACCCAGAAAGAGGGTGTTGACTATGATGAAACCTTCTCACCTGTAGCGATGATTAAATCCATTCGGATTCTATTGTCAATTGTTGCATACCATAATTATGAGATCTGGCAGATGGATGTGCAGACCGCTTTCCTTAGCGGTTATCTTGATGAGGTCATATACATGAATCAGCCAGAGGGTTTTGTCTCTCCAGGAGAGGAAAACAAGGTACGCAGGTTGTTGAGGTCTATTTATGGACTAAAATAAGCTTCCAGATCATGGAACATCCATTTTGATCAAACTATCAAGGATTTTGAGTTTAAACAAAACATCGATGAGCCATGTGTGTATAAGAAAGTCTGTGGGAGTGCCATCTGTTTCCTAGTCCTATATGTGGATGATATATTGCTCATTGGGAATGATGTGGAGTTACTTTCATCTGTAAAGATGTGGTTGTCCAAAACATTCTCAATGAAGGATCTGGGTGAAGCCAGCTACATCCTAGGAATTAAGCTTGTGAGAGATCGCAAGAAGAGGATGTTGGGATTATCATAATCCACCTACATTGACAAAGGGCTTGAGAGATTCAACATGCAAGATTCGAAGAGAGGTAGTGTGCCCCTCAGACATTGAATCGGTTTATCCGAGTCACAAAGTCCTCAAACTCCTGAGAAAATTGAGACTATGAAGAGAGTTCCTTAAGCTTTGGCAGTAGGAAGTCTGATGTATGCCATGTTGTGTACCAGGCCAGATATTTGTCATGCCGTAGGGATTGTGAGTCGATATCAATCTAATCCAGGACAGGAACATTGGACAGCTGTCAAGGGGATCCTCAAGTACTTAAGGAGGACCAAAGATTACTTCCTTGTTTATGGTTGTGATCAGTTGTCAGTGGTTGGATATACGGATTTAGATTTCCAAACTGACAAGGATGACAGAAAGTCTACCTCTGGGATGATTTTTATGATTGGTGGGGGTGCAGTAATTTGGAGGAGTGCCAAACAAAAGTCAATAGCCGACTCCACGATAGAAGCTGAGTACTTGCCAGCTAGTGAAGCAGCCAAGGAAGGTGTCTGGCTCAAGAAATTCTTGACAAACCTAGGGGTGGTGCTTAAGCTAGTGGAGCGGCCCATACAACTGTTATGTGACAACAGGGGAGCTATAGCACAAGCAAAGGAACGAAGAGCTCATCAGAGGAACAAGCATGTGGAGTGGAAATATCACTTAATCCGTGAGATTATTCAGTGTGGCGATATAGCCATAGCTAAGGTTGACACTACAAATAACCTATCTGACCCCATGACCAAGGCGTTGCCTCCTAGTGTTTTTGAGAAACATGTTGGGAATATGGGGGTGAAGTCCATGGGTGACTGGCACTGATGTACAAAACTCCTTTTATTTGAATAATAAATTCTTGTTTTGATTAGCATGATCAGTCGTTGAGCTCAGTTATTGTCTTTAGGTATTCATACCTAAAACTGTTCACCACTGGGGATGGAACTGGACATCCCATCCGGCATGGTGGTCACATTGTGTGTGCTTAGGGAGGTTATTTTCCAAGACACAAATGTGAGTGCACATTTGGTGTGTGCATTGGACTGGATCATTGAGAATTTCACATGTGGTGTACTGTCAGTATAAAGAAAATGAGATTCTCTTAAGTAGTTCACGATTGGTCCCTTGACCTGAGGGGTCCTTATCGACGCATTCATATGTTGAGAATTTTGGTGTACCAACGGTTGATGTCTATCTCTGACTATATATCGGTGCGCTGGATTCTCAGTGTCTGACTGTATTCGAGAGAGATGCCCAACATGGAACCTACAGCCCATACATTGGAAATATGTTGAGGAGAGTATTCTATATAGGATTGGACCCAAATCCGGATCCGGTAACATCTTCAAAATATTTTTGAAATGTTTTTATTTATATATATAAAACATTTTCTATTTTCTTGAACAGTTTGTTTGAAATGTTTTCTATTAGTCCAATCAAGGTAATTGAATCTCTTGATCGGTGTATCGGTTCATTGAGGATTGACAGTCCCGTGCACATGCCTTATATTGAACCAAGCAACATTGTTTTGTGGGGGACTAATGCGTGTTTTAACTACTTACCTTGGCCGTAGGTTATTACACCTGCTTAGCATCTTCGATGGCCTTTTCATAGAAGCTAAGTGGTATCCCATTGCGACCCTACCCCTTTCCTTTCAGTTCCATTCTTCTACGCGGTGACAATTGATTGTGATGTCCTTTTCATGATCCTCTTGTAAGATTGGATCTTACAGTACGATGGAGGAGATTGTTAGAAAAGAAAACCCATGGAGAGAATATTCATATTCACTCAAGATTGGATTTTCCTAGCAATCCATGTCTTTCCTAATTTAGAGAAAGATTGCTTGGGAGATAATTGAGTCACTTATAGTAACTCAATATATCTATCCCATGTGAGCTTGCAATATGGGGATTTTGTGAGAGAAATATAAATATTCATGAGATCACAAAATCACACAAGACAAGGAAACCCAAAGCAAAATCGCAGAGCTCACTCTCCCTCCTAGAAAAATCATCTTTTCCCTCTCTCGTTCTCTTGGTGTTTGATCCTAGAGGTGGTCCAGGCTATTGTGTTCTTGGAACTGTGGAGGAGTAAGTTTGACCATGGTGGGAACGCAAAGCTTGCGTGGTGCGTGGAACGATTGAGAAAGGGCTATCATCGGTTGGAGGTCTTGCACTTGTGAGGCTTAGGTAATAATCGATCCCTGCTTCGTTCTATTTTGAATGACTTGTCCATCGATACTGTGATCCTATTTACGCTTTCGTTGCGATTGCACTAGCGATGCCTTCAGTGAGGTGGTGATGATGTTGAGACAATATTGATGCAAGGAGGGTGGTGGCATTTATAAATAATGACGATCTGACAAAAAAGAGCTATTATTGAAAGATGGGGGATTTGATTGGTGGTCCATGGATGATGATGAGGTGCCAATGCTGCCAATGCCCAGATGAATCTACTTTTCTTTCTTAAACCCAAACACTGCCCAATGTTTTGCCCAATGCCACCTGCTAAACCAAATCTTTACAAGTGTTGGCTCTTAAGAAAACTCTAAAAAAACCCTACCCTTCAGTACTCATAACCATTGGCTTCGTGTCAGTCCTCTAAGCTTACCCACCTCAACTATTTTCTTAAACTATTGAGAATTTAAGCTACTTTTTATCCCTAATGTAACACGTATGGATCTCAATATGCTTCCTTGCCTGTTCTCTCTCTCTCTCTCTCTCTCTCTTCTTTTGCTGTTGAGATGTAGTTTGGTTTTAGTGGGATTGCATAGCCATCAAGCCTCAAGGTACTGTGAGTTGTTGAGATTAGATTGAATATTCAAAAGCCTTGATTATCTCTACTATGGTAGTAGAGTATATATACAGTATTATAATACGATCTCCTAGTATCCTGGAGAATATACAAGTATGGAAATAAGATATTACAAAAGATATGATCGCATGTGATAATACTCTGAAAGGTACGTCTTGACTCTCAAGGAAATGCCGCATATGGTAATCTTGGTAATGGTAAATCTGTGGAAGGCAGGTCTTCATATCTATGGATTTGCCACATGTGATAATACTTAAGATTGCAGGTTCACGTATGGCAAGTGGAGAGAATATGGAGGGAGAGAAAATATGGAGAGAGAGAGGATCTCTCGATTGATAGTAGTGTACTTTCTTCTTATCCTGGATCTAGGCATCAAGGTCCAAAAGCCACAGTTGTGTTATTGTGTTCTAGAACTAATGTTTCAGTGACCACTCTGTAGTTTAATGGCTTCTTGAGCTCACATTTTATTCTCATGGAATTTTACATGTAGCTTCTGCAATCGCATTCATTAATACATCTCTTGCTTATGCATGACAAGTATAGGGACCTTTCTTTCTTGTGTGCTGCTACTTTGAGTTCAGATTTTGAAAATACTATAAGTATCTGCATTTCTCTTGTTCTATGTAGTTATATTAATTGCAATTCTTCCTTTTTCTGCTCTGCACCAAAGTCTGAAACACCTCTTTTTTGGGTGAGGTTCGGAAGGACCTGTTGTTTTACAAATGCATTAAAAAGCCTTTCTTGTTTCTGAGGAACATTTGTCAGGTTCCATTTTTTCTTCTTCAACCTTAATGTAAGTCTTTTGGAGCATCATAGTGGACATTTATATGAAGAACGGTTCCTGATATTAAACTCCCTTGATTTCCTTATTTGTGTTTCTCTTGTTTCAGCATCCATTTTCAGCGTTCTGACTTTATTTGTTGTATCAGGGGTCTGACAAGACTCTGATTTGAATTCTGCATGTAGGTTCTTTACTGATTATAGTGAAAAACTGGAAATATGCATGTAATTGGGAAACTAAGAAGTTGCATATTTCATTTCTATTCATTAATTTATCCTTTTCCTTCCAAATTTCATTGTATTTAAAATTTCTTCTTCTTTCTATGTACCAATTTTTTTATTTTTGTTTTCTGTGATGATTTGTGTAGTTAGTTCCATGAACTATAGGTTTATTGTTTTTAGTTTTGCAATCTTTTTCTTATGATTCAACTCAATTGTGGACTCCATGTCAAATGCTTCTATTATTTATTTTTTTTTTCTCTTATTTTCTCTTTTCATGTGTCCAAAACCTTCAATTTGTTTACTAATATTGTTTTCATATTCCATCCCATTAATTTCCACTTTGTCTCCCCCTTAACATTCTTTACATGAGCAGGGTTGGAGCTTGTGGCTACAAGAAAAGGTTTCATCAAGGATTTTAGCTTCTCAAGCTGGATTCATTCTTCAGTATTTTCTTCTGTTTTCCTAGGTTAGTTTTAGTTTGATTTCTGGATGTGAGGGGCCAAAGCCCTGGAATTGTCCCTATTGGTAGGGATGTAAACGGATCGGATTCGGATCGGATACGGATCGGATGTGATCGGAGCCGGATATTCCTTGGCCGAATACGGATACCTCTAAACGGATTCGGATGCGGATCGGATTCGGATTTTCGACCATCCGTTTACATATCTGCCTTGTGTAACCCGGACCTTCCTCCCCCTAGCGGATACAATTCTCTCTCAATCCATATCTCTTAGATCATGATTCTCTTTTCATCATATTCTAGAACTTGTTTAATCTTCAAAAACCCTAAAAATCATTATTTACTTAATTTTTTATTATTAAGTATTCGGATTTTTTTTCGGACGGATTTTAATCGGAGTATTCGGATTATTTTCCGGATATCTCTAAACGAATACGGATGCCCCTAAACGAATACGGATGCGAATTCGAATTCGGATTTCGGTTATCCATTTACATCCCTACTATTGGTCGACTTCCAAGATGCAAGGTAGTGATTCTCTTGAATGATCTAATCGACTGTGGACGGCCTTGGGAAGAAATTGTATAGAACTCTCCATATGACTTGTAGTTTATGTTGCTTGGTTTGAGTGAGTGCCACCTTGTTCATCTAGACTTTGCAATATCTTGCAGGAGGTCACGCGCATATACACGAACAACTTTGACTTATCTTTAAACACAAAAAATGGGTTTCTTGTTTTTGCCACTGTGGTTGAAACGAACTATGTTACCACAAAGCAAAATCTTTTTTCGGCTTACAAACTCACCTAAGAAGACAAAGAAGAGATCAAAAAGTTGGCCGAGAATCCTTGGATTGGAGAAAGGGTTTGTTACTCACTTACCTTTATATCTACTAACTTCTTGGTATGTACTCTCTAAAATACTGTTAGAGAAAAGCTCTATAACTATTGATCAGATCATATTTTGGTTAATGCTAAATGATTAGGTTATCGAATAAATCGCACCATCTAGCTATGTCCATGAGGACACAAAAACAGCAATTGCTCTAGCAATGAATGTACATCATTTATGTATACCATCGGTCAATCAGAAACAAATAATATTTTCTTCTCCCCCATAGGAGATAAAGCAAGAAAATATTATTTGTTATTTGTTAATGTTTCTTCTATTATTCTACTCACATGCACCGGCACCAAACTTTGGGGAGAAGAAAATATTATTTGTTAGAGCGACCCGCCCCTCTCAAATATCTCTTCTGCATCTGCATATGGTCACACGTGCATTTGCACGTGCATATTTACTAGTATATATATATATATATATATATATATATATATATATATATATATATAAAGCAAATTTGATCATACTATTATATAAATATAATCATTGTGCGCATTGAATTATTTACCTCAAATGTGAATTGCTATGACTGGGATATTATTCTCACCATTGTATCTGGTGATGGTGCCGCTTGTGCCAGCATCGGAACCCCTATCTAAATTATGTTTACTAATTGTCATCCTGATCTATATGCGTTGTGCCATGCTGGTAGTTGGGTACTAGATGGAATGAGACATTGATGCACCCGGAATACCTCTCGGGACGATAGGACTTGCATGTAGTATATCTATGGCTAGGATGCTTGCTCCCTTATGCTAAGACCCTTGCCAATAGGGGTTTATATGTTGGATAGTCTGAGCACCTGTTGCCTGTGGAGGTGGGAGAGGCCAGGTCAGGGGTAGTGATGGCTATCGGGGTTTGCCACTGGGTCGTCTGATGGCTTCTACTAGCGTAGGCTCCCATGTGATAATTGAGGTTTCACTAGGACGATAAGTCAAGTGACCGTTAGTGTCTCCCAAGTTATCACAGTAGCATAGACTTGACTTATAGAATTGTGTGTTAGATGGAAAATGAATCTAACATTAGCATACACCATTGTTTGAAATTGTTTATGTGTATGTATGTGCATTCCTCTTTGCTCTCTCATTAGCTAGTGTAGTTAACCCCGTTGCACAACCCCCTTTTTAGTTGATATGCAGGTAATCTCTTGATGAGCATCGTTGGATGCGAATCAAGTGGAGCTGGTGGCTATGACTTGGATGTCAATGTACAAATGTACACTCAAGAATGGTTCCCTAATGACGTGATTTATTATTTAATTTTTCTATTCATCCACAATCATGTATAAACTTTATATTTAATTATAAGAAGAGAAATGAATGGTTACAAATATTGAATTTGTACAATGTGTATAATTAGAGAATTGATGCTCTATAATTCACATGATTTAATTAAAATTTGCTTCCGCTGACTCTGTAATTGGACCCAAATATTCCATCTGGATCCGTTCTTTGCTATTATCATGACTTGATGACAGGGTGGGCTGTGGCTCGAAACACTATATCTGTGATCTTGGTAGGTATTGGGTTAACACGTGTTGTCCCAGTCACCCCCTTTATTGTAAAATATCTCTCATCGAGTTGGGGGCATGATAGAGTGGTATCAGAGCACTGATGCTCTACACCGACCACAGTTTGACATAACCTCTTGATTTACTCTCCACAAATTAGTTTCTAAATTAAAATTCTTAAGAACATAAATAAGTATGTGCAGACATCGGAGATGACTAATTGTGGTGGAACAAGAACCTAGAAGATAATGGGCAACGTGGAACTTAAAACTTGAAACGTAGGCTATGAAGTTATAACCATGTTGACATTTTGTTGGGTTTTGAGTAAGCAAATGATGGGCAAATATCAGTGATGATTCACAATAATCAATGATAAATCAAACATAACCAACCCACAATTATCAATAATGATCCAAAAGGAAGGAAATAACTAAACATGTAAACATATATATATATATAAAACTAAATTCAACTTCCAAATTGTCCTAAATTCTTCCTTGAAGGCAATTATGTCCTTCTCAACTCGACATCCACGATTTCATCTATCCCAGATTCAAAACATATGATTTTGTCCACCCTAAACCAAAAGTACGTACATTCACCATTCTAAAAGTTCCCAAATTAACTGATAAAAAAAAAACGAAGAGAAAAGCAAGAAAACTAAAAGAAAATAGTTCCAACAAACATCCATCAAAAGACAAGAAAGAAAAGATTGATCAAAACAACTTCAAATTTGCTTGGAGAGAGAATTGGGCTAATCATCCGTACCATCGCCACCATCGCGACCAAGGAAGGTGTTGATGTCGCTCACTCCTCTCTCTATGCCCTCAAAATGCCGAGCCTGACTGGAGAAGCAAGAAAACTAAAAGAAAATAGTTCCAACAAACATCCATCAAAAGACAAGAAAGAAATGACTGATCAAAACAACTTCAAATTTGCTTGGAGAGAGAATTGGACTAATCATCCGTACCATCGCCACCACCGCGACCAAGGAAGGTGTTGATGTCGCTCACTCCTCTCTCTATGCCCTCAAAATGCCGAGCCTGACTGGAGAACTACTTCATGACATCATCAAAGCCCTCCAACATCCTCAAGTTCAATCATCTAATGGCCAACAGAATGTCACCTCCACCTCCCCCTAGTGCACTAGAAGTCCCTACAGCAAATGGTCCAAATCCCATGAACTCGATGTCATCATCATCATCCTCATTATCAATATCTCTGGGTCCTCCACCCTCCCCATATCTGACCTGCTCCCCGAAACTGTCATAATCTTAGTATAATCCCATCCGATGTATGGCATTGAACCCAAAAGGCCCCTCAGTACTTGTTTCCTTGGGCTCATGGTCAAGATCAATCCCAAAATACAGAAAGACCCGGGTCAGCAGTCTACCATATGACAGTATTCTTGCGAGTCGGATTTAACACCACACGAGCCATATGTTGGATGATCACATGTGACAGACAAATATGCTGGCCATTGTACAAGGAGTATGCTAGTGCTGCTGACATCAAAGGAGGTTGAGTGCTGTGTGCCTTGGAAGGAGCTAAATTTTGTCTTGGCTATGAATGTAATAACTCGCTGTGAAGGAGGAAACCAGGAAAGATCCTCATTTTCATCATACTTGTTGCTGGTGAGTGTCTTGAACAATTTTTGATTTTCTGCTGGAGACAAACACTTGTTAGGATCACTGCCTGGGGGATGATAAACCCTATCACCCTCTACAGAAACATCCAGAAGAATCCCCAACTCCACCTCATTGAAAGCAATGGTGACCCCCTTCACGAAAGAAGTCAGCTTGAAGCCTTCATCGTCCTCTCTGACTAACACCAGATTGGAATAAAATTCTTTGACCATGTGGGATAGTAGAAGTCCGGGTGAGTCAGTGATGAGCACATTTATGTGTGAAATCTTAGGGCATAAAGCATACATTTTACCACATTGGACAGAGTTACTCGGTGCTTTCTTGTGCTTTTCAGGGTTTAGGTGAATTGTTGTGAAAATAGATGAGATGATGCTAAGGAGATGTTTTTAAGCTTTTTCGAGGTGTTAATAGTATGGATGCATAGCCCATCGAGTCAGCTTCGCAACGGTTCAAACGACACTTGATTTCGAGTTGAAACGAAGAAGTTATGGCCGTTTCCGTAACGATGCGCGAAAATGGTGTATAGGGGTTTATTTATAATTATTGACAGTCGGACGGGGACAAAGTGAAGCGAAAGTTTGGATTCCAGGGTCCTTAAAACAATTATCAAAAGTTACTTTACTGTACCCGAAAGATTCCATTTGGAAGGCTCTGGACAATCCAACTTCAACTTGAGATATCTTGGGCTCCCCAACTCCGAATTGGACGAAATTTGGGTCTATTTTGGGTGATTTTTCGCAAGGAACACAATGGTGAGGCCTATATAAGCACCCCATGCTCCCCATTTTCTGAAGGACAGAATGGGTATTTTATTTATTCTTGAAGGAATCCTAGTCATCACCCTTACTCTCTCTCTCCTCCAACTTCTCAAGGGCATTTCTGAAATTCTACTTGGGATAGATTTATATTTTCTCATCTATGTAAGGTTGAAAAATCAAAGATGCTTTGATTTTATTGCTTGGAGAAGATATCTACAAAGAAAAGGAAGCACTTGTTAGAATTGGAAGTTTATTTTTCTAGAAATAGAAGGTCTATGTAAACAATCTTCTCTTCTTCCTCTTTCTTTTTTTTTCTTTTTTCTTAGGATTCAAGGCATTGTAAAAGAGGAAAGAGAAGAGAATATTCTCTTTTCTTAGGGAATATTTCTCCTACACTTCCATCTTCTCTCTTCTCCTCTCTTCCACCTATAAATACCCCCTACCTCTCTTGTAAAAATTGCTCATTCACTTAGTGAAAATTCTTCTCTTCTTCTCCTTCTAATTTGTGATTTTTGGCTTTTCTAAGTTCTAGTTTGCTTTTATGATTTTTAGTTAATGGTTATAATAGGTTTAGTTTATGCTTTAATTTCAATTTAAGTCTTCAATTGGGCTGTAATTTTTTAATTCTAGTTTAGGTTTTAAGCCTTCTAGTCTAAGTTCTTAAGTTGATGACAAGACTTGAAGATTTAGAAGAGAAGGCCATGATAAGTTTATGCAAGTATTCAAGCTTTTCAATTACATTCTTGCAAGCACATCCAGGTTTTACTATCTAAACTCTCAATCTCATTCTCCATCTCCTCTATCTCTCTCTATCTTCTTCTTCTT
Source organism: Telopea speciosissima (assembly GCF_018873765.1). Lineage (NCBI taxonomy): Eukaryota > Viridiplantae > Streptophyta > Magnoliopsida > Proteales > Proteaceae > Telopea > Telopea speciosissima. The sequence continues at coordinate 43,868,729 of NC_057924.1, forward strand.
CCCCCTCTATTTCTTTTATTTTAATTTTATATGGTTGTGGTTTATGGATGCATTTTTATTCCCTTATTTCTTTTTATGTGGTTAGTATGTGTGGCTGCATTTTTATTCCTTTCAATTCGCTTTAGTTTGATAGGTTAGATGCCCACGTGTTAGGACGCCGATTTAATCCCTTAATTTTGTTAGATGCTTATGAGTTAGGATGCATTGATTTTCGTTAGTTTAATTAGTTTAATTTAACACTTTAATTTGGTTCACTTTGCATTACTTTTAAGTTAGTTAAATAGAGTGGCCTATATCTCCTCGTGTTCGACCCGTAGCTACGATTGACCCGTACGCTTGCGGTTTTATTTTAACTCAAACAAGTTTTTGGCGCCGTTGCCGGGGAGATTATTGTCCATTTTATTTATCTGATTTTTAAATAGTTCGAAGTGTTTTAGTTTATTATTTTCTCTTCTTTTTTTTTGAAAAAAAAAAAAAAAACCAATTTTTGAAAACCTCTTCTTGTTTCTCTTCTGTTTCAAATAGTATGCGCCCAATCTAAAGTCCTTCATATGCTTCAACCCTCCATCTTTTGGTGTCCCTCATAGGATTAAGTTACCTATGACGCTACATCTTGACTTGGTTGGGTGGATTGACATGTGACTTATCTTTGGAGGTGACCACTCTTGATAACAGGAAAGTGACATAGTGAGAGTGTTGGAAACATAAACGTATAGTAGACCTCCATTCTACATCAGAATCCATATTGGAGTTGCACGTAGGTGGCTATAGAAGACTATACGGGTTCCCTTGCTGCCAACCTATATGGCATCCTTACAGCTTTTGAACCATTGTTTCGCTTTTTTAGGGATAGAGATGCACTATCTACCGTGGGCTCCCTCTTGTTTCTAGTTTTTTTTTTTTTTTAAGTGTTTTATTTTTTTTTAATTTTTCTAAAGAAGACCTCATATCTGTTTAGGTGGCTAAGGTGTGGACTCGTGATTCAAGTAATCGTCTTATTAGAAGACCACCTTCTCTATCACCTTTGACCATGGGTGACCAACAACCCAAGACTCTTAAGGATAAGTTTTACCCCACCAGGGCTGCATAGCCCTCATGCATTAGTCTTCCTGTTGTTACAGGGAATAACTATGAACTCAAGACCAACTTCATCAGCATGCTACCCCATTTCCATGGGATGGCTAATGAGGATGCATATCTCTTCCTTAGGGAATTTGAGGAGGTCTCGTGTTCTAATTAAGGTCCGAATTTGACCGATGATGCAGTTAGGCTTAGGTTTATACCCTTTGCCCTGAAAGACTAGGCCAAGAAGTGGCTCTATGGACTGCCAACAAACTCCATTAATACATGGGATGAGTTCACCATTGTCTTTTTGAGAAAATTCTTCCCTCTTTACAAGATCAATAAGCTTAAAAGTGACATCCTCCAGTTCAGGCAGAAACCACATAAGTCATTTTCTAAATTCATGGAAAGATTCAAGGACCTCCTCTTAGAATGCCCTCACCATGGTTTTGACTTGTGGCGCTTATGCCAAATTATTTATGAGGGTATTGATTATCGGACCAAGCAACTTGTAGAGTCTATGTGTCCAAAGAGCTTTACTTCTTTTCTCGAGGAGAATGATGCATGGACATTCTTAACCAACTTGGTCGATAAGACTAGGGAATGGGAATCTTCCCAAGAGGCTGAAAGGACCACTAAGGGGTATCTCATTGAGGGTATGCCAGCCAAGGAGGCCAAACTTGATAGCCTCATAAAACGGTTGGAGTCCCTAGTTCTTAAAAAGTCTATACTAGTTAATCCGATCAACCAGGTCAATCATGTGTTGGTATGCAGTTGGTGCCAAACCCCCGGACACCTTTCTGAGGAATACCCCAACACCTTGGTGGGCAATTCCAGCACTGAGAATGTAAGTGCTCTCTACCAAAATAACCCATATAGCAATACTTACAATCCAGGATGGAGAAATCACCCCAATTTCTCATGGAATCAAGGGAGCCAAGCAGGCCCATCCAACTGTAACCATCAAGGCCAGGTTGGTGCCCAAAGGACCAACTATGCATCACAAAGCCAAGGAATGTCTCCTAACCCCTTTCCCCCTCGTCCTCATCCAGGACCTTCTATTAATTCTGCTAGGCCTCCTCTCCTTGCACCTTATCAGGAACCCCCAGGGTTTACCAATACAGGAGAGGCAACAAGACTGAATGAGATGGACAACAAGATAGCTCTTCTCATGACAAGCCACAATAACATGGAAAAATAACTCACCCAGCTTGTCACAATCCTGCATGAGGGGAAAACAGGAAAGTTACCTAGCCAGCCTGAGCCAAATCCTAGGCATCAGGTTCATATTTAGCAAGGTACCCAAGCTCCTCCAACCAATGTTGCACAAGGCCAACAGCACCAAGGGCCCTCTAGACAGGTAAATGTTGTTTATGCTTTAAGGAGTGACCGTGAGTATCAACAGGTTAGTGCACCTCAGTCTTTACCATCTCATACTCCTGTTGACTCTCCCCTTTCTGAAGAGGCCATTGAAGTGCCTACTATTCCAGGTTCGTCTGATGAACCTAAAGATATACCAGATGATTTGGTTGAGAAAACCAAAGAGGATTCTGTTGAGGAAGTTAAAAAGACCAACCCTGAAAGAATTTATACCCCACCTGTCCCTTTCCCAAATAGGTTGGTTAGCAAGAAGTCTCCTTCTGTGGAGAAGATATTGGATGTGTTCAAACAAGTTCAGGTGAATATCCCCTTGTTGGATGCTATTTCCCAGATCCTCGCTTATGCTAAAGTCCTCAAAGACTTATGCACCCAAAAGCGGACCACCAATGTGCCCAAAAAGGCATTCTTAGCTGCTAACATTAGTTCTCTAATCTCACAGCCAGTAGCAGCCAAGTATAAGGATCCTGGAAGCCCCACCATCTCTTGCACTATAGGCCATACCACTATTGATCATGCTTTATTGGACCTTGGTGCAAGTGTGAACCTCTTACCCTTTCATGTCTACCAACAACTGGGATTGGGAGAACTAAAACCGACCAAAATTACTCTTCAACTTGCAGATCGGTCGGTTAAAGTTCCTAAGGGAATGATTGAGGATGTCCTGTTGAAGGTTGGGGAATTTATTTTTTCTGTGGATTTTATTGTTTTAGATACCCAACCCACTGCCAACTTCAAGGACCAAATCCCAATTATATTGGGTAGACCATTCCTAGCTACCAATAATACTTTAATCAATTGTAAGAATGGTCTCATGAAATTATCTTTTGGCAATACTTCTGTTGGCTTCAATGTGTTTAGGTTGGGCAAGCAGCCTGACATGGATGAAGAGGTGCATATGCTTCAAGGATTTCCCGATGATATTGATACATTCTTTGAGATTGATTTTGATTCGGGATTTCAAGAATGTATGCAAGAATTGGAGGGTGTTGATGATACTCCCTTATCTGAGATCTGGAGCATCCAACCACCTTTGAAGCCCCTTGGACCCCTATCCACTTCCATTCCCAAATCCTCTATTATTGAGCCCCCCATATTAGAGTTGAAGGCATTGCCCTCCAACCTCAAGTATGCCTTTTTAGGACATGATCATACTCTTCCTGTTATTATTGCTTCTGATTTGACTTCTATTCAGGAAGAAGAGTTGATTAAGCTTCTAAAGGACCATAAGGAAGCCATAGGTTGGACCATGTCTGACATCAAAGGTATTAGCCCCTCCATTGTTCAACATCATATACATCTGATGGAGAGTTCCAAACCTTCTAGGGAACCCCAAAGGAGGGCTAATCCTATGATGAAAGAGGCAATCAAGAAAGAGATCCTAAAATGCTTGGATCATGGCATCATTTATCCTATTTCTGATAGCCAATGGGTGAGTCCTGTGTAGGTTGTGCCTAAGAAAGGAGGAGTCACTGTAGTTGAGAATGCCAATAATGAGTTGATTCCAACCCGTATCCAAACGGGATGGAGAGTGTGCATTGACTATAGGAAATTGAATGCGGCAACTTGGAAGGACCACTTCCCCTTGCCTTTTATTGATCAGATGTTAGAGAGACTAGCTGGCCATGAATATTATTGTTTTCTTGATGGTTATGCAGGCTATAACCAAATTCCTATTGCTCTAGAGGACCAACACAAGACCACTTTCACATGCCCTTATGGAACCTTTGCTTACCGGCGTATGCCTTTTGGGCTTTGCAATGCCCCTACTACATTCTAAAGGTGCATAATGAGTATCTTTTCTGATATGGTAGAGTACTTCCTAGAGGTGTTTATGGATGATTTTTCTATTCACGGCTCTACTTTTTCTAATTGCTTGCATCATCTCTCTTTGGTTCTTAAAAGATGCATAGAAAAGAACTTGGTCCTGAATTGGGAGAAGTGCCACTTCATGGTAAAGCAAGGTATAGTTCTTGGTCACATTGTGTCCAAAGAAGGGATTAAGGTTGATAGATCTAAGGTGGACCTTATTGCCAATTTACAACCACCCAAGAGTGTGAAGGACATTAGATCTTTTCTTGGTCATGCAGATTTTTACAGGAGATTCATCAAGGACTTTAGCCAGATAGCTAGACCTCTCACTTCTCTTTTGGCAAAGGACTGTCCATTTGATTTCTCTTCTGAGTGTCATGATAGTTTTGAGCAATTGAAAAGAGCTTTGACCTCAGTCCTCATTATTCAAGCTCCAACTTGGACAGTTTCATTTGAGCTTATGTATGATGCCTCTGATTTTGCTATTGGGGCTGTTCTTGGGCAAAGAATCAACAAATTGCCCCATGTGATTTATTATTCAAGTAGGACTCTTAATGATGCACAGCTTAATTATACCACTACTGAGAAAGAATTTTTAGCTGTTGTGTTTACTTTAGAGAAGTTTAGGCCCTACTTGGTTGGATGACATGTGATTGTTTATACTGACCATGCACCTATCAAATATCTTGTGTAGAAGAAAGATGCCAAGGCTCGTCTCATTCGGTGGGTTCTTTTGTTACAAGAATTTGATCTTGAAATTAGGGATAAGAAAGGGTGTGAAAATTTGGTTGCAGACCATCTATCCCGGCTGCCTAATTCCTTGACTGTTGATTCTCTAGTCAACGAGAATTTTCCTGATGAGCATCTGATGGCAGTGTCTAGTGAACCTTGGTTTGCTGACATTGTTAATTATTTGGTTACGGGTGTGACACCTGCACATTGGTCCATCCAAGATAAGAATCGTTTCTTTTCACAAGTTAAGTATTTCTTTTAGGATGATCCTTATCTTTTTAAGACCTGCCCGGATCAAGTAATCCGGAGATGTGTCTCTGATCATGAGCAACAATCTGTCTTATCTTTTTGTCATGATCAGGCTTGTAGAGGCCATTTTGGGCCTAATAAGACTGCGGCCAAAGTTTTACAGTGTGGATTTTATTGGCCTAGTCTATTTAAAGATGCTTTTACTTATTGCAGGGCATGTTCTTCATGCCAATCCTTAGGGCATCTTACTAAAAGAAATATGATGCCCCTCAACCCAATTCTGGTGGTTGAGGTATTTGATGTATGGGGTATTGATTTCATGGGGCCTTTCCCTAACTCTTTTGGTAACCTGTACATATTACTTGCTGTGGACTATGTGTCCAAATGGATTGAGGCAGTTGCTTGTAAGACCAATGACCATAAGGTGGTTGTGAAATTTCTGAAGGAGAACATCTTCTCCCATTTTGGTACTCCCCGGGCTATCATTAGTGATCGGGGTAAGCATTTTTGTAATCGGCCTTTTGAGGCCCTCATGAGAAAGTATGGTGTCGTCCATAAGTTGGCCACACCCTACCATCCCCAGACCAGTAGCCAGGTTGAGGTTTCAAATAGGCAGATCAAGCAAATTCTTGAGAAAACCATCAACCCAAACCGCAAGGATTGGTCTAACCGGTTGGTAAATGCCTTGTGGGCCCATAGGACAACCTTCAAGACCGATCTTGGTCAATCTTCGTACCATCTGGTGTATGAAAATGCATGTCACTTACCTGTACAGATTGAGCACAAGGCCTTTTGGGCTATCAAGAAGCTTAACTTTGACCTACCCACTGCAGGTGCCCATAGGAAACTCCAACTATCTGAGTTGGAAGAGCTTAGGAATGAGGCATATGAGAATGTCTGGATTTACGAGGAAAAAACCAAGGCTTTCCATGATAGGCACATTTTGAGAATCTTTTGAGGTAGGCCAGAAAGTTTTGTTATATAATTCTCGTTTGCATATCTTTCCAGGTAAGCTGCGTTCTAGATGGGATGGCCCCTATATTGTTCAAAAAGCTTATCCTCATGGGGCTGTTGAAGTCCTCAATCCAATTACAAGAGCTACTTTCAAGGTCAATGGCCAAAGATTGAAGCCGTACATAGAGATGCCTACTCCAGTTGAAGAAGAGGTCATGGATCTCCATGAGCCTCTTTACCTTGACCCCTGATATCCTGGTATGTATCCCCTCCCTTGTCCTTATTCTTTCTTTTCTGCATGCATTGAGGACACTACATGAATTAAGTGTGGGGGGGGTGTTGGACTTTAATTGTGAATTTTGTGAATTTTGATTATGGCGATAGTTTTTGGTTATGTGCATAAGTCTCTTCGATTTGCAAAACGAGAGTGAGAGGGAATTAGGTGCCCTAGCATGCGAAATAATAAAAAAATCCCTTTTCAAAGATGGTAGTTGGTTTGTATCCGGTGATGGGGATTGAGTTTGAAAATATGAGTGCTACTTCATGTAATGGTTAGATTCCTCTATGTGTTTATGGACCCCTTTGATCTTTTGGCTAGTAGTTGAGACCAATTTGTTTGTGGCAAGGCATGAAAGTGAAAATGAATGAAAAACAAAAAAAAAAAGAGAGAGAAACAGAAAAAAAAAGTGGAATTCCTTGGGACTAGACAGGGCACTGTGCCTCATGAAGCAGGGTGACTTGATCGAAATTCCTTGGAAGGAAACTCAAAAAAAAAAAAAAAAAAAAAAAAAACTCTTGCATCAGTGTCTCAATGGCTTATGGATACATGCAAAAAACAAAGCTACCAAGTATTTGGGTGTCTGGTGTATGCTCCACCATGTCATTCAGAGAACAGTAGTAGAGTAGAAAAAGAGTTTGTTGTTGAGAAATAAAAAAAAAAAAAGCTTTTGCCTTAATGCCTGGAAAAGAAAGTATGGTAAAAAATACTCAATGCCTAAGTCTTTGGTTCCATCAGTGCTATGAGTGGTTTACTTGAAGGTGAGTAGTGTTTAGAAAATATGAGGAGATCCCTTGACCTTGATGCATGCTTGTTACTTGAATTGATGTGGGGTGATAAAATTCAAGTGTGGGGGAACCTTTGGCTCTTTAATCTTTAGTTGAGTATTTCTTTGAGATTGTGTGCCCTATCTTACTTATGCCATGAGAAAAATTTACATCATTCTTTTTTATTTATTGAATTTTGGGTGTATATTCACTGCAAACACCCACAAGACACAACTCGTCCACTAGGGGTAACCTAGGGGTTGAAAGGCTTGTTGCACATGCTAAGTGCAACCGTGATTCCTACGAAAGTGAGTTAGTATTTTTTTTTTTTGCATTCTAGGTTAGTTTATCTTTTGCTTTACTTGAGGACAAGTAATGTTCAAGTGTGGGGGAATCTGATGAACACATTTATGTGTGAAATCTTAGGGCATAAAGCATACATTTTACCACATTGGACAGAGTTACTCGGTGCTTTCTTGTGCTTTTCAGTGTTTAGGTGAATTATTGTGAAAATGGAGGAGATGATGCTAAGGAGATATTTTTAAGCTTTTTTGAGGTGTTAATAGTATGGATGCATAGCCCATCGAGTCAGCTTCGCAACGGTTCAAACGACACTTGATTCCGAGTTGAAACGAAGAAGTTATGGTCGTTTCCGTAACGACGCGCGAAAATGGTGTATAGGGGTTTATTTATAATTATTGACAGTCGGACGGAGACAAAGTGAAGCAAAAGTTCGGATTCCAGGGGCCTTAACACAATTCTCAGAAGTTACTTTACTGTACCCGAAAGATTCCATTTGGAAGGCTCTGGACAGTCCAACTTCAACTTGAGATATCTTGGGCTCCCCAACTCCGAATTGGACGAAATTTGGGTCTATTTTGGGTGATTTTTCGCAAGGAACACAATGGTGAGGCCTATATAAGCACCCCATACTCCACTTTTTCTGAAGGACAGAATGGATATTTTATTTATTCTTGAAGGAATCCTAGTCATCACCCTTACTCTCTCTCTCCTCCAACTTCTCAAGGGCATTTCTAGAATTCTACTTGGGATAGATTTATATTTTCTCATCTATGGAAGGTTGAAAAATAAAAGATGCTTTGATTTTATTGCTTGGAGAAGATATCTATAAAGAAAAGGAAGCACTTGTTAGAATTGGAAGTTTATTTTTCTAGAAATAGAAGGTCTATGTAAATAATCTTCTCTTCTTCCTCTTTCTTTTTTTTTCTTTTTTCTTAGGATTCAAGGCATTGTAAAAGAGGAAAGAGAGAGAGAATATTCTCTTTTCTTAGGGAATATTTCTCCTACACTTCCATCTTCTCTCTTCTCCTCTCTTCCAGCTATAAATACCCCCTACCTCTCTTGTAAAAATTGCTCATTCACTTAGTGAAAATTCTTCTCTTCTTCTCCTTCTAATTTGTGATTTTTGGCTTTTCTAAGTTCTAGTTTGCTTTTATGATTTTTAGTTAATGGTTATAATAGGTTTAGTTTATGCTTTAATTTCAATTTAAGTCTTCAATTGGGTTGTAATTTCTTAATTCTAGTTTAGGTTTTAAGCCTTCTAGTCTAAGTTCTTAAGTTGATGACAAGACTTGAAGATTTAGAAGAGGAGGCCATGATAAGTTTATGCAAGTATTCAAGCTTTTCAATTACATTCATGCAAGCACATCCAGGTTTTACTATCTAAACTCTCAATCTCATTCTCCATCTCCTCTATCCCTCTCTATCTTCTTCTTCTTCCCCCTCTATTTCTTTTATTTTAATTTTATATGGTTGTGGTTTATGGATGCATTTTTATTCCCTTATTTCTTTTTATGTGGTTAGTATGTGTGGCTGCATTTTTATTCCTTTCAATTCGCTTTAGTTTGATAAGTTAGATGCTCATGTGTTAGGACGCCGATTTAATCCCTTAATTTTGTTAGATGCTTATGAGTTAGGATGCATTGATTTTCATTAGTTTAATTAGTTTAATTTAACACTTTAATTTGGTTCACTTTGCATTACTTTTAAGTTAGTTAAATAGAGTGGCGTATATCTCCTCGTGTTCGACCCGTAGCTACGATTGACCCGTACACTTGCGGTTTTATTTTAACTCAAACAGTCAGCATGCTGCTCCATTTCAGCTTGTTGAATTTGACACCCACCTTGTAGGCCAGAAGCTCTTCCACCACTATATCTCTCTCCACTAACATTTTCCTGTCATGGAGGTGTTCCCAGAATATTCCCTCGGTCTTTGCCGAAATAAACCTCCCTACATTATAGGCTATAAGAGCCGCTGGCACTATGGCTAGATCCCTCTTTCTTTTGGGAGCCATGACTAATTTTCTACACACAAGACACCACCCAAGAAGACAACAAATGTAAGCCAATTGGAATGAATGCAATATGATTGGCAAATAAGATTATAGAAGCAACATGCTTGTATAATATGGAAATTTCTGGGTGAAAATATTACACAATGAGAAAATAGAACATGGATACATTGGAGATATGCTTAAAGTGAAGCAAAAGAGACAAGATCAATACATATATAAAATCCATATGAGATCCCTAGTGTGTGGATGTGATGGGATGAGACCAATGTGAATGACGTGTGCTTTTGGTTACTTTACATCCTAATCAATGCCAAACCAACAAATGATTGAGTGAAAGACCCCAACAAGAGACAAGGAAATACTACTATAGGGAAAAAGGGGGATAAATACCAAGGATATTACTAACAATCATATGAATAAGAGAATATGCTTGAGGACATAACAAAGGATGATTTTCTATGAGATTTTAGGGCATATAATGAATTTAGCATGTCTTTGAAGAGTTTTTCCTAAAGCATTGAGAATTTGAGAATTGTGTTCCAACAAAAACCTAGAAACAATAAGAGTAATTCAACTAGGCATGGCAAGCATGGCAAGCAATCTCTAAAATTCTTGTTAAGACTCTTAAATTCAATAAAAGATACAATAGGCATACAAGGAACCACTAACATAGTGCCATTGATCAATTAGGGCTTGATTTAGATCCAAAAACCTTAGTCTCAATCAATTTTGGTATGGTTTTGAGGTGTACATGGTTAGGAAACACAACTTGAATCAAAATATAATCACAAATTTGAGATGTTCATCCCAAATCCAAGAAAAAGGGAAAGGAAGATGAAGAGACACAAGTAAAAACCCTACAAATGGAAAGAAGAGATGGAAAGGAAAGGAGAAATGGGAGAAAACCTTCGCTTGAAAGTGGAGGAGATCGATTTTAGGCCTTAGATTTACCAAAAAACCATCCAAATTGGGGGAAGGGAGGCCTGAATGGAAGTCCTTGGAGAGCCTTTTCTCCTACGGTTGTGTCCCTCTCTTTTGGAGCCAAAATGAGTTTTAAAACTCATGGCTCTGTTTTATTAAAATTCTGGGAATGGAAGCACAAAAGGATCCACTTATCGTGGTTCCGCTCGTGAATCCGCCCAGTCCAAAATTATAAAATTTCACTCTTAAAGATGCCTGGAACAACGAATGGATCCACTCTCATGAGTCCGTCTGAAGATCCGATCGCCTCGGTATTTTTATAAAATTTAATCTTTTGAGAACGGACGAACAAATGGATTCACGTTCCACATCCGCACATTAGTCCGTCCTACCTATCTTGCAGAGGAGCCACGAACAAACTCATAGAATTGATTCCGCCCGTGAGTCTGTCCAATTTCTTTTAGGATTTTGAGCCCAGATATTTAAGACCTCTTGGCCACACCTATATGTTATGATTATGTGCCTATACCCTAGATTTAACACCCCTATCGCTTGACCCATTCATGGAGATCACTTAAATCTAGTATGGTGCCTTGACGTTGAAAGGTTAGGGCCTACACCCAATTGGCCAAGCCGGTAAGAAATGATAGGCTTTAGTAAGCGTGGTGACTCCCCTCCTATGTGAGAGAAGGAGAGTTACCCTTGAGGATGAAAACTCATAAACCCCATAATTTAATGAACCAAAACCTATGGATAGGAAGCCTAAACCTATGTAGTGTAGAAACTCTTAATAGGGTGTATAGAATCTGAACTCGTAGTTAGATAATAAGAAAGAGAATTAATAGGCTGGTTTCAAATGTTTTAGTTGAGTGATCACTAGAGACCTTGTAGAAGTGAAGGCCATTCATGACACCTCACAGGCTAGTGAGAACTTTGTTTGAAATTTTGCTTGGTCCATCTAAACTTTACTTAGACTCATAGATGGAGTCTCAAACCGAGTCTAGACCTTCCAAGATGACCTGGTATATCATACCTAAGACTAGCCTACCCTTGTGAATTTACCTAGGTGATAGATGCATCTTTAAGGATATGAATGTAACTATTGAACTTACATTTATGTATATGGGTGAATTGAAAACAAAATAAAATAAATATATCCCTTAAACCTTAATGCATGTCTAAACCAACTCCCCTATACTATAATGTGACTTTGTCTTGACCATACTATGTTAACTAGATTGAACCCTCAACCTTGGTCAAGTTAATCATGGATTAATAGGCAATGAAATTGACAATGACCAGATAGGCTAATAATTAAGACCTGCTTAAAAGAGATGACTCAGCCCAAAATTAGTAAAAGGTTGTTGGTTCTCGAAAGAGAACTAATATCGACTTTCCCCTGTGGGATGACGGAGTAGGTTTATAAGGCTATGAAGGCTGAAACTGAAGGATGTAACAAGACCTTCTCCAACAATAGATATGAATGGGGCAATGGGTCACCAAATGCATTCCCTCCGTACAGAGAGTGAACAATAGGAGATTCCATTAATATTTCAAATCATTCTAAAGTTGGGTTAGGTAATGAGATAACCGAAGTGTAAGCATTCAAATATGAACCCTATGATTTGGAGACTATAGAAGGTTAGGTCCTGTTACTCAAGGATGATAGAGTGTAACACCTACCTAATCTGAAAGACCTAAGAAACCTTCTATTCATTGTGGCTTAACTTAGTGTTTGAGGCCTTATGTTACCCCCTGGAATATTGTAAACAATGGCTCTTAACTCAATGGAGCCTAGGGTTATAGTAAACCACACCCCTGTGGTAATGCGACCTTATAAGAAAAAGATATTGTAAAATCTTACTTGTCACGCCATGTAGGCACTGCCCCACCATTATTGAACCCTTGACTTAGTTCATTTAATGGGTGATTAGAGGTGTTGTTTTTCAACAGTCCTCACCCAGTGAGACCTTTAGATGCGGTAAATTTTGGGGATGAAATTTTTAATAAGGTTGGAGGGATATTACACCCGCACCCAAAATATACCCAAATACCCCGGGGTAAACTGGACCTTACTGAAGGGTAATGCCATGGTGGCTATGGTCAACATCTATGACCTTGTACCTAATATTTTATTATAAGTGTCCTCTTAAAGTCTTGGGAGTACGGGTCAAAGCCCCGTAACTTTCCTTGAAGTTTGGGCCTTGACAGTAGCAATGGAGTCATGAACGGATTCACTTGATTGATTCCGCTTGCGGATCCGCCTGTTCTGTTACTTGTCCTTTGGATTTATTTTCATATGGGACCCACATCCCCGTGTCCTAGACACCGTAATTAGATCCCCAGATTAGATGAACCCCCACCCATACTCTCTTATGGCTATTTGGGCCATGAAAGTGGGCCCACAAGACTTGACCTAAATAAAATAATGAATTTTATACCCTAACTTAAACCAAGCAAACCTTAGAGACTAATAGGTCTTATAAGGCTTTGAGCTAACCCAAACATGTCCTAATTAACTAAATGGACCTAATGGCTTATGACATGGGCCAAACAAGACCTAAGGCCCAAATTAAAACCAATTGAAACCTAGGGACTGTTTTGTGTTAGGGTCACCTAAACAAATAAGGCCTAAGCCCCCTATAGTCTTTAAAAGAAGAGATAAGCTTCATATTCCGTTATCTCTGCCCCTCCCAAGCAAACCGTGGAGAAGAAGAGATAAGGAAGAAGAAGAAGTGAAAGTAGGAGAGGAATGAGAGGGGAAGGGAAGAAGATGGAAGGCATGCCAAGATTGCTGGTTGCCCCACATCTCCTCCTTTTGCTATCTGAACAAGGCTTGAAGAAGAGAAAAAAAAAAAAGAAGAGATGGAAAGCAAGGGAGGAAGTAAAAGTAGGTGGACCTTCAAGGCTGGCTAGGGCTGGAATTGGAGCTCCTCTCACCAAGGTATGATCTAAATCCTTGGTACATCCCTCATTCCATTTCCATATTGATAGATTCCTTGAGCTTGAGCTAACCAAGGGTTCTATTGGGACTCAAGTTGAAGTTCGATTCTTAGTTGAAGTTCTAATGGTGATGACCAAACCCTAGTTAAGCTCCTATGAGCTGCTTTGCAGCCATTGCTGCTGAATCCTTGGTTTTAAACCATGAAACCCTACCTTCGGACCAAATGGAGCTAAATCCTTATAAGATCTTGGATCCATGAGGTAAGCCTAGATTCTAATGACCCTAGGGAGACCTAAGATAACCCCTCCATGACCTTGAGTGCAAGGTGTACTCCAGGCTTCAAGATGGAGGAAAAAACCCTGTGAAATCTTAAAAAAGATTTCTGATGGATGCACAAACAGATTCACCAATCATGGTTCCATCCGCCAGTCCGTCTAGTGTAATCCTAGTGACTGGACCTGAATAAACGAAGGAATAAATTTACTCTGTTGCCTCTGCCCATGGGCCTATTCCCTCTTGGGTATGTCTCAGGGAATGAACGGATGCAAGGGTGGATTAAGATGGTGCATCCGTCCATGGATCCGCTCCTCGTGTTTTGACCTTTTGGCCTGAATGGAGTCAAGGATGGACTCACCCTGTTGCTTCATTCTGTGAGTCCGCTCGTGCTGCCTTGGTTGAAACTTAGTTTTAACCTTGGGGGTATAATATGGGACCCCTCTATACATCTTTTGATGATTGCTTTTGTATTTTTAGGCTACCCAACTTGATGGATACTTGGTGCACAGGTGAGATTCATGTCAACCACGTGGGGTGACACCCGAGCTCGGTGAGTGGGTTTTGAGTGACTTTGTTGGGTTTGAATATATATATATATATATATATATATATATATATATATATATATATATATATATTAAACAAACATGATCGTGCTATTATATAAATATAAGCATTGTGCGCATTGCATTATTTACCTCAAATGTGAATTGCTATGACTGTGATATTATTCTCACCATTGTATCGGGTGACAGTGCCCCGAGTGCCAGCACCGGAATCCCAATCTAAATTATGAAATTTACTAATTGTCATCTTGATCTGTATGCATTGTGCTGTGCTGGTAGCAAGGTACTAGATGGAATGGGATGTTGATGCACCCGGAATACCTCTTGGGACGATAGGACTTGCATGTAGTATATCTATGGCTAGGATGCTTGCTCCCTTATGCTACGACCCTTGCCAACAGGGGTTTATATGTTGGATAGTCTGAGCATCTACTGCTTGTGGAGGTGGGAGAGGCCAGGTCAGGGGTAGTGATGGCTATCGGGGTTTGTCACTGGGTCGTGTGATGGCTTCTACCAGCGTAGGCTCCCATGTGATAATTGAGGTTTCACTGGGGCGATAAGTCAAGTAACCCTCAGTGTCTCCCGAGTTATCACAGTAGCATACACTTGACTTATAGAATTATGTGTTAGGTGAAAAATGAATCTAACATTAGCATACATCATATTGTTTGAAATTTTTTATGTGTATGTTTGTGCATTCCCCTTTGCTCTCTCACTAGCTAGTGTAGCTAACCCCATTGCGCAACTCTCTTTTTAGTTGATATGCAGGTAATCTCTTGATGAGCATCGTTGGATGCGAATCAAGTGAAGCTGTTAGCTGTGATTTGGATGTCGATGTACACCCAAGAATGATACCCTAGTAGCATGATTTATTTTTTAATTTCTGTATTCAACCACAATCATGTATAAACTTTATGTTTAATTATAAGGAGAGAAATGAATGGTAACAAATATTGAAATTATAGTATGTGTATAATTAGAGAACAGATGCTCTATAATTCATATGATTTAATTAAATTTCACTTCTGCTAACTCTATAATTGGAACGATTTAGTCCATCTGGGTACGTTCCTTACTGTTATCATGACTTGATGACAGGGTGGACTATGGCTTGGGATACTGTATCTGTGATCCTAGTAGGTGTTGGAATGACACATGTTGTCCCAGTCACCCCCTTTATTGTAAAATATCTCTCATCGGGTTAGGGGCGTGACATATTGACCTCAGGGTTCTATCTCCCGAGGATAGGTTAAACCAACTGCAATCCAATAAGATTGGTCTCATTCTAGATGCTTTTGAGGCGGGGCTCCGTTATCCTCTTCCTACCTTTATTTCTTTTCTTTTTAGGCATTATAGGGTTACCCCCAGCCAATTGGTCCCCAACTGTTGGAGGTGTGTAGGAGCTTTCATTGTTAAATGTTCTCGGTTAGGTAGATATCCCTCTCCTACTCTGTTCATCAAATACTTCACCTGAACTCAAATAGCGGTCATCTGGGGTGTTACTATCTCTGTCAATGTGATTTTCCTGTTGTGGGCAAGATCCCGTCGGCCATTCATGGCTTGAAACAGAGGTTCTTCTGGGCTTCGTATAAGAGGCCCAAGTGTCCTATTGTGTGGGGTTACCCAGACACCCCTGCTCAGAATAGAATTCCTTTCCTTGACCCTGAGGATCGGTCCACTCTAGAGAAGATGATGACCGGTAAGGAGCATATGGAAGTAGCTACTATTGACGCTCTGGATATGAATGATTTGGAGAGGGGTGAGCACCTCGATGATTTGCCTTTTCCCGTCTCCTTCCCGTAGACCTTTGCATTGTACTGATTTTCTTTTTTATGTTGGTTGTAGTGGAATTTTCTTTGGATTCCCTCACTCTGTTTATGGAGGCCGAGAATCTCCAAATAGTCGGGGATGTTGTTCTTCCTTCCCCGGATAAGAGCAAGAAAAGAAAAATGCCTCCGACCAAGCATGATAAGGGTCTCCCTAAGAAGGGGTCCAAGGAACTTCCTCCCTCGTCTTCTCAGGGTCTCAAAATTCGAGAGCAACATTCAGATAAGGGGAAGACATCTTCCTCTTTCGATCATGCAACACAGGAGGAGGGCTCTCTCACAGTTTTCAAGGATCCCCTGCCTTCGGATATGACCAAGAAGAACATGGGGAAGGACAAAGTAAGCTCAGATGTGTTTGTCCCCAAGTGGTCGATTAATACTGACCAAAAAGTGATTGGCAACACAGCTACTACTGCAAATCTGGCCCTGAACTATGTTCCTCCGACTGACCAAGACTGGCTCTTAGAGATGGATGATGACATGCTGGAGAGATCTTCCCTTGTGCGGACTTATGAGGTAATACTCCTTTCTTTCCCTGAAGCTTGGGTTTCAGGCGATCCTTGCTAAATTTTCTTGTTCCAGGCTTTGGCTTTTATCGCTAGGTTGGTGGAGCATAAGAGAAAAATTGCCTCCGTGTATATTGAACTATAGAAAGAGAGCTAGGAGCTTAAGAGGGCTAGTCGTGAGAGCGATGATCGGATTTACCTTCTAAAGGCGGGGAAGAAGACTATGCAGAAGGCTCGCACTGAGGCAGAGGTGAAGCTTGCGGCGGTGGAGAAGCAAGTTAAGTCTCTTTCTTCTTCTTATGAGAAGACTAAGGAAAAGTTGCGTGAGAAAGAGTAGCTGATTAAGGATCAAAAGAATGAAATTGCTGCTTTGAAGTCCTAGCTTGAGGATCCTTGCGCCAAGGCTGTAGAAGAATATATTAGCTCGGAGGCCAACACTAGAGAGCATCTGAAGACGGCCTCAAAAGTTTTTCTGAAAATGTCTTATTCCATCTGGTGGCAAGTGAAGGAAAAGCAGCCCGATTTTAATTTTGATGACATATCTGAGGTGCAGTCCATGCTTACTTGGTTAGAATCGGGTGCTTATGTCCCCACTTTGTCTAAGGGTCAACTGGAGATTCCCCGACCGTATTCTTCTTCTATGGTTCTTTCTATGGCTAGCACTGAGGTTCGGGGGTCAACTTCTTCAGCTAGTGTAGTAGAGACTGGGACCCTGGCTCCAGAGCAAACTGAGGCAACTGCCCTTGTTTCTAAGCAGGTTACCGAGCAGAATACGAAGCAGAGTGTTGAGCTTGGAGAGGAGAATTCTCTGTTAATACCTGCAGAGGGCGTGGTTCCTGACCCGAATGCCCAGGATCCCCAGGATGCTCTTGTAGTTTAGCTCTCCTACTTTTCCTGAGTCTTTGCCATGTGTCGCTTCCCTTTTTTTTTTTTTAAGATGTAATCTGCCTTTGGGGCTCTTAATAAAGAACGATCATAATCTCCTTACTTTCTGCGCTTCTTATCCCATGCTAATTTCTTTGATTTATCATTTATCCGACCATAACCTTTCTGTCTTGTCTATAAGATAATCTTCCCCTGTCCGGTAGCACACAATTTGACACTACGAAACGAGAGAAGGAACTACAAGCTCGGGTAATGACATATGCAAATGTAAATGCGTTTGCAGAGTAAAAGAATTACAGGGGCTAATGGGGAGAGTAGTGTTTGAGTTAAAATAATACCGCAAGCGTACGGGTCAATCGTAGCTACGGGTCGAACACGAGGAGATATACGCCACTCTATTTAATTAACTTAAAAGTAATGCAAAGTGAACCAAATTAAAGTGTTGAATTAAACTAATTAAACTAATGAAAATTAATGCATCCTAACTCATAAGCATCTAACAAAATTAAATGATTAAATTGGCGTCCTAACACATGAGCATCTAACCTATCAAACTAAAGCGAATTGAAAGGAATAACAACAAAGCAACCACACTTCATAATCACATAAAAATAAACAAGAGAATAAAAGTGCATCCACATACCACAACCATATAAAAAAAATAAAAGAAATAGAGGGAGAAGAAGAAGAAGATAGAGAGAGATGGAGGACAGAGGAGAATGAGATTAAGGGTTTAGAGAATGAGATACCTTGATGTGCTTGAATACTTGAATAAACTCACCATGGCTTCCTCTTCTAAATCTCCATGTCTTGTCATCAACATAGGAACTTAGACTAGGAAGCTTTAAACTAAAACTATTACAACCATTAAACTAGACTTATGAAATCAAAACTAAGAACTTGAAATCAAAACTAAGAACTTAAGCCAAAAAATAGGAAAAGAAGAGAAAATTTCACTAAGTGAATGAAATAAAAATTACACTAAAAAACTGAATTAAAATTGAACTAGAAACTAACTAAAAACTGAACTAAAAAAACTAACTTCTTACAACCCAAAGGGCAAGGGGTATTTATAGGGGAAGAGAAGAGAAGGGAGAAGAGGGAAGTGTAGGAGAAATATTCGCTAAGAAAAGAGAATATTCTCTTCTCCTTCCTCTTTACAATGCCTTGAATCGAAAAAATAGAAAGAAGAAGAAGAGAAGATTGTTTACATAGACTTCTATTTCTAGAAAAGTAAACTTCCAATTCTAACAAGTGCTTCATTTTCTTTGTAGATATCTTCTCCAAGAATAAAATCAAAGCATCTTTGATTTTTCAACTTTCCATACGTGAGAGAATGTCTTTCAAAATAAGTCTATCCCAAGTAGAATTCCGAAGTGCCCTTGAGAAGTTGGAGGAGGGAGAGAGTAAGGGTGATGACTAGGATTCCTTCAAGAATAAATAAAATACCCATTCTGTCCTTCAGGAAACGTGGAGCATGGGGTGCATGGGGTGCTTATATAGGCCTCACCATTGTGTTCCTTGCAAAAATCACCCAAAATAGACCCAAATTTCGTCCAATTTGGAGTTCGGGAGCCCAAGATATCTCAAGTTGAAGTTGGACTGTCCACAGCCCTCCAAATGGAATCTTTCGGGTACAAGAAATATAACTTCTAATAATTGTGTTAAGGCCCCTGCAATCTGAACTTTCGCTTCACTTTGTCCCCAGCCGACTGTCAATAATTATAAATAAACCCCTATAGACCATTTTCGTGCACACGAACGGCCGTAACTTCTTCGCTTCAACTCGAATCATGTGCCGCTTAAACCGTTGCAAAGCTGACTCGATGGGCTACGCATCCAAGCCATTAACACCTTTAAACAGCTTAAAAACATTTATTTAGCATCATCTCCTCCATTTTCACAAGAATTCACCTAAAACCTGAAAAGCACAAGAAAGCACCGAGTAACTTTGTCCAATATGGTAAAATGTATGCTTTATGCCCTAAGATTTCACACATAAATGTTCTCATCAAGTAGCGGCACTAGGGAGGTTCATCTTGACCTCGGGTGACTGTGCCTGCCCTTCTTCAAGGCTTTGAAAAATCGAGCGCGGGAGAGAGA
This sequence comes from Telopea speciosissima, assembly GCF_018873765.1. Taxonomy (NCBI): domain Eukaryota; kingdom Viridiplantae; phylum Streptophyta; class Magnoliopsida; order Proteales; family Proteaceae; genus Telopea; species Telopea speciosissima. The sequence goes on from NC_057924.1 coordinate 43,888,301, forward strand.
AACAAAGGGGACCAAGCTCACTTTTGAATGGATGGGTGAATGCTAGACAGCGTTCGTAGAGTTGAATAGGTACTTGGCCTGACCACCACTGCTAACCAAGCCAGAACTGGGAGACACACTACGGCTTTATTTAGTCATTACTATAGTAGTGGTAAGCACAGTCCTGGTCCGAGGAGACGGACAGCTACAGAGACCCATCTATTATGTCGGCAAGGTACTCCTAGATGCAGATATCAGATACAATAATGTGGAGAAATATGCCTATACTCTGATAACAGCCGCTCGGAAGTTGAGACCTTATTTTCAAGCCTACACCATAGAAGTAATAACAAATTAGCCTCTGCAGAAAATCCTGGCCAAACACGATCATTCTAGAAGGGTTGTTGCATTATCGGTAGAGCTGGGGGAATTCAACATTCAGTATAAGCACTGCACAACCATTAAAGCTCAAGACCTATGGATTTTGTCGTCGAGTGCACCTTACCCGGAGAAGACTTAGCCTTAGAGACTGAAGCTAGGGAGGCAATAGAGACTTGGACCTTGTTCGTGGATGGTTCATCTAATGCCAATGGTTGTGGCAGAGGCCTGATACTGACAAGTCCAGGGGGATTCTTCGTGCAGTATACACTAAGGTTTGAATTTCAGACCACAAACAATGGAGCAGAATATGAAGCCTTAATTGTAGGTCTGAATCGAGCCAAGAGTTTGGTAGTAAGGAATATTACTATGCATAGTGACTCCCAATTGGTGGTCAACCAAGTTAATGGAGAATATGAGGCAAAGGAATCGTACATGGCATAGTACTTGGGCAAGGTGCGAAGCTTAATTAATGAGTTCGCTAACTTTCAAATATTATAGAGAACCCAAGCACAGAATACCTCAGCTGATGCGCTTTCTAGATTTGCCACCTCGGAATTTCAAGACCTGAGCAGAACCGTATACATTAAAGTGCTTGGTGTGCCCAACATAGAAGAAGTCGGGGACGTAGTGCCCATTGAAATTGAACCTTGCTGGATGGACCCCGTAATAGCATATCTCCAGAGGGACTCACTCCTAACAGACGAGGAAGAAGCCAGAAAGATTAGGATGAGAGTAGAGTAGCATGATACACGATGATAGGAGGAATACTTTATACGAAGGCATATGCCGTGCCCTACCTGAAATGTCTCCGGCCATCTAAAGCAGAATATGTTCTACGAGAAATTTAGACGGGCATTTGTGGACAACACTTGGGGGGCATAGCACTCACCCACAAAGTCATAAGGCAGGGATACTTTTGGCCATATCTATGTAAGGAAGCAATGAGTTTTGTGCACAAATGCCTCAAGTGCCAAAGGTTTGCGCTAATCACACGTCAACCAGGCACAAAGCTCACTTTAATTGCAAGCCCACTACCTTTTGTGCAATGGGGGTATGGATATCCTAGATCCTTTCCCAAAGGCATCAGGAGGTAGGCAGTTCGTGGTCGTGGTTATAGATTACTTTACTAAATGGGTAGAGGCAGAGGCTTTGGCAGTAATTTTAGCCACGAAAGTATGGAAATTCTTTTTGGCAATAATTTCAGCCGCAAAAGTATGGAAATTCCTCCTCCACTTAGTCATATATAGGTATGGGATTCCAAAGACACTCATCACCAATAACAAAAAATAATTTGAGTAAAAGTTCAAGGAATTCAGTGGCCAGTATGAAATTCAACTAAGAAAGACCTCAGTAGCACACCCACAATCCAATGCCCTAGCAAAGGCCATGAATAAAATCCTACCGGACGGAATAAAGAAGAAGCTAGAGACAGCCAAAGGATTGTGGGTGAAAGAATTGCCTAGCATTCTATGGGCATACCGGACAACAACAAGACTTGTGATAGGAGAAACACCTTTCATGCTGGCATATGGAACAGAGGCTGTTATCCCCTTGGAGATAGGGAAAGCGTCAATGAGGGTGCAATTATACAAGCCAGAAGTCAGTGATGAAGAGTTAAGAGCAAATTTAGACTTGTTGGAAGAAATTCAAGAAACAGCTCGGGTAAGGAACGCTGCTCGCCAACAACGAATGACACATCATTATAACTCGAAGTTGAAGCTCAAAAAATTTTACCAAGGAGAATTGGTTCTATGTAAGGTAGAAGCCTCCAATTCGAGATCTATGGCAAAGCTAACACTCAATTAGGAAGGACTATACAGAATCTCCAAACAAGTGGCGCCATGAGAATTTCATTTGGAGACTTTAGAGGGAGTACCCATACTATGGTCTTGGAATGCAGAAAATTTGCTAAAATTCTATCAATGAGGTCAGTTCCCGTTTGTTTTGAATCAAAATAGAAATTGTTTCCAAGTTTCATGTGGCTACGGTAAATAAAGATGTCAATGCTTATTCAGCAAATTATAGCAACGATTTATTCTTCCAATAAAACTTTGGAATCATTCTTTTAAGCAAATTTTATATGTCGTTACTAATGATGTGCCAATGAAGACAATGGTCATCCGACCATAATGGTGAGTTACACCATAGAGGCGTTTCCCCAATGAAGATGATGGTCATCTGACCATAATCATGAGTTGCACCATAGGGGCGTTTTCCCAATGAAGACAATGGTTATCCAACCATAATGGTGAGTTGCACCATAGGGGCATTTTCCCAATAAAGATGATGGTCATCTGATCATAATGGTGAGTTGCACCATAGGGACGTTTCCTCAAAGAAGATAATGGTCATCCGACCATAATTGTGAGTTGCACCATAAGGGCATTTTTCCAATGCAAATGATGGTCATCCAACAATAATGGTGAGTTGCACCATAGGGGCATTTCCCCAATAAAGATAATGGTCGTCCGACCATAATGGTGGTTGCACCATAGGGGCGTTTCCCCAATGAAGACAATGATCATTCGACCATAATGGTGAGTTGCACCATAGGGGCATTTTCCCAATGAAGAAAATGGAGATCGGAGCATAAATAAGAATTCTACAACGAGCTACAAAAAAGGTCCAAAGTTCATTTTATTACTATAGAGCAAAAAGACCGAGCATAGAAAGCAAAGCTCAACAGAAAGAATACAAGCAGACACAAGTCAGAAGTAACAAAGTTCTTTATTGATATTTTAAAATGCTAGTACAAGTACATGAGATTGTAACAAGCATCCAATAGCGTAGCAAATACAAAGGTTAAACTGAGCTCGGTTCGAAGTGGATTCTTTTCCTGGAAGACGAAAGCCAGGCAAGATCAAAATGTGCCTAACCTAAAAGCTCGATGTGCCTTGTCTTGATCCTCCCAAGAAGAGCATTAAAGAAAGCATTAACTAGGGGATGAGAAATATGAAACAAGCATAGCCATAACAAGAACATCGGGTAGTGCATAACCAACCCCAACATTCATTATGCAATATGACCTATTCTAGAGCGACCTCGAGAAGCCAAGGGGGGACTGCTTTGCTAAATGGGAATCACCACCAGGACATCTAAAAGTTCCTCCAAAGCCCAAAATAGTCCCCATTACTGGTCTCCTACATCTGCAAGAGACATGGAGGTTGAAGATGATGAGCGTGCCACCAGTTTAGGTTCTTCAGTGCACTGCTTGTGCAAAACCACCACACCTCGAATCCTGAAGAGGTTAGGGTCGGTAAGAAACAGCCCCCTCAAGACTCTCATTCTCTCTACGACAACATAATCCCTCCAAGCATTGGCAAGGACACATTATGCAGAGAAATGGCCCGAAAGCCTGGAAACCCAAAGGACACTGTGTGTCGATTGAGGATCAAAGCTGTAAGGGCCAATGTCGATTGAAGAACAGAGCCAAAAATAGTAGCATCTACAAGAGGACAAGCCTTCAAAAATATGTACCCTATATAGCCATAAAGGCAGTGGCAGCCAAAACACTAGAGAAGAATGAGAGCTTCAACAAAACCATGGGAAGGACATCTACAGAGGGGACTCGTGGCTTCTCTATGAATGGCAGAAGCGGAGAGTAGAGGCACTGTTTAAAGGACAAACCGACAGTTCAATCCAAGAGAAGAATATGACAATGTTTAGACTGACCATGACATAATTATACAAATTATCAGTATAACATGGAATGTTTATACAGCGGCTCAAGGCCCAAAAGTAAACAAAAAGGGACCATGTCCCAAGTATCAACAAGGCCCGTAGGCACAATCATCATAGGGGCATCTATCACCGTGTTCCTCGATCTCAGCCTCTGGATCCTTAGTCCCAATATCATTGTATCCTGAGCGTTCAACCTTAAGACTCGCAAGACAGCCGCTACCTGTATCGTCATCTAAAAATAGTATAAACACGGGGGTTAGCTCTATTGAGCTAGTGAGGGGATGAGGATGCACATACACAGTAGCACAAATAATCCATGATACATGCTATTATATATATTCATTTACCACCTAACAAATAATACTAGGTCAATAGGCATATGCTACTATGATAATTTAGGAATACACTGTGGGTCCTTCCTTTCTAACCACAATGCAACCTCAATTATCACATAGGGGCCCGCGCCGACCGTAGTTATCACAACCTAGAGGAAGACCCCGATAACCATTACTACCTTGACTGGACTCTCCAACTCTCCATAGAATTAGGTGCTCTGGTTACCCAATAACTAAACCCCTATTGGTAAGGATCGTAGTATAGGGAACTGTACCTAACCACAGATATGCTACATAGATCTTGTTGCATCGAGAAGTAATCCGGGTGTATCAACGTCTCATTCCATCTGACACCCAGTTACCAGCACGATACAGTGCATATAGGCAAAATGCCATGCAAGTTACTAGTTTCGATAATCTAGGGTTTCGGTACCAGCACTTCTCGGCACCGAACCCAACACAGTTCACATCATAATCCATATCATCAGTATCAAATAGAAATAGATGCAATAATGCAAACATGATCATAATGATGCAACTAACAATATGTATATTTATAGATGCATATAGTCAAACCCAAATAAGTCTAAACTCACTCATCGTTAGCTTGCGAATCGCTCATTGTGTTTGTCATCGATCGCCTTGGCACACATTTCCCCATAGTAGTTGGATAGCCTAGGAGTGCATGAACATGTGTATTAGAGTGTATAGATGGGTTCCATAAGGAGTCCCCAAAGGTAGTCATTCAATACAGCATAAAGGAACTCGAATGGATTCTTGAATGGAGGCACACACAGGTGAATCTGTTGGTGACACCGTTCAAGGTAAGAACCAGATTTTAAGGTCAAAACCTCCCTAATTCATTGTCTTGGGTTCTAAGGCCTTAAAGGCTAGAGGGATGATGTTATAAAGTCCTTTAGAGTCTTGTAACTATGTTCAACTCATTGTCTTCAAAATTAAAGAGATTCATTTAACCACTGTAGGTCTAGGTTTCAATCCTAGGGATTTTTAAGGTTGTGCACACTAGTGCCAATGATATTTTCAGGCCTAGTTAGTGTGTTCGTTAGGCTAGAGCCATAAGTGACTCAAGGATTTTAATCCCAAAGGTTAGGTCAATGGGTCTTAAAGTAATGATGGTCAGCTCACATTAGTGCCACTACGAGCCCATGGTTTACCTTGGGTTCCAAAAGGAAACCCTAGGTCTAGGATTCATTCATAAGGAGGTCTTGGAGTCATAATGCATTAGTCTCATTGGTCATTTAGGCCAAATCAACATATTAGTTAAGAGGTTTGTAAACCCTATGAATTGGATTACCAATATTTGATCATGGGGTTTGAGGTCTTTGAAACTTAGACCTTCCAAATTAGGTTGGGGGGACTAGGTCCATTAGGTTTCCAAGGGTGAGCATTACCTCATAGTATTTACCAAGGGACATGTAACCAATCCTTGGGTTCCAAGTGGAGCCCTAGGTTTGAGGCCACCGGGGTAATCAGATTCAATTCTATCCCTTGCTGTCAAAACACATTAGATATGTTTGGGCCCACTTTATAGGAACCTAATAAAGGATTGGATCCATGATTTATTCATATGAGTTATAGCCCTTTGAGTCTAGTTTACAACACAACTTGAATCGCATTGATACGATATGCGTAGACAAAGTTATGGCCAACATACTGAGCAGAGGTCACGCTGTCAGTACGGATGGAGGCACCTATGTGAATCCGCTCGTGGTTCCGTTCTCAGTGACCAAAAACCTGAGAGGAACGGATTAACAAACAGAAGCATAGGGTGAGTCCGTTCCTTAGTCCATTGGGTTATAATGCTCTAAAATAGGGAAAGGAACTACGAACAGAGGCAAGCTGGTGGTTCCGTTCGTTCGTTCGTTTGCAGCAGAACATGGGTTTTCAACTCCGAATCTCTTCCAAATTGATTCCCAAGGCCATTAATGGCTTTAAGGGCTTGTAGGGATGGTTCCTAAAGTTCATTAGGGTAATAATGCCCTCAACCATTCATTGGTTCAAGGGTTCACAAGGAATCTAACTCTTATGATCTCAATCTAAGGTTCAAGGTTAAGGGAGTCATAAGACAGCAACAAGGTTGCAAATGAGGCCTTTCAAAGTTGAAATTAGTGTGTAGAAAACTCCATTGATGGAGTCCTTCACATGGCCATGGTCTCAACTTGGGTTCCAAGTGGAACCCTAGGCCAAAACCGATCCATGGAAGGGTTCCTAAGAGACAAGGTAGTGAGAGGAGAGCAGGGATTTAGGCTTACCTATGATGTATGGAATGCCCAAGGCAGTCCCCCAAATCAGCAAGCCATAAAGCCTCCACCTCCTTCTCCTTCTCTTCTTCCTTCTCCTTGCTTTCTCTCTTTCCTTTCTTTCCCAAGCTCTCCACGGCTTCATCTTTCCTAGTCTGGAAAGCAAAGGGGAGGGAGAGGTGGTGATGGCAAGTTTTCTCCCTATTCTCCATCCCTTCTTCTCTTCTTCTTCCTCTCCTCTTTCTTTCCATTCTTCTCACGATTTTTGGTTTCAAGAGAAAAAAACGAGCCTAAGATCTCAAGTCCCCTTCTTGTAACTAAAAAGGACCCAAGGCCCTGTTTGGTTGGCAGCTTATGTCTTAAAACCCATTTAAACTCAAATTGGGCGACGGGGCCCACCTAGGTGGTCCAACAATGCAAGTGAGGGTAAGGATGGGGTCCACCATGCCTGGTAACATAGCAACGGTGTCCAGAACACAGGCACATGGGTCACATACAAGAAAAACAGCAAAAAGCATAAGACAGCAACAAAAGGATTAACGAAAGGAAGCACAATAGTGGTTTCAGTTGTTAGTCCATTCCAGTTGAAAAAGTTGAACAACAACAGTAAAGGATCCGGGCCTTGGCCCGCACTTGAAGGACTTCAAGCGGAGTATGCACACCTAACATTTAGGATTAAAAGCTTACCCAAAGTATGGTCCAATCACCCATTAAGTGTAATTCCCAATCTTTGTTCCAAGCTTTTCCTTCGACTGTCACAGCTCGAGGTCACATGTGTTGACTGTTGGCAGCATCGCGACACTCATTAATAAAAACTCAAGGCCCATGAAATTAGGTTGTATTTTTGGTGCGGGTGTAACATGTACAGTCTGAGAAATTTGATGTCTTCCGAGGATTTGACTTGTTTTTACTCAAAGTGAGTTGGGGTTCATGATCAGCGAACACAGGTAGGTCATATTTGAGCTGGATTTCATGGTTGAATGAGAAGATTGAACATGCATGGTGATCTTAGGGTTCATGACTCAACATAGCCATCATGCATAGGTTTCATACTTCAAGATTTGCAGAATTCATACATGGAAGGGTTGGACCTACACTATAACAACACTATTACAAGTATTAGACCATGGATTCAACATGCATGCAAGGAAAACATTTCATACATCATAAAGCTTCAATATAAACTTACCATAGGGCATGGAGATTATCATTCCTAGGGTAGAATGATAGTTATGACAAATTTGAACCCAAGAGAAAACATAGAAGGGGTGTAGAGGGGTAGATCTTCATACACGTAAGAATCTCCTAGCATCTAAACAAGAAATCCATGGAATCTCATATATAGGCATGATGGATCAAGAGTGCATATCAAGACCATGAAGTTGGCTATATGTAGGAATTAAGAACAACAAAGAGGTTCAGGAAACAAAGCTGGAGATCGATACCGTAAGGTTGCTAAGCTTGAAGAATGGATCCAAGCTCCCCTTCCTCTCTTCTCTTTCTCTCCTTCTTTCTCTTCTCTTTCTCTCCTTCTCCTCTCAACGAAATGAATAGGGTGTATTCTGAAAAGGGTGGGCTTTATATAGGAGCTGACTTAGGTCATTTTTGGCTAGGGACCACTTGGGTTAAAAACATATTATAAGGTCTATTCTAATTGCACCTAGGCTTATTGGTGGACCCCACATGGTCACGTTGTAGGGACAATATTCCCACAGATTGGTTGAATTGCGGGGAGATGATTTGGGGCGCAAGACATTGGGCCCCACACACCAGGAATGAAATTTCCAAAGACAGCAACAGCAGGAAAGTTTAGGTTTGAAGTTGAATTTCAGCTCACTTGGAGGGAGAAACAGAAAATGGTTTCTTCTAACAAAATAAATCTCTATCAGTCTAGTTTCTAACAAATCAAGAATTAAGGAAATTAAGGTTCATATGGTGGAGTTAGGTCATTTTAATCGAACAGGGGTCAATCTGGCAGAATAGAGGAATTCAATCCATGATAGCAGCTTGAAGTGAAATTCCAGATCACCTGGAGACAGAATTGAACAATGGTTCCTTGTAATAAAATTAAGCTCTATGAATTTATTTTCTAAAAAAATTGGAATCAAAGCAAATAATGTTTGGATGACGAAGTTATACTATTTTAATTAAATAGGGGTCAATCTGCTAGGGTAGCAAAATTAGACTTTCGAGTTGGGATTTAGCATGCATGTATGGAATTGAGTTCTCATCATGACAGCAACGGTTTGGATGATCCAATCTCAACTTAGACTAGAACTTAATCATAACCCTAGTCAAATCTCAAACCCAAAATGGGTTGAAAGCACTCTGATGTTTTGTGTCAAATCAACCATAGGCCAAATTCTTCGCTCAACCACTCACCTACATGCTTATTAAACCTAATGTATCATGTATTCGGGTAGCGACTTAGCAATCACGGGTCGATACCTTCCTTAGGTTGTACATTTGATGGTGAATTATACAGTTGCAAGGAGTTGGTGTTTGCCTTCTTAACAATACGTAGGATCTTACTACCAGGCTTACATCATTCATCTCAATCACTGGGCTAATGCACCACGAGGCAGCAGTGGGTATGGGTTTGGGTTCTGGACCTATATCCAAAAATTAAAATTAACCTGGATTTTTTGGGCACGAGTTTATCATGTTGTGTTTAAGAAATATATATCCACATTATTGTTTGAATGATCAAATCTTTATTTGTTCCTCCAGGATGTCTAAATTTGGAAATAATTTCTATGATTCTTACTCTCATTGAAATAACTGTAAGAGAAAATAAGTTGTGGACCTAGAGGAGGATTTAGGATTACTTGACATAGATTTGGGTCTCCAGGAGTCCAAACTTGATGCGTTTATACACACTTTAGGAGACAAGATTAAGATAGAAAAGGGAACATGGGAAAATGAAATTGTATGTTTAGGCACCCGATGAAGAAATTAGAGGTATGGATGGTACTAGGCCATACTGAAATTTAGCGACTCTAAATACATTATAAGATCAAATGTAACCTAGTAAGAAAACATTAATGTTTTGGGTTCTGCCGGTTGTTACAAACAACGTGAATGATTTACTTGATTTAACATGATGTAACATTATTTGTTTTAGTTAATCAGTGGGAGCTTATTGCTTGTATTGAGCTCAGTGGGAGCTTGTTTATCTTACTAAACTATTATGTTGCACACTTGATTTGTTTGTTTATCTTTGTGCAAGTGGAAGTTTTATTTCCTTTACTTGGTTTGATATGCTTGTTTAGAGGGAGGACTTGATGGACATATATTTCGTTTTAATTATGACGTTTGATTAAATTTCAAAGATTTGTGAATGTATCTGTTTATGCTTGGTTTAGCATTTGTATGCATGCATATGTTATTTGATATGTTGAAGGCTATTTTGGCTAAAATATGTTCAATTGGTGATAAGCAAAGTCATTTAGCTATTTCTGGCCAAGGATGTTTGATTGGTGATAAGCCAAGTCATTCGATTACCTGAGAATATGACAATGTTCAAAGGTAATCTATGAGTATGACGATGCTCATGATATGTTTGAGGATCCACAAGGAATGATGAAGATATTTTTGTGATCACTGACGTGTTTAACACTCCTTGTATAAAATTTATCTCAAGTCATTTCATTTTAGTAGGTAAATCTTTGTTTGTAACTGACAGAAAGTAGTATGTTGTATATTGAGGCATATTTTCTGCTGTTATTCAACATTGATATGCTTGCTGATTATTCGATCAAGGTATAGTGAAGATATATTTGTATTGAGATTCTATATCCACATTTGATAATGATGACTTTATAATTAATCTAGCTCAAGTGGGAGATTGTTAGATATTTTTCAATGATGATGTGTGGGCTTGATTAATTATTGGGTCGATCATTGATGAAAATCAAAATACATGGGTGTGCTATTTATTTTATTGAGATGGACCGGACCGGCCTGGTCTATTGTGGAAGTGGGTTAGGGTTTGGGGAGAATTATAAATAGTATTGATGAGTGTCCCTGTAGTTACTATTCTCTTTTCTCTTTTCTCCACAAGAAAGAGAGGTGTAAGGGAGATTAGGAGACTAGAGCAGATTCCTATTGTGGTTATCCAATATTATTCGAGGATTCGCAATTATTCTTCATCGGATTATTATTATTCTTCGGGTTATCCTTATTGTTCTTCATTGACATAAGCTAGTGCAAGGTACACATCCCTTTCTTTTCTCTTTTGATCATCGCAATATGTTTTAGAGATTAATACAGAGTTTTTTTGTTAGGGTTTTGATTGAAATCTTGATTTCTAACAGGCCAAGGAAGGTTCCTTAAATCAGTTGGTAATTTTTGTAGTTGACTGGACCCCTATAGGTCTAAGAAGCAAGTTAACCGGGTTTGACCAGAAACATGTGCTTAAACGATTCTTATACATTTTCTTATTAAACCAAAAAAATTTGGCTATAACTTATAATGGTTTGATTCTAGTTGACCAGGTCAGGAACCAAAAGGGCAAACGGCAGTGCCTAACAAACAGCATTTATGAAAAATTAATTAGGTTGTGTAAACTTACGATAACTCTAGGGAAAATTGCAAGCTCAAGTTTGGGTCAATAAGGAATGGATTTAGGGCTCAGACTAGGGGATCAGATGGGTCACTGCCGATCAGGATCCAAGTTTTCAAATAAAATTGAAGGAATGCATCAATATGCGAATTCACATCCAATAGGGAAAAAGAATGCTGCCTAGTCAGGTGCAGCCTATGCCCACAACACTTCACCAAATCCCTAACTGACTCCCCTCACCTCCCCTCTGTCTCCGGCTCATGCTCCCTTCCTCCTCCCCCTCCGCGGGTTTACTAATTTATACATATTTATTGTATTAAAAAATTAAAAAACATGACTCGCCTTGATCGGGTTTGACTAGACCGAGTTACTAGGTTTTATTAAAGGACGAGTCGAGTCAGAAAACTTGGTTCTCCAACTATGTTTCAAAAAAGTAATGAAAAGTATGCCCAAAAAGATTGTTTAAAGGATCTCATTAAAAGCTCCACAGTCAAGCTACCTGAATAAGGCAAATGTAACGAATAGATAATTATTAATAAAGGAAAAAAATATTAATTACAACCCTCCTAGCTTTAACCTCCTGTCACGAAAGGCAAAAGTAAATTAATTTCAGCATCCTTAACGCCAAGCGCACACCAATATATAGTGTGACCTAGAGAAGTTTCAGAATTCAGATTCAGGCTTTTAACACTATGCAAACTAAGCATGGAGAACCCCAAGGAAAAGTTTGAGTATGGTAGTTGCATGAGAAATTATGCAGCAAAGCTTGGTGGCCATGCCACCGATGGCTGCCAAGAATTCGTCCCGGCTGGCGATGATTCTCGTTGTGTCGCATGTGGGTGCCACCTGAGCTTCCACAACAAGATGGCTGTGGTGGACAATACTTGTGGTGGTGGTGGTGGCAATGAAGAGAGTAGCAACAACGCTGTGAAGGTTAAAGCTGAGGTGATAGAAGTGAGTGATGATGAGGCGGAGAAGGAGAAGGAGAACCAACTACTAGCGCTCCTCGAGGTGGCAGAGCAGCAACCACAACAGCAATGGCAGCAACAACAACATCATGGAGTGGTGGTGGAGCAGATGGGTAGTTCGAGGAGGAGGGCAAGGACAAGGTTTACAGACGAGCAAAGGCAACAGATGTTTGCATTTTCAAATAGTCTTGGGTGGAGGATGCGGAGGGAGAGATGGGATGAGACTAATCGGTTTTGTGAACAGATTGGGGTTTCTAGACAAGTCTTCAAAGCCTGGCTCAACAACAACAAGCCCCGATGATGGTGAACTACATGATTCTTAGTTGGTTACAGATAGTGCCTCAGTTGGTTACAGATAGCTTGGTCTCTCTCTCTGTTTTTTTTTTTCTTAAAAAAAGAAGTGTGTGCTTTGTTAGGTATCTCCGCCGGTAGGCGGCCCTATGCTATTTTTTTTTTGTTTTTTTTTATTTTCTAATTCCTATTCTAAGGTATGATTTCCATTTCAATTTAATGAATTGATTTCTGTTTTAGAAATTGTTTAGTTTGACTTTTGCACCCTATTTTTAGTAAGTGTGCGGTATTTCATTAGTGAAAGGATCACTACTGTAATACTGCATTTAGAAGCCCATTTACTCTGAAATTTAGACAAAAATGGAATTGTGATGCTGGGATCTTGGGTTGAAATGGGTGATATTTTAGAAGGTAAATTAATGCCTTAGATGGCGAAAGAATCATCATATGCTCCAAAAGATAGATTATTAAGAGCCATACTTGGCATTCAGGTATCCACTTCAAAGGAAACTTGTCTAAAATTACCTATCAGTGGAAGGGGTGGAGTTATTGATGTGAGATGGATCCAGAAAAAGGGGGTTCCAATTATAATCCAGAAACAATTTGTGTACATATTTCATAGAAACGTGAAATCAAAGTAGGTGATAAAGTAGCTGGAAGACATGGGAATAAGGGTATCATTTCCAAAATTTTGCCTAGACAAGATATGCCTTATTTACAAGATGGAAGACCTGTTGATATGGTCTTCAACCCATTAGGACTTTCTTCATGAATGAATGTACGTACGACAAATATTTGAATGCTCTCTCGGGTTAGAGGGGGATCTTCTAGAAAGACATTATCGAATAACGCCTTTTGATGAGAGATATGAACAAGAGGCTTCGAGAAAACTAGTGTTTTCTGAATTATATGAGGCAAGTAAGTAAACAACAAATCCGTGGGTATTTGAACCTGAGTATCTAGGAAAAAACAAAATATTTGATGGAAGAATGGGAGATCCTTTTGAACAACCCGTTCTAATAGGAAAGTCCTTTATCCATTCTCTCAAGAAAATAAAAGATTTTCTTAAAAAAGTGGGAGAATTTGAATCTTACCTTTTGTTTTGAAACTATTTCCTTTTCTATTCATTCAACTACTAGACTCAGGCCAATCAGATCTAGTTAAAAATAAAATTAGTCTTTTTGTGTATAATCAAATAGAGTAAAAATTCTAAAATAGCTATGGAGCTTGAAATTGATTTCATTCTTGCTCTTGAATGATTACTTGATTAATTTGATGGGCACAGCAGTAATTTTAAGTTAAAAATAAAACTAAGAGAATCTCTAAGAGATTGAAAAAGCAAAAGAATCAGACAGTTGTAAGGTGCCTCAACTGAGAGAACCTCTAGCAGTGTGAAGTTCGAGACCAACCATCCCTCCCCTTTTCCCTAACCACCTCTTTTTACTTTTATCTTCCTCTCCCCTTTTCTTTTCTTTTTCCACATGTTCCCCTTTTACCTCTTTTCCCTTCCCCAGATTGGAGCTGACGGTCCATCTGGACTCTAACGGTACTTAAGGAGTTAAGGGACTGACCCCTCGGACGTTCTATTTTCCCTCTAGTCTCTCTTTCTTTATCTTTGCCATTTTTGACGTTTTTCTTAGGGTTTCGTTACAGGAGCGATTCCATTTCTCCAAAGCTTAAGGACTTTGCGATTACTGCTTGTCTGGTCATCTCCCCTTCCTTTGCCTAGTTTCTTCTTCCTTGATGTTCTCTAGCACTTTATTTCTGCCTCCATGCTCATTGCTTATAAGCTTTGATTCCATGCCTTGCTTTGCTCATAGCTTAGCCTCCTCTTGACTTACTTTCTCTTACAATTGTATATACACGTCACCAGCCTTATCTTGTATTATCTCCACCTACTCATTCTTATCATGTTCACCAACCATAGATACACTTTCCAAATTAGTAGGAAAATGTAAACACAATTCATCAATATATGATTAACTTTGAAATTCAAAGTTAACATGGTATCCGCCTAATATCGAACTTGGTTATTTCGTTATGGCTGGAGAAGAATCCTCCATGGTGGCTATCGGTGCTGCAGCCATGCCTTCTGTTGATTCACCTCAACTCTCATCTTCTTCTCTATACTTTTTGCATTCTTCAGATCAACCCAGAGCTGCTCTGGTGACACCCCTCCTTGATAGGGATAATTATCCCATATGGAATTGTGCCATGATCATGGCATTGGAAGCCAAGAATAAACTCTCCTTTGTGGATGGATCTCTCACACCTCCTACCCCTACATCCATTGATTATTCCCACTGGGTTCGCTGCAACAGCATGGTCCGGTCATGGAGGGTCCATTCCACCATACCATCTGTCTCTCACAGCATTCTCTGGCTTAACACCGCAATCTCTGTTTGGACCGATCTTCGTGATTGTTTCTCTCCAAAGAATGCCCCCAGGATCTTTGAAATACGACGTGCTCTTTCAACACACATTCAAGGTACTGCTTCTCTTTCTGCTTATTATACTATTGTTAAGAGCCATCGGGATGAGTTGCTATCCTATCGTACCATGCCCGTTTGCTCATGTGGAGCTTTGAAACCTCTCCAAGACCTTTTGGAAACCGATTTTTTGATGGATTTTTTACAAAGCTTGAATGATTCTTATGCTGCTGTGCGTAGTCAGATTCTCCTAATGGAACCCTTGCCTACGGTTAGTAAGGCTTATGCTCTTTTACTTCAAGAAGAACACCAACGTTCAATTCATGTTCAACACAATACTATTCCAAATCAGGCTGCAATGGCTGCCAGTCATATGACAAAACCTTCTCGTACTTCAAAATCAGCGCAACCCTCTTCAAAGCCATCATACCATTGCACCCATTATAATAAGGATGGGCATTCTGAAAATCAATGCTTTAAGAAGCATGGTTATCCAGATTGGTGGATCAAACGCACCGACACCAAGCGTCTTGATGCTGGTTCTTCTCATTGCTCCACACCACGATTTGCTGCGGCTACGACCGAGTCTACTTTAGCAAATATCCCTTCACTCACATCCGAACAGCTTCAGCACCTGCTCACTCTCATTTCCACTGGTAACTCTCCATTGATTAATATGGCAGGTAATTTCATATCTTCCAATCTCTCTTGGAATCGATTCAGGTGCCACCGTGCACATCTCATATGATGCATCTCTTTTTACTTCCCCTGAACCATGTACTTCTTCTTTACCCATTTTGTTACCTAATGGATCTTTTGCATCAATTACACATTATGGGTCCATTTCTTTATTGCCTGGTCTTACTCTTAATCATGTATTACTTGTTCCTTCTTTCAAATTTAATCTTTTATCCATTAGCCAACTCACTGCTTCATCTCAATTCCTTGTTACTTTCATTAATAATTCATGTCTATTTCAAGACCCACTTTCGAAGAAGACTATTGCGACGGGTAGCAGGCATGGTGGTCTCTACCTCCTTAATTCGACAGTCCCATTTGCTTTAGCGGCTGTCCTTGGCAACTATTTCAACCTTGGCATGGGAGGTTAGGTCACCCGTGTTCTTCCTCAGTGCCCCTTTTGCATTGACTTGATCCTTCTATTTCTGTTTCTAATAAGTGCACATCCACTATTTGTCCTCTTGCTAAACAAACTCGCCTCCCCTTCCCCTCTAGTATTATCTCTACTTCTTCGTGTTTTGATTTAGTACATTTTGATATTTGGGGACCATACCGGACCACTTCATTATCCGGTGCACTTTTTTGTTTTAACTATTGTGGACGATTACTCACGCAGCACATGGTTATTTCTTATGTCTTCTAATGCTGAGGTCAATACTTTAATTCCTCAATTTTTTGCTATGATTTGTAATCAATTTAAGGCCAACATTAAAAGCATTCGATCCGATAATGGACTGGAATTTTTTAATCGCTCCACCACAGCTTATCTACTTTCCTTGGGAGTATTGCAACAATCTAGTTGTGCTGCCACCCCACAACAGAATGTTGTTGTGGAGCGGAAACACCCCCATCTCCTTAATGTTGCTCGAGCTATCCATTTCCAATCCAGTCTTCCTATTGAATTTTGGGGAGAATGTATTTTAACTGCTACTTATATAATCAATCAGTTTCCCACAAATGTGTTAAAAGGACGTTGCCCTTATGAGGTCCTCCATAACAAAGCACCACCCCTTTCTCATTTATGGGTTTTTGGTTGTCTTTGTTTTGGAAGAAATCATATGGCCCTTCACAAATTTGATCAATGTGCCTGACCCGGTGTCTTCATTGGTTACCCACATGGCCAAAAGGGATACTGGGTACTTGACCTCCAAACAAAAAAAAAAATTATGTGACCAAGGACATTATTTTTCATGAGCACATCTTTCCCTATGCCATCTTTCCCACCACACCACCCATTGGGTCCCCTGTACTTCCTTTACCACCAACTCCCATCGTTCCCCAACACAAATACCCCCACCACGGCAATGGGACCCATGGATGCTCTCACCACAGCTACAACCCCCATGGATGCCCCCAAATGACTATACCCCCACACCATTATCCATCACTCCCACTAATTCCCCTACCCTTCCCCATCTCCCTTACCACCACTTCCTACCTTCCCCGATGCCAACCGACCCCAACGAACCTGCCAACCACCCTATTATCTACAAGATTACCATTGCATGTGTAGCCCAACGCATATTTCTTCTTTGAAAGTAGGTTCGTCTTCTCCTTATCCTTTACATAATTTTCTCACATATGATCATTTTACCAATTCTCATAAAGCCTTTCTAATCTTCGTTACCCTTGAGAGTGAATCTCCCATGTTCACAGAAGCTATGAAGCACAAAGAATGGAGGGATGCCATGCAGGCCAAAATTTAGGCGTTGACACAAAATCAGACCTGGTCTCTTGTACCTCTCCCCCCCCCCCCCCCAGTAAGAAACCCATTGGCTACAAGGTGCTCAGATGGCAGTATTGAGCATTACAAGGCATGCCTTATTGCCAAGGGTTACACCCAGATTGAAGGTGTTGATTTTCATGATACCTATGCTCCAGTGGCAAAACTTGTTATTGTACGGGTTCTTCTTGCCTTTGATGCTGGCCAGGGTTGGCCTTTGAATCAAATGGATGTATATAATGCCTTCTTACACAAAGATTTAAATGAGGAGGTCTATATGACCGTTCCTCCTGGTTATTGGCGCAAGGGGGAGTAGCTAGTATGTCGCCTTCACAAATTATTATATGGTCTTAAACAGATGTCAAGACAATGGTATTCGAAGTTTTCAACCGCTCTCTGTTCCTATGGTTTTCGGCACTACTCTGCTGATCATTCACTCTTTATACTCTAGAAAGGCACTGCCACGGTTTTTATTCTCTTATATGTTGACGATGTGGTGATTACTGGATCAGATACTACCTTGATACATGACGTCCAATAGATGCTTCACCTATAATTCCATATCAAAGATCTGGGTCAACTTAAATACTTTTTGGGAAACGAGGTCGCTCGCTCCAACTCTGGCTTATATCTATGTCAACACAAATATGTACTTGATATTTTGGACAATTGTGGATACACTGGTGCACGACCTGTGGGCACACCCATGGAGCAAAAATTGAAATTATACAATGAGGAAGGAGATATCCTTGCCAATCCCTCTTCCCATCGGCATTTGGTTGGCCGTCTCATATACCGAACGGTTACTCACTCGGATATAGTCCATACGGTCAATACTTTGAGTTAATTCATGCACCAACCTTGGTAACCTCACCTCAACGCTGCTCATCGGTTGTTACGATATCTCAAAATGACCCCTTGATCTCCAAGTCTACTATGATTCATATTGGGCCAGTTGTCGCATGACTCGCCAATCAACCACAAGCTACTGTGTATTGTTGGGTTCAAGTCTTATTTCCTAGAAGACCAAAAAGCAACACACCATCTCTCATTCCTCCGTCGAAGCCAACTATCGAGCTATGGCTACTGCAACCTGTGAATTAATTTGGTTCACATATTTATTGCACAATATTGGTCTCCCATACAACTCTCCAGTTCCATTGTATTGTGATAATCAGGTTGCACTCCACATCGCAGCCAACCCTATTTTTTATGAGCAAACCAAGCACATCGAGATCGATTACCCCTTAGTTTGTGAGCGAAAACAGCAAGGTCTCATTGCTCCCACCAAGATTGCCTCCCGTTTTTAGCTGGCTGGCATATTCACCAAGGCACTTGGTCATGAACAGTTCAAATTTTTTGCTTTCCAAGTTGGGCATTTGGAATCTTCATGCTCCAACTTGAGGGGGAGTCTTACAATTGTATATACACGTCACCAACCATATCTTGTATTATCTCCACCTACTCATTCTTATCATGTTCACCAACCCCAGATACACTTTCCATATTAGTAGGAGAATAGTTAGGAAAGACATTGAGTGTATATATATTTCCCATATGTAAACACAATTCAACAATATATGATTTACTTTGAAATTCAAAGTTAACACTTTCCCCGCTTTGCTTTCTGAGCTTAGCAGCATGGGCTATCCATATATTCCGGTATCTACTTCATCTGAAGCTTAGAACCTATCTCAGCGTAAGTTTCCTCTTTTCTCCCCTTGCTTTTCTTTTGCCTAATCTATCCTTCATTGATCTTTTTCTCTATGTTTCAGAGCCGAAGTATCATCATGTCATCCAGCCACTCAGGTTCTCATCACTGTTAGAGTTCCAAACAATCACTGCATAGAGGGCCTTGTCGTTTCAAGAGAAGGAATCATTCATCACCGTTCTTGAAATCTGACTCTCTGACTATTCAACCAAGGAACCATGCACACTACCATCTTCAGGAATGACCTTCCATGGATATTTGATAGGTTTTCCAAAACCTAACAAAGATCTAATTTGTAAAGCCCTGCACAACCTTTGGGAGCCTCTAGGAGCTCTCTTCATGAGATGTTACGATCATGGAAGTTTCTCGGTTGAATGTGAATCCAAAGCTAGGTGTGAAAATATCCTTCTCTAAGTGCCGTGGTGGTGGTTCAACAAGCTTCTCCTCCACTTGGTTCTTCATGATGTTGAGGATCCCTAATATGCCTTTGAAAGAGACGCAATCCCTTTCTAGATTGAGATCCACAATATTCCCCCCACTTGCGACAATGCGGGTTCTATTCGTCAAGCAATATCTTGTGTTGGACATGCCATTGATTTCAACCTCAACCATATTGAAGTTGGTCTGCCTAATGATTCTGCTTGTGCAAAAGTTTTATTCAAGAAGAAAAGATCCATTTTTGTCTCTTCTAAGATCAGAGATGAAAATGGAGTGGGTTCCCCAATTTTGCTTCGTTATGAACTGTATCATTTTAGTCTTTGTTGTGGATGGATTTTCCATGATATGGCACACTGCCCCTTCCTATGTGGATTCCCTAACCCTAACCTCCCACCCCTTGGCTTTTACAACAGTGCTCTTATCCCTCCACTTATGGTGAACGTTGCTCACAAGTTGGTGGGTGAGCTTCTCACAGTTTCCATTGGATCACGGTTAACATCAGATATGGCCATCTCTCTTACTCCTACCCACACTTTTGCTGGAGGCGATATTGCGGACTTGCACTCTCGATCTCTATTGTTGAGAATAATGTATTTTTCATATATTATCATGATTACTCTAGAATAGGCTAGAGTTATGTAGGTCTTTATTGTTAAGCTTATATGGTGTCTAGAGAACTCTAGACATAGTCTAGAATATACTATGAAAAGTCAAGAGAATTCTAACAAGTTGGTTTAGGTTGTAGATGGTGGAGGTATAGGCTATAAATAGCCATCTCCTCACCCATTTGAAACACACAAGGGGTTTGACAAGAAAGCCTAGACTCCTAGGTCCAATACTAGCTCCAGTATCCTACTCAAAAATTGTAAAGTTCTATTCCTACAATAGTGTTTCTATCATACAAGCCCTTCACCGAATTGTCTATTACATCTTTCAACTATTCTCCATTTAAAACCTCTCTCCTCCACTTTCTAACCCTTTAATCATCTATTATAAATTTTCTTTCACTTATCCCCCTCTTCTTCTATCATCTATCAACCATGATGATTCCTGTCTTTTTGACATCTGATGCTATCCTTGATGTTGATGACATCTGATCTGCCTGGTGATTTTAGTTGCCCTCCCCCACCGTTCTTCTCGGTTGCTGAAGGTTTAAACTGGAATTCCCTGGGACTTGAGATTGTGTTCTGCCCCCCTTTACCTCAAGTGACTACAGTTGTTCCTATCCCGAGGATGTCTATTATGGCACCTCTGGTAGGGGTTTCTCAACAAGTCTTTGACTTACGTTGCAAGGACTCTATTTTTGCTGACCATACTCTCTCTAGTTTCGATCTTGGCCCTCGTCCTCCTCAGTTTGGTAATTGCAACCGTCTGGACCTCACTTCACAATTCCTGGGGAACCTAAGCTCTTTTCCCTGCTCAAAGAAAAGGAAATGCATTCTCCCCTCTTGGCCCACTCCTGTGATGTCAGATTTTGAAAAAATCAAAGCTTTCCTTGCCAATTCTCTTGAAACGTCTGTTGACCCTTCCTCTCTTCTATCCCTTGTGAAGGACTTGTTTTCGGATTTGTCGATCTCGGAGTCTGAGGGGTTATCACACATTGCTACATCCAGAGTCCCTCCCCATGCTTACTCCGTCAGAGAAGCACTTGACATGTCAGACCCAATCTAGGTAAGTTCCACTGTCTTGCATCTTTCATTCCAAAATTTCTTTTTTGTTTTCTTTGCTATTATGCTTAGACTTTCTTTATCTTGGTACCTTTTGAATCTAAAAGCTCTTAAGCGTGCTTTTTACCCACGAAGGTGATTTGTTTTCTCCATTGTTATTCTTTTTCTATATTTCTTTTTCGGCTCTTCTTTATTGTGGCTATTCTTCTTGTGTTTTGGGTACTTGGTGACGTACATAACCATGATTTTATTCTCTTGGAATGTTACGGGTATAAACAACCCCTTTACTTGAAAATGCCCGAATTACCATGTATGTAGACTTAAGCCTGACCTCATTCTCCTCTGTGAAACAAACTGTAAGGAATATACCACCCTCTGCGTCCCTTATCTTAAGACAAAATTTGTTTCTCTTGGTCATTTCAACAGTGAAGGAAACATGGGACTTAGTGAAGGAATCAGGGTTTTAGGAAAACCTAAATTTGTATATCGTACCTTGCTCAGTCTTCTTCCTTCTTTGCTCTCCAAATTACTGATGTACAGGGCCTTATGTGGTGGGTTATTTTTATTTATGCTCCTCCCCAACCTCAAGCTCGCGTTACCTTTTGGAACAACTTAACTGCTTTCATTTCTTCCTTGAATTCTATGTTTGTCATTATGGGTGATATTAATGAAATCCTTTCCGAAAATGATAAATTAGGAGGAACTTCCTTTCAAAAACACCACTCTTCTCTAGTTCTCTCCTCCCTAATATCATCTCATTGCATTAGAAACTATTTGTTTTAAGGGTTCCCACTTTACGTGGTCAAACAAACAAAAGCCCCCAAACTAGTCAAGGACTGCCTTGATTAGGCTGTTGCCTGTATCTTTTAGCTCAATACCTTCACTAGGGCAATTGTCAATAAATTTCCCTCAATTGGGTTGGACTATAACCCTATATACCTCAGTACTGACCCCTCCCAACCATCTTTCAAAAAATGTTTTCACTTCCAATTTACATGGGCTCACCACCCGGATTTTTCATTTTCTGGTCTGAGCAATGGAAAGCCTTCAATCCTAGTAGTCTCCAAACCAAGCTGGCTTCATTAAGTGAAACCAGTCAGTTTTTTGACATATGGATCTTTTTTGAACCAAATATTTGAACCTCTAAGCCATTTTGAAGATTCTTCTACCTTAGAGGATAGTTCCCTTGATTTGATGCACACTGCATCTAAGATAAAGTGGAATTTTGATGCAGAAGAAGCTTTCTGGCTTCAAAAAATTGAGACATGTTTACATTAAGGATGGGGATAGAAACACAAGGTATCATCATTCTATCTCTTAAGCAAATTTGAGGAAAAGAACCATCAATTTCCTCCTTGACTCATCAGGTAATAAAGTTACAGACCCCCAGGGTATGGCTCTTATTTTCTCTAATCATCTATCTCAAATTTTTAAATCTTCTCACCTGTAAGATTCTAGTTTTATTGAGTGCCTATTTGATAGATTCCTGGATGATGATACTACAAATTTTCTCTCTTCTATACCTTCGGAAGAGGAGATCAAACATGTCACCTTCTCAATTGGAGCATTCAAGGCTCCGGTTGCTGATGGTTTTCAGGCATGTTTTTACCATAAGTTCTGGGATGTCCAAGCTTATGATGTTGTGTGTATGGTTAAGAATTTCTTTTCTTCTTCTGTGTTACCCCATGGCTATAACCATACCCTCATCTGCATGATTCCCATGAAAGACAATGCCTCTTATGCATCAGACTTTAGACCCATTAGCCTTTCAGGCTGCCTTTTTATCTGACCAGCAGATTTATGATAACATCACTATTGCCCAGGAGATATTTCACTTTCTCAACAAAAAAAATAAAGGAAATACTAGGTATTTGGCCATTAAATTTGATATGGCCAAAGCCTATGAAAGAGTTGAATGGTCTTTACTCTGCAACCTCTTTCACTACCTTGGCTTCAACAACCATTGGGTTTCCTTGATCCGTACCCTCATTTCTTCTTCTTCTTTCTCTGTCAAGATTGAAGGAAGTCCTTTTGGGTATCTCAAACCTGAAAGAGGTCTTTGACAAGGCTGCCCCTTGAGACCCTGCCTTTTTCTTATTGCTATGGAGGTCCTTTCTAGACTCCTAACGGCTCATAGAGATTTAGGGGCATTTAAAGGAGTAAAAAGACTACTAGAGGAGCCCCCGAAATTACATACCTCCTTTTTGCAGATGACACCTTTGTTTTCTATAAGGCATTTTATGATGATCTTTTAACCATTAAATCAGTTCTAGATCTGTTCTCAGACATTACGGGGTAGGAAATCAATTACTCTAATAGTGAGATCTTTTTTAGTAAAAATGTGGATGTTACTCAAAGGAGGAAGTTTTGCACTTTTCTTAAAATACCTGAAATGTCTCTTAATTATACTTACCTTGGAACAAGACTATGCCACTCACGTTCAAAAGTTAAGGACTTGGATTACATGGTGATAAAAGTACAATCTAAACTCTCTACCTGGAAATTATGTTTCTTATCTTATGCTGGTAGGAAAGTTTTAATTCAATCTGTGTTTGCATTTGTTCCATCTTATCTTATGTCTTGCTTTATATTTCCAAAAAAAATATGGAATTCTCTTGACTCTATATGTCTTCCCTTCTAGAATGGTGATTTTGGGTCAAACAGGAAGTTGTAGTTGATTTGATGGCATAAAATATGCTCTCCAACCTCAGCAGAAGGCCTAGATATTAGAAAAGCAGCAACCCATAACCAGGCTTTAATCCTAAAACTTGGATGGAGGTTGCTAGTTGAGGGCCAGTCAATTTGGGCCCAGACTCTCAAAGCTAAATATTTCCCACACTATTCCATTTTTTACCAAAAAATAATGAAAAAGAAGGAATCTTGGACTTGGAATAGTATCCCTACTTTACTTCCTATTCTTAAGAATATTATTTGGGTGAAAATTGGAACAGGAAATAAAACCAATTGTTGGTTTGACCCCTGGATTCCTTCCATCCTGGGGAACAGTTTACCACCACCCTTCCAACAGAACCAGACTGTCACCTAGGTCAAGGTTCTCCACTCAACAAGCTACAAAGTTCATTTCGAATACTCAATCTAAATGGTGGCGATTTTTTTGGAAAACTAATATCCATCCAAAATTTAAAATGTTTTTTTGATGTGTCTTAAATCCAGGATTGCCCGTCAAAGCAACTCTCTTAAAATGGCTTGTAATCGATCCTACATGTGTCCTTTGTGTTTCTTATAGCTATTTTCTTAGAACTAGCAGAGTTAACTACTAACTTTGCTAGTAGTAAGTTTAAATGTCTTAATGATGACAATCCGCTCCCTATATTGAGAACCCTAGCATATAAGGCAGTTTTAGAAAAGACTGCAATATACCCAAAGGACAACCATGTAAATACATCTCTCTTTTTTTCATAAAAAAGTTGAAAATAAAACATCACCCTTCTTCATCTCCTAATGGTCACACCACCACTTCCCCACCACCACCCTGCCGCTGCCACCACCACCACAACCGCTGCCATCGCCACCACCAACACCACCTAAACTGCTGCCGCCACTGCCACCATACCATCACCACCACCCCCACCTATGCCCTAGCCGTTACCTTTGCCCCCCAACCACCATCACCCATTCCCAAAAAAATAAAGAGAATCTATTGTTAAAAATTGATTACCAAATAGATTTCTCATTCATTAAATATTTCTAATTGATGCATTCAAAACAATTTCAATTTCTTGACTAAAAATTATATTAAACCTAGCTTAAGTTTCTCTTTATAAAAACTGGGAAGGGATACTCTGGTTGGTGGGAAGACACAAATCAACGGTTGTGAGATTGATGGAATATATTTTGGACTCTTCATCCAAGATGATAATGTGTACTACTACGGTAAATGTATGTAGACACCTTATTTTGTCTTTCCCCCCGGAGCTTTCTGTGCACTACCCGAATCTGTTCACCGATCGTCAGATCCCCTTTTCGGAGCCCAAACCTGAGCCTCCAAGCCCTCCAAGAACCCCTAGAAAGGCTAGCCTTGACCCGGACCCCTTGGAACAAGCCTGGCCCTGCATAGAACTTGGCCCAAATAGCCCAATTCATCCCCATCGACACCAAAACCCAAGTCGACACCTCAACGACCCAACCTTCCATTGACATCGACATATTCCATTTGACTGTTAGGCAGAACATCCCTACTATCTAACTTACCTCGACATTCAGAAATTAACCATCAACAACGAAGCCCTTTCCCTCGATGTTGAGTCGTGTTCATCGAAAGCCACTCGATGTTGACCTCACCCTTCCTCGATGTCAACTTGACCCCAGTTCATTGTCAAATCTGTGCAAATATGAGAAACTAAAACTTGCCATCTTTAGCTCCGATTTCAATTCTTTTCGTGAATAAGCCTATTTTGGGCACCTTAGATGCATATAATGGCTTCCATCGGCCCCAAGAAACACTTTCTAAGGGTACTAACCAGTTGCCTACACCCCATTGGCCATAACCTAGAACAAACACCCACCGTCGGTGCAAAGACAGCCCCTTTAAATAATCTAGATCAAACCTAACATCCTTACATGAATTTGTGAGTGCATACATCCCTCTACACCTATAAATACACCCCCTCTCACATTGAGGAGGGTTACTTGGATATTTTCTTAATTGCACTTCGCTACTTGGTGACATACACAAGTCTCTAGCCTCCCCCTACTCTAGATCCTTGAGACTCTAGCCTTTAGCTCTCACTTGGCTTTAGCCTATTGCCTCCTTGCACCCTTGAATTTTACAGTCCTACTTAAGACCTCAAAATCAAGACCTAAAGGCATCCATCCAGTAATTTTGGCTTGAGCAACGAAGTGTCACATATGAAGAGACAAAAGCAGCTACCATAAGCGGCGATACTTGCTCAATGTTCAAACCTCCTGAGTTACAAAAGGGAAATCTCCACACCCTTGTTTTTATTGTCTTCCAACTAGGTAGGTCCCTCTTCACTCTTAAATTTTGTTTAATTTACATTTTTTTATCATTCACCTCGTTTTGCATCTCTGGAGGAAAGTGATCCCATCTCTCTATATGGTTATCACATATACTCCTTGACTTTCTCCTTTCTTTCATCTTGTATCTCATGCATGCAGATCTCTATGAACCTCATCCCCCGTAATCTAAGACTCCCCCATGCTAGCATTCATATTGATTTTCACATGCCATGCATATACTTTCACTTAATTTTCATGCTCATGTCTCAATTTGCTCTCATTAATTCCATCTATTTGTTGTCTCACCATACTAGTTTATAGTTGATCATGCTTAGGTTATCTATGTCACGCCCCAAACCACCCCTGGGAGGATTTAGGCAAGTTACCGGATATCCTACGACATCCATCAATCCCCAAGGACAAGAAGCAGTACTTACACATCACAAACCACACAATGAGGGTAAAAAGATAATATAAGAATATCAGAGTGCAACGGAAGATCAGAGTACCCACAGATGATTTATATTACTGATAATAAGATCCCAAATACCTATGTCATACCATATACATATCCATTTATGTTCAATAAGTACATTATCTTGGTAATTACACTTCTTTGAAAGGAAGAAACTTAAATAATAACAAAATCGTCACTAAGCAACGAGATGAGGAAGATTTACAATTCCATTGATAGCTTCCTCGCCCAATGGCAAACCCATACCTGTAAAATCAACTAAAAGATAATATACAAGAGTGTGAGTTCCACTGAGCTCGTAAATGAAATATAAACCATACATGCACATGCAAGCACAACCAAATGAGTCCTATATGAGTTGCAGTTCATTTTATTTATTAGTCACCTAACATCACAACTAAGGCGGGTTAGTGCTACTACAATCCCCAATTCATGTATCCCTGGTGTGGGCTTGGTAACCCCTTTCTGCGATATACCCATTGAGTTGTCGGAGAAAACCAGTCGGCTCCAACATCCCTTCCCAAGGTCAGCCCGACCGGCCCTCTGTGATTAATCCTATGAGGTAACCGACTTAGTATCATTTTCATCTTTCCTTTTTTTGTTTGGCTTATAGCCATAATTCACCCTTTCGGTGTTGTAATGTTTCTTTTCTCTTCTTTTTTTTTGTACGTACGGTCGCTTTCACAGGCATCTAACACCTTAACCCCTGTTGGCAAGGGTGCGTAGCACGGGTGATGAAACTCTAACTCCATGTCTATATGGCATCGTATGAGTCAGGCGGTGTCAATCGTATCCCATAATATGGGCTACCACAGGCCTCATTTCCAAGCCGACTACGGCATCTAATCTAGCAATTTTACATACAAGCATTATCATAGCATTATCATCCATTTTCAATGTTCATCAGATAAGATTCAGAATTCAAATGAGAATATAAAATAATTTAAAGTAATTAAAGACAGTAAATATTTTTGTTGTTGTTATAATCCATCAGTCATGTTACACCTACACTCATGGTGTAATTTCACTCACCTTGGTTTGATCCTACCGGTTCAGTTGTTTGTTCAGTTTTGGCCGGTATCTGGCTGTGCACCTCGAGCAAGGAATCAAATCCTAAAGTAATAAATTAGAAATGTGTTATTTTAATTATTCAAACTGTTTTGGATAACCTAGTGTTGGTCTAGGCTCACTAGTCTGACTCAGTGCTCAGTCCTAGATCACTTGGAATTCTCTGGGCCTTGCACTGGGCTTTAGGCCTACGTCCCGGTGCATCATCCAGAGAATGTGGCTTAGGGTGGATATGATATTTTACCACTATAGTATATGGTTCTAGGTCACAATAGTCTTACAACACAGTCCCTAGGTCAGCAGTACTGCAGGACCAACTCAGATAGGGTTTCCAAGCCCTATGGGGCCCACTTGGGTACCCAAGGTGTTCATAATTATAGACAGATGTGAGGAGAGGTATTTTGGTCATTTTCATCTCCTTACACTGTTTATAGTCCATATGTGGAGGTCCCCAAACTCAGATTTGCAAAATAGTCCACTTTAATTCTCTGGGTGATGTCTCTGGGTGATGTGTGCATCGCCCAGTGCTATCGCCCAGAGAATTCATATGCAGAATTTGTTTGGCTTGAAATGAAATTTCAGTTTGTTTAGAGACATAATTGGATCATGTTTCCTTCTAAGAAAATGAATCTCTATGAATCTAGTTTCTAGAAAAACTGAAATCAAAGAAAATGAAGATTGGATTATGAAGTTATATTGTTTTTATTATACAAAGGTCAATCTGTCAAGACATCAGGATCCGGTTTTGACAGCAACTTGACATGAAATTTTAACTAACTTAGAGACATAACTAGGTAATGGTGTCTTCTAACAAAATTCAGCCCTATGAGTCTAGTTTCTAACAAAATTGGAATCAAGACAAACGGAATTTGGATGGTGGAGTTATATCATTTTAACTAAGAGAAGGTCAATCTATAAAGAAGCAGAATTTGATATTTATGTTGGAATTTAACATGCATGTATGGATCCGTGGCTCTATCCTACTATTCTTGTTTTATGCATATGGTTTGGTATAAACTAAACTATATTCATGGTTGGAACTAAGGTCTAAGCAATTCTGGGTTTGTAAGAATATGGATGAAGAGCAATAACATAGAATCCATGACATGCATGCAAGGATCCATGGTTCTATCCTACAAATCATGGCTTACATTCAAAGTTTAGCACGATGGTTAGCCAAATCATGGCTGGAACTTAAGTTCAGGTACATTCCAAGTTTGAGAAGAAGGTAGGAGATTGGAGGGAGAGGTTATGCAAGAGGATCATGCATCCTAGCTACCAATTTAAGCATTTCATACATGATAGCATGCAAGGTAGGAGTTTGGGTTCAATTCTGTAACTGTTTTCCCCAAAACAGAATTTTATAAGGAAGTTTATGAGATAAGAAGGTTGGATTCTACTAGTGGTTACCATGGGTCTTGAGAGCAAGAGGTGAGCAAGGCTCCTTCTTCTTCTTCTTCTCTCTCTTTCTCTTCTTCCTCTCTTCTTTTCTTTTTTCTCCTTCTCTTTCTCTTCTTCTTCTCTTCTTTTCAGTTTTGCTAAACTAAAACCAACGAAGATGGGTTCCCTTTTATACTTTATTTTATTTTTTTATTTTTTTTTTGTTTAGATTTGATTTATGAAAATACATAGAATCCATGACATGCATGCAAGGATCCATGGTTCTATCCTACAAATCATGGCTTACATTCAAACTTTAGCAAGATGGTTAGCCAAATCATGGCTGGAACTTAAGTTCAGGTACATTCCAAGTTTGAGAAGAAGGTAGGAGGTGGGAGGGAGAGGTTATGCAAGAGGATCATGCATCCTAGCTATCAATTTAAGCATTTCATACATGGTAGCGTGCAAGGTAGGAGTTTGGGTTCAATTCTGTAATTGTTTTCCCCAAAACAGAATTTTATAAAGAAGTTTATGAGATGAGAATGTTGGATTCTACTGGTGGTTACCTTGGGTCATGAGAGCAAGAGGTGAGCAAGGCTCCTTCTTCTTCTTCTTCTCTCTCTTTCTCTTCTTCCTCTCTTCTTTTTTTGTTTTTTTCTCCTTCTCTTTCTCTTCTTCTTCTCTTTTTTTCAGTTTTGCTAAACTAAAACCAACGAAGATGGGTTCCCTTTTATACTTTCTTTCTTTTTTTTTTTTTTTTTTTTTTTTTTAGATTTGATTTATGAAAATGCAATTTTACCCCTTCTTTATCCTTGTATAGCCAATATATTATATTTTCTTTATTTAGTATCTTGGGTACCCTTCTAAATGTGTAAGGATATCAATGCCCCCATACTTTAAACGAAATGTCTTGAAGTCCAAAACCTATGAAATTCCAGTCCTACCCTTCCTTCCCAATTTGCCACTTATTTATTAATCTGATTTCTTAATTCTCACCAATAGGATCCTTCCACATGGGATCCATGTGGCCTCCAACTATTGTATGCATGTTCAACATGCAACATATGTCACTGCTTGAGTGTGCCACATGGCTACCACTTTAGGTGGGCCCCATATACATATTTGTTTTTAAAATTAAATTTTCACCTCACCACATGTCTTTTATTTAACTTATTTAAACTTTTATGTATATGTAAAAGTATACATGGGTGGGGATTTGAACCTACAACCTCCCACTTAAATAGCCAAAGTAACAACCAGTTGGGCTAAAACATTAATTTGCTATCTTTTGAAGAATAAATTACTTTATCCTTCTGTTCCTACTATTTTGTTCAAAATTTTGTCTAGGAAACCCGGAATTGACTTTCGTCAGTTGTATAGGTTTCGCTTTAAGGTTCTTTTCAATAATTTATTGATCCTAAGAATTATTTCACGTTGTCAAAACTTAATTTTTCATGAGTTGGTATAATTACCCTAATGCCCCTATATTACAAATATAAGTTGTTTTATTGTTTACAGATCGCCAGGTTAGACCGGTGATGCACTAGTTGGCAACCAAAGTTAATGGGAAAATTTTTAATACAAAGATGCTGGCATTACATTACGTTATTTTTCTCGAACATTCGTTCAATGCTCCATAAGGTACTAGTGCCATTGACCTCAGGTTTTGGACCTTCAACAAAATTTCAAATTAGCCCGTATTTTTGGGCACGGGTTTTACAACCTAGGTTTTGAGTCCTTTACTTTACTTTCTTGTATACTGACCCTTGCCATGCAACTGAACCTTTAGGTATGTGTTTCCTCACTTTCCCTTGTATTTTATTTATTTTCATTCATTGTACTTTACATTCTTCCCAAAAGTATGTTATGACCTTACCCTACCTAGTAATAGAAAGACCAACAAGTCCAAGCGGATTGGGGTGCCTAATATCTTTCCCATATTGTAACTTGACCTGTACCCAGACCAACTGACCATTTATCCCCAAATGGCGTTGCATGAGAAGCATTATAGTACAAATTTTGGGTCCTAAATCCTCTAGGTGGCGACTCCCGACATTCGATCCATCTCTTCTTCTCTCCAAGGAGGGATGAGGTCGAGGACACGTGGTGATCACCCCGCCAATTCATGGCCCCCACAATGGAGACTCCACTGGGGATACAACTTTTACTTGTGTAAATAGGCCAGAATTTTGATGTGCTTGGCATATATGTTGTACTATTTTAATATGCTTTTTCTTTTATTGTATGTGTTAAAATAAGTGTTTATAGGGGTAGATATGTCGTTCCACTCTTGTTTATTCCTGTCTTTTACTATTTCGATTTATGTAGGGGCAATTCTATCTTATAGATATTATTGTTTTAAACATAATAAATTCAATGACCTACGATAGAACATTCAGTTCTACCGCAGGCCTTTTCCTTATTGGGGTTTGTGTGGTTTCTTTCCTCTCTTCTCTTCTTCTACCTCTGGTCTAGTTAATTATTTTCTGATATTATAACATGGTATCAAAGCTTCTTTAATCAGATTAGAGTTCTCTTTCAATTTTCTTCTGATCCCTTCTTCTCGTTTTCCTCTTGTGGTGTGTAGCCACCCATAGCTGCTCCTACTATGCCTTAAATCCACTCCTATCAATATTTAATGGAGTGATTTTAATTATATCTACCTAATACTTTATTCCTGCTTGAATGTCTACATCAACCATAATTACTGTTGCAAGCATCGATCTCAAGAGAAAACCCTAATTGTTCTTGATCTCACATGGGAAGATTGTTGTTGAAGCTCTATGTTTCGTCATGAAGTTCTGTGGTTCTACTCTATTTCTGATAGTCGATTGCTACTGAATTCTACTATTTTTGCTGCATATTTGAAAGCCTTATCTTTCTCCTCCAAAACCTTGACATCGATTTTTGGGTTGGCTAGCTTCTTCTGATTGTGTGCTTCTGGTTGGTTGCTGCTTGTTGCCTGGCTACTCTACTGAAGACTGCCCCTATTTTTATTCCTTGAAGGCTGGTTTATTATTGCTATTCTAATTTTCTCTTAAGTGTTGATTGCTGTCTCTTGGCTCCACTTGTTTCTCTAATCGATTTTTGAAGAGTGTGGTTCAATATGGCTGATTCGAGGACTCGCCATGATAATGTCAATGTTCAGTTCACCTCCATCAAACTGATGGGTAATTCTAACTATTTACTTTGGGCACAAGCTGTCCGTGAGCTAAGGACAAACTTAGCTATATTACTTCTAATCCTCCACCATCCGATTTTAAGGATTGCATTACCTGGAGGAAGGAGAATGCTATCATTTTGATTTGGTTATGGAACAACATGCGGATATTGCTGCCAATGTCATGTTCCATACCACTACCAAGGGAGTTTCGGATGACCTAAGGAGACATACTCTCAAGAGAAGAGCATGACACGTATTTTTGACCTCTATGAGAAGTTATTTCAATTTCCGCAATCCGACAAATCTCTTTAGGAGTATTATAGTGCTTTTAAGGGCATGATGGAAGAATTAAATGTGTTCCAGCCGCTTACTACTGATATTGAGAAATTAAAAGTCCAAAGAAATGAGTTTTTTGTATCCAAGTTCTTGGCTGGTTTGAATCCTAGTTTGAAGAATGTTAAAGGACATCTGCTTGCTGGTGAATCTGTCCCTCCTTTGAATGATACCTACTCCAGGCTGCAGTGCATTGTTTCCCTAGTTCCAAGCCTTACACCACTCCTAAGGAACATTCTATTTTTACTACTACTAGAGACCGTAGTAGAGGCCTGGTTCAGGGGGAGGACTAGGATTTGGTGGTCATGGTTCTAGTGGACAGCATAATGATAAGGCTTCCCGGCTATGTTCTTATTGTGGGAAGACTAATCATAGTATTGATACTTACTGGTCCAAGCATGGGAAGCCTAAATGGGCTCAAAACTTGGCCAATCATGCAGCTCTTAAAGATGGTTTTGATTTTGTTACACCTAATGATACTAATTTGGTTCAGCCAGGGGAGAATCATCCACTAACCTTCATGATAGTTTTTGCCTTATCGACCATTTGTGCATAGTCATGAATGTCTAGAACTGGCAGAGTGGATCCGATCTCCAGGCTGAACCCTTTTTCAAACTTCTTCGGCTTGCTAGCTTCTCCCTTCATGTTTTCAAGTGTGAAATGGAACAAGTCTTCAAACTCCTATTGGTAATCCAGCACGGTTTTTAATCCTTGTACGAGGGTAGAGAACTCAGCTTCCTTCTTATCTCTGAAACTCTTAGAAAAATAATTCTTACAGAAAACTTCGTTAAACTAATCCCAAGTAGGGTTGGATTGAACCGCTTCCAGATTGGGACGCGTTGCCTTCCACCATGCTTCTGTTTCATTTTGTAACCGATACCCGGTGCATATCAATTTTTGAGTATTGGTACACTCAAGCACCTTGAACACTTTCTCCAAGGCACTAATCCATCTCTCTGGTTGCATCGCTTTAGAGCCAATTTTGGAGAAAGCCGGCGGCTTAAACTTCTTGAATCTCTCCATGACTTTAGCCGTGGAGTTGTCAACCGCATGTTGAGCCACAAGTGGAGGAAATTGTGGGGGCAGATTGGGTGGTGGTGGTGGTACCGCTCGCTGCTGCATTATGGTTGTGAACTACGCAGTCATTTGGTGCAATAACTCCTGTTGTTGCTGCATGGTCCACATCATGGTGGCCATGATGGTATTCACCTATCCAGCTGCCATACTTGGCAGGGGTGCTACTGTAGTAGCTGGGGTAGCTACTGGCACCGGGTTTGGGATGACTCGGGATACTCTTGGCGAAAGTAACCGATCCTCGAAGTTCTGAGCTTCAGCTCCATCCGATAGTCCAATTTCAAGAACGAATCGAGGGCCTCTTCAACGACGATCACTCCGGTTGGATCTTGTGTTAACCATGTTTGATTGCTGAAAGAAATTTTGTGTATGAATAACTCTACATCTCTTAGCAAGGGAAAGTTCTGGTTCGATCTTAAGCATGTAAGCTAACATTTCTAAATTTCCGGTGTAATATCATTAGTATTCATCAAAGAAATGCACGCTACCAAGTAAAATATGTATGATGCGAGATATTTGAAATAAGCTTCATGAATAAAGAACACACATTTCTTTTTATACCTATCTCTAGAGGGCAAGCTATTCCAGTCTTCTCCCTATAAAATAAGCCTGTATGTCCAGGTACTCTAGCTTACTCCTAACCTCATCGACTAAAGCAACATAAATAAAGCGATCCTCCGCCCGACTGGTGTCAAGAAATGCTAAGTATACTATTAGGTATTTTTTGGCTTGGGTTCTAATCCTCTGGATTCGAGCTAGCCTCTTCCTTAATTATCTAATGCAGTGCATGTCGTTGGGGTTTGCCAAGCCCGAAAAACACAACCAAATCCTACCATGGAGAAATTTTGGACATTAGACTCCTATGGTTGCCTTAACTTGGGTGGATATACTTAAGACTGCATGAACTTAGGCGATATAATTAAGAATCTTAAATGAAACAACTCGAGGATATAAGCAAAACAGCAGTATTCCACATAATCTAATACATCATTCAGGTACGGGCATGTTTAAAACTTGAAGGACGAAGCTAATCATTATCTTCACCTGTATTCCCTATATTAAATATTGAATTAGGTCAGACCATCGACAAAATATGCTCTTAATGCGGGTGATGTGATATTGGAGGTAACTAACTCTTCTGTTAATGACATTGAAGTCTCTAGCCATGAGATCCCTATTATAATACATCGGGTCCTACAAGTACCTACGGTCACTGATCATCATTTCAAGCTTTTGGTTTAGCTCATCAATGTTGTTCTCATCATAGTCATAGTCTAATATTGGCCTTAGGATGTAGCTCATTGAAATTTTCAATTTTCCAGCTTGTGTTGGCATGGCACTCTCGACACCTAAAAAGTGTTCAGTTAGACTCATATAGATTTTCTCATCCCTACGTATTTATGTTTGGATTTCAATTCGCAATACCCATACACAAGTTCATACACCCATGCTCACATATACATTGGTTATGTATATGTACATATACATGCAATAAGTTTCTCATTACAATTTTATTAATATATTGCATTAATATGTATATATTATATATATATTTTTTTCACATATTTTTTCCCTAATATCATTATGACCAAACAAATGTTTTAGAGTGTCCATAATACCCTTTTATGCAAGTTAGTTCAAGCCCAAATATGAAAAATCACCAAATCTGCTGTCAGCCATTCTCTGGGCTTGGGTCAAATGCCCAATGCATCGTCCAGATAATCGAGAGTTGCACTATATACACAGTCCCAAACTCATTTCTCCCATTTCTTTCTTCAGTTTAAGAGCTTTGGACGTTCCAGGCTGCACCCAAGGAATTTTGTTGGCTACCCCCCTCATTCCAAGGCACTCTATCAACATTTCCTCATATCCACAGGTGCCCTAGGTGAGTTCTAATGAATTTCTTCTCCTCTTTTCTCAATTTTCCTATTTTTTTTTTTTGTTTTTTTGTATAGACCCTAACTTCTTTTTTCCTTTGCTGTATTGCAGCCATGTCCACTAGCAGAAGACATAGTACAGCAAGGAAGACGGTAACCCACAAGCGTCCACGGTCTAATCCATCACCGCCACCATCACTGACCGTGCCATGTCCCATATCTAGGGATGATTCTTCATCTGAAGAGCATGAGTTCGACCAATATTGGTTCTCACGCTATGAGTATGAGCGTGACTGGGGGAGGTTTCAAGACAAGAGCATTGTGAATGGAAGGGTGGTGCAAGTGGAGGACTTCCATCAGTTTAAGCTTTTTGAGAGGTTCAATGTCCTAGGTTGGGAGTCAATGCTGTCTCCAACCCTCCCATGCTACCCGAATCTAGTTCAGTACTTCTATTGCAATCTTATTCTAGTGGTTGGAGTACAAGGCTTTGGCCTTCAAAGTAGGGTGAAAGGAGTGGATATGAATTTCACTCTAGCTATTTTGGCCAAGATCCTATAGATACCTAGCAGGGGTAGTAGGTATTATTACAAGTCCAGGGTGGATATCTCATATCAGTTCTCCTTGGAGATAAGGAGGATGGTGTTCAAGGCTCTTACAGGTTCTGAAAAGACTCCAAAGTCTAAGGGGGACTACAAGCCCACAGATAGGATCCTGAGTAGATGCATTTTCTATAACATTTATCCCAAAGGTGGGAAATGGGTTAGCATCTCTATGTTTCGGGCATATATTACCTATTGTTTACTGAGGGCAGGCAAGGTCCAAAAATCAACCTACCCTACCTGCTTATGCAAGTCATGCTTTACCATGCTCAGAACCCAGCTAATAGGAATCTACTCTATGGGAGGTTCCTTACTCAAGTGCTTGTAGATTTTTGGGTTTCCCTTAATGGGGAGTATGAGGGAGGTGATGATTTGAAACCTAGTAGTAAGACCTCCATCAAGAAGATGAAGATGTTGGGTGAGCCCAAGAGCACTTCAGAGGGTGATGATGAAGAGATGGGGGAAATAGAGGAGGAAAATGAGGAGGATGAAGAAGCTGGAGTTCATGGTGATGAGGAAGGAGCTAGAGATGCTGATGACCAGGAGGGCGATCCACTAGATCCGGATACATAGCTTAAGGATCTTCCCACACAGGGCTCTACAAAGGCTTCAACTTTATAGTTACCACCTCCAGCACCTGGATATTATGGTTGGGAGGAGTTGATGGCACAGTTTAGTGGTATACGTACCCAACTTACCCGGATGTCATCGACAATGGGCCGTGGCTTTACATCTTTGTAGGGAAGAGTAGATTCTGTTGAGCAGTAACCGGACTTCTGGGATTCTTATTATTAAGTTAACTTGCGACAGACTTAGCCTCCCTGGAGCGATAACCCACCTCAGGAGTAGTTCCTTTAGATCTGATGCTTTAAGTCTAGGAACTTGTGTTTTATTTCTGGCTCTACTTTATGTATTTCTCTTATCAGTCCTACTTTTTTTTTCCCTTAGGTTGTAGTCAGAAGTGGTATTTCTAACAGGAACATGATGTAATGGCTTGCACCAAATTTTGGATCTTATGAAATCTTATTTTACTAGTACCATGTCAATCTCTATGGTGTGTTATTCTCAAATTGTCTCATATTTGCTAAATTTCTATTTGTTTAAGTTTCTATTATTTATTATCCTATGTCTGTTGTTTGTGAATTAGAAAGAGCTTCTTGCTCTGATACCAAGCTCTATCACACTCCAAACCACACCTTGGAAGGATTAAGTAGGTGACCCAAATTGCACGGTAGCAATCCGCCAAACCTCAAGGATCCAGAAGCAATTAATATCATTCACAAACACACACACTCATATCAAGGGATAAAGATAGAAACACAGAGTGCTAAGAAAGCTAATATATATGTTAAACATCAAAGTCAATATATACAAACATTGTTCTTATTTTTGTTCTCACACATCTCCAAACTGGCAGTCAGTACACTTCCAACCAATAGCTTTACAAAATAATCAGAAGGGCAGAAGACAACATAAGCCCCAGACAAACCATGCATGCACATGCAAGCACAACCAAATAAGCCTATATGAAATGAGATTCATTTTATTGTTTAGCCACCTAACAACAAAGCTAAGTTAGGTTCTGTGCTACTACAATCCCCAATACATGTATCCCTGGTTCGGGCCTCTAACCCCTTTAAGCGATACACCCATTGAGTTGTCGGGGAAAACCAGTCGACTCCAGCATCCTCTCCATGGTAAGCCCGACCAGCCTTCTAAGATTAGCCTGTGATACCACCTTGAAGATGGGCACCTAGCCGAGCAAATATCCTTTGGTATAAGTTCTCTTACAAACATCCAACAACTTAACCCCTGTTGACAAGGGTTCGTAGCACGGGATGATACCCTAGCCACATGCATTCTATATGGCATAAATTGAAGTCTACAGGGCTCCCGCATTCCATACTACGACACCCCGTACCCTTCATTTCCAAGCCGACTATGACATCTAAACTAGTAGTTTCATATGTATATCATTAACATTGACTTCCACTATCCATCATATATGAATCAGAATTAAGTAGGAACATGAAGGATATTTAAATAAATAAAGATAGTAAATATTATTTATTGTTGTTGTCATGACTCATCAATCGTGTTACACCTACACCCATGGTGTAATTCCACTCACCTTGTACTAGTCCTGCTTGTTCTTTAGTCAGCTCGGTCCCAGTCGGTATCTGACATTGCACCTCATACCCAGAGCTATAACCTATGTTAACGGGACAATTAGTACATGTCAATTATTGTTTTAGAAGTGATTGGAGTCCTAGAGTAGGCCTAGAATAGGTTGGGGTCAGATTTGGGTGTCATTAGCTATCATATAATTCCTTGGGACTTGCACTGGGCCTTTGGGTCAAACACCTAGTGCATCATCCAGAGATACAGAGCTCATCTTTTATGAATTTAACAGTAAGGTTTGCCTAATTATAGTCCTAACAATCATCTAAAATAGTGCCAAGGTTTCCTTCTCAAGTTTGGCTTAGTCTGTGTGTTGGTTCCTGGCTCTGTGAGGCCCACTTGAGCATCCAAGATGTGGATATCAAGAAGGATTGATTGGGTAAGGTTTTTAGGTCATTTACATGCTCTTCACACTGTTCTAGACCTATTGGTGATGATCCAAAAGGATAGAATCAGATTAGATCAGGGGCCAAACAGTAACACTGGGCGTTTGACTAGGCGTTTGGGCCAAACTCCCAGTGGAATGCCCAGTGCCTGTAGAACATGGGATTTTTTATTCCAATTCAGGTCTTGGCTGTTGGTTTCACCAAAATTTGACCAAGGATGACTCTCACTGTGTTACAACACATATAATCAAGTAAAAGCAATGGGTTTATGGGTTCCTAATCATGGTTTGCTAAAATGGGTGTTGGGTTGGGTTCATGTATCAAGGAATCAAGTAAGCAAAGCCATAATCGGTTTTCTAACACCATTAATCCATACAAACAGCATGGCATTAGGTATATTTGCCTAACACAATAGCAAACCTAAGCTATAAAGCATCAACCACAATATGCATACAAGGTTCCATGGCTCTATCCTACCATTTATGCATTATGAACATGGTTTGGCATGAAACTAAGCTATATACATGGCTGAAATAGAGGTCTAAGCATTTCTGGGTTTGTAATGGTGTATATGAGGAGTAGAACCTGTAAATGGAGGCATGCATGCATGGATCTATGGCCATCTAAGCATTATACATGATAATAGCACAAGAAAGCATAATTGGGTTATGTCTATATGGCTAAACTAGGTGCTTTCATACTAGAAACAGAAATGGAAGCATGGTGGGAGGGGTAGATTAGGTCCTAGTTATATATACCTTCAAGCTTGGAGAATTCGACCAGGGTTCCTCAAGACCAACTCCAACCTCTCTCCTTCTTCCCTTTACTTCTCCTCTCTTTCTTTCTTTCTCTCTTCGTCTCCAATGTTAGAAACATTAGGAATTTTAATTTAGAAGTTGGGCCCTGCCTATTTATAGACTTTAAAGTACTAGGGCCTGTTTTGTCCAAGCTATCCTATTGGAAAAATTAGTTTTCTACTTAATTCTCTCCATTTTTAGCTATGTAAGTGGGGCCCACATGGTTTCTAAGCTAGGGAATGGCTTCAATAAATTCTTGGGAATGTTTTGGATGAGGTTGGTAGCAATGCACATGGTTCCCACAAGTTTGGAATGTAAAATACAGGTTTTAGACACTCTGGGCGTTTCACTGGGCGCAAGGGTCAATCGCCTAGTAGAACGCCCAGAGAATTAATCTCTGCTATTTTTGCTGTGGTCCTTCACAGGGGTTGGGGCTTCCACCTGGATATCTCTCCTACACCTTTACCAATGCAAAATTAACACTGTATGGCATGACCCCTAGGCACTCATCAGAGAGAGAGATTACCTAGAGTCAGAGTTGTACATCAAGCAATGGGCTGAGCAGCTGCATGGGTCTACCACCCACCCCTCACAGGTATAATAGATGTCCTCCTCTGGGGTTCTCTACTGATTCTAACCACAGGGGTGATACACCACAGTATGCTTGAGTGGTTGGTTCCAGGTTCATATCCTTCAGGCAATGTTCCAGTCAGATTGGGACAAGTTTAACAAGGCAAGCTGAAAATCAAAACACCAGGGAATAAAATTGAAAATGGAGATTTATCGACAAGGACAGATGAAGGCATCCGATTAATTAAGATGCAAGCAATAAGAACTGCATCACATAAAAAATGTTTGGGCACATGAATATGCAACATGAGAGCCCGAGCAACCTCAAGTAAATGCCTAGTTTTCTATTCTGCTACCCCATTTTGTTGAGGAGTGTAGGAACAACTAGTTTGATGAATCATTCCATTAGCGACACAAAAAGAAGATATCTTGTTTTGTACAAATTCCAACGCTATTAGACCAAAATATTTTAATAGAGGTATTAAACTGAGTCTTTATTTCATTGCAAAAACTTTAAAATACATGTAAAAATTCAGATAGATCCTTCAAAAGATACAACCATGTAGTTTGGGAATGGTCATCCACAAAAGTAATAAAATGCCAAAAACCATGTCTATTACTTGCATGAAAAAGACCCTACACGTCACTATGCACTAAAGAAAATAAGGACGTACTACGGGGCATAGAACGAGAGAAATAATTAGCACAGTGATGCTTACCCATCTCACAGTCCTCACACTCTAACTTATCTAAAGATTTAAACTGCAGAAATAAAACCTTTAATCTAGAGAACAATTAAATGTCCTAGCCTACAGTGCCACTGAAACTCTCCACCAATAGTAGTAGCAGCAATTGAGGCAGACGAAGTAGTACCATTTAGATAATACAGTCCATTCTTCTCACAACCTCCACCAATCTTCTTCCTCGTGTGAAGATCCTAAAAAATACAATGAGAAGGAAAGAAAGTTACTAAGCAATTCAAATTTTTAGCAAATTGATTAATTGAAAGGAGATTTAATGGAAATTGAGGAACATGTAAGGTAGAGGAAAGGGAAAGGGTAGAATTAAGATAGATAGTGCCATGCTCAATAACAGGTGTGAAGGAACCATTCGCCATAATAACCAATGGATTATGAGAATCAGATGAAGTTGAACTAAAAATGGAAGACTTACCAGTCATGTGAACGGAAGTTCTCAAATCTATGATCCAGGGTGTGGAAGCAGTGGAAAGGAAGGTAGCTGGTGTACCTACATG
Source organism: Telopea speciosissima (assembly GCF_018873765.1). Lineage (NCBI taxonomy): Eukaryota > Viridiplantae > Streptophyta > Magnoliopsida > Proteales > Proteaceae > Telopea > Telopea speciosissima. The sequence goes on from NC_057924.1 coordinate 43,929,605, forward strand.
GGCTGATGTGGCAGTAGAGGAAGATGACCCAGAAGTGGAAGTGGATGATTCGAGACTCTTGATGCGGCGCATCAGTTGTTACATCTCATCACGAAAGTTATTGGATGAATCTCCCCTGGCTGAACCAGATTTAGTGTCGCTAGGTGTAACAAAATCAAAACCATCTTCAGGAGCTGCATGATTGACCATGTTTTGAGCCTATTCAGGCTTCCCATGCTTGGACCAGCACGTATCAACAGTATGAATAGTCTTCCCACAATAAGAACACAACTAGTGGGCGTGTTTGTAAACTGCACAAGACCATTTATGGGCTGAAACAGTCTCCCCGAGCATGGTTTGAGAAGTTTAGTTCAATTGTGACTGGTTTTGGTTTTTCTCAGTGCTTCTCAGACCATTCTGGATTTTGTGATCGTGGTTCCGATGGATAGCATACTGACAAGGCTACCCGATTGTGTTCTTATTGTGGGAAGACTAATCATACTGTTGATACTTGCTGGTCCAAGCATGGGAAGCCTGAATGGGCTCAAAACTTGATCAATCATGCAGCTCCAGAAGATGGTTCTGATTTTGTTACTCCTAGCAACACTAAATCTAGTTCAGACGAGGGAGATTCATCCACTAACCTTTGCCCATAGGACACTGAGAAGTTCTTCCATCCATCTCCCCTTTGCTTCATCTAGTTTCCTCTTGAATCCCTCGAGCAGTATTCTATTTGTTACCTCTACCTGACCATTGGCCTATGGGCAGGCTATGGAAACGGGTTAGAAGTCAATGTGGTACGTCTTATAGAAGGTCTTCAATATGGGATTGTTGAATTATGTCCCATTATCCGTGACAAGAATTCTTGGTACCCTGAACTGGTAGATCACTTTGTTGGGAACTAATTTTTCCATCTCTTTCTCCGATCTTCGCCAATGGTTCACCTTCGACCCACTTGGTGAAATAGTCAATCGCCACCACCAAGTATTTTCTATTCCCGGTTGCTGGTGTGAACTCTCCCAGAATGTCCATCCACCACATGACGAAAGGTATAGGACTTAGGATGGAAGTCAATTGTATCGCCGACTAATGAGGTACCGGGGTGAATAGCTGAACCATCGGCTCGGCTTTTGATCCTTCTTCCACTGCGCTTTCGTACACATTCAGATATGATCCAAACCCTAGTTAATTTGGATCTTGGTGTATGTGATCTAACACTTGTAAATTGTGAACTCTACTTTATAGGTCTTTAGCTCAAATTGGTAGAGCACTTGCAACAGGAGTATGTTTCAAGCATGTTCGAATGGGATGGTGATTCAAATTTACCAAGGCCCTTTTGATTCAAGTGTCCATAGCAAAGTCAATTAAAGCAATCATGTAAAAGTAAGTAAAAATGACAATTGTCATGTCGATATTACCAAAAAACTGAAAAGATGGACAAAAATGTTTCAATGTGTCAAAAATGCAGTTAATTTCTTAATGCAGACCATGGATGGTATATAAACCCAAGTGTGGGGATATGGCTTGTTCTTAGAATCATGGCCATCCTAAGAGTTTCCTGTGGAACAACCGTAGTTTTCTTTCTGAGCTGGTCTATTGTTTCTTGCTGGATGATATATAGGCCCATAAGAAGGGACATCTAAAAAGTGTTTTAAGTTACATGGAGTACACTTGATATCTTCTATGGAGAATAAAAGGGACATCACCATTGGGTAATGATGGTTCTCTTTTGGCCCATCCACAGTCCATACACATGGTTAAAAATATTGGTATTGATACTGGTATCGGTCTTGACCAATACAAATACGATATTGATATAGATCAGCCCATATCGATCAGACCGTTAATATATATACCTTCACTTTTGATGATTTTTTTGGATAGATTTACACCCTAAATCAGACTGTTGCACCGATACGGATTCAAGCTCGTTTCAATATCGATTAGCTGATGAGTATAAACCCTAGATAACTTGGGCTCGTTGATGCTAATTTCTCTCTTAATACCCACTTCCTTGGCAAAAAGATCAGGTTCAATGAGCTTGAACTGTTGGATGTTTGAGCTGTCACGTGTCGACATCTCTACCTAGTACTGTGGCACTGTCAAGCTTTAGGGAATTGGAGATGATAATTTTCCCATATAGTGAAGATGTAGATTAATGAAAAACTCGAGGTAGAAAATGTTTTATTGAAATGTAATACAAAAAGGGGAGAACAACATCAATTTCAAAATTTTGATTAGGGAAAAAGTTTAGTAAAATGCCAGTTCAAAAGTGAAATTGAACAACTCCCTCTCATGTCACTCTTCATGTGAAGAGATGATATGTCATAAATTCTGCTCCTCTTGTCAGATTCCAAAAAAGTTCCCTTATGGGCCGGAAACTGCATTCAGGTTGTGTAGGAACCCTCTCCCGAATAGGAAATATTAGTCCTGAAATAGTGGTGGTAGATCTTGATCGTTGGTTCTCTTGGCATCTATGAAAGACTCCACCTTTATCATATGGGTGGATTCTTTCCTTCACTCAATAGTGTTCAAATTGTTTATTGGCCATACACCTCTTGCACGTCGTAGGCTCTCCCGCACGCCTCAACAATTCTTCCTAAAAGGCCTGAAACCCAAGAGACACTCTATTAACTCTACAAGTCCAGCATTTCCCTTATATTTTTGTGGTATCAAATACAAAAATAACTTGGTCCAAATGGCAAATGCCCCCTTACAACTATCTTGGCTCGGAATGCATTGGTGATGGGCCAAAGACAAATGACCCCTGAAGCTGTTATTCAAGCGGCTATTAAGGCTCATAACGAGTTCCTTGGATGCCTCAACATGCCACAAGTCCATTTACAGAAGGACAAGGCACTATGGAAGCCGCCTATACGACCTTTCCACTCTTTGTGTATTGATGCTTCTCGGTCACCAGACCATAGTATATGTGGTGTTGGCCTTGTTATTAGGATTACTGTGGCTCCCCGGTGTTTGCCAAATCCGATATTAGCAGTTTCGACACCATCGCTATTGGAGAAGCAATTGCAGTTCGGCTCGGTCTCCTTGAAGCAATCTCTGGAGGGGTGGAATTTGTCAAGGTGGAGTCTGATAGTCTGCAGGTTATAACATACCTTATCGATGCAAGCAAGATTGCCCCATTGGCGATACAACCTGTGATACAAGACATACTTCACATCGCCTCTTATTTTTCTGATTGTACTTCAGTTTTATTCCTAGGGAGGCAAAAGTTGTTGCCGATGCTCTAATTAGGAAGGCCCTCTCTACGATGCATTCAACAGTTTGGCCGTTATCCACTCCGTGGTTACAGGAGATGTGTAATCCTTCTACCACGCGCTTGCATTTACTTCAATAGATGCTCTATTACCAAAAAAAAGGACATTGATAATTTTTTTTTGGGTTTTTTACAAATGCCCCCCTTGAAAATGCCCATTTGTCTAAATGCCTTCTTACAACTTTTCTAATTGCAAATTCCTCCTACTTTTAAAACAATGTAGCACTTTAGTCCTTGTCGTTAATTTGAAATGTTATGTGCAAACGTCTGGACTTTTTTGACCATTCTTAGACCATTCTACCATTGAAAGGGTAGAATGACCAAACTAGCCCTCACTAACCATATCAGACCATTAGAGTAAAGTGACCAAATTACCCCCATCTTCCCCAAATTGTTTAGGTTTGAAACTGAATCGAAAAAACCCTAAACGATGTCCAGACCTCTTTGAAATCCAATCTTCTTCAACGATTTCCCCAAATCGTTTAGTGTTCTCTCATTTATGTGATTTCCGATCGTTTCAAGGAACCAATTTGGGTTCTAATTTATAATATGTTGGATTGTTGTTGGAATGTTCACATAAAAGAAACTGAATCAATCAATGAGTTCTCATTTGAGAATCATTCGCTTGATCCAAAGGATGGGTTTTTGTCAGATTGTGATCTAGAGAAATCATATCAAACAAAAATTGTATTGGACGAAGAGAAGGTAGAAATAATAGTAGAAATCCAAATATGGTGAGTACCAAAACCATAAATACCAATGACCAGTCTTTGTCTGCTAACCCAATCATAGACGAATCAGAAGACGAAGAAGAAGAAGCCCATTTGCTGAATTCAAGAATGGTGGACACTGGAATTCACTCTGATGACCAGAACTCTTATGTGGAACCAAACAAAATATGATATGCTTCAGTCATTCTCGTTGGTGGAAAGAAGAGAGACCACAGAGAATCTCATGATTAATTAATTCCTTCACATTCTCTTTTCTTAATCCAATCTTGCAGTGAATGAATCATTTGAGAAGGTTGCAAGCTGGGCTTATGCCCAATATGATATTCTACTTAATGAAAGATTAAGATTGAATGTTGTTTGAACTGTCATTGGTTTTATTGAGATAATCTGTTTTTGCATTTCCTAACTCAAATGGAAAACGTATTTCGGTTTCATTCTCACCAAGATTTAGGAGAAAACTCAGTGGGCTATTCGAACTAGTCTGATATCGATGGACCTAGAATTGAGGTCGAGTATTCAGTTTAAGGGGTAAAAAGACCTGCAAAGTTTGGAGTGAATCTGATGACTAGATTCCAAAATATAGAAGGAATCCTGTATGGATTTAAGATTCTTGAAATGATGCCAGAAACAGTAAAATCGATGCAGGATTTTAAGGGTTTAGAACATAATCAAATAATGATGATTAAACAGTAAACAGAAGACAACAGTAATAAGAAATCAGATCCAGAAAATCAAATCAAAAAAGTGAGAACTGAAGAAGTGGATCTCACGTAGGAAACAAGAAATCAACGAGAAATTTTTAAGTTTTGAAACATTACTGAAACTATAACCAGAAATAATATGCAGCTACATACTTCAACTCTGCACTGAGACTCCTTTTCTCCTCTCTTTCCCAAGAATACGAAATCTGATCTCTTGTTTTTCAGATGGGTTTAAACCATAACTAATTTGGGGAAAAAACTTTCAGTTTCAACCTTACACGATTTAAGATGAGGGCATTTTGGTGATTTTATTCTTTAATTTTGGTGGGTTATTATCAGAAAGGCATTTTGGTCATTAGATTCTTTAAAATTAATGTCTAACGTCCCAAATTAACAACAGAGATCAAAGTGCTACATTATTTTGAAAATAAGAATTTACAATTAGAAAAAGTACAGGGGAGCATTTGGACAAATGGACATTTTCAGGGGGCATTTGTAAAAAAATATTTTTTTTTTGGTAGAAGACATTGATAATAGATAGGACCCTGATCTTCTACGGCATGCTGCCCATAGCGGCGAGAGCTGTACAAAGTGTATCACGTGCGTAATGATCGCCTTACCCCCACTAAGACAAGGTGCTAGGCAGAAGATAAGGCGGTCATTGCACGCGTGACACACTCTGCGCCGCTCTCACCACTACGGGCAGGCGCGCTGGAAAAGATCTCGATTGTTATAGATATCCTAGACTTTAGTGGAAGATGAGACCTTGGGAATGGTTATGTACAGCACAACATCTTTCACTTCCGCATGTCAAGTACGTGGACAGTTCTCACTAGTGGTCCCCAGCACCCCTCGTCTCAATTTGACTTTGGGAACTTTTTACAATCGAGTTTTCCCTGCTTTAAAAGAAGAATCGAAGATTTACCCAAATAAAAAAATAAAAAAATAAAAAAAATAAATAAATAAAAAATAAAAAATAAAAAAATAAAAGGATAAGAAAAAGAAAAGAAAGAAGAATCGAAGAAGAAGATAAATTGGGGTTTACAAGAAGAAACGAATAATACATTTACAGGCAGGGAAGGATTCCCTCAGCAAAACAATGGAATCCTCCGCAGAGGTATTGACTTTTGGGGCATCTCTACTGGTACCTAGCGTTCAAGAGTTGGCAAAAGAGCCCCTGATCACAGTTCCCCCACGCTATGCACATCCAGATCAAGATCCACCGATAATTACAGACACCGCTTCACTTCCGGTTGTGCCCGTCTTGGACATTCAACTCTTGATTTCTGAAGAACCAACCAAAGACTTGGAATTAAAGAGGCTCGATTATGCTTGCAGAGAATGGGGTTTCTTCCAGGTATTTGTGTTTATGTCTGTTCCAAATTAGTTGTTAGGAAGATGATAGTATGTTAGAGATTACTAGAGTGATTCAATACTGCTTATTTTGCAGATTGTAAACCATGGGATTAGTAATTCTTTGATTGAGAAAATAAAGTCTGAGGTTCAAGATTTCTTCCAACTTCCTTCAGAAGAAAAGAAGAAGCTTTGGCAGAAGCCAGATGACCATGAGGGATTTGGGCAGCTCTTCGTTGTATCCGGGGAACAAAAGCTTGATTGGTGTGACATGTTCTATATTACTACCCTCCCAACCAATCTAAGGAAACAATACTTATTTGGAAAGCTTCCTCATCCTCTTAGGTCTCTCTCTCTCTCTCTTTCTCTCTCTCTTTCTCGTATAAGATGAGGTAATGTTTTCAGTGGCACACTGAAGTTTATACTTTTATTTCCTATTGCAGAGACACTCTAGAGACTTATTCTTCAGAATTAAGCAAGCTTGCCATGATCATCTTAGATCAAATGGCTAGAGCTCTAAAGATGGATGCTGGAGAGATGAGAGAACTGTTCAATGATGGGGTGCAATCAATGAGATTGAATTACTATCCTCCATGTCCACAGCCAGATCTGGCCATAGGCTTCACTCCTCACTCTGATGCGGATGCTCTGACAATCCTCCTTCAACTGAATGACACAGAAGGCTTGCAGATCAGGAAAGAAGGGAAATGGGTTCCTGTTAAACCAATCCCAAATGCTTTTGTAGTCAACGTTGGGGACATAATGGAGGTAATACTGCATCTTTAGAAAATATTTAGGGGTGTTTGACAACAGAGGTAATATAAATTTGAGGGTTTTATTTTTTAAATGAAGCAGATAAAATTGAGTTTGGATTGGCTATAAACTGATGAATTGTGTCTATTTTGTAAATTGGCTGGCATAATATACAAAATTAATAATTTCTTTTGTTTTGGTAGATAATGAGCAATGGTGTCTACCGCAGCATTGAGCATAGGGCAACAGTAAACTCGTGGAAAGAGAGGTTATCGATTGCAACATTCTACAGCACTAAACTAGATGCAGAGTTGGGCCCTGCCCCAAGCTTAATTGGTGCAAATAACCCTGCAATGTTCAGGAGGGTTCCAGTGGAGAAGTACTTCAAGGAGTTCTTTGCTCTGAAACTCAGTGGCAAGTCCTACCTTGATTTCATGAGGATACAAAATGGTGAAAAAAGTCATTGATCACTGTTGGTCTACTGTATTGAGTCAAATGTACAAAGTCATAAGGGAACTTATCATCAAGCACTTATCTCTGTTCTTTAGACACATGAACAAATGTTTTGTTTCCATACACCTTCAAATGAGAGTAAGACGAATTCTTACTTGTCCATACCCTTTCTAGGACATGTCCCTCTAAAAGAACTGAAGGAAATTTGTTAATCAAGTTTTATGCTATCCGAATAGCTTCTCCCCAAAATGGCTTTAGGTAATTTGGCAGCGTGTAACATATATCTGATACTTTTAATAATGGTTCAGTTCATTCTTTGTACAATCCCATTAAGTTGAGGAGTACGGGGTGTTGTCTTCTCATGCCGGATGTGAGACATTTCAATAATTTACGTGTCTTCCCTTTCCACTTTCACCTTGGCATGGAACTATTGGAAAAAACTAAAACGCTTGATCTTTAGTTCTCAACAAATAAGCCTACACTCTTCTAGATGCAGCAACATCAATAAAAGTCACAAAATAAGAATTATCATCAAGAGAGTTTATTTAAATTGGAACATAAACATCAGAGTAAACCAAATCCAATACATTTTATTTGATTGGCAATGAATGACAATGATGTAAACAATGGAGATGATGAATCTAGAGCTTGTTCTCCCTGGTGCTCGTGACCAGATACATGGAGTAACCAAGTGATATAGCGAGATATGTTTGAGCATGTTCCTACCTGGCATTGAGGTGACCGGTGAGGATGGAGACTAGTCTTCCCTAGTGCCTTGATGACCAGCCAGGATGTAACGACCCTGTTTCAAATAGCCTAGCCGGACCCATGGACTAGACCTGGACGGAAGCTGCACAGGAAACTATACTCTAAAACAACTAATCAAACTACAGTAGAAAAAGAAACAATCAACAACAATACAAAAGTCAGAGGTTATCAACTATAAGTAAAACGTGGATCTGATGGCACTAACATTCACATGACCATAGTTCAAAGGTGGCTACTCGAAGGTAAGCCCAAAATATACAATATTGTCCTTAAGGTGAACTGAACTGTATCCATAAACAAGTTACATTCATATATCCATCGGGTGTAAAACCCAATATATCAAAATAAATATTTACAACATTGACTATAAAGTTCAACATCAAATGTAAAGGATTCTAAGAATCTTCTACGCCTCATCAGATATGGTAACACCTTTGCCCTTCTCCTATCTTCCTTCGTCATCTAAACATGGTTTAAACAAAGAGGGGTGACCTTATAAAACCCAATGAGTAGTATAACTCAACCATGCTACAAACATCAATCTAAAATTAAGTTACTAAATATCAATATTGAACATTTGCATATTGATACATAACATTATCTCTTTCTCTTTCCTTTTAATCATTGTCATTATTATTTCGTATCATTCCATTTCATTCTCTTAACCATTCGTTTCAGTTTGCATTATAGAAATTCATTTCCTTTGGCTGACCTCAATTTCCCACAGTGGATATGAACACTTATCTGTGGGTTAAAATACCCTCTGTGTGGGTGAGAACAGCATCTCTGTGAAAATCCATCCGTGGCCATAGCCTTAAGATCCGGACTTCTCTGTGCCAAAGTTTGTCTCAGGCCGAAGCCTCAAGACCCGGTCTTCTCTGTGTGTATTCCACTTGGTTATATGTTTGACAATCCTCTTATTAATCCTCTTATCATTCCTCTTTGCAATCCTCTTAACATTTCTCTTAACTGCAATCATGTATAAATCATTCATTCAACTCTCTTTACTCTAGCTAGCATTCCATTCTTTCATTAATACATTAATAATCATGTGAATCAACACATATCATAATCATATCAAGTATAAGGCACAAGACATGCACACCATTAATCAAAGGGTAAATTATATGACACCACTTGAAAATCAAACGATACTCAACTCACCCTCTCTTATTTGAACATACTCACCTGTCCTCCTCTACAATAACGGTGTTAACTTAAAACAATCTAAAAAGTGAAATGACAGGTTTAACCTCCTTCTCCTATCTGCTACACACTCCTTTCTTCCTTTCCGTAATTGCACCAGGGGAGAGTGATTGTTGTCGTTGGAAGAAAAATGGAGCTTGAGGTGGTGGTGGTGATGTTCTTGATGTGGTAGGAGAAAGGGGATACAAAGAACAAACAAGATTCTGCGGACAAAACAAGATCTTGACCGAATTTTTATCCCCTCCTGTTACAGCACGGTGTTGTACTGCATCGTGCGGGGCAATGTGCACCATGTGGAGCCTGCTGTGCCACATGGCCTTTGCAGCACCGCATGGTCGCACGATGCAGTACAGCACCATGCTGTAACAGGAGAGGATAACGATTCTAGTCAAAAATTTAAATTCAGTTCAAATGAAGTGGGAAAGTACCTTACCGAGGAATAAGTGATGGGTCTTCGTTTTTAAGAATGGAAGACAGTACTCGATCCTTCGGTTCTCCATTACAAAATCTTCAAGGTTGTGGATCAACTGGTTAAACGCCTACCATTTCTGAAACTCAAAAAAGGGTGAGCTTGAAAGTGGGTAGACAGGGTTCCTGGTCGGGAGAAAATTAAAAAAAACAAAAAAAATTATAGAGAAAGGGAAATGTGGGTTTGACATGAAACAGTCCAAAAGAATGAAAAATTAAAAGAAATTATGGTGGCTATTGGGATTGATTTGACTGTGTTGTGGGAATATGATAATGCGTTTTTAGTTGGGTTCCTGTTGCTTCAATTTTAAGCCTCAGTTTCTTTTTGTGGATTGGTAAAACTGAGCAAAAGGCTAGTATTGAAAAAGAGTTAAATCCTCATCTAGTCCAATCCGCCATGAGAGAAGCTTAAGCTAAGGCTATGGTTTCATTCAAACCAGAAGAAGCTTAAGCTAAAGGTAGTGTTTCTTGGTGGTTTTATAGGGGTTTCATAAGGGTTCCAACTTCCAAGTGGTTCTCCTTGGCAAGTGCATGAGTTGCAGGTCATGTGAGGAAGAGAGTTGATCAATTTTGGGGCTTTTAGATCTAAGGGTAAAACAGTAAACCCATGGTCAAGGGTAGTTTGGGATTTTAAATACAATTAACTTGCTGACTTCATCACTTAACAACATAAAATTAACGATGGAGACTAAGTTGTAATGTAGTGCTCTAATACAGGGGACGGGTGGGTATGTTCAAATAAGAGGAGGTGAGTTGAGTATCGTTCGATTTTCAGGGAGTGTCATGTAATTTACCCTTAATCAAAAGTTCATCATAGCATACTATGATTAGTAAATAATCAATAGCATCATTCATTTATACAATACAATTGATACAATCATTATATAACCATCAATTAAGTTAAACCACTCGATCACCTCAATTCACACAATCCAATATTTGAACGTCAATAGTTGAGCACTCTAAGACTTCGAGTCAAGCATCACTTATTGCAAGATAATCACCCAAAAGTGGGTTAAAGGCCTTAAAGAATTAAAATCCCTAAGTTCCATAAGGTTCAGCTCGTTAAAATGGGCAAAACAGTCAAAACTGGTTTATCATGCTCTTACACGTAATCAGCTAAGGTAACAGCTTTTGTGTGTGCTTTGGTACTCCTACGTTGAAGTGTTGGGGCTGTCTGTAATTCTCCTTGGCCCATCTGGTCAGCTGCCACGTACCCTGTTGGTGAGGTGGTAACTTCAGTCCTTGCCACGTCGATTACTTCCTCTGCTAAAGTCATATCATTACCTCCCTCTTCGTTTGGAACCTTGCCCTCAAGGTTCAACTGGGGAAATGCCTGGCGCAAAATAGAGACATCTTCCCATGATGCGTCCTCTAATGGCAACCCACTCCATTGAACCAGAGCTTGATGAATTGTGCGTCCTCGCTAGCGAAGGTGACGAAAATCTAGAATGGCTGCTGGTTCTGGGATCGTTGTCGTATTATCAAAGACAGAGGGTAGTTGGCACGAAGGGCTTGTTGGGTCTCCCACATATTTCTTGAGGTGTGAAATGTGAAACACTAGGTGAACTCGTACCGCTGATGGCAACTCCAGTTTATACACCACCTTGCCGATGCGCTCTAAGACTAGAAACGGCCAAAAGTAACGGCAGCCTAACTTCTGATGAGCGCAGAGAGCCACCGTTTGCTGTCTATATGGCTACAGTTTCACTAAGACCAGATCGCCTGGATCAAAATTCTTCTCGTTACGCCTCTTATCAGCTTGGGACTTCATGCGAACTTGAGCACGAGAGAGATTCAACTTGAGGGTCTTGAGGATTTCATCTCTGGATTGTAGTTCCTGATCCACGGTTTGGTTTTGAGAGGCATCAATGATGTAGTGAGATATCACTGGGGGTTGGCGTCCATATAATGCCTGAAAGGGGGTCATCCCCACTGCTGTGTGAAATGCCGTATTATATCAGAACTCTGCCTAATGGAGATACTTAACCCATTGTGTTGGGGTATCGACGACGAAGATCCGCAAATACATTTCTAGGCATCGGTTCAGCACCTCGGTCTGGCCATCCGTTTGTGGATGGTATGAACTACTCACGGCGAGTGTGGTCCCTTGTAGTTGGAATAGTTCGCGCCAGAAGTTACTCAGGAAGAGAGGGTCACGGTCACTTATAATGGAACGAGGGACGCCATGAAGTTTGGCTATGTCGGTGGCAAAAACCTCGGCAACCCTCTGACTGGTAAAGTGACTAGCCATGGCACAAAAATGGGCATATTTAGACAGTTGGTCGATTACCACGAAGATCACACTCTTTCCCCCAGACGCAGGCAAGCCCATAATGAAATCCATTGTTATGTCTTCCCACACCTGCTCTGGAACCAGCAATGGCTGTAGGAGACCTGCGGGTGATGTGTTTATTGGCTTCATTTTTTAGCACACCTCACAAGATGCAACAAACTGTTTAACAAAGGTTCTCATGTCTTTCCAAAACAAATTTGTTGAAACTCTGTTGAAGGTTCTCAAGAACCCAGCGTGACCACCGATTGTTGATGTGTGAAACTCTCTTAAAAATGCCTCTCTAAGAGGGGAACCAGATGCTATGACCAATCATTGGTGATGGTAGAGTAAGCCATTCCTCATTGAGTACCCTTCATAACCGTCGGGATCAGATTGGAGGCCTTCACAGATTGCCTTGAGTTCTGGGCTGTTGGTCACCTCCTCCCTTAGTTGCTGAAGGAAATCTAGAGTAGGGAATGAGAAAACAAATAGAGTTGTTGTTGGGTAATTCACCTGTGACAAGGCATCGGCTACATTGTTGTCCTTCTTGGGCTTATACACGATGTCGAAGGCAAAACCCAAGAGCTTATCCAACTAGTGCTGCTGTTCTAGTGTCTAGATGGTTTGCTCTATTAATTACTTCAAGCTCCTCTGGTCTGTCATAATGGTGAACCGCTGCCCCAACAAATAATGCCTCTAGCGCATAACCGATTTTGTGATTGCATATAATTCTTGGACATAGGCTGATGTCAACTATAACTTGGATGACAACTTTTTACCAAAATATGCTATAGGATGTCCCTGTTGTAGCAGTAATGCCCCTATTCCTTCTCCTGAAGCATCAGTTTCCACCGTGGAAGGTAGAGCAAAATTTGGTAAGGACAGAACAGGACCTGTGGTCATTGCCTTTTGTAAGTTTTCAAATGCCCCTGGTGCACTTGGGGACCATGAGAAAGCTCCCTTCTTCAATAGATCTATCAATGGGGCAGCCAAGTGTGCGTAACGACGAATGAAACATCGGTAATACCCAGTGAGTCCCAAGAACCCATGCAATTTTCTGATGGTGTTTGGTATTGGCCATTCCAAAACAGCCGAGACCTTAGAGGGATCCATGCTAACTCCTTGGGTTGAGACTATGTGGCCCAAATATTCTACTGTTACTTGGCCGAATGCACACTTAGATAATTTTGCATGAAGTTGATGGAGTTGTAATACTTGCTGATGGAGTTGTAATACCTGTAGGACCTTTTCAAGGTGGGCTAAATGGGATGACCAAGTGGGGTTGTACACTAGCAAATCATCAAAGAACACCAATACGAAACGACGTAAGTATGGCCGGAAAATAGAATTCATTGTCGCCTGAAATGTTGATGGCGTGTTAGATAACCCAAATGGCATAACGAGGAACTCATAATGCCCATCTTGAGTTCTAAAAGCCATTTTGTGCATGTCGTCTAAGCGAACCAGAATCTGATGGTAACCAGATCGAAGGTCCAGTTAGGAGAAATATCGTGCACCATTCAACTCATCGAGGAGCTCATCTACTGTAGGAATGGGGAATCTATCCCTGATTGTAATGGCGTTTAAAGCCAGATAGTCGATGCAAAATCTCTTCTTCTTGACAAGGAAGATTGGCGATGAAAATGGGCTGGTACTTGGTCTGATGATCCCAGAAGAGAGCATCTCAGCAACTAATCTCTCTATTTCCATCTTTTGGAAATATGGGTAACGGTATGGCTTCACATTGACGGGCTGTGCGCCTGGTTGTAGATGTACTGTATGATTCTAGTCATACGAGGGGGGCAACCTAGCTGGTGTTTTGAACACCCCAGCATAAGTCTTCAGAAGTGCTTGAAGTGCTTTGTCATCACTAGTATTGGCCTGTGCAGTGGGCGGTTGGAATTCCAATTGGAACAGGCTACCAATGCATCTGTCTCTACCAACCGCCAGACACAGTGGTATTGTGGTTAGCAAGGAACACAGGCCGTATCACCGATTAGAGTAATCTGTTGGTCCCCTTCAACAAATTCCAACGTGAGTTTCTTATAATCAAATAATACCGGGCCCAATTGGGTAAGCCACTACACACCAAGAACAAGATCTGCACTAAATGAAGGCAGAACCAGTGCATCAATAGTAATAGGATGGTGGAGAAGCTTAACTTCTAATTGTTTGGCGTGCCCTTTGCAAGTGACATGATTGCCATTGCCAACCATCACAGTAACATTTGGTACAGCTTCCACGGCCAACCCCAGGTGTTGGGCCACACGACTATGTATGAAGTTGTGTGTGCTCCCTCCGTCAACGAGAACTTGGATTAGGTTACCGGCAATGTACCAGATAAATCGAAGCGTGGTGGGGGAAGCTTCTCCCGTCATTGAATAATACGAGAGCTCCGTCGTCGGGGTCGGTTCTGGGGGCTCTACTTCCTTCAAACTCCACAATAGTGCTTCCTCTGGTATTTCTACTGGCGGATCTCCTTTGTCATACTCCAACAAGAATAGTTGCTTGTTCTTACAGCGGTGACCCGGGCCAAATTTTTCTTCGCAGTTATAACAAAGCCCTTTCTCTCGTCGCTGTTGCATCTCGGTGGGGGTGAGACGCTTGATAGGAATATGTGGAGTTGAAGGTGGTTCTGGTAGCAATGGCATCGTCGATGGTGTTGGAAATAACCCACGGGCAGCATTCGGCCGATATGAAACAAGTCGCACTTCGTTGAACTTGGCCTCCTGAAGGCGCAATCCCACTGCCTAAGACATAGTGGCTGGACGGAAAGCAGTCACCTCATTTCTGATGTCAGATCTCAGACCAGAGATGAAACAACTCATGAGGAATGACGTCGACACCGCAACCATGCGATTCACCAGAGCCTCAAACCGTGTCTGATATTCAACAACGGTGGATGTTTGCGCGAGTTTAGCTAGCGACACTTGTGGATTGTCTAACTCAGAGGGACCAAATCGGATCTCCAACTATCGAACGAACACCATCCATGTTGTGAACTAAGTTGCTCGATGCATTCACTGAAACCACTGTAACACTGGTCCATCCATGTGGAATGAAGCTATGAGTAGACGTTGCTCATCGGTTGTTCCGTGATACTCAAAGAAATGCTTTGCTTTGAATATCCACCCGATCGGATCTATGTCGTCGAATCGGGGAAAATCCAAACATATAGTGTGTGTTTGGATGGGGTTAGCACAGGTGTGAGAGGGAGTTCCTTGGGAAGACGATGAACCATAAGGAAGCTGACGCTGCTCACGGGGTGGGGTTCCTAACCCAAGCGCTTGCTCTAATCTTCCGTCTATGGCGGTGAATCAAAGTACTAGCTCCAATAGGGATTTCTATTTTTCGGTGACCATGGTGTGAAGGGACTCTAGCCATTCTCCTTGTTCCGATGAGGCGCTACTCAGAGACTTTATATTCTCATCGAGTTGCTGGAGGAGAGTTCCGTCGGCCATTGTGGTTTTTGCTCTCAACGAAAGCACCTGTTGATAGGGTAAGACCCCTACTCTTCGAGGGAGCGACCTCCAGAAACACAAGAGAGAGAGAGAGATTGGTTCTAATATCAAGTTTGCTTTATTCTATCAACTTTCCTCACCTTATATCACTCATTACACGTACTCCCTTAACCAATCAGTTACATAAAGACCTATCATGCTCTTACATGTAATCAGCTAAGGTAACAACTTTTGTTCATGCTCTGGTACTCCTACGTCGAAGTGTTGAGGCTGTCTGTAACTCTTCCTGGCCCATTTGGTCAGCTGCCACATACCCTATTGGTGAGGTGGTAAATTCAGTCCTTGCCACGTCAATTGCTTCCTCTGCTAAAGTCATATCACTTTTCGGCACCCACACTAGAATATTCTATTTCCAAAAATGAAAGCAGTCAAAAGTATTCCATTTGAAATGGATGGGCTCACCAGATAGTCAAAATTTGTTGTCTGAGACAATAAATCATACAAGGGTTTGTGGGCTTTTTATGGGGGTGTCAACACCTAAGCATCAAACTCGTAATGCAACCTAAACAAATAATACTAGTACCCAAAAAATCAAGGCATGCTAAAAAAAATCTTGAATCAATAGATTAGAGAACCAAAAGAAGGTTTGGGAAACATTTACCTTGTTCTTCAACCTATGGTTTAAACCCTCTTCAAAACGTGGATTAATGTCTCCAATGGTGTGCAATCTAGCATCAACAACTAATTTCCATCATTAATCCACTCTCTAACCATCATTCCAACAAACCATTCAAAGCCAAACAAAAATCCAAGTGTTCTTACCCCATGTCATTCGGACTTAAATTCAGCAATTTTTGGCTTGTGCGGTTTATACAAGTGACCCTACGGTCGATCAAATACACAAACCACACAGATCAACCACATTGGCTTATTTTTCCTAGAAAATGGAATCTTGAGTGTGGACATCACATGCACGGACCTGGGGCTTAACCCTGAGTATTTCTATGTGGCTTTTGACCTAATTAACCTATCCTAACCCTTTGTAACTAAGATTAATGCCCAATTAGACCCATGTGAAGTTTTAATGCATTTATGTCATTTTGAACAACCCAACCAAACAACCCTTAGTGCCCCCATTCTATAATTGGTAAAACCTAGCTTTCCTTTTATTTCACTCATTTCTTAGCCCTAGAGAGAGTAGAAAATGTGGAGAGCAAGAGAAGGAGGAAGAAGAAGGACAGAGAAGGAGAAAGGAGAAGAAGGAAGGAAGACGATTACCATATTATTGTCCCAACTCCATTCTTGAACCATTCTTGAGCTCCACTGTCATTCCAACACTTCTAAAGCTTAGCTCAACCAGGGAGCTCGTGGAGAGGAAGAAGATAAGCTTATTGCAGCTCAGCTACACCCCCTTTGGCTGTTTCCATTGTTTCTGCTTTGTGAGCAGTCCCTTTCCTCTCTATTTTCATTAATTCTTCTTAGGTTTAGGTGATAGATTGAACAATCTTATCTCAAACCATATGGCTTTTCATTTCCCATGATTGGATTACTGAAATTGTTGCTGGAGATGGCTATTGTATACTCTAATTGATCAATTCCCAACCGAATGGCCAAACCACCATTAAACCTTCATTGATACACCAAGAATTTGGGATCTAGGTGTAGATCCCTAATTGGGGCATAACCAATGGCCATTTACAACCCTAGGATGCTAGGAGAAGTCCCCAATTGATTCCTTGTAGGCCCATACTTGACAACCACCCACAACCCTAGCCATTGCTAAAAAACAACAAAAATGGCTTGTGCGGTCGATGGGTGCACATGATGCATCGACCCCACAGACAGACTGTAGAATGGAATCTCTCAAGAAAAAGGCTCTTGCCTGCATGGACCGCACCTGTGCAGACAATGGGTCCCACAGACCATACCATTAATCGCATCGGCTTAAAATGTGTTGATTCAAGGTATTTTGACTTAGGGTTTGACCCCGAACCTTTCACGACTAATGTACACACTTGACCTGACTACTAGGGTAACTTCTACCTATTGTGAGGGCGTACACACGCACAAAAACCAAAGGTCTTTTAATACGACAACTATAGTGAGTGGATTAGATACTTGAACTTAATTTCAGAGTGTTTCTCTCATTGTTTTGTGAATGCCAATCATGCAAATGTTGTGCCTAACATGTTGATGTACTATACTCATTATGAATGTTAAGTTAGATTCAATTCCTTAATAAATGCTAGATTAGGGATAGATATGCTAAGATGCTTATAATGTTGAATGCTAGATGCATAGGATCTTATGCTTATACTTGAACTATTATGGATTAAATGTGATTATGAATATTGAGCATGCGATGAGATATGGATGTGAATAATGACTATGTGATGGTTATGAGATGAATGTGGATGATGGGATCCAAGTATCGTTAATGGGTGTCGGACTTGGGATCGCCATGTGATATTTACTTGTCTTCTTATGTAGAGATAATTTGCATTAGAGATATTTGCTATTTTAGGATAGAAATAGGTATGTGACCGATCGGCTGTTACTTCGGTATCATATTCGTCGTACTCTTGTATGTGTATGTGTAAGCTAGAGGGGGCGACCGGTATTTCGGCACTATGGACTTAATGCTATACCCGTACCCAAGAACCTAATAAACAATTTCAATTTTGTGCCACGTAGGTGAGACAACAGCGTACGCCGGTAAATTGTTTGCGATGGTTGTCAAACCAACTTATAAGATCATCGATCAATACACTGGACTCGCGGTTGAAGAAAGATTCCTTAACCAAGAGTGGGGAACATTTACGGAAGGTGACTTTCTAGATTACCCTCCCAGCACTAGTCTCAAAAGTGAAGAGGATCGTCAGGTGAACCCGGTGCTCGCCCACATCAACAAGTAGTGCCTCTGTGCAGTGTGCATCGAGAAGAGACTACTGTTCAGGGTTTAGGAGTTAGACCTTGAAGAGAGATAAGTCTACGCTATAGGTATAATTTTACTCTAACTCTTGAGTAATCAAACCCTCCTTGAAGTCCTTGAAGTGCAGGCCAAGGCCCGGTGACATTTCTTTGGCCGTTTAGCCCTTTTAGCTGCAACGGATTTATGAACGGACCCGCTGTTAATGTGTCCGTCTGCTAATCCGTTCGTGCTATTAGGTTTTTTTTGTGTTTTCTTGTGTGGGACCCACATACCCGTGTTTCAGACACGATGACCATGTTCCCGGATATGGTGGGCCCCACTCTTAACCTCCCTTAGTTTGTTGGGCCTTGGATGTGGGCCCATAAGGCCCAAAATCGATTTTAATTAGATTTAGGCTATAACATCAGCCAAATAGGCATTAAGTGGTCACTTACTATAAATAAGAGCCTAAGCCATTTATTGGCTCATTTAACACTCCACCAACCTAAGGACCAAGCATTCAAGAGGAGAAGAGAAGAAAAAGAAGGAAAGAAGAGAGTGGACGAAGGAGGAGACTTGCCGCTTGGAGGATCCTTTGTGGATATCATCAATTAAGGTAAGAACCTCATTCATTACTCTCTCCTACCTTTCCTAAGTCATCAAGAACCCTTCCCCTTATTCGGTTTTAGCCTAGGGTTCCCTTGGAACCCAATGTTGCTAATGGAGCACTTACCCTAACTCATGGATGAGTTAATGCTCATCTTTGGACCAATAATACCCTACTTAGACCTCCTCAATTGATTCTTGGTCATTAAACAACCTTGACCTAAAAGTGAAGACCTTGGAGGGATCCAACACATGACTCCCTGAGACCAAATCTAGGGCTAGGCCCTCTGGACACTATTGGACCTTGCAATGACCCTCTCAAAGCCCTAAATACCCCAAAACATCTAAGGAGTTGAGCTAGGAACCAAACAACTTAAGGAATTTGTATGCTGATGCGAACGGATTCACGAACGGACCCAAGCATCGGGCTTTCATTCAAGAATCCGTTCAGCATTTTAAGGATTAAAACTTGAATTTTGGCTTGAACGTATTCACCAACAGACCTAGGGTCCTACCTTTGTTCGAGAATCCATTCAGCACATTTTCACCCTTTCCTCTCAGGTTTCTCATTACTGAGAACGGATTCACCAACGGACCCACTGGGTGTGCCTTCGTTCGAGGTTTTATGTTGTCTTGAGTGGCAAGTTGTGGGTACTCTTTGTGGGAACCACCTACACTCTTTAATACCTTGTTCATGCATCCCTAGGCAGTCTAACTTGTATAGGGGAGCGTGTAACAAAGTGACCTCTTTCAAACACCCCGATTGTTTGGATTTGTTTATCTACATCTACATCTTTGGTGAGTGGATATATATATATATATATATATATTGCTATTTGCATCATTATGAGCATGATTGCATTATTGCATCTATTTCTTATTTGACATTGATGATATTGATGATGATGTAGGCAGTTTTGGGTTATGGTGCCGGGAAGTATCGGTACCGGAACCCCAGATTATGTGAACTTGTAACTTGCATGTCATCCTTGCCTGTATGCGCCGTGTTGTGCTGGTACCCAGGTGTTAGATTGAATGGGACATTGATACACCCGAAGTACCTCTCAACACGATAGGATTCATGTAGTATATCTGTGGTTAGGTTCAGTTCCCTATGCTACGACCCTTACTAATAGGGGTTTAAGTATTGGGTAATCAGAGCACCTGCCGCCTATGGAGAGTTAGAGAGGCTAGGCCAGGGGTAGTAATAGTTATCAGGGTCTACCTTTGGGTGGTATGAGGCTACGACCGGCGCGGGCCCTAAGGTAATAACTGAGGTTCTCTATGGCGAGAATAAAGGACCCATAGTGTTTCTTGAGTTATTGCAGTAGCATATACCTTGACTTAGTATTATGTGTTAGGTGGTAATTGAATTAATAATAGCATGCACCATAGACTATCTGTACTTTTATGTGTATTCGCATCCCCATCCCCTCACTAGCTCAGTAGAGCTAACCCCCGTGTATACAGTCTTTTTAGATGATGATACAAGTGGTGGCTATCTTGTTGGATTCGAGGTTGAATCCTCGGGATGGATGCCCTTGCGATGATTGTGCTTATGGAGCACAATGATTACTTGGGACTAGCTCTTTTTTTATTCTTTTGGGCTTATGAGCCTTGTACAAACATTTTATGTATCATATTACATTTTGTGTAGTTATGTTATGGTCAGTCCAAAACATTATGTTAACTTTATTGCATCACCTAGGGATTGAACGTAATGTAACTATTCTCTTAAATGCTTCTGCTTACATTTGATATTTGGAAATATAATATTTGCTTTCTTTTCGCACTCTGCTATTATTGTGATATTGATGTTAGTTTAGGACTGTGGATTGGGACACTATATCTGTGATCCTGGTAGCTTAGTGGGATGACGTGTGTCGTCCCAATCACCCCCTTTTATTATTATTATATTCCTTATTGGAATGGGGGCATGGCACTTAACGTCCGACATATACATATGCATGCACCTTCATTCATATAGGTGAATGCTGGTTAGGATGATTACCCCGTACTACAACCCTTGCCAACAAGGGTTTACATGTTGGATAATCCGTCTGGGTGACCGGCATGATCAAATGAGGTACCGGGACCATGGTAGAAGGGTTAACTATGAGGGGTTTGTTGGATAAACTAGCATGACTAAATGAGGTACTGGGACCAGCGTGGCCGAAGGAGGCACTGGGACCAACAGACTTCCAACCATAACTCGGGTTTGACATCACTGGGTTCCACCATGTTTGGGACTAGGGGTGTTGCTTAAGGTGTTGTAGTAGCACAATTACCAAAGACTTAGGAATTTGATTGTTAGGTGGAGAATAATAAAATGAACTCATTCTTGGATACATGTGTATGATTGTAAACTGGATATGAGGTATGAATTGTCCTAGTAGTATGGGACGTTGTGGGATTCGTCTATCATGTTTGGTTTGCGTCCTTGTGAAATGTGCATTCATGAATATTTGTGTATGTTTGCATGATCTAATTGCTCGTTGAGTTTAGTGAAGCTCATCCCTCGAGGGTCCTCTCTTTTTAATTGTTGATGCAGGAGATGTGGCGGCAGATGTGGATCCTCCCCATCTGTATACTAACGAGCTTGATATTTGGGGTACTCCTAGTAAGGAGGAGCACGGTCTGGATTGCACTTGTGAGGCATGTGCCTACAAGGCACCGTAGTGTTGGGCATAAGGCCCATTGAACTTTCATTATTACTTTGATTTTGGGTTGTAATTAAATACAATTTTACTTTCTTCGAATTTTTTAACATTTGTATATACTTTAGCATGGTCTACTGAACCTTGTGATGTTGGAATAAACTTCCACTAAATATATATTTTATCACCCACTTTAGTTTCTGCACTCTGATATTATGTATTGTATTATATGCTTCCGCTGTTACTCTGATCGTATTTATAATGTTGGCTCAGTGATCATGGTATTGCAATAGTAGATCCTAGTGTTGGTGTAGGATACAAGAGTGTATCCTAGTCACACTGCCTAGTCTTAGGGAGTGGGGTGTAAAAGATTGTTCCAAACTTGGATAACTTAGTTAATGAAAGAAACGACAACGATATGGAAGAACTCGTGAACAACCGCTAGCTCGGTTGGTTGGAGGCTTGCCAGTTGAAGTGCTTGCCCCCCAGGAGGTCTTGGGTTTGACTCTCCTGGTCACATTTGTGCCATATTAAGGCACCATTTCTCTTTCCCCCCTTCCCCTTGGTAGTTGTAGATCTATTGGCTTGTCTTAGCCTTCCCTCCTCCTCTTAGTTGTAGTTGGCCATGGGCCTTTAATTAGGATAGTACAAAACATATATATATATTGAAGAACTCAACTTTACTCTTGAAAAAGATCATATTGGTATGAGCCAAAAAAAAATCTGGATGATTAAATTTTAAAAGGGCTGTTACCTGGTATTGAGACCTGTTTACGCAGGGTTTAGATTTGCAATATAAAAAAGTGACTGAAATTTCAGTAAAAAATTTTTGTTCCAACCAGTGCAAAGTCCCCATGGTTGATTGCGTTTTCTCTCTGTCAACCCAAAGCACACCTCCAACTTCCTTGTTAGAGGACTTGTATTCTCATAGTTACTCTTTTGTTGAACCGTTGTGTCTATCCTAATGATATGATGTCAATCACTACTCCCCTTTTCTGAGGCTCAACACCAACCTCGACTCTAATTTCAACTACTATGGAAACTCCAAATCTCCACCTAGCAACCATCATGGAATGCATATTGTCAGTGGAGTGACTTTCAAAACTGAATCAGTAAAACACATTCTCCCTAACAAAGGAACGGATGCACTTGGTTCTTGGACAGACATTCTTCTAATTAATGTCTGTGCAACAATATATTTCTTTTCTTTTGGCCATACAAAAATTTTATAGTGTTCGTCCTTTGATCCATTACTTTGTTTGGTGTCGGTTAAAAATTTCAGCATTAGAATCTCTCATGATAGGATATGAACTCAATTTACATTTGAATTATGATGTTCTTACAAGAGGATAACTTTGGGATTGTAAACATTGTTGAAGCATGCTGAAAAAATGGGTTAAAGAGATTCAGTTCTTATTAGTTCCATTTTGTTAAGTGGAGCAACTACTTAATCCAACTTACATCTTTCTAAATGTATTGACATTGATAGCAAAACTACAAGCAGAGAAGTATATCAGGTTTAGCTATATAAGAAAGCTCGATCTTATAATATCTCAGTCCATGGTTTGAGTATCATATCTGAGTATAGATCTCACTTGCTACCAGGTGATGCTATAGCCGTTAATAACAGAGAAAAGAAGGGATTTTTTTTGGTAATTTACACATACCACCCCTGAGGTTTAACGAAACTATAATATTACCCCCCAATTTTGGATAATTCTACGTACCCCCCTAAGGTTTTCAAATGTTAACACATACACCCATTCCGTTAGTTTATGACTAACAGTGTTAAAATTAAGGGGTAAAATGACAAAAATGCCCTTTCAAGAAAAAAAACTACAACTCATCTTCCCCAAATCATTTAGGGTTTGAAAAAAAGGGAAGATGAGTTGCAGGTATAACTTTAGTACTGTTGATTGTCTCCTTATTGCTTAATTCTAAATCTAATGTACCTCTTCTGTGGCTACCATCGCTATTAGCCAATCTTAGATTAAAAGAGGAAAATTTATATTTTAAAGGACGATCGTGGGGAGTTCTGGAGTGGTGGAGTAAATTCTTCCGCAGGAGAAGGCTTCTTATTACCCTGATCAGTTAGTCTCTCTCTCTCTTTTCTTACTGTGTGCTTGTTGTTTATTGTTGAACCTAAAGACCTGAAGCTTAGTTCAGTTTACAAGTTAAATAGTGGAGAGAGAGAGAGAGAGAGAGAGAATTTTGTTGGTTTTGGATTTGCTGTCGAACCGAAATGTTTTGTTTGGAAACTTTGTTGGGTTTCTTATCTTTTTAAAAGTTCTCAATTGGGCAATCAGAATTCACAAGTTTTACTCAACTAGTTCAGGTTTTCTATTTAGTTGGCTTTGTTTTGAGAGAAAAAACCCAAATCCCAAAAGTTTGAACAAACAATTAAGCTTTAAAGAGAATCTAGATGATGGAAAGCTATGCCGAGGCGAGGTGGAGAAGGTCATGGAGAAATTGGGCATCTTTTGTGACCCAGATGGTGAGAAGCTTCAGGAGAAAGTGGGTTTGGATGAGGTTTTGCACCTGTTTGAGGAAAAGGATCTGAGTTCGGAGGAGGTGAAGGAGCTTTTGAGGTGTGATAAACCCAAAAATATTCAGGCCAATCATGAACCACCACATGGCTTGGCATCAAGAGGAAGATGATTAAAGACCGGCCACATAAAGACTCGTCCATTAACCCAGAAGGAAAAGAACCAACAAGTCACTCAAGGACCAAGACCCCTACACGGACCAGCCGTGACCTCGCCACTGGGATCAGAGTCATCCTACCACCAAGGGATCTTATCCCAAAGAGATACAATCCCATCCGGACTCATGCAGCAAGGATCTTATCAAATACTTGAGGTGCACGCATGTCTATCTACCAAGGAACACCTTCCTTATTGGGATTCCACCTCCCATGAGGAAGCAACCAATTACGTGATAAACTCTTCTACAAGGAATGCTTATCACCAACAGGGACTCTCCACACCGCCATATTTCACTATAAATTCTCAGGTATTCTACCCCACTACCCATCTTGAATTCTAGTAATTCATCTGTTGCTTAGAGAGATCTAACTTAGGAATCAGAGAGTCCTAGGCCGGAACCACACCGGTTCTCCTTTGTCCCTAATGTCCTTTTGCAGGTTGCAGCACCTGAAGGGACCACCGACAATTTCTTGAAGCAACAGATTGGCACCGTCTGTGGGAACGATGCTAGCCAACATACCTACTAGCTCATTTTCTCAAAGCATTCAATGGCACCACATTAGGTGGCCGCTCCCTCTACCGATGCTGCGAGGGAGAGGAACGAGACACCACCACCATAGAGCTCTCGATAGAGAGCCGATCATCATGAAGTTCAAGAGATAGAGAATCCGGAGAACAGACGTGTTGACATAGGAGAAACCAACCTCAACGAGGAGATACCCAGGGAAGCGGTAGCGGACCCTAACGTGCCAACAACTGTAGGTCAGATCAACGACTTGCAGCGACAGATCCTCCAGGACCAAAGACTCGTTTGAGACTATCTGAGGCAACGGGTGACATCCCGCAACAGGAGGGCATTGCCACCACCGAGGACAGAGCCACTCCCTCGACAACAGTAAAACCCTAGGAGGCCACCCAAGGAAAGTTGGTGAAAGATCTCATCCCGTTCCCTCTTAACGAGGATGATCCCACCAAGGTAGTGCAAGCCGGATCGCTGTTAAGCGAAGAACAGAACAATAACCTTGGTCAATTCCTAAAGGAGAACTCAGATGTCTTTGCATGGTTAACCTCAGACATGCCAGGCATACCTCGACATTTAGTCAAACACAGGCTGCACATGGATCCAACTAAGAAACCAATACAACAAAAGCGGAGGAATTTTGCCCTTGACCAACAGGTTGCAAGAGGTAGAGAAGCTGAATCATTCGGGGTACATCAGGGAAGAGAAATTCCGCACTTGGCTCACGAACGTCGTAATGGTTCCTAAACTAAACGGAAAGGGGAGGATATGCGTGGAGTATACCGACCTGAACAAAGCATGCTCGGAGGATAAATACCCCCCGCCAAGGATCGACTAGCTAAACGACGTGACCATAGGTCACGAGATACCGAGCTTCATGGATGCATACTCGAGCTACAACCAAATCCTCATGAAGGAGGAGGATGAGACCCACATTGCATTTAGGACGGATCAAGTGAGGAATATGATTGGGGATCGTGCAAGATGTTCATGGACAGATCGAGTGAGGAGCATGATCAAGGATCATGGAAGATGTTCGAGGACAAATCGAGTGAGGAATATGATCGAGGATCATGGAAGATGTTCGTGGACGGATCGAGTAATGCAGCAGGGACTGGGACTGGATTCATGACCACCACCCTTGAAGGTTTTCAAATTCAACACGCACTCCAATTTATGTTCCAAGTTGCTAACAACGAGGCAGAGAACGAGACATTGCTCGCCAGACTACGAATGGCAATAGCCATCCAGGTCACTCACTTAGCCACTCGAAGGACCCATCGGCGATTCCAAGCAATACAAAGCTCGAGAAGTTTGAGAAGTTCGAGATGGTTCAAGATTTACGAGAAGAACCCTACATAAATTTCAACCGATATGAAGTTCAAGAAGTTTGAGATAGTTCGAGAAGTTGGAGAAGGTCAAGGAGTTTGCGAAGTTCTAGAAGCTCACAAAGTTTGAGATAGTTCGAGAGGTTCCACCAGGGAGAGTGAAAACTCGAGGGTAAGAAGATAGATCGACTCTGGAACTCTGAGCACCTGAAGAAGTGTTACCAATAGGATGATGTTTCAAAGATTTTTTGAAGTTTTTGAAAGATTTTGAAGTTCCTAGTTACATTTCTCCAGTACCGATCAAGTTCGCTTAAGCACCAAGGCCTAAAGGCCAAGAGGCGATATGCCACAAAGACCTGTAGGCCACAAGGTGATATGCCACCAAGGACTGTTGGCAACGAGGAGATATGCCACCAAGGTCTGTTGGCCAAGAGGTGATATGCCACCAAGGCCTGTAGGCCACAAGGCGATATGCCACCAAGGCCTGTTGGCCATGAGGCGATATACCACCAAGGTCTATTGACCACGAGGCAATATGCCACCAAGGCCTACTGGCCACGAGGAGATATGCCACCAAGGCCTATTGGCCACAAAACAACGAAAAGTAACATACAAAAGGGCGAGGATCCAATCATATAAATTCAAAAAGAAGAAGATAACATAGAAGATGCAAAAATAATTACAAGTGTACTTCCAAGGTTCAGCATCCAACATCTAAGAAGGAAATAAGTACTATGCAATAAAGGAAATCAAGAGGGAGCCACACCCTCCTCAGGCGGAGTGACAATAACCTCATCCGCGATCGCAGCAACCAGCGGCGCATAACCTAAAAATTGGACCTACAACCGAGTTACAATAAAAGAACCTCCAACATATTAACACAAACAAGGAGAAAATAAAAAGGTGTAGACTTACAGAAGCCATATCTCCATAAAGGGACCTCGACAGCTCGAAGTTGATCATCCCCTGCAAGGCCTCGTGATTTGAAGGAAGTCGACCCTCATCCACCCACTCTCGTGCGATGTCCTGGCCAACTGTAATAGAAGCACCATCCTGGATATCCCAGGGAAGGACCAAGGGAGTAGGGCTCAGTGGACCCTCGTCAGTACCCGAGCAGGAGACCACCCCTTACCCTTGGAGGAGGGTAGAACAGAAGCATCAGGGGCACTAGGTGGAGGAGGAGAAGTAGGAGTCGGTCGAGGAAGCTTGAACACAAGAGAGCCCCTCCCTGCGCTAGGAGGACTAGGACCCACCTTCCTCTTGGTGCCCATGACCAAAACTATGGTGGGAGGAGGAGTGGGAAGTGGGGGAGTGCTGGCATCACCTACCCCGACAGAAGAGGTATCCTAACGAGGGCGCACGGCCTTGGCAGCAACATGTTGAGCCGCTTTCTTCCTAGCGGCGTTGGCACGAAAACGCTCAGGATCAGGTCACAGATTCACTAACAACAACAACAGACAGAGAAAGAAATCAAGTCAACACCAGATAAACAAGAGGAAATTCAAAATACAAGTACAGGTGCAAGGACAAGAGCGAAAAAGCTTACAAGGACTCAACTTCTAAAGAAATAGGAAGGCCTTCGAGTCCAACTGGCGAACATCAAACTTGTTGCCTCTCAGGCACCAAGTGAGAGACTCGTTCTCAAAGTCGTTCAGTTCAAGAGAACGGTTCACAATCTTCAAGTCAATAGCCTCCCAGTGGGTCCGCAGCGCGTATTGGGGGATCGTGGCAAAGAAGAATCGATCCCTCTAATGCTTCACCGAATTGGTGAGCCCCTTAAAGGAGTCAAAGTTGGCAAGGGAGCCCCTCAGAGGGTGATGGCAAAAGTGATACCACTCACCATCTCCCCTCCTCAACATGTAGAAATGAGAGAATAGAGGAACGGTAGCGGCATGACACAATTGAGCAAAAAATTCTTAAAAACCCAAGATAACCCTCTAAGAGTTGGGCAACACCTGCTCAGGGGTAAAGTGCCAATGGTCTAAGACCAACTCGATGCGGAGGCCATGGAAGGAAACTTCATAAAAATAGAGCTCATCCGCTTGGTGGGAGAAGGCGTGATCACCTCCCTCAGGTGCGCAAAGGACAATCTTGGAAGGTACATGGTACAGTTGACGAAAGGACACTAAGTCCGAGCCGGTCAAGATACTCGAGTACTATCCCATCCTACTAGCAAGATCCATGACCAAGCATGCCACCCCAGAATCATCTCAATCAGGGCAACCATCTGGACTAGGTCTATCGATGGCATCCTCCTTGTCACTAAGAATAGGCCTAGGAGAAGGCAATGGAGGGAGAGTGTCCACATCCGATGCAGATGAGGATGAGCCTGAAGTAAGCCCATCAATGTCATATCCATTATCAAGGTCAGAATCACTCGGCACGGTCGTGGAGAAGGAAGACTTACTTGGGTGACGCCCCTCAACACCAAACTAGGTATCTCAAGAGAGGAGAGAGCTGCAACATGCACAAGTAAGGCTAAGTCACAAAGGCATTGGCAGACAATAATAATATTTTGGGCGACACTCATACTTGAAGAGCCAAGACCAAAGAGCCGAGACCGAGAGGAGAGCATAAGCACAAGCCAAGACTAAAGGTCACGTACGTCTGCAACAGAGAACAAGGTTCAATCAATACAAAAAAAAAGTTCTTTTGGCGATCATACTTGAAGGGGTGGAAATGCCAAGACGCGAGAACACAAGCCAAGAGGGCGAGACCGCTACCGGCCAAGGACGAGAGCTGGGCTGATAGCCGCAGGTGAGAACCAAGATGGTCGTGGGCGAGAGACGGTGACAGCCGCGGGCGATAGCCGCGGGCAAGAACCAAGATGGCCGTGGGCAAGAGACCGTGACGGCTACGGATGATAGCCACGGGCGAGAACCAATATGGCTGTGGGCGAGAGACCGTGATGGCAGCGAGCGATAGCCGTGGGCGAGAACCAAGATGGTCGTGAGCGACAGACCGTGACGGCCGAGGGTGATAGCCACAGGAGAGAACCAAGATGGCCGTGAGCGAGAGACCGTGACGGCCGGCCGCGGGCGATAGCCGCGGGTGAGAACCAAGATGGTCGTGGGCGACGGTCGCAGGCGATAGTCGTGGGCGACGGCCGAGGGCTATAGCTGCGGGCGAGGACCAAGATGGCCGTGGGCCAGAGGCACGAGGGCGGGGACGACAACCGCCGAGCGAGAGCAAGACCATGGGCGACATCTTGGCAGGTGAAAGCGAGACCGTGGTGAGGGCTGCGGCGGACAGCCTGGCGCAGCCGAGAGCGAGACCTTGGGCGACGACCATAGACGACAGCCTAGCATGGGCGAGAGCAAGACCGAGGGCACTTGGACAATGTCACGGCCGAGAACCACAGACCACTGGCGAGAGCTTTGGACCACTGGACAAGAACCACTCGGGCGAGACCAAAAGCCGCGGGCGAGAGCCCTTGGGCGACGGACGAACAGTCGTGGGCATGAGCCCTTAGGCGACGGCCGAACAGCTCCATGGGTGAGAGCCTTTGGGAGACGACGAACAACCGCGGGCATGAGCCCTTGGGCGACGGGCGAACAGCCATGGGCGAGAGCCTCGGGCGAACAGCCGTAGGCGAGAGCCTCGGGCGAACAGCCGTAGGCGAGAGCCTCGGGCGAACAGCCGTAGGCGAGAGCCTCGGGCGAACAGCCGTAGGCGAGAGCCTCGGGCGAACAGCCGTGGGCGAGAGCCTCGGGCGACGGGTGAACAGCTCCATGGGCGAGAGCTTTTGGTCGACGACGAACAGCCGCGGGTGCGAGCCCTTGGGCGACGGACGAACAACTCTGCAGGTGAGAGCCCTTGGGTGACAGACAAACAGCTCTGCAGACAAGAGCCTTTAGGCGACGACGAACAGCCGTGGGCTAGAATGGCGCTTCGCTGACTACCCTGGGCGAGAACACGAATGAAGGGCAATAGCACTTTGAAGAAACCAAGTGACAGAGTGCAAGAGTAGTGGCGAGGATTCAAATCCCTCACCTCTCCCAGTCACTAAAAACTTCTCATAAAGCTCCTTCTAGAATGCTTATTTATGATAAGCCCCTCACTAGTATAAAGACAAGAACGTTACTCTCTTGAGTATTCTGTTCTAAGAGAATGGGGGGCATATGATAAACCCAAAAATATTCAGGCCAATCATGAACCGCCATGTGGCCTGGCATAAAGAGGAAGATGATTAAAGACCAGCCACTTAAAGACTCGTCTGTTAACCAAGAAGGAAAAGAACCAATAAGTCACTCAAGGACCAAGACCCCTACACGGACCAGTCGTGACGTTGCCACCGGGATCCGAGTCATCTTACCATCAAGGGATCTTATCCTAAAGAGATACAATCCTATCCGGACTCATGCACCAAGGATCTTATCCAACACTTGAGGTGCACACATGTCTATCTACCGAGGAACACCTTCCTTGTTGAGATTCCACCTCCCATGAGTAAGCAACCAACTACGTAATAGACTCTTCTACGAGGAATGTTTATCACCAACAGGGCCTCTTCACACTGCCATACTTCACTATAAATTCTCAGGTATTCTACCCCATTACTCATCTTGAATTCCAGTAATTCATTTGTTGCTTAGAGAAATCTAACTTAGACATTGGAGAATCCTAGGCCAGAACCACACCGGTTCTCCTTTGTCCCTGACATCCTTTTGCAGGTTGCAACACCTGAAAGGACCACCGACGATTTCTTGACGCAACAAGGTGTTTGATGAGAACACAGATGGGTATATAGATACAGAGGAGCTACAGAGAGTGTTGTGTGCCTTGGGCTTCTTGGAAGGATTAGAATCGAGGGATTGCAAGAGGATGATTGGAGCCTTCAACACCAATGGAGATGGATGGATAGATTACACTGAATTCGTAAAATTTATGGAGATCAGCTTCTGTTGAACTAATGCCAAGATTTTAGATTCAATTGTTAAAAAAAAAAAGGAAAATTACAAAAGAACCCCTATAGTTTGGAAAAATTACACCAATCCCCTTCAAAATTATATCCACCTCTCTTTTGGAGGGGTAGGCATAATTTTGAGGGGGATTAATGCAATTTTTTCAAACTATAGGGATGATAAATATAATTTTCCC
Organism: Telopea speciosissima; assembly: GCF_018873765.1. Classification (NCBI taxonomy): domain Eukaryota; kingdom Viridiplantae; phylum Streptophyta; class Magnoliopsida; order Proteales; family Proteaceae; genus Telopea; species Telopea speciosissima. Next base: position 43,960,857 of record NC_057924.1, read on the forward strand.
AAAAAAAAAAGATTCAACTGATCTGAAAACAAATATTTGTTGGTTTCCATCTTTCTTCCAATTACATTAACAGCCTTATAGAAAACACAACGAATAGAGGATCGAATAAAAAGATGACGCCACAAATGCTTAGAGGATCCAATAAAAACTTGCAACTCAACTTCCCTTTTTTCAAACCTTAAACGATTTAGGGAAGATGAGTTGGAGGTTTTTTTTTTTTTCCTTGCAAGGGCAATTTTGTCATTTTACCACTTAATTTGAACATTGTTAGTCATAAATTGACGGAATGGGTGTATGTGTTAACGTTTGAAAACCTCAGGGGGTACACAAAATTAACCAAAACTGAGGGGTAAAATTATACTTTCGTTAAACCTCAGGGGTGGTATGTGTAAATTACCCTTTTTTTTTTTAAAGTCCATTAAAATATTACAGGGGAGGTGGGGAGACCGGGAAAAAAATGGACAGAGATGCACATCTGAGTTTAGTTCTTTCATTTGAACCACCACACAGTTTTCTGTTGAAAATCATAACCACTTTTAGGAATTAATGGAGTTACCAAAAGATTGATGCTAACTCAGGCCATGAATTTCATGTCCTATATGTAGGTATCCATGATGATGGAGAGAAAGCCAAGTTAAATCAGATTGCAAAAGATCCGGATATATATAAGGGTTAAATACACATGCACCCCGAGCTATTCTGACAATTCTACACGCACCCCTTGTTAATTCCATGCGCACCCCCTATTATTCAAATAAATCCATATTTAAGTCTTGCCGTTAATATCTGGCGTTAAATGCTAACGGATCTGAAATTGAAGAATGTAATGTACAATTATACCCTCTCTAGGGCATAATTACCACAATGCCCTGCTACTTCTGCGAGATGCCTACCTGCTGCTCCGGCGACCACCACCTGCCGCAGGTAAAGTCATGCAGTTAATATTAGGCAGGACTACACATTCAATCAACCCCAGTGATAAGATTAACCCCAACAAATAACTCTCCAAATAACCACAGTAACTTAAAATCAAACTACTAGTTTCAGAACTAGGGAATTATGCTGGAAAGAAGAAAATCTGTAATTCACAAAACTTAGCCCTAAAGGGTTGTTCTTTTGATGGAAGGCAGCTTGTATGAAGGGATCTTTATCCTCTCAATTACACTGCCCATACTTGAAGTCAAGTACATCTAACAGAGGAGGTAGAAATGACTATCCTACCCCTGCTCGAACACATTGCCTGAGGTGGGGTCCACCTCCCTCTATTAGATGTACTTCACATAAAGTACGGACAGTGTAATTGAGAGGATAAAAATTCTGTATGAAGCATAATAAAACCCCCAACAGCAGCTTAATTAGACCAGAAGTTGCAGAGATATGACTCATACAGAATTAGGGTAATTAGGGCTGAATTGAGAGAAATTGAATAACTCCAACCATAGACCTTCAAAGGCCCTGCTCTCCAGGTCAAGTGTTACTTTTGGAGGGCCCAACAAACCCCCAAAAGCTTGGCCAAGACCGGTCACAGGTGGGGAAGATCTGGGTGATCAATCCTTGCCCAAAAATTTCTCCCAGGCTGAATCCGATGGGTCTGGTTGGATGTTTTCTGGTCTTCAATAAGCAACTCAGTTGGATGAATAGAGTAGCAACTCCAGGGGCTTCAGATGGTAGCAATCACACAAGTAATATCAGAGAAATAAAGAACAGAAGAGGGTAGAAGAGAACTCGATGGAGTTCCTCTGTCTCGGATTCCTCCTTGTTCTCCATGAAACCCTCCTCTGAAACTCTCTGGTTGTTTTCGGTTGTTGTTTTTTTTTTTACTTAAGGGCATTTTGGTAATTATACCCTAGCTAGGGTATAATTGTACATTATATTTTTCAATTTCAAATCGGTTATCATTTACAGTAGGACTTAAATATGGATTAATTTGAAAAACAAGGGATGTGCGAGGAATTATCAACGGGTGCGTGTGGAATTGTCAGAATAGCAGGGGTGCATGTGTAATTGTTGGACGACTTAGGAGCGCATGCATATTTAACCCTATATATAATGACCATTCCAGGATGATGGGGAACAATACCGAATAGTTCTTCAATATCCATGAATTTCATATCCTACAAAGTGCAGATATCCAAAGAAAAGACAATCCATTTACAAAAGAATATGAAAGACAAACTCAGACACATGCATTCAACAACATAAAATTCAGAAGATCCAAGCAACAAGAGAAACAATGGCTGCAACAATGGCTGGTGCTGACAGAGCCACTCCAGCACTCTCCATGGACGCTGACGGTGACGGTGCGATCCTTTCGAAATCTCCAATTGCACCTGTGGCTCCAATGAAAGCCATCAAAACCAAAATGTAGATGGTGAAGACGATGGCCGACTTGCAGTTCTCCATATCTTACTATACCCCTCAGCTGCTTAAAATTGCGAAGAACTAAATGCCTAGAGAACAAGTATTCTTTAGAAATGGGTTTTCAATTCTGAGAGAGAAAGGAGAGGTTCCATGGTTTTAAAAGAAAGTCTGTGGAGAGAAGAGGAATCTGCCAGTTCTTTAATGTTGGCATAACACCTAACAGAATCATTCGAGATGGTGGAGCTGTCAAATGTTTACAGAGTTCTCAGGGTTTGCCATCTCTTAACAGGCTGGACTATGTGTACCAACTGGCTAAGCCATTGGATTCAATACATATGTCCCTTATCAACATATGGAGTGATTCAAAGTTTTTGCACATTTCAAGTTGCCAATGATTTGATATTTTATAATTGATTCTGTTGCGTCAAGAAATCGTCGAGCGGTCCTGCGAGTGCCGTCACCTGCAAGTGGACCAAGGGATCAACAGAGAGAACCGGTGTGGTTCCGGCCTAGGGCTCTCCGATGTCAAAGTTAGATCTCCAGGCGCAAATAGATGAATAGTGATTATTCAGTATGAGTTTAGATGTCCCCTGATGGGGTTGTGTACCTTGCCTTTTATAGTAGCGTATGGCGGTGTGGAGAGTCCCAGTTTGATGGCGATTGTGCCGTTGAGTGGATAGAGGCCTTGGGTGACGGGGCTCTATCACGATTGATCATCTCCCGCGGGAGAGGTGTGTCCTAGTGGTATCAAGATCCTTGGTGGATAGATACCGCGTGTGGTGATAACGTCCTTGGTGCTTGAATCCGTGCGGATAGCGTGACTTCTAAGCGGAGGCCTAGAGTCTGGTGGTGAGATGAGTCTTGTAGCGATACGATCGGGTCATAGGTGAGTGGCCCCCACCTCACGTTTGTGCCACGATCTTTGTGCTGGGTGCGGGCCGCGCTGGGTGTGGCCACCCCTCGATGAGGCCGCGCTTGGGTGAGGCCGCGCTGGATGTGTGGCCACGCCTAGGTGAGCAGCGCACGGGTGAGGCCGCGCCGGATGTGTGGGCGGGCCTAAGTGAGTCGCGCTGAGTGGTGGCGCGCACAGGTGAGGCCGCGCCGGGTGAGAGCCGCTCTTGGATGTGGCGCGCACAGGTGAGGCCACGCCAGGTGGCGGCCGCTCTGGATGTGGCGCGCGCTGGGTGTGGCCGCGCGGTGAGAGGCTGCTCCTGGATGTGGCGGTGCCTAAGTGAGGCGCGCTTTGAGTGGTGGCCGCTACGGGTGAGAGGCCGCGCCTAGGTGAGGTCTTTTTAGTGAGGTGGCGCTGGGCTGCAAACGGCGCTTGGAGTGCGAGTAAGTGCACTGGGTCGAGGCCAGCGCTGGGTGTGGCCCGATCCTGGGTGAGGCGCGCCTAGGTAGGCCGCGCTGAGTGGTGGCTTGGCGCGCTGGTGAGAAACGGCCCTTGAGGTGTGGCCGGGGCACTACGGGTGTGGGCCGCGCTGGGTAAAGGCCTCGCACAGGTGTAGCCACGCATGTGGTGAGGCGCTGGTGGTGGCGCGCACGGGTACAAGCCGGGCTTGGGTGGGGCCGTGCACAGGTGAGAGGCCTCACAGGGTGTGGCCACGCCTGGGTGAGGCCGCGCAGTGGAGGCCGCGCCTTGGTCTTGGCCGCGCCGGGTATTGGGACCCTGGTTCGTTTCCCTTAGTTACTGGAGGCGGGTGCCTTTGTGACACGTGGCGGCCCATTGATTGGCCCCGATGAATATTGGATGTATCATTTGCCCCCACTCTCTTGGGATAGGATGTCAGAGAGTAGATGCCTTTACATAGTGAGGGGTCATTGAATAGACTTTCCTTGCGGGGCTTGCTTGTAAATCTAATAATGAGGTAGGAGAGGTTGGGGTTCAAACCTTTCCTCCTGCACTTTTTCATCTTTTGTTTTTGTAGACATATGTCCTCCTTCACTTTCTCTTCTTTCACTTCTCATTCCTCTTTCTTGTTTATTGTCCTCTTTTTGGTGCCCACCATGTGTTTGTCTTTGGGTCACCTAGCCTAGCATCCATTTTTGCTTGATTTTGGGTCCTTGTGTTTGCTTTGTGCTCACTTGGTGTCTTGTTCTTTGGGAGGGCTTCGGTGGTGCTTGGCAGAGTGCCTTGCCTGCGGTGGTCTGTTACTTGATCGTGCCGGTGGTGTGGCCGCGTCGTCGTGTGCTGCCTCCCGTGCAATCGCCTTCCCCTTGAGGTAAGTTCGACCCCTTCTCTTTCTTTTTCCTTTTTTTTTTTTTTTTTTTTTTATGCGGTGTGCCTAGGTGAGGCGCGCCTAGGGTGGCTGCCCTGCGGGGAGCCGAGGCGCGCTGTGGGGCGTGAGGCCATGCAGGTCACCGCGCTTGTGGGGCTTGAGGCCACGCACTGGGGTGGGCGCTGCGTGAGCGCGCCTAGGTGGCGCCGCTGCGGGTGTGGTGCGCTGGGATAGGCGTACTGTGGGTGTGAGGCCACGCCTATGGTGGCCACGGCGTGGGTGTGATGGACCCTCATGCTTGTCCACCCTCCTTCTTCTTGTGCGTGATGGATCATTGTTTATACTTTGCGGGTGGTCTTCATTTCATTTTCTTGCTAGCTTCTTGTGCGGGAGATCGTTGCTGCAAGCAAGTAGCTAGTGCGCTTCATTATTTATCCATGTCATCACCTAATGACTACGATCCGGCTGCGATCGTGGTTGGATCCCTTGAGGAGTCTTCTTCCCCCGCGGATACTTTTTCTTCTTTACCTTCCCCTGTTGTTAGTGAGGGGGAGGAGGAGGTTTATGGAGATTCCACCCTAGTAGGGGTCGTAGGGCCTCGAGGCTTCTATTTGTTGGTGACCTTAGGAGTAAGTTGGTTTTCATTCCTAGCGTCTTGACTTCTTCGGACTTGGCGGTTCGCATTGCAGAGAAGACCCGTGATTATGACTTCTCAAGGTTCCACGAGGTCACTCTGTTGCTACACGAGGCGCTATAGTGGCTCGTGTCTCTCACGAGGATGATGTTGTGGTGACGAGAGGAGGGTGCGGTCTTACGGAGGAGAGTGTTGCTCGTCAGGTGGGTGATATGATGTCTCATACGGATCGGAAATTTGCTCCTCCACTAGATGCCCTGATTTTATAGATGTTCTTTACGGATGTTGACTTTTTGGATGATAACTTTTGGATTGTGATGCTTGTTTTTGTATGTACTTGACTCTTTCTTTGTGATCGCTTTTGCTTCTCTTTGACTGCATTGTCTCCTGGTGATTATTTGCGCGTTGATACTCTCTAACCCTTGATAGTCATGGGATTTTGGTAGTGGCGTCGTGCCTTGGTGATCCTCGGACCTTGGTTGATTAACGCCTTAGGCGTAGAGCCTCGATGTTGGCATGGCGCCTTAGGCACACGATCTCGGTGTTGGCGGGTCGCCTTAGGCATAAAGCCTCGGTGTTGGCGGTCGCCTTAGGCATGAAGCCTCAATGTTGGCATGTTGCCTTAGGCATAAAGCCTCGGTGTTGGCATGTTGCCTTAGGCATAAAGCCTCGGTGTTGGCATGATGCCTTAGGCATAAAGCCTCGATGTTGGCATGGCGTCTTAGGCACACGGCCTCGGTGTTGGCAGGTCGCCTTAGGCATGAAGTTTCAGTGTTGATATATCGCCTTAGGCATGAAGCCTCAGTGTTGGCATGTCGCCTTAGGCATAAAGCTTCAGTGTTGGCATGTTGCCTTAGGCATGAAGCCTCGGTGTTGGCATGTCGCCTTAGGCATGAAGCCTGATGTTGGCATGTTGCCTTAGGCATGAAGCCTCGGTGTTGGCATGTCGCCTTAGGCATGAAGCCTCAGTGTTGGCATATCGCCTTAGGCATAAAGCTTCAGTGTTGGCGACAAAAGCCTCAGTGTTGGCATGTCGCTTTAGGCATGAAGCCTCAGTGTTGGCATGTCGCCTTAGGCATGAAGCCTCAGTGTTGGCATATCGCCTTAGGCATGAAGCCTCGGTGTTAGCATGTCGTCTTAGGCATGAAGCCAACACTCGCCTCGGTGTTGGCATGTCGCCTTAGGCATGAAGCCTCGGTGTTGGCATGTTTCCTTAGGCATGAAGCCTCGGTGTTGGCATATCGCCTTAGGCATGAAGCCTCGGTGTTGGCATGAAGCCTCGGTGTTGGCATATCGCCTTAGGCATAAAGCCTCAGTGTTGGCATATCGCCTTAGGCATGAAGCCTCAGTGTTGGCATGTCGCCTTAGGTATGAAGCCTCAGTGTTGGCATGTCGCCTTAGGTATGAAGCCTCAATGTTGGCATGTTGCCTTAGGCATAAAGCCTCAGTTGAGTAGTAGAAGAAGCGAGTATTCCCAAATTTTTTCAATTCATCCTTGAAGCTGTAATGCCATCTCTCTTGTTGGTGGTGCCAAACTCATTGTTGTTACTTGTTGATAGTACTTCTTCAAGTATAGTGAGTTCAGTGCGGTCTACCTTCTTGCCCCTAGAGTCTTCAAGCGGTAGGTCCACAGGCGTATACGCTGCCAGAACTATGTAGGAGTCCTTCCCGGTTGGGCGGCAGCTTCTCTGCCTTGATGGGTGTGATGCACTTGCCCTCCATAGGACTAGATCTCCCTGGTGGAATAGCCTTTCCTTGACCACTGGCATTATAGTACAGCGATCGTTCTTTGGTAGGCGGCGTTCCTTAATAGTGCTCTCTCATGGACCTCATCTATAAAGTCTAGGCTCGCTAGTAGTCCGTCGAGATAGGTACGTTCGTTGAAGTGCGAGAACCCATGGGACATGGCGTAGACCTCACGGCGCCAATGCGTCGGTGCCATATGCTAGGTGGAAGGACTCTCTCTGTGGCGTCGTCTTGTAGTTCGGTATGCCCACGGGGCGCTACAGCTCTTCGACCCACTTTGCTTTGGCTCCCTCTAGCCTTTTCTTGACTCATTCTAGTAGTGTTACATTGGTGACCTCCACGACCATTGGCACATGGGTATGCTAAGCACAGGCCAATAGTCGATGTTGTAGGCATGTGGAGAATGCTTGGAATTTGGGGTTGTTGAATTATTTGCCGTTATGCGAGACGAGGATCCGTGGTACCGAACTGTAGATAGCGTCGTCACGGACGAACTTCTCCATCTCTGTCTCTATTATCTTGGCCAGGGTTTAGCCGACCGCTTGGTGAAGTAGTCAATCGCGATGACCGGTACTTTCTGTTTCCCGGTGCTATGGTGAAGTTGCCTAAGATGTCCAGTTCCCACATGGCAAAAGGTATGGGGTTGATGATTGATGTCGGCTTGGTGGCGGGTAGATGGGAAGTGCTGGGGCAACAAGTGACATTGCTCACACTTCTTGGCATATTGGATGGCCTCCTCTTGCATTCGTGGTCGATCTAGTCACTGGCGGAGGATTTTGTAGGCTAGGGCTCGTCCTCCCATGTGGCTTCCACATATCCCCTCATAGACTTCGGCTGGGCGTACTCGCCCCCTTGGGTCCCTAGGCAGGAGTAGTGGTGTTGTTGCCCCGCTTGTGCAGTACCTCATACGGGACGGTGTACTTACTGCTCTCATCACGATCTTCCTTGCCTCGGCCTTGTCTTGGTAAGACGTCGTCTGTAGGTAGTTGAGTATAGGGTCCATCTAGCTAGGCCCCTCCTCAATCTCATTAACTTGCTTCTCCGGCATGTTAGCTCATGTAATATTTCCACGTACACTACATTGGCCAGGTTTACGAGTTCATCATTGGCTAGCACGGGCGGTGCATCAACAGTTGCATTCTCGATCCTTAGAACTCGAACCCTCTCGAACTTCGACCTCGGACCTCGAACCTCGAACCTCAAACTTCTACCATGGTTTGTCAATCATGGTCCTTGGCCATAGCTAAAGACCCCCTTTTATTTTTCTTTCTTCTCTCTCTTCTTCTTTGCTTTTGGGCGCGACCTTTGACGGATGGCACCCATTCATAAAATTTTTTTCTTGTTTTTTTCTCTTGATAGGTAGCGTCCCTTGATGACGACCATAGCCCTTTGCCATGGCCTCTTGGTCATGGTCTTTTGGCCATGGCCTCTTGGCCGTAGCCACTTGGCCTCTCTCTTTTGATAGGTGACGTCCATTGATGACAACCATAGCCCTTTGGCCGTGGCCCCTTGGTCGTGGTCTTTTGGCCATGACCTCTTGGGTATAACCACTTGGCCTCTCTCTCTTTTTTTTTTTTTTTTTTTCTGCAGTTCTCTACGGTAAGGTGCATTCAACAGCAAGTGCGCAAGCTTAGCCTTTGATGGCGATCTGGGTTGGAACACGATGTCATTCTCACTTAACTCCACCGCCCATGCTATCAATCGCCGGAGGCGTCCCATGCGATATCTTCTTGGGGTAGGTGTGAGGACTATGATGGTATGGGCTTGGAAGTATGATCGTAGCTTCTGGCCGCAGTACCAATGCATAGGCTACATTCTCGATCCTAGTGTACACTGGTCTCTGCATCGATCGAACATGGGGCGACGTAGTAGATGGGCCTTTGGACTTTGTCTTCTTCCTTGGCCGATCTTCGCCCCCACGGCAGGGTGGAGCCAAGTAGATGCAACTCTTCATTAGGTTACGTCGCCCAGCGGTGGTGGTTTGTCTGGTACTCCTTCAATTCTCCGACGCATATACGGCACTCTTCCGTCCATGTGAAATCTTTAGGGCTTGAAGGTTCTTCAATGTTTTGAAGAATGGTAAGCACTTATCACTGATCGTGACACGAACCTGGAAAGGGCGCGACCCTTCCATTCAACCTCTGCACTTCCACGACCGTTCGAGGAGGTGCCATCTCTTGGATGGCCTTGATCTTGGATGGGTTGGCTTCTATTCCACGGTTGAGACCATGAACCCCGGGAATTTTCTGGCGTTACGCCCAAGCGCACTGCGAGGTTTAGCTTCATCCGGTTCCTCCTCGATCACGCAAATGGCTCCTCTAGGTCGGTCGGTGTTGGTTGGTGTGGATGCTTTTCACGAGCATGTCATCCACATATACCTCCATGTTGCGCCCGTCTGCTCCTCGAACATCTTGTTGACCATCCTCGATAGGTGGCCCACTGCATTCTTTAACCGAATGGCATGGCGTTGTAGATAGTTCTCTTTGTCGTCAGGAATGTGGTGTAAGACTCATCATCCTCATACATGAGGATCGGTTGTATCCAGGAGTAGGCGTCCATGAAACTCGGCATCTCATGGCGGCGGTGGCGTCGATCAATAGGTCGATCTGGGCGTGGGTACTCATCTTTTGGGCATGCCTTGTTCGAGGTCGGTATAGTGAACACACATCCTCCACTTCCTACTTGGCTTTGGTACCATGACCACGTTGGAGAGCCGAGGTTGGGAACTTCTCCTTTACGATGAACCCGATCGGCTTAACTTCTCGACCTCCTCCTTGATTCTTTGCTTGTCGGTCGAGGCGAGTTATGTCGCACGTTGAAGCGGGCTTCTGGTTGGATCAACATATAGTCGGTGTTCCTCTATGGAGCGTGGTATTCCACGGCATGTCGGAGGTCGACCATGCGAAGACATCCATGTTCGCGTGGAGGAGGTGTCCAAGCCCTTCTTTTTGTTCCTTGCTTAGCGAGCCGACACGAGCGACCTTGGAGGGTCGTCTGGGTGAGGGCCATGGGATGAGGTCTTCCACTTGGCCTTCCCCTTCTCTCTGCTAGTTCATCTCTGCGGTCATGACCATGCTCTCTAGCGAGTGTCATTCCACGGGTGTTGCCTTTGTTCTTTTCATGAAGGTGGCGTAGCACTCCTTGCTTTCTTCGATCTCCTTGGACTTCGCCTACCCCATTCTTGATGGGAACTTCATCTTCGGTGAAGTGGTGATATGACTCCTCTAAAATTTGTCGGTGATGGTCGCCCTAAGAGGCCGTTGAAGAGACACCACGGACTTGACTACCATGAAATTCACCATGATGGTTACTTGTTGAGGTGTACCCAGAAGGTGACGGGTAGCTCTATGGTACCTACGATGGAGCGGTGCCACACGAGAATCCATGGAGATAAGTGGGCTACGGTTTGGTGGTCGTCCCGAACCCGAGCGTCGATGGCGTCCCGAGGAGAGTACGTCAGCGAGGCGCCCCTGTGTCTATCGGTACCTTGTGTGGGTCGATTGGCTACCTCCACTGTACTACCGGGGCATCTTCATGCGGGAAGTTTAGTCCTTCCGGTCTTCATCAGAGAAGGAGATCACCGCCTCGGTCCTGGCTATCTTCTTTGGGCTTATCGCCACTCCCACAAACCTGGCATGAGCTTTAGCTTTTGGTGGACTCTTGCCTCGGTCCTCCAAGTATGGTGAGGATAGGAGGTCCCTTGGTGCCACTAGGTTCTGTTGCATCTCTCAGCTCTTACAGGCGGTCTCTCTCTCGATTTGTTCTTCTTTCCTCTCATCTCGGTTCCACTCTGTCTCGTCGCGACCTCTATCTCCTTGGCTTTGGCGGTTGTCACGTCTCCCCTTCATATACTTGTTCAAGCTTCTGCTCTTACCAGTTTTCTATCTCTCTCTTCAATTGATAGCACTCCTGCGTGTGCGTGCCCATTCTCTTTGTGGAAGAGACAATATTTGTTAGGGTTTTGCTTCTCTGGTCCAGGTTAGCATGGGTCGTGGCCAATGAAGTAGGTCACGGTCTGGATCGCATGAGTATCCGGGACTGGTGGTGTTGATGGTGTGAACTCGGGGTGCTTGCCCTCTTACTTCTCTCGGCGGCGTCTGTCCTCCTAGATGGGCGGTCGCTCTTCTCTTGTCGGCGCTTTGTCCTCGACCTCTTACCCTCTTTGCGGTCATCGGGTGCGACCTCTTGTTGTCCGTGGCTTGGCCTCGATTATTTTGTTCTAGCTTATAGTACCTCGTCCATATTTGTAAACTCGTTGCACCGCTCAAGAAACTCTTTCATAGTCCTGGTCTCATGACGTGCCAGTCCTTGATCAAGTCCAGGTCCCTAATACCTCCTGCTAGGGCTGCATGTTGTGTTTGGTAATCCAAGTCTCGAACCTCCAGGGGACTCCTTGGTGAACCTAGTAATGTATTCCTGAGAGATTCCCCAGGGTTACGTACCACGTTGATGTAGATTAACGGTGGTCTTCTTACGCAGCGTTGCTTTGGAAGTGGGTGACGGCTTCGCATAGCTCTGCGAGCGAGCATATAGATCTCGGTCATAGCTTGGAGAACCATGATGTGGCTGCTCCCTTGAGGGATGCGAGGGAATGCCCGATAAGAGACCACGTCCGAGGCCCCCATGCGGCGTCATCATGCCACTAAAGTAGTTGATGTGGTCATTAGGGTCGGTGGTACCAGCGTAGAGTTCAAAGGTGGGTAGTCGAAACTTGGAAGGTAGTGTGGTGACATGATCTTTCGAGAATGGGTGTTGTCCGGTATGGAATGTGTCTCGCCTTTGTGCCTTCTTCAACCCTTCCGACTTCTCATCCGGTCGGAGTCTTTGATCGAGCTCCTCGTCCGTGTATCGTCCCTCACGCTGGCAGGAAGTTCCCTGCGACCCGTTCACGCTCTCTCTGGATGTCCCCTCCGCCTTAAGTGTTGGCGGGATGGTGAATGGTCACGCCGTGATGAACCCTGTCGTGAAGGTGAGGGGCTTTCTTCTCTGTAGGTCCGACTTCGTCGTGGTATGTGACCTTCTTCCGGTCGTTCGTCGAACATAGACCTTCGGATCGATCTCTGCGGGCTAGACACCCTGCACAGGTGTTGGCGTCCTCCCATGTTACGACCGTGTCGTTTGGTCTCTTGTTCTCCTGGGATCTTGGGAAGGCTCCCCCCTGCGGAGTGGGGTTGCCCGTTGCGCAAGTCTCTCGATCTCACGCCCCGGAGATGATCTCCTAGGGTTCGGCTCTTGTCGAGTCCGGACTCCACCCTTGCGATGGTGAAGTCCTTGACGGTGAGACGTCCACGGCTGCGTCAAGTATTCCCGAAAGAGTCATTATTCATCGAGGATCGTGCGTTGCGGGTCGTTGATCGACCCGATGGCTAGAGCATTGGGGTCGGTGTCACCTCCACCACCACGTCGTTGGCCTCGTCGGTGTTGGGCTCGGCGATCACGGCTGGTCATTAAGGGGGATCTCTTCCTCCGGAGGGACATGGTCACAGTCGTTGGCTCTGCGGCGAGAGCACTGCGGGGTGGTGATCCATTCCTTGCTCGTTGTTGGTGGTGGTAGTCTTCCTTCGTGCCATTGAATGAGTATGGAGCGAGCTAGTAGCTTGTAATGGCTAGCGTCGTTCCCCGCACGGCGCCAATCTGTTGCGTCAAGAAATCATCGGCCGGTCCCTGCGAGTGCCGTCACTGCAAGTGGCCCAAGGGGTCAATGAGAGAGAACCGGTGTGGTTCGGCCTAGGGCTCTCCGATGCCAAAGTTAGATCTCCGGTGCAAATAGATGAATAGTGATTATTTAGTATGAGTGTAGATGTCCCCCGATGGGGTTGTGTACCTTGCCTTTTATAGTAGCGTATGGCGGTGTGGAGAGTCCCGAGTTTGATGGCGATTGTGCCATTGAGTGGATAGAGGCCCTGGGTGACGGGGCTCTATCACGATTGATCATCTCCCGCGGGAGGGAGTGTCCTAGTGGTATCAAGATCCTTGGTGGATAGATACCCATGTGTGGTGATAACGTCCTTGGTGCTTGAATCCGTCGGATGACGTGACTTCTAAGCGGTGGCCTAGAGTCCTGGTGGTGACATGAGTCTTGTAGCGATACGATCGGGTCATAGGTGAGTGGCCCCCACCTCACGTTTGTGCCACGATCGTGCACTGGGTGTGGGCGCGCTGGTGTGGCCACCCCTCGGTGAGCCGCGCTGGGTGTAGGCCGTGCACGGGTGAGGCGCGCTGGATGTGTGGCGCGCTAGGTGAGGCGCGCTGGATGTGGCAGCGCTGGGTGAGCCGCTCTGGATGTGGCAGCGCTGGGTGAGGCCGCGCTTTGGGTGTGGCCGCTCACGGGTGAGGCCGCTCCTAGATGTGGCCGCTGGTGGTGGCAGCGCTTGGGTGAGGCCGCGCTGGGTGTGGCCGCGCTGGTGCGAGGCGCCGCTGGAGTGTGGCTCTACGCCTTGGTGAGGCGCGCTGGAGGTGAGGCCTCACAGGTGTGGCCAAGCCTAGGTGAGGCCGCCCAGTGGAGAGCCACCCCCAGTCTTTGGCCGCGCCGGGTATTGGGACCACCCAGTTGCGTTTCCCTTGGTTACGGGCAGTGCATGCTGCGACACGTGGCGACATTGATTGGCCGATGAATATTGGATGTATCGATTCCTATATTCCATGTAATGTTAACTATATTCAGGTAGGTAATGTTGACTGTTATGATATGGTATGGACAAAGTAATAAAGGGTAAAATAGTCAAAATTCATGTTGATTTGGATTGGCCGAGGCAGATCTCAATTCTTCCCAATCCAACTTGATTCGATTTTATAGGAGAAAACCTAAATGTTTGAAACATGCCTATTCTGTGGCTGATCTGGACCGATTCCAATTCGAAACGTATTGAAATCAGCCAATACCAATCCAGTTCCCAATTCGGGGTTTCTAAACCCTGACTACCTCCTTGACCGAAGTGTATGGATCATGGCAGACTCTTTCTGGTCCGACTTAGCTGGTTTTTAAAGGTTGTGGTTCAGCTTTATAGAGGATCCCCAACTGCCTCATTGGTGTCGGTCCAAAGTGACTGTGTAGAGTACCCTGTTTACTCAGAAAACCCTCTCTCATTACAAAAAATACCAATTCTATTAAGTTAATTAGACTCATTATTTTATGCACTTTGACTTCATTTTTTGGACTTATTCCCTCTATCGTTCGAGCTGAAATTTGATTTCCTGTCTTACTCTCCCATTTCGATTAGGTACAACCAAGGGTGTCATTAGTTCGTTTTTTCAGTTTGGTGATACAATAATTGATATCGAACCGGTATGAAATAATTTTCATAACCTCAAACCTAAACCCGTGTTGAACTAGTTTTAGTTTTTTCACTTCCTATTCAGTTTGTATACGATCACGGTGTTGGCAGTCATAGGATCATCTTTTGGCCCACCCAATTCCATAGGGATTGAAAAGTTCAAAGTTAAATTTTCATGATCACCTCCATTTTTCTCCGTGGGAATCCAATAAGTAATATACTTGGGGTTTGGTATACTCTTGTCCCATAAAAAATTATGGGAAAGAAATAAGAAAAGAGAAAAATATCTTTTTTCCATCCCATGGAAAAAGGAAACCATCCCATACTCGAATGCGTAGCGGAAAGAGATCGATTCAGGTTTCTTTCACATCCCATGGTTACCAAATAATTAATAAAACTTAATGAATAAAGTAAACTTTAACATTTGCTAACTTGTAGAGCCCCAAGTGTTGCTCCTCCTTCAGATAATGGTTCTTCCCCTAACGAGCACTTCAAAACAACCCTAACTTGACTCTCCTTGATGGAATTGAAGATCCACAAGCCAAACCAAAACCTCTTCTCAAAGTATAGGATTCAATCCAAAAAAACTAGGGTTTCTAAAACCCTAAAACAGCTTCACCACTCAAGAGAGCAAGAGAGAAGCGACAGGAGAGAGAATTAGGGTTCCACAAGGGGGCAGAAAATTTGTCCAGCCTATGCTAGTCGTCCCCCTTTGTGTGTGTTTATATAGATGTGACTTTAAAGAGGCTCCTAGTATTCCCAATGATAGTCTGACACTCTCTCTCCTATTTGACTTAAAACACTAATGGGCTTCCTTGATGGGCTTCTAATTAGTGAAGAAACAGAATCTAAAAGGAAAATAAAAGTAAATTAAATTTTAATCATTAATGGACAGTTAAATATTGTATGCATTAAGCCCATTTTAAATTAAATTAATTAATTATTAATTAACAAATCTCAAAAAGACCCTTACATAACAATTATGCATCAACCCTCTACTAAACAGCATCATCATCATGGAATCTCGGGCATTTACAACAGCACTGTCATACATCATTCCATGGTGCATGTCCATATCGTATCGTCTGTGTACGTGATTGGAATCCGCAAAACATGATTAATCATTTAATCAAACATAAATATAATATGTCATTTTATGTGAAAATATGTTTGGCAAACCATTTACAAACAGTATAGGATCCTGATTCTTATCTGACCATCCACAGACTAATTCCCCTTGATATTCCTTAATCGAGCAGTGGAGTCCATGTTGAGTGACTCTTTCATTCACTAATATTTAAGCATTCCCAAAATACTGACTTTGGTTCTCTTGACCCTCAGTCATTAGTGAACCAAAGAATACGTTCACATTATGCAGTGTCAAGGCCCTATCAGCTATTTAGTCTTAGGGACGCATGTCTATCCCAAACTTACATCTGATAGCAATAAATGAGGGAATAAAAAAATAAGATTCTTCACCAATACATACTCATGTGTGTACTCGTATTTGTACCCCAACATCAACATGTCTAGGCATACCCAATGCGACGACCATATGATATGAGTGCCTAGCCCAAACCCTAGTCGTGACTACCAATTTAAAGTGAAACTTATGGACATACATTGCTCAAAAAGTTTATATTGCATGTGATTATATTAAACCAAAATGTATGAAATGTTTGATATAAAGTAAACCGGGTTGAACCGAGTTTGATGGAAATACAAATCCAATACTCGGTAATTTGGTTCAAATTTAGTTTAGATGGAGTAACCTACTTAAACAAATACAATTGGGAAGGGAATTACAATCTCATGAAGATTAATGTTTCAATAAGAGATGGTTTTTAGTCAAGGAGTTAGAGAGAATCAAAATTCTTCTCAACCTGATGGAAAGGATTCGACATTTAACAATCCCTTACTTTGTGGAAGTGAGGGGTTAGATAGGAGGAGGTTACGTTCCCTTCTCATTCATCTTTTGAATTTAATCAAGATAGGATTGAAAATTTGAATATTGATGAGGTGGCAAACATTGAGGTGTTATTATAGGTTCACTC
Source organism: Telopea speciosissima (assembly GCF_018873765.1). Lineage (NCBI taxonomy): Eukaryota > Viridiplantae > Streptophyta > Magnoliopsida > Proteales > Proteaceae > Telopea > Telopea speciosissima. The sequence goes on from NC_057924.1 coordinate 43,977,145, forward strand.
ATCACTTTCTAATGAGTCAAAAATAAATGTACAATGTTTACTTCAATCCTCTATTGTAGTAGAAGTGTAAACTCCAACAAGGCAAAATCTATCGTATCTCCGCCTGCGTGAAGTTTCTCCCTGCAAATCCTTTTCGGTGTTATTACCATTATCAAACTCTTCTCCATTGCTTTCCATTAATCGCTGACCTTCATTATGGATGGTAACCCTCTGCCAATCCTTCCTCTTCCACCTCCAACTTCTCCTACTGAACAGTGTCTTTATCCTTTTGCAAAACCATCCAATACCCCTACCATCTCTGCCCTAACCTAGATTATTCCTGGCCTTCCTTCCTCTTCCCTTACTACCGCAGAACCCTCCCATATCCCTTCTAGATCTTCTTCCCCTCCTCCCCCACCCATTCTGAGGCGTATACAGACGAGGAAGATGAACCTCTGGTTCTCGATGATGAACTGGAAGAGCGCCTGACCCATAACTGGGAACTCTCTCTGGTTGATCAGGTAGTGGTTTGTAAACCATATCATCGCCAAGCTGTAAATGAAGCACTGTTAAAGGCTTGGAATCTAAGGCACCCGGTGGAGGTCACATCCTTGCATGGTGATCGTTTTTTATTCCAATTCAAGCACCCGTTAGACATTGCAAATGTCTTGGATGAAGGGCCATGGTCGGTTGGTGGTAACCTTATCGTCATGAAGAAATGGAGAGCTTCTAAAGATTGGGACTTCCAACATGTAGATTTTTGGGTCTAGTTTCATTTGGTACCACAGAAACTCTTTAGCCTGGAACTTGCCTGTTAACTCTCAAACGAAGTGGGATCCCTAAACAAGTTAAACTCTTCCGGCCAGGGGGTTCAATTTGGAAGTAGAAAAGTTTTTACGTTGTAGAGTGGCAATCAACATTCTCAAACCACCCAAACCCTCAATCACCATCAGGCGACGATCAGGCATTACTACTACAGTATAAGTTAAATATGAGAGACTTCCAAATTTTTGATATTTTTATGGAATGTTAGATCACGAGGTCAAGCATTGATGCTCGTGGAACTTCAGGTGGCCTAGCTCTTCTTTGGCGAGATGATCTCCAAGTTGATATTATATCTGTTGATTGTCACGTAATTGATTCAGAGGTTAAAATGCCAAGTGGAATAAATTTATTCATGACGGCTGTGTATGGAGATCCTGTTAAGATTGACAGGCAGCTTGTATGGGGTCGTGTTATAAGTTTAAGCCATGGTCGATCATCGAGCTGGCTTTGATATGGTGACTTTAATTCTTTTCTTTCCTGGCATGAAAAGAAAGGTGGGAGTTCTTCTTGCACTCGGAACATTGATCAGTTTAGACACATGGTCGACTCTTGTGGATTCTAGATCTTCAATCTCATGGCCCTTTGTTCACTTGGTCTAATAGAAGAAAAGGGGGATCAAATATAAAAATCAAACTTCACCGAGCTTTGTCAAACTTGTCTTGGAGGGATTTCTTCCCTGATGTTGCTGTTCTAGTTCAACCAAGCGTAAATTCTGATCACAATCCCATTATAATAGATTCTGAAGGTGGAAAATTCAAAGGAGTTAGGCCCTTTCTGTTATAGCAAACACCAACAAAATCACGAAAAGAAACAAGAACCAAGCAAAAGAACATAGAGATATAACATGGTTCACACACCAGTATGGTGTGCTACATCCACGGGCGAAGACGAAAATGATTCACTATGCAAATTGGAGAAAAAATTACAATGGAAACTCTCAAGAACACCCAAATCGGTGCTGCTGCTCTCTCTCAGAAACCCTAGAACGAAAACCCCAAAATCTTCCTCTCTCTTTACAATAAAGCGGGTAAGGAACATAAATACTCATCCATCAGATCCAGATCTATCCATCGGCCCAAGCCCTCTGCTACCATCACAGATCTCAGAAAAAGTTCCATTCGGGTCGCCACCAAAAATGTCGGAGCGGGTCATTCTTCGAAACGGGTCCAAGAATTCGAGACTTACATAACACTTTCACTTTGAATCAGCTTGGTTTCGCCATCCTAAGTGCAAGACTATTAAAAGCACTGCTTTATCCCACTCCCCTACCATTTCTACCAACCCTATTTTGTACCAGAAGCTGGCTTTCAGAAATGGAACAATGAATGTTTTGGTCATATTCAGACAAAGAGTAAGCTCTTGGAGAAAGAACTTAAAGCATTATAAGGAGTTCCCTCGCTAAATTCACCCCATGTCCATGAATAGGAGGTGATGAAACTTTTAAATGAAGAGCTTGAGAGGGAGGAGGAATTGTGGCCGCAAAAGTCTTGCATAGACTGGTTGTAGCAAGGAGATCAGAATACCAAATTCTTTCACCTTACCATCGTCCGGCGAAGAAGTAAAAATCGATTTTTAAAGCAAAAGAATTCTAAGGGTGAATGGACCCAATTAGAGGTGGAGGTGTACCAGGCGATGATGGCATACTACAACAATATTTTTCTATCAGAAGGCTTGGACCAAGACTCACTCCGTCAGGCCTTACTTTCCAACCAGCCCAAAGTCACGGAGGATATGAACCACAGGCTATGTGCGATTCCACTAAAGGAGGAGATCCGGGCAGCCCTCTTTGCAATGGCACCACTTAAGGCACCGGATCCAGACGGCTTACCACCTGCTTTCTTTCAGAAATATATTGAGACTTTCACACAGGAAGATATATTCTCGTTTGTTTCAGATTTTTTTAGAAATTGTAAATTATCTTCACAATGTAATAAAACTTTATTGTGTCTAGTTCCAAAGATTCCTAACCTTGAAAGTGCAGAACATTACCGGCCAATAAGTTTGTGTCCAGTTGTGGTGAAGGTCATTACTAAGGTAATGACAAATCGGCTCAAGGAGGTGCTTCAGGTCTTAATCTCTTACTCAATCAGCTTTCATCCCCAACAAATCTATTTCTGACAATGTCTTCGTCACACACGAATTATTTAATTACATCAACCACAAAAAGACGGGCAAGAAGAAATTTATGGCGCTGAAGCTAGATATGAAGAAGGCGTATGATAGAGTTTAATGGGATTTTCTAGAATAATTACTTCTAGGTCGTGTTTGGTAACGCTTATGTTCAAGAACGGGTGTTTTTTACCTTTATCATTTTTTTTTTGTTTCTATGTTGAAAACATGTTTCTAGACTCTAAAATGGGGTTTATAAAACTTGTTCTAGAAACATTTTTAGAACAAAAAAAAACAACACAATTCCATTTGATAAAATCTATTCTGAAACACTTTTCACCGAATTAATGAATTATTACAAAAATGCCATTACTTGACTAAACTTACTTAAAATTAAGATGAAAACATCCACCATGATCATGTATGACTATCCAAAAAGGATCTTGGTGCATTCGAACCACCATCCCATTAGAACATGCTTGAGACATGCTCATGTTCCAAGTGCTCTACCAATTTGAGCTAAAGACCGAACAAGTAGAGTTTGAAGTTTACAAGTAACCCAATTCTTGGTATTCATTGCATTCAATTTACTTCTACACCTACATCTTAAGGAGACCATGGTTTTCTTTACAATCATAAGTGAACATCTCTGCATGTTGTGCTCGGGTGTGTGAGTGTGTGTATGGGCAGATTAGATTGCAAACAATGGGTTTAATCTGAACATGAAATTAGAGGTGATCAATCTAAACAATTTCCTGAAAATCATTTGCTTGAAGTTACCACATCTCGTGGCAAAACTTGGGACATTAGTCTCTAGAAATACTCGAGAGCACGATACAGAAATAACTTGCTTGATGGTGAGCTTGTCTATATTCCCAAGCTAATAAAGCATTTGTATTATTAAAGAGGCAGAACTTGAACACCAATATAGAGATGCTTGAGGGTATGATATAGATATAATCTATTTGCTAAGCTTGTCTGATTTTCAACCCAACAAGGGATTTGTCTTTGAAGAAGCGAGCCACAAGTCTATGCCATGCTAGAGCAATATTTTTTAAATGGATAATGCACAGGCATGGAATTCAGGACTGTCCGAATCATCAGACAATTGCTCATACATTGCTTTGGTATTAAAACAAACCATATAGAATAGGTCAAGGCCCCTTGAATGCAATTCAAGCATGCTACAACCTCTGATGAGTATGAGACCATCTCTTATCAACCCCCACCCCCACCCCCAAAAAATAAATAAATAATCCAAAATGACATTAATAATGTGCATTCTCAACAACGACAACAATGGGGGACCATTCCTTGCAAAATCTGAGGCAATTTGCTGAAAGTTCAATATAACATAAGACTTCAATGTAACAAGACATGAGATCAAAGATGTAAAATCCATTCCCATAACTTTAGTTTGCTACATGAACAGAAAATGTGGCTATTTTGACCACTGTATGGATGAGGTCATGGTATTTTTTTTGGACAAGTTGCCCGAAGGAGAGTTGAACTAATGACCACTTAAATTGTGAGGTGGATCTTTCCCAACTAAGCTACCACCTTGGGGTAAGACGTCATGGTCTTGATTAGCCATGTGTTAAACCCAAGAAGGGCAATGTGTTAATTCCTTCATTTCATTCACACACCCGAGCACTCACCTCACCCCTTGCTGCCCCTATACACACCCATCCCCACCCCTTGCTACCCCTACACACACTCACACACCCACACACTCACCCCCATCCCTTGCTGCCCTGCACACACTCACACACTCACAGGTCTGAATAAAAACAAGCAAAAAACAACCAGAGACCCAAATGTTCTTCCATTTTTTTGTTCCAATTTCACACAACAACCACAGAACCAGATTGGAAGACAAAAAAATCAAACAAAAGAGGATGCTATGGTACAGTTCTTCCATTAAACAACCAAAGAACCAGATCTTTTTTTTTCAAAAACTTCCATTAACATTACACAGAAATAACAGAGAACCAGATCTGAATAACAAAAAGCCAAAAAAAAAAAAGATGATTTTTCTGTACATTTATTCCAATTTTTTACAATTCTTCCATTACATTTTACAAAACTACCAGAGAACCAGATCGAAAGACAAAAAAATTAGAAAAAAAAAAAGAGGATTTTTTAGACGAATATGAGGAAGGAGAGAGGGGTTTTACCTATGGAGCTTGGATCAGTGTGAGAGGTCAGAATTTGTGAGTCAATCTTCGATCGTTGGGGAAAAACCTCTCAATATCTTGGATTTTTAGGGTTTCTGCAAAAATTAGAGTACAAGGCTTAAATCATAAGCAAAAAATTTAACAGAAGAAGAAGAGAAGAAGCTGCGCAGAGGAAGAAGGAGAAGAAAATAACAGACGAAGAAGAAGAATCTGAGCAAAGGAAGAAGAAGAAGAAGTTGAGTAAAGGAAAAAGACAAAGAAGATAACAAACAAAGAAGATCTGATGAGCAGAGGTTACCTGAGTTCAATGGAGCTTCGTTCTACCCACGCACTTCGGTTTCGGTCAAGAAGAATGGCATGAAGCAAGGAGCGATGAGGGCAAATTATACCAGCAGAGCTAGGGTTTCGTTGGAGAAGACCCTCACAGATCTCCTAGTTGGAGAAGACGATGTTGCAAGACTGGTCGCTTGAGCTTAGGGTGGCTTCAAGAATTATCAGGCACCACATTGCAATTTTTCCCTCTTTTGTTCCAGTTGAAATGTTTAAAACTGAAGAAACAAGGTAAACCTAGTATCGTAAAATTGTATTTTAGATGTTTTTTTAAACCCGGTTTGGTTCACTTGCACATAAAAGCAGACCGGTGGACCCAAACGCTTTATTCAGTTTTTCTGTGCCAGTAGCATAGAAAAACGTCAAAAAACAGAAATAGAAGCATTACCAAATGGGACCTTAAAGTTCAGTTTCTCCACTCAATGGGTACAAATGGTCATGGCCAGCCTCAGATCTGTCTCCTACAAGTTGATCATCAATGGAGGTATTCGTTGCACGGTCTTTCCTTCAAGGGGCATTTGCCAAGGTGAACCCCTGTCCCTTGCACTTTTTATATTGTACTCCCAAGCACTTATCAGTGTTATTACCAGATTAGAAGTAGCGGGCTAGCTTGCGGGTATTCGGGTGCACAACCATACAAGGCCGATTACACATCTCCTAAGCACTTATCAGTGTTAAAGGAATGCTTGGACATCTATAGTAAGGCAAGTGTTCAAGAGGTGAATCTTCAAAAATCTCTCTCTCCTTTAGTCAGAATACACCCTTTCATTTCCTAAGGTGGTTTTCCCATATTTTAAAAATTCTTTATGGGAAGAGCCCTACCATATACTTAGGGTTTCCCACGGAATTTGGGGTGTCCAATTCCTCTTTGTTTAAGGAGATTTCGGGTAGGCAGGGAAGTGTTTTAGTAGCTGGAAAAATCAACTCTTATTCTTTGTAGGCAAGGAAACAATGCTCAAATCTGTTGCTTCTCTCTCGTAAACTATGTTGACTCACATTTTAAACTACTAGTCTCTCACCATGAGGGCTTAAGCATAGTAGCAATAGATTTCTTTTGGGGTGATGGATCAGAGAAGAAGAAAATTCACTGGGTAACTTGGCTGCGACTGTGCCAATTGAAGAAAAAGAGTGGTTTAGGCATTAGAGATCCGTCTTTACAAAATAAAGCCCTCTTATCGAAGGTGGCGTGGAGACTATGGAGTGAACCGACCTCTATGTGGGCACAGTTTATTAAGGCGATTTATTTCCCAAGGAAGGAGTTTCTTGAGGCTAATATGGGATCCAATCCCTTCTGGGCGTGGAGAAGCATTATGGAAGGACGGAGGGTATTGGAGTTGGGACTACTATGGCACATTGGTACAGGTGAGAAGTTCAAAATCTGGACTGATAGATGGATTCCTACCTTACCTGGTTTCAAGGTAAAACATCCACCTATTTCTCCATGTTTGTTGATTTTGGTTGCTGAACTTATTGATGACAATAATAGATGTTGGAGAAGGGATATTCTGGACCGTTAATTCCATCAGGAAGATAAGGAAGCCATATGTTCCTTTAAGAAGATCTCCTGGTTTAGGGCAATTCTAAGAATGGTGCTTTCTTGGTTAAGAGTGCCTACCACATTCTCAGTAACGAATGGCTAGAAAATGAAAATAACATATCCACTACTGATTCTTTACAAATGTGGAAGGAGGTGCCTACAACAATGTGGAAGTCGATCCGGAGTGGCGCTACTCTCCCAAAAATCAAAATTTTTTTATGGAGGGCGGTTGGAGATGACATTGGTTCAGCATCTGCACTAAACCGTAGAGAACTTTTTGTGAACAAGGAGTGTTTGAGAAGTGGTTCTGGGGAGGAGAGACCCGAACATATCCTCCTCCATTGCCCATATGCTCATGTCGTTTGGTTTGGTTGCAACCTTCCACAACAAGTTACTGTAGGGGTGAGTCTATGTAGTGGATTGCAAGGTGGTCAACATATCTCACAATGGGTAGAGCGGCAGGGAAGGAGGCTCGTTCCCTATGTCCCTTTATTTGTCGACATATTTGGTGTGCATGGAATGATTTCCTCTTCACAGCAATGGCTATCGCTACAGGAGTTGTGATTTTGGCTGCTCATCAAGAATTTTTATCCGCTGCTGTACAGGCAGCGCTGCTGTATTGGAGCGGATAAAGGTCCGCTCATCAATCGTATGCTGAGTTCCATGCATCTACAGTGAAGCCTCGACCCCCTACCACCACACCTGCTGTTTCTACAACCTCCATATCTTCGAGATGGACACCTCCTCTTCCAGGATCCCGCAAACTCAGCTGTGATGCTTCATGGGATCCGAAGAGTAAACGGAGTGATATCGGTTTCTCTTGTATTCTCATAGCTACCCTTTCGTTGAACAGTTGTGTCTATCCTAGTGATGTCAATCACTACTACCCTTTTCTGAGGCTCAACACCAACCTCGACTCTAATGTCAACTACTATGGAAACTCCAACTCTCCACTTAGCCACGGTCATGGAATGCATATTTTCAGTTGAGTGACTTAAAAATTTGAATCAGTAAAAACATTCTCCCTAACAGAATATATTTCTTTTCTTTTGGTCATACAAAAATAAATTTTATAGTTTCCATCCTTTGATCCATTACTTTGTCTGGTGTCAGCTAATAATGTCAGCATTAGAATCTCTCATGATAGGATATGAACTCAGTTTACATCTGAATTGTGATGTTCTTATAGGAGGATAACTTTGGGACTATAAACATTGTTAAAGCTTGCTGGAAAAATGGGTTAAAGAGATTCAATTCTTATTGGTTCCATTTTGGTCAATGGGGCAATTACTTAATTCAGCTTACATCTTTCTAAATGTCTTTGGACAGACATTGTTGGCAAACCTACAAGCAGATAAGTATATCAGGTTTAGCTGTATAAGATAGCTCATAATATCTTAGTCCATGGTTTGAGTATCATATCTGAGTATAGATCTCACTTGCCACCAGGTGATGGTCTAGCCGTTAATAATAGGGAAAAGAAGGGGATTTTTTTTTAGAAGTCCATTAAAATATTACAGGGGAGGTAGGGAGACTGGGAGTCCAGGAAAGAAATGGACAGAGGTACACATCTGAGTTTAGTTCTTTCATTTGAACCACCACACAGTTTTCTGCTGAAAATCATAACCACTTTTAGGAATTAATGAAGTTACCACAAAGAATGCTGCTAACACTGGCCATGAATTTCACGTCCTATATGCAGGTATCCATGATGCTAGAGAGAAAGCCAAGTTGAATCAGATTGCAAAAGATCCAGATATAAGGGTTAAATACGCATGCACTCCCTAAGTCATCCAAAAATTTCACATGCACCCCCTGCTATTTTGACAATTCCACACGTACCCCCTGCTTTTCAAATTAATCTATATTTATGTCCAGCCGTTAATATCATGTGTTAGATGCTAACAGATCTAAAATTGAAGAATGTAATGTACATATAGCCTCGCTAGGACATAATTGCCACAATGCTCTGCTGCTCCGACGAGACGCCCACCTGCTACTCCGTGATCAGTTGCTACTCCGACGACCACCACCGGCTACAGGTAAAGTCCTGCTGTTAATATCAGATAGGACTACACATGTAATCAACCCCAGTGATAAGATAAACCCCAACAAATAACTCTCCAAATAACCACAGTAACTGTTTGTACCCAAATTCCACAAATTGGGATTTGGTTATATGTGCCATAGGGCCGTGCATTGCACGCTACCATCAAGGAGCTACCATTTTGAAATTTGAATAACCAAGTGAAAAGGTGGGATCCGCCATGACTATAGATGGTGGGAAGTTACAAACCCCACATGGCCACATGGCACATGAGATTAGCACTTTGGAGTGAAAGTGGCCCCAATACAAGGAAGCAAGTGGAAGTGGTGGTTATGGGAGTTACCAAGTGAATATCTTCTATATAAGACAAAGCCAAGCAAAAGGACAGGGGATCATCCAAAGGATCAACAAAACACCCTGCACTTTATCTTTATTTTATCCTTTCCTTTTTATCTTTCAGGATGTAATCTTTCATCCTTCTTTGTAATTTTTCCTGGAGTTAGGTTCCAGCCACCAATGCCTCATTGGCTTGTGTTTCAAGGGGCATTCATGTAGGCCTTGCTTGGAGAGTAACTCTAGCAACCATGTCTTTTGGCCCGTGTTTCAGAAGACAACCACCATCATCGAGTTGTGAGCTTCATCAATCCGTGGTTGGCAGAGTTGTGGAAGCTTCATCAAGACTGTTTTTGGGAGATGCTTGGAGAACAACTCCAGCAATCTTGTCTTTTGGCCCGTGTTTCAGAAGGCGACTGTAGACACTGAATTTTGTCACCCCCCGACGATGATGACAACAGGACACGGACAGACATCGGTATCTCTCTCAAGAAGGACTCTTGTCCCTACATCTAAACCAAATCACCCTAACATCCCTAAAATGACTTATACGACCCTTTTACCAAATGCGGAAGGAGGTACTGCTCACCCTCCCCCACCACGGAGGTCCCGCTAACCGGTTAGTGGGCCATGGGGGTCTAGGGGGGCAGGCAGCCCCCTGCGAAGGGTGTAGGGAGTCAAAAACCCAAAAATAAGGAAAAATGGTACTGCGCCCCCACGACTCCGTGGGCTCCTTCCACAGTGCCGTAGGCTCCTTCCCACGGCATCGTGGGGATGTGTATTGGATTTCCACAACGCCACGAGGGGGTGTGACATCAGCTTGCTGATGTCTTGGAAAAGTCCCCCACGGCGCCGTGGAGGACTTATCTGGCCAGGAGAGAGAGGGGACCCCTCCCTATAAATAGGAGGGTCCCCCTACCCCAAAGAATAAGCTTTTCTCGGGTAAGGAGACCCTCCAGGGCTTGTTTTGCCCCCTTTTCACCCTCTTTTCCTCCGTCTTTCCCTCGTGCGTATGTGAGTGAGTAGAGTTCTTTAACGTGGGTAGATCCTTTGGTTACCCATCCAAGCATAGAGCTATTCTATTCTTGGGTATTATTATCCCGTCATTGTATGGATAATGAAAAACCCCCTTCACAGCCATTATTCTGTCTGTATACAGATAACGAGAATCTCTTATATAGTCGTTACTCTGCCAGAAGTCTGAGTGACAAAACTCATCTCGTATAGCCTCATTCTGTCCGACAAGAGAGAGATAAGCCGATCGTCCGTCTCCACCTGAGCCGTGGGACATCACATATTTCGCACTCGGTGCGCTTTCGTTTATTTCATGTATTTCTTGACAGGTATCTGTATCTTTCCTTTTTATTAGTTTTGGCATAATGTAGACAATTAAAGTAACTCGTTTTAGTGTACATAGTAAATGATTTTTCTTTCTTTGTCATGATTAGTGCATCATAACTTAGCCTTACATGTTAGTATAGGATATATTATTAAGGGAGAATATTCGAAAACCAGCATCTAGTAGAAAGACCGATTTATCCGGGCGAGGTGGGTGCCTAACACCTTCTCACCCTCGTAACTTGACTACCTACCTTGAATCTCTGACCAAACCATATGGAATCACGTAGCCCTTTCTGCTAACCCCGGATGGGGCTACACCCATTGGGTCCTAGGCCCTAATCTTAGGTGGCGAGTCCATTCCTTTATAAAGCATGATCCCAATCCCCATGATGATATATCAGAACGATACGCCGTTATTCATCGAAGCCAATCTTTGTCATCATAAGGCTGAGGAACCCTCGTCCCGAGGACCATGGTACTTACAGTGGCGACTCCGCTGGGGATATGTCAAGCTTTCAACATTAGATGCTCTCGTTAAATGCAAGAATATTCTCCCTTATTTATTGTTTGTATGATAACATGTTTGGCTAACCCTGTTGTTTGTATTAACTGCAACATGCATAGTGCTCGAAGTGAAATCAAACGACGAGGGTACTCACTGTCGTACCTCTACCCCCGGGGAGGTGAGGTACATCATACTAAGTACTCTGAGATCGGATGATAGCCGCTTCCTGTACCACTTTTGTGCACACACGCACCGCATGGGAACACTCTTATCCCTATAGTTAGTCGTTGGACCCCATGAGTAGTCATGGGTAATTCGTGGCGAAACTACAGCCTTTAATATTTACTGTACGAGTTTAGAATCACCAGTGAGGGTATTCACTAGTGTGCTGTGGGATGCTTTAGCCATTCAAAAAAGGCACTAGCATGATTACTTTGAGATTGAGTGACCTACTCTCCAGGTATATTAAAAGAACCACGTACCCGCAATTTGTAACCACGATCGATAGGTATATCGGTTCTGTCAAGGGTGACCTTTTTCTGTCCTATCAACCCTACCCCTTACATGCATCATGTAGGAAAATAGACCATATATGATTAGGGTGCGACACAAACTAACCCTTGTTAGCTGTAAGAAGACTGAGTTTAAGGTCACTTGATGATTAATCTGGCCTCAATACGAGACGCTGCCCAAAGTAAGGAATCCCATAGTCTAGCGATAGTCCCTCGAAGAAAGATGGGAGCCCACTCCCGTATGATGGATTCCTACATGTCCCTCGAAAATGGGGCACCTCGTATTGATTCAAGATATAATCATCAGGAACCTGAAACTCGGCTTTCTTCTTTGTTTGTTTATTTTTCTTTTTTAAGAAATGTTTGGGCGACGATGGCATTTGAAGTATGGTCTGAGAGAACTTCTACAATATTAGAAGCTCCAATGACGACTTTGATTACTTGAGCCAAATAAAATACAAAAAAAGAATGATAAAAATTAAATACCAAAAAAAATGATAAAAATAAAATACAAAAAAATGTTTAAATTAAAAAAAAATATTTTACATACTCAAGTAAATTCCTTGTGACCTAAAATAATTCTCTCTGACTTATGTAAAGCACAATTCACATCAAAAGATTTCCTGTTACCCGCGTGAGCCCGTTATGACAATTGGCTAACCTAAATTGGTCTAATCCAATCCAGAGGTGTCCAGGACTTCCTCTTTTCCACTCAACATCGTGAGGCAGAGTTCGATCAGGCTTTTCCCAGATAGAATCACCATGGATTCGTTAGATAGTGATCCACCCGAAGTACGGTTAGGTCGAAAAATGGACCAATTACAGGCTGAGGTGGCAGAGATGAAGCAATTTGTGGTGCAAATCTTGCAAACAGTACGAGATATGTCCCAAGGAGGCACAATACCTGCTTTCAGGGAGCTGGAGCATGCTCAGCCTATGACTCACAGAGTAGTCCTGACAGTGCCTAGGGTACCCACCAGGATTATGATGGAGGAAGAAGATGTCGTGATCAACGTAACTCAGGAATATCCCGAGACTGAAAGGGAGCATATGATGAAGGAGAAAGTTGAAAAGCTTGAAATTGCTGTCAAGGACACGGTTCACGAGGAGCCTAAAGATAGCTTGGTGTTCTTCCTTGAAGGAAAGATACCCGAAGACTTCAATGGAAATTGGATAAATTTGATGGTTCAGGTAATCCTAAAGCTCACCTCAAAATCTTTGCTATAGTGGTTAAATCTTGGGGCCTCACAAAAAATCAAATGGGGTAGACTTTTCTGTACTCGCTTGCTGGACCTGCTTTGCGATGGTTGACACAGTTAGCTCAGGCATAGACTCAGACTTGGTCAACGGTGGTGAGAGCCTTTACAAAGCAGTACTCATACAACACTGAAGTGGATGTCACACGGAGAGAGTTGGAGACACTAAGGCAAGGCCCTACTGAAGGGTTCTACAATTTCATTATGAGGTTTAGAGAGAAGGCCGTAAAGATACGAAATCGCCCGACAGAAGCAAAACAGGTGGAGATGATCCTGGAGAATCTGTACGAAGAATATCACGATTGCCTTTACTACCAACACCTCAAGACTTTTGAAGAGCTAATGACCGTAGGGAAGCGTATTGAAGACAAATTGCTCAGAAAGGCATCTGGCCAGTATAGCCACACAATGCAATATCAGAGCCAAAATTCGGAGGCGAATATGGCAAATTCAAGACAATGTGAGTTCACCGATTTGGGTGAGGCTAGGTCTCTTGCATATGCTGAATTGAAGAAACTGGGACTTCTGGGCACGGTTCCTCCGCGATCGGTCAGGGATCCTCCACCATTTTGGTATGATCCAGATCAATACTGTGACTATCACACCCAAGAGGGGCACCCCACTGATGAATGCATTGCACTTGGGCATGCTATCCAAGACCTACTGGAAGCAAAAAAATTCAAGCCAGGGGCAAAACAATAGTCTGTTAATCAGACAATCAATACCCTCGAAGAAGATTTAGAAGGGTTTGATCCCACCTCCTTGATCCAAGATTTTTCGGTTCCTTTAAAAGAGGAAGTGACAGGTCAAAAGTCTCCATCAATGATGTTCGCCCAGGATGTTCATGAATCCTCTCTTCCTTCAACAACTGATATGACCAAGCTGAATGGGTTTGAAGGCCATGAAGAGATCAAGGAAAAAGAAGTTTTGGCAGGATTGCAATATCGGATTGACCTTTTACCTTTCCATCTCCAAGAACAGATCATGCATCATGTCTTACAATCAAGGAGTGAAGATTGCCTGGATTTGTTTCATGAAATTACTCTCCTCAACCGTGGGAATGACGACCTCCGAGGACTTCCTGTCCATCTAGATTATCCTTTCTTCAATATCTTTGGGATAAGAGACCTCTACCAGTTGTCTACTGAAGCCCTTTGTTTCCTTTTGTACCTTTGCGAAAGGTACGTGGTAGCATTCAACTTTCGTGTTCTAGAATTGTTGACCTATATGAGCCAGGACAAATTGCATCCAGAATTTGTTCCTCCTCGGTCAAACACAATGAAATTTCTTCTTCAGTTTCAGACACAGACTCAATGGCTCGAGCTATTATTCAGTTGTGCAAAATGGAATGTCCTCTATACCCTCCATAACCCTTATTGGATACAGGAGTCGCGAGAAGAACCAAATGCGAATTTGATCATGCGTCAACCTCACTGCAGCTTTCATTTTGGTACAACATTCAATTTGGTGGATTTCTTTAATAGAGGATACATAAAGGATGATTGGGAGAAGATAAGAAATCATTTGTGTGAGATTAACGGAGTCCCTAAGGAGCAGATTCCTCCAGGATAATGGGAAAATCCTTTTGATGCTACCACCAATTTTAAAAGAGAATACTTTTTTTACATTGCTAGCCTGCAAAGTGGTAGAATCGTCGAAGAAAGTTTTTCGTATTCCTCCGATGGAACAGGGGCAGACACTGATTGAGGATATCACTATCGCCCGAAGGTGTTAAACTACGATCATTAACTTGATGAGTATCAGTTTTATTGGCCGACTTAAAATGGATCCAACACTCAGCTCTAGTTAGAAGGGTGTTTTTCATGGTACAAACTGCATAGTCCCGTGACAAAGCAGTAACAGTACTTCACTCTTGGGTAGACAGGATCGCACTGAAGACATCATCGGGTCTCATCCCTTAGTTCTTTAGGTCTTTTCATTCAGTCAAATTTCCTTCTGTAAACTCATCCACCGTGTATTTTCCATTAGCCGTCAATGAATATGTTCTCTCGTCCATCTACTCGTTCTCTTTCTTTTCTCTTTCATCCAAATAATAGTTTATGATGATCTCATGACTGCTAGTTTAAATAAATAAATAAAAAATAAAAATAAAAATTAGTACCCTTCTTTCCAATATCAAAGTCTTGATGGTCAAAGATCTGGAGCTTTCCATAGATATGATCCCCTTCCAACCAGTCGGAAGCCTGGATGAAGATTTCATCTCATAAAGCCTGTTAAGGGAGGCCTCCTTTGGCCGCTAGTCATCTCAAATAAACCCTGAGACAATAAAATCCGTGAGGCCTCTAATTGTGCCTTAGCCGTTCCTTTTTTAAAAAAAAAGAAAAAAAGAAAAAACTCTCTTTGGCCCACCCACACCTCATTATCCATATGCCCTCTTGCTCATCAAAATGTCCCATTGACTTCTAGGGTCTGACCGAAAGAGGTCTCTCGGTGAAGTAAGATGTCACAAGGACAATGCAATTCCGAAGGATGCAAAAAAAAAAAAAAAAAAAAAAAAAGAGTAGCTCCGTCTCCACAATCAAAATTGGGCCAATCTCAAAAAGAAAAAAAATGATGATAACAAAAAGCCAATAAAAAATGAGAGTTAAAAAAAAAAAAAGAGAACAAGGTTCCACAAAAAAAAAAAAAAAAAAGACAGCCAAAAGAAAAAGAGTGCAAAAAAAAAGAAAAAAGAAAAGAGAGGACGCATTGGCTCAAGACATTGCAAATAATTGGACCATGGGGCAAAAATAGCCACTTTTCCTTCGGAGACAATATTGTCAAAATTATCAGGGTTAAAATTACCAAAGTCTTCAATTGAGACACAAGAGAGATTGCCAAACTTCTTGATTACATTACTAAAAAGAAGGAATTCCCTAACAAGTTCAGTTACCAGAATCTTGGTATAATTTTGGGAGTCGAAGTGTTAAGTCATGGTTGGACCCTAGGGGCACATTTGAGCCTCTACCATCCTTTGGAACCCAGTCCTAAGCCCCATTACAACCTAGTAAAGCCCTCCCGGGCCAAATGGTGATGAGACTCTCGTCCACAGCTTCGAGCTCACCCGGCTATGATGGAACTTAATCATCAAGGCTTTGACATTAAGGCATCTTTGTCCTGAACTACATTCGACCTGATCCCTATTTGGGGTACGTAGGCAACTTGATGAAGTGATAATCAAGTTCGGTCCTCCCACATGTACAGGTTTCCATTCGTCCATGTACAACTTTTCATTTTTGCTTACTTGCATCATATCTATCATATTTCTATTTTTTCCCTTTTCCCACTAGTATCCCTCTCTCTTTGATGCGATCCGATGATGTGAAGAAAAAGAAGCATGTCTACCAAGATCATGAAGATTTCTGAAGAGATGATTAGGGGATTAAATGCCAGCAGCATTGTACTCACCCTCTCAACCAGTAAGACGACCAGAAGAATTAACTTGTCACTGAGGCAATCTCTATCCAAGATAAGAAGGACAAAGGAGCATAAGGAAAAAGGATTTGTTTCCTTGGGGCAATCCACCAGGCAAGAGCATGTGAAATTAAAGGGGCATGTTGTCCATGAGGATCGACTCCCAATCATGAAGAGTCTCAACCTAAAAGACAAAATGACCGTATAAGTAGAGAAGGATGAATACTGCCTGGGATAAAATGCCATGACTCTAAGAGTGACCTATTCACCCATCTTGTTCGTACACGTTTCCCTCAATTTACCCTTTGACTTGCTTTGTCAAAAGTTCATTCAACACCCGTTCGATGTTGGCCAATCAATGCTCGTCGAGCCTACGCATGTAACGGGGATGTGAATAATATGCCTATGTGGAATTGTGCATTACTGGGTCAGAATATGAATAACCGTAAATTTTCAAAATAAATTTCTCTCACAAATGAAGTTGTTTCTTAAAAAAACAAAAAAAAAAAAAATAATAATAATAATAATAAAAATTAAAAAAAAAAAATATTTGAGTGAATCTCAGATTTCTTTATCAAGGTTTTTGGTAACGTATAATTCTACACTAAGCTTTTGTGAAGAACAAGTGTTGTGCAACACAAAAATGGAGAATATCTGATAAGTATCTATGTTTGTATGTGATTACTTTTCACTTGCTTGTATTGATTACTTGCATAGGGTTGTGTTTTCCTTTTTGCATGACATAATTTGCATTAGGACTGTGATTCCCTTTGCATGCAAAAAAAAAAAAGATTACTTGCATAAGATTGTTTTTTTTGTTGCATTTTGGATCATAATGCAAACTACCTGAGTTTTAATGATAGACTTCTTTGCCATTGTCATCATGGATCCGTGTGCATAAGATTGCATTTTCCTTTAAGCATTCCAGTAATCCGATCATGACAGCACTCATGTGCTATCCTATTTTCATCATCATAATGCCCATGCACTACTTGGCATCTAATGGTATACATTTTTGGATTGCTTTTCCATTTTCATCATGGCTACACATGCATAGGATTGCATTTTCCTGACCAATGTCTTGATCATATGCCATCTGAATTTTCATTTTTGTTGCACTCGCGTGCAACCTACTCAGTCGATCATGGCAGAATTCATATACAGTCTGGGCTCTGATCATTTAGTTCCATCGGACCCTCGTACTTCCTGCACTCATGACCAGTTGGACTATCTAATCACTGTTGAATTCATGTACAACTCGATCTCCAATGATTTGGCCCCATGTAGAATTTGACCAAGTCCTTAACTACTTCTGCACTCATGTGCATTTGGTTTTTTGGATCACTGTTAGTTTGATCTTTTGGTTATACCAGATTCACGTATGGTTCCGTACTCTCGTGCAATTTGATCCTTTTGATCCCTGCTATAATCGTGTATAGTTCGATAACTATTTGAATCTTCTGGTCCCAGCTGTACTTGCGTACAAATTGATTGAACCTTTGACCCTATTGAACCCTGCTATGCTTATGTATAGCTTGATCATTCATTGATTTTTTCAATCCCAGTATACTCAGGTATAGTTTGATCACTCTATGACCTTTCTGATCCTTGCTATATTCGTATATAGTTTGATCATCTCATTAACCTTTCGATCTCTGTTGTACTCGTGTACGGATTGATCCATCATTTGATCCTTCTCGTACTCACGTACAAGTTAATTGTTGAAATTTCTGACCTTTACTCTACTTGCATGTATAGTTCAATCATACCATGAATCTTCAGTCTCTATTGTACTCGTGTGCAAATTGAGCCATCATTCGATCCTCATTGTACTCGTGCACAAGATTGATCCAGTATCTGATCCCCCTTGCACTCATGTGCAAGTCAATCAATGACATTTTTAATCCTCGCTATACTCATGTATAGTTCAATCATCCCATAAATCTTCGATCTCATTGTACTCACATACAAGATTGATCCATTATATGATCCTCCTTGTACTCGTGTACAAATTAATCATTCAACTTTCTGATCCTCCCTATACTCGCGTGTAGTTCAATCAATCTATAAATCTTTCGATCTCCATTGTACTCATGTACAGATTGACCCATCATCTTGATCCTCTTTGTACTCGTGTACAAGATTGATCCATTATCTGATTTTTCTTGTACTCGTGTATAAGTTAATCATTAATATTTTTTTTATCTTCACTATACTCGTGTGTAGATCGATCATCCCGTGAATCTTCAATCTCCATTGTACTCATATACAAGATTGATCCATTATCTGATTTTCCTTGTACCCGTGTATAAGTTAATCATTAACATTTTATTTATCTTCACTATACTCGTGTGTAGATCGATCATCCCATGAATCTTCAGTCTCCATTGTACTAATGTACAGGTTGATCCATCATTTGATCCTCATTGTACTCGTGTACAAGATTGATCCATTATCTGATCCTCCTTGTACTCATATACAAATTAATCATTGAACTTTCTGATCCTCTCTATACTCCAGTGTAGTTCGATCATCCCATGAATCTTTCGGGCTCCATTGTACTCATTGTACTCGCGTACAAGATTGATCCATTATATGATCCTCCTTGTACTCATGTACAAATTAATCATTCAACTTTCGGACCCTCCCTATACTCGCGTGTAGTTCAATCAATCTATAAATCTTTCAGTCTCCATTGTACTCATGTACAGATTGACCCATCATCCTGATCCTCTTTGTACTCATGTACAAGATTGATCCATTATCTGATTTTTCTTGTACTCGTGTATAAGTTAATCATTAACATTTTTTTTATCTTCACTATACTCGTGTGTAGATCGATCATCCCGTGAATCTTCAATCTCCATTGTACTCATGTACAAGATTGATCCATTATCTGATTTTTCTTGTACCCGTGTATAAGTTAATCATTAACATTTTTTTTATCTTCACTATACTCGTGTGTAGATCGATCATCCCGTGAATCTTCAGTCTCCATTGTACTCATGTACAGGTCGATCCATCATTTGATCCTCATTGTCCTCTTGTACAAGATTGATCCATTATCTGATCCTCCTTGTACTCATGTACAAATTAATCATTGAACTTTCTGATCCTCTCTATACTCGCATGTATTTTGATCATCCCATGAATCTTTTGGGCTCCATTGTACTCATGTACAAATTGATCCTTTTTAGTGTAAACCCATGGACAATTTATCATCCAAATCATTATTTTATCTGGCCACTACCGGACTCATGTATGGTCTGATCATCGTGATCTCTTGACCACTTCTGCATTTGTTGGTAATTTTGTCATCCAACCATTGTCAAAACTCATGAATAGCCTTTCAGATGAGACCTGTCCCTCACTGAAACCATATCTTTCCCTCAGAATGACTAGAGTGTGTCGTTCCATAGGTTAGCCAGAACGACTATAAGTATGTCATACCATTGTCTTAGATTGAGCGAAGAGTGGCTTTCCACATTCCATCATCGACAGAATGATGTCTATACCATGCGGGCACCTTCACTGTGTCACAATACTTCTTCGGCATAAGGAGGGTCTTACCCTATAGAGCAAAAAAAAAAAAAAAACACCTAAAAAAAAATATTTTCAAGAAAGGCCCTGAAAAGGGGAAAAACCCTAAATATTGAGGAAAAATCCTCATGCATCATGAATTATACTAACTCTTGTTCAAGATGTTAGCGCCAAGATCAATCGAGTCCTCTTGCTCCCAACCAAGATCAATCAAGTCCTCTTGCTTTCAAGATCAAATGAATTCTTTCAAGATCGATCGAGTCCTCTTGCTCCCAACCAAGATCAATCGAGGCGTCTTGCTCTCAATCAAGATCAATCGAGTCCTCTTGTCTCAATCAAGATCAGTCGAGTCCTCTTGCTCTCAATCAAGATCAATCGAGTCCTCTTGCTCTCAATCAAGATCAATCGAGTCCTCTTGCTCCCAACCAAGATCAATCAAGTCCTCTTGCTTTCAAGATCAAATGAATTCTTTCAAGATCAATCAATCAAGTCCTCTTGCTTTCAAGATCAATCGAGTCCTCTTGCTCCCAATCAAGATCAATCGAGTCCTCTTGCTCCCAATCAAGATCAATCAAGTCCTCTTGCTCCCAATCAAGATCAATCGAGTCCTCTTGCTCCCAATCAAGATCAATCGAGTCCTCTTGTTCCCAACCAAGATCAATCGAGTCCTCTCAATTAAGATCAGTCGAGTCCTCTTACTCCCAATCAAGATCAATCGAGTCCTCTTGCTCCCAACCAAGATCAATCGAGTCCTCTCAATCAAGATCAGTTGAGTCCTCTTACTCCAAATCAAGATCAATCGGTTTATCAAAAGATTTCATCGCGGTTAACCGCCTATTTGGCAACTCTGGTAGAGTGGTGCCTTATCTAGATCTTAGGTCAAGCGGTGCCTCATCACCCTCAAATTTGATCTTTGGGCCGAGTGGTGCCTTATCTAGATCTTCGGTTGAGTGGTGCCTTATCATCCTCAAAATTCTATCCCCAGTGGAGCCCCTCATATTTGATCTTTTGGCCGAGTGGTGCCTTATCTAGATCTTCGGGCCGAGTGGTGCTTTATCTTGATCTATGGGCTGAGTGGTGCCTTATCTAGATCTTTTGGCCGAGTGGTGCCTTATCTTAAAATTTGGGCCGAGTGGTGCCTTATTTAAATCTTTGGTCGAGCGGTGCCTTATTACCCTCAAATTTGATATTTGGGTCGAGTGGTGCCTTACCTAGATCTTCGATCGAGCGGTGCCTTATCACCCTCAAAATTTGATTGAGAAATGCTCACAAGCTAGAGATTTGGTTTTTTCGAGTTTTTCTTTTGAGAATTATCAAAAGATTTCATCGTGATTAATCGTCTATTTTTTGCAACTCTGTCGCCTTTGAGCAAAGCGTCAACAGTACATGCTCTTGGTGACAAAATTAGTTGGTCTTTTGTCTTTACCCTTCGGCTGTTGGCACAGGCCTCGGCTAAAGAGGGATAAATTGTAGACACTGAATTTTGTCACCCCCCGACGATAATGACAACAGGACACGGACAGACATCGGTATCTCTCTCAAGAAGGACTCTTGTCCCTACATCTAAACCAAATCACCCTAACATCCCTAAAATGACTTATAAGACCCTTTTACCGAATGTTGAAGGAGGTACTACTCACCTCCCCCACCACGACGGTCCCGCTAGCCGGTTAGCAAGCCATGGGGGTCTAGGGGGGCAGGCAGCCCCCCTACGGGGGGTGTAGGGAGCCAAAAACCCAAAAAATAAGGAAAAATGGCACTGCTCCCCCATGGCACCGTGGGGATGTGTACCGGATTTCCACGGTGCCACGAGGGGGTGTGACATCAGCTTGCTAACGTCACCCACGGCACCGTGGAAAAGTCCCCCATGGTGTCGTGGAGGACTTATCTGGCCAGGAGAGAGAGGGGACCCCTCCCTATAAATAGGAGGGTCCCCCTACCCCAAAGAACAAGCTTTTCTTGGGTAAGGAGACCCTCCAGGGCTTGTTTTGCCCCCTTTTCATCCTCTTTTCCTCCGTCTTTCTCTCGTGAGTGAGTAGAGTTCTTCGACGTGGGTAGATCCTTCGATTACCCATCCAAGCATAAAGCGATTCTGCTCTTGGGTATTGTTATCCTGTCATTCTACGGATAACAAAAAACCCCCTTCATAGTCGTTATTCTATTTGTATACAGATAACGAGAATCTCTTATATAGTCGTTACTCTGCCAGAAGTCTGAGTGACAAAACTCATCTCCTATAGCCTCATTCTATCCGACAAGAGAGAGACAAGCCGATCGTCCATCTCCACCTGAGCCGTGGGACATCACATATTTTGTACTCGGTGCGCTTTCGTTTATTTCGTGTATTTCTTGACAGGTATCCGTATCTTTCCTTCTTATTAGTTTTGGCATAATGTAGACAATTAAAGTAACTCGTTTTAGTGTACATAGTAAATGATTTTTCTTTCTTTGTCATGATTAGTGCATCATAACTTAGCCTTACATGTTAGTATATGATATATTATTAAGGGAGAATATTCGAAAACCAACATCTAATAGAAAGACTGGTTTATCCGGGCGAGGTGGGTGCGTAACACCATCCCACCCTTGTAACCTGACTACTTACCCTGAATCTCTGACCAGACCATATGAAATCACGTAGCCCTTTCCGCTAACCCCGGATGGGGCTACACCCATTAGGTCCTAGGCCCTAATCCTAGGTGGCGACTCCATTCCTTTATAAAGCATGATCCCAATCCCTATGATGATATATCGAAACGATACGCCGTTATTCATCGAAGCCAATCTTTGTCGCCATAAGGCTGAGGAACCCTCGTCCCGAGGACCACGATACTTACAGTGAACATTAACATTAAGTTGCAAGCTCCATCAATCTATGGCTGACAGAGTTGTGAAGCTTCATTAAATTCATTTTTGTGAGATTATGCGATTCGATCGTAATGACTCCAATCAGATATTGATTGCAAATAAGCAATTTGATCTTCAATCTTCTTCCTTGCTTTGTCCATCGTGATTTGCTTTCACCCAAAAGACCTTAGAGCTACTCAGGCATGGAAGGATCCCCTTCTCGTCCTGGTTAGAAGTCAGAATGGGCCATTTTCAGCCTCTTAGAATAGGCCGTTTCGCTTGTCAAAACAGACTATTTTGTCTCAGTTTGAAGTTAGAACAGACCGTTTTGTCCTGGTTAGAAGCTAAGACAGGCCGTTTCCAATTTTGTTTGGGCCTGCGTCGAAGGCCCTGGCACGCCCGTGCTACCTCCACCATGTGCGTTGTGCCCCTATGTGTAGGTGTTGGATTTCTCACCAACACATTTTGGCATGCCCGATGGGACTCCAGAAAGCAAAATCGTGATGGTTTGAGGAAGAAGAAATGCCGATAAAGGAAATCCTTTCCCAAATTAGGCAGTGAGAATGTGCTCAACCAGGGGCAATTCTCGCTATCAATGAACACTGAGAGGCCGTAGCCCATCGACATGGGGCACAGTTTATGTCCAACAGAATTTGGGTGGTTCGAGGAGGAATGTACATCACCAAGCAAGGGGCAAGTCTTTCTGTTGATGCTATGATAATCCATCGTGCCTACGATTAAGGCCGAGATAATCCATTGGCATCGGGTGATCTGTCATGCTTCACCTACCTTCCTAAATCGAAGTTGATTTTCCCATTCCTGATGTAAGCAGCAATGGTTTCTCTTTTTAAAATTTTGTTTCGCCGATGATGCCATTGGAGAGTCAAAAATAAAGTCGGACCGAAGTTTCCATTGGGTGTGAAATCAAGAGCCAGAGGACCTTCACCTTTTCATGGCACCAGGCCATGGAGTCATGGTCCTTCATTTCTAGTTCTAGCGGCGTAAAATGTGCGTCATATCGATCGACTTGGTACTCAGTTTGCAAGAAAAAAAAAACAAAACAAAAGAAGAGAGGGTGGCAGAAATTTGCCGCATAGCCACTTTTTCTGCAAGAGAGTAGGTTGTTACCAAAAAAAAAAAAAGAGAAAAAATGGGAAATATGAGGTATACTCGGAGCAAGAGGCCGATTTAGTCGGCTCAGTGGAGTACGAGACATGAGTAGTTGAAGATAAATTTGGTTCTCTCTCTTCCTTCCATCATTAGAAAGAGAGTAAGGGACACGTGTCCTCCATCAGATTGTCTCTCATCTCCCCATTATCTATCTCTCCCCTCTCTCCTAAAACTCCCTCTTCCCTAAAATCTCTCCAACTTTCCTACATTTCTCTCTCCCAAAATTATCTCTCTAATTCCCTCCACATGCTACCCACTTACTCTTTAACCCCCACCACTATCTCCATTTTTTCTTAACCCACCATAACTACATCCCACTTCCTCAATTCCACTTCCATCTCGTATACTCTAATAACTAGATGCTGATTTGAAGAAGATTCCTTAGCGATGAAGAGATTAGAGTCATTTCTTCATGGCTCAAAATTTTCAATTGGAAGGTGGTAGCTGCATGATTTATTTTCCATTCCAGTGGATTGGTGCTGGCAGCCACATGATTTCTTGAGGAGATTACCCCTATTGTTGGATGTGTTCGAGGGGCAAATCCTACGACTTAGTGACAATGTGCCGATGAAGGAACCCATTCCTGAATCAGGCAAACCAGGGGCAACAATACCCATTCCTGACAGTGGCATCGTATTTCGGTCAAGAGGGCAAACTGGAGACCGATAAAAATATATCCACAATCCCATTCGAACTCGTGTGGCCTCGTTCAAACCGGATTGTGAGGGGCATTATTTGTACCCAAATTTTACAAATTGGGATTTGGTTATATGTGCCATAGGGCCGTGCATTGCACACTGCCATCAAGGAGCTGCCATTTTGAAATTTGAATAACCAAGTGGAAAGGTGGGACCCGCCATGACTATAGATGGTGGGAGGTTACAAACCCCACATGGCCACATGACACAGGAGATTAGCACTTTGGAGTGAAAGTGGCCTCAATACAAGGAAGCAGGTGAAAGTGGTGGTTATGGGAGTTACCAAGTGAATATCTTCTATATAAGACAAAGCCAAGCAAAAGGAGAGGGGATCATCCAACGGATCAACAAAACACCCTGCACTTTATCTTTATTTTATCCTTTCCTTTTTATCTTTCAGGATGTAATCTTTCATCCTTCTTTGTAATTTTTGCTGGAGTTGGGTTCCAACCACCAATGCCTCATTGGCTTGTGTTTCAAGGGGCATTCATGTAGGCCTTGCTTGGAGAGTAACTCCAGCAACCATGTCTTTTGGCCCATGTTTCAGAAGACAACCACCATCATCGAGTTGTAAACTTCATCAGTCCATGGCTGGCAGAGTTGTGGAAGCTTCATCAAGACCGTTTTTGGGAGATGCTTGAGAACAACTCCAGCAATCTTGTCTTTTGGCCCGTGTTTCAGAAGGCGACCATTAACATTAAGTTGCAAGCTCCATCAATCCACGGCTGGCAGAGTTGTGAAGCTTCATCAAATTCGTTTCTGTGAGATTATGCGATTCGATTGTAGAACAGTGGCAGTGTAAACACCAAGTTGTAAATCTCATCAATGTCGGATTTCGCAAGTTGTAATGACTCCAATCGGATATTGACTGCAAGTAAGCAATTTGATCTTCAATTTTCTTCCTTGCTTTGTCCATCGTGATTTGCTTTCACCCAAAAGACCTTAGAGCTACTCAGGAATGGAAGGATCCCCTTCTCGTCCTGGTTAGAGGTTAGAACGGGCTGTTTTTGGCCTCTTAAAATAGGCCATTTTGCCAGTCAGAACAGGCCATTTTATCTCTGTCTGAAGTTAGAATGGACCGTTTCGTCCTGGTTGGAAGGTAAGATAGGCCGTTTCTAGTTCCATTTGGGCCTGCGTTAAAGGCCCTGGCACGCTCACTCTACCTCCACCACATGCGTTGTGCCCCTATGTGTAGGTGTTGGATTTCTCACCAACAGTAACTTAAAATCAAACTACAGGTTTCTGAACTAGGGAATTATGCTGGAAATAAGAAAATCTGTAACTCACAAAACTTGGCCCTATAGGGTTGTTCTTCTGATCAAAGGTAGCTTGTATAAAGCCTAATAAAATCTCCAACATCTTTTTTAGACCAGAAGTTGCAGAGATATGACTCACACAAAATTAGGGTAATTAGGGCTGAATAGGGAGAAATTGAATAACTCCAAGCATAGGCCTTCAAAGGCCTTGATCTGTAGGTCGAGTGTCTCTTTTGGAGGGCCCAACAAACCCCTAAAAGCTTGGCCAAGACTGGTCACAGGTGGGGAAGATCTGGGTGATCAATCCCTACCCAGAAATTTCTCCCAGGTTGAATCTGATGGGTCTGGTTGGATGTTTTCTGATCTTCAATAAGCAACTCAGTTGGATGAATAGAGTAGCAAATACAGCGGCTTCAGATGGTAGCAATCACACAAGTAATATCAGAGAAATAAAGAAGAACAGAAGAACGTAAAAGAGAACTTATAGAGTCCCGCTCTCTCGGATTCCTCCTTGTTCTCCGTGAAACCCTCCTCTGAAGCTCTCTGGTTGTTTTGGGTTGTTTTTTTTTTCAAACTTTTGTCGTTTTTTTACTTAAGGGCATTCTGGTAATTATACCCTAACAAGGGTATAATTATACATTACATTCTTCAATTTCAGATCTATTAGCATTTAACACCTGATATTAACGGCATGACTTCAATATGGATTAATTTGAAAAGCAAGGGGTGTGTGTGAAATTGTAAAAATAGAAGTGGGTGCATGTGGAAGTTTTGGACGACTTAGGGGGTGCATGCCTATTTAACCGCTATGTGTAATGACCATTCCATGATGATGCAGAACAATACCGAATAGTTCTTCAATATCCATGAATTTCATATCCTACAAAGTGCAGAAACACAAAGGAAAAAGGCAACCCATTTACAAAAGAATATGAAAGACAAACTCAGACACACATGCATTCAACAACACAAAATTCAGAAGAACCAAGCAACCAGTGAAACAATGGCTGCAACAATGGCTGGTGCTGACAGAGGCACTCCAGAACTCTCCATGGACGGTGACGGTGACGGTGCGATCCTTTCGAAATCTCCTATTGCACCTGTGGCTCCAATGAAAGCCATCAAAACCAAAATGTAGATGGTGAAGACGATGGCCAACTTGCAGTTCTCCATATCTTACTATACCCCTCAGCTGCTTAAAATTGCGAAGAACTAAATGCCTAGAGAACAAGTATTCTTTAGAAATGGGTTTTGAATTCTGAGAGAGAAAGGAGAGGTTCCATGGTTTTAAAAGAAAGTCTGTGGAGAGAAGAGGAATCTGCCAGTTCTTTAATGTTGGCATAACACCTAACAGAATCATTCGAGATGGTGGAGCTGTCAAATGTTTACAGAGTTCTCAGGGTTTGCTATCTCTTAACAGGCTGGACTATGTGTACCAACTGGCTAAGCCATTGGATTCAATACATATGTCCCTTATCAACATATGGAGTGATTCAGAGTTTTTGCACATTTCAAGTTGCCAATGATTTGATATTTTATAATTGATTCTTATATTCCAGGTAATGTTAACTATATTCCAGGTAGGTAATGTTGACTGTTATGATATGGTATGGACAAAGTAATAAAGGGTAAAATAGTCAAAATTCATGTTGATTTGGATTGGCCGAGGCAGATCTCAATTCTTCCCAATCCAACTTGATTCGGTTTTATAGGAGAAAACCTAAATGTTTGAAACATGCCTATTCTGTGGCTGATCTGGACCGATTCCAATTCCAAACGTATTGAAATCAGCCAATACCAATCCAGTTCCCAATTCGGGGTTTCTAAACCTTGACTAACTCCTTGACCGAAGTGTATGGATCATGGCAGACTCTTTTTGGTCCGACTCAGCTGGTTTTTAAAGGCTGTGGTTCAGCTTTATAGAGGATCCCCAACTGCCTCATTGGTGTCGGTCCAAAGTGACTGAGTGTAGAGTACCCTGTTTACTCAGAAAACCCTCTCTCATTACAAAAAATACCAATTCTATTAAGTTAATTAGACTCATTATTTTATGAACTTTGACTTCATTTTTTGGACTTATTCCCTCTATCGTTCGAGCTGAAATTTGATTTCCTGTCTTCCTCTCCCATTTCGATTAGGTACAACCAAGGGTGTCATTAGTTCGCTTTTTCAGTTTGGTGATACAATAATTGAAATCGAACCGGTATGAAATAATTTTCATAACCTCAAACCAAAACCTGTGTTGAACTAGTTTTAGTTTTTTTAGTTCCTATTTAGTTTGTATACGATCACGGTGTGGGCAGTCCTGGGATCATCTCTTGGCCCACCCAATTTCATGGGTATTGAAAAGTTCAAAGTTAAATTTTCATGATCACCTCCATTTTTCTCCATAGGAATCCAATAAGTACTATACTTGGGGTTTGGTATACTCTTGTCCCATAAAAAATTATGGGAAAGAAATAAGAAAAGAGAAAAACATCTTTTTTCCATCCCATGGAAAAAGGAAACCATCCCATACTCGAATGCGTAGCGGAAAGAGATCGATTCAGGTTTCTTTCACATCCCATGGTTACCAAATAATTAATAAAACTTAATACATAAAGTAAACATTAAGATTTACTAACTTGTAGAGTTCCAAATATTGCTCCTCCTCCAGATAATGGTTCTTCCCCTAACGAGCACTTCAAAACAGCCCTAACTTGACTCTCCTTGATGCAATTGAAGATCCACAAGCCAAACCAAAACCTCTACTCAAAGTATAGGATCCAATCTAGAAAAACTAGGGTTTCTAAAACCCTAAAACAGCTTCACCACTCAAGAGTGCAAGAGAAAAGGGAGACGAGAGAGAATTAGGGTTCCACAAGGGGCAGAAAATTCGTCCAGCCTATGCTAGTCATACCCCTTTGTGTGTGTTTATATAGATGGGACTCTAAAGAGGCTCCTAGTATTCCCAATGAGAGTCTGATACTCTCTCTCCTATTTGACTTAAAACACTAATGGGCTTCCTTGATGGGCTTCTAATTAGTGAAGAAATAGAATCTAAAAGGAAAATAAAAATAATTTAAATTGCAATCATTAATGAGCCATTAAATATTATATGCATTAAGCCCATTTTAAATTAAATAAATTAATTATTAATTAGTAAACCTCAGAAATACCCTTACATAACAGTTATGCACCAACCCTCTACTAAAAAACATCATCATCATGGAATCTAGGGCATTTACAATAGTACTGCCATACCTCATTCCATGGTACATGTCCATATCGGATCGTCTGTGTACGTGATCAGAATCCACAAAACACGATTAATTAGTTAATTAAACATAAATATAATATGTCATTTTATGTGAAAATATGTTTTACAAAACCATTTTAGAAACGGTACAGGATCCTGATTCTTATCCGACCATCCACAGACTAACTCCCCTCGATATTCCTCAATCGAGCAGTGGAGTCCATGCTGAGTGACTCTTTCATTCACATAATATTTAAGCATTCCCAGAACACCGACTTTAGTTTTCTTGACCCTCAGTCATTAGTGAACCAAAGAATACGTTCACATTATGCAATGACAAGGCCCTCTCAGCTATTAGGTATTAGGGACGCATGTCTATCCCAAACTTACATCTGACAATAATACATGAGGGAATCAAAAAATAAGATTCTTCGCCAATACATACCCATGTGTGTACTTGTATTCGTATCCCAACATCAACATGTCTAGGCATATCCAATGCGACAGCCATATGATATGGGTGCCTAGCCCAAACCTTAGTCGTGACTACCAATTTAAAGTGAAACTTATGGACATACATTGCTCAAAAAGTTTATATTGCATATGATTATATTAAACCAAAATGTATGAAATGTTTGATACAAAGTAAACCGGGTTGAACCGGGTTTGATGGACATACAAATCCAATACTCAGTAATTTGGTTCAAATTCAGTTTAGATGGAGTAACCTACTTAAACAAATACAATTGGGAAGGGAATTACAATCTCATGAAGATTAATGTTTCAATAAGAGATGGTTTTTAGTCAAGGAGTTAGAGAGAATCAAAATTCTTCTCAACCTGATGGAAAGGATTCGACATTTAACATTCCCTTACTTTGTGGAAGTGAGGGGTTAGATAAGGAGAAGGTTATGTTCCCTTCTCATTCATCTTTTGAATTTAATCAAGATAGGATTGAAAATTTGAATATTGATGAGGTGGCAAACATTGAGGTGTTATTATAGGTTCACTCATCACTTTCTAATGTGGCAAAAATAAATGTACAACGTTTACTTCAATCCTCTAATGTAGTAGAAGTGTAAGCTCCAACAAGGCAAAATCTATCGTATCTCCGCCTAGTGCGTGAAGTTTCTCCCTGCAAATCCTTTTCGGTGTTATTACCATTATCAAACTCTTCTCCACTGCTTTCCATTAATCGCTAACCTTCATTATGGATGGTAACCCTCTGCCAATCCTTCCTCTTCCACCTCCAACTTCTCCTACTGAACAGTACCTTTCTCCTTTTGCAAAACCATCCAATATCCCTACCATGTCAGCCCTAACCCAGATTATTCCTGGCCTTCCTTCCTCTTCCCCTACTACCATAGAACCCTCCCATATCCCTTCTGCATCTCCTTCCCCTGCTCCCCCACCCATTCTGAGGCGTATACAGACGAGGAAGATGAACCTCTGGTTCTCGATGATGAACTGGAAGAGTGCCTGACCCATAACTGCGAACTCTCTCTGATTGGTCAGGTAGTGGTTTGTAAACCATATCGTCGCCAAGCTGTAAATGAAGCACTGTTAAAGGTTTGGAATCTAAGGCACCCGGTGTAGGTCACATCCTTACATTGTGATCGTTTTTTATTCCAATTCAGGCACCCGTTAGACATTGCAAATGTCTTGGATGAAGGGCCATGGTCGGTTGGTGGTAACCTTATTGTCATGGAGAATGGAGAGCTTCTAAGGATTGGGACTTCCAACATGTAGATTTCTGGGTCCAGTTTCATTTGGTACCACAGGAACTCTTTAGCCTGGAACTTGCCTCTTAACTCTCAACCAAAGTGGGATCCCCTAAACAAGTTTTACTCTTTCGGCCAGGGAGTTCAATTTGGAAGTAGTGAAGTTTTTACGTTGTAGAGTGGCAATCAACATTCTCAAACCACCCAAACTCTCAATCACCATCAAGCGACGATTAGGCATTACTACTACAGTACAAGTTAAATATGAGAGACTTCCAAGTTTTTGATATTTGTATGGAATGTTTGATCATGAGGTCAAGCGTTGTGTTGCTCTTTGCGATGCAGAGGTTTCACATTGCAATACTCAAGGGTATAATAATGTTGTTGTTTGCGCTCGAAGTTTCCAACTTTCAGTATGGTCCAGATATAAGGGGGTTTATACCTGATCGGAGGCAACTAGAGAACATGCCATATGCTGTTACACCTACTTCCCACAATCCAAACCATCGTCCCATTGGAGTTTCTCAGTCTGGAAAACATTCTCAAGGTCTAGACGTGATGATTCATAGAAGGGGAGTTGACTCACCGGCGGGGGATACCTTGGCCAGAGAAGGAGCTTCTGAAACCCGAGGAAACCATCCAAAATCTAGTATGCCACATGGCTCACCTAGTCTGCATGGCTCACGTTCTTCACTATCAAGCCCCACATTACCAAACCCACCATAAACTATCAGCCACCAACCCAACCCACATACGCCTACCTCTTATCATGCTAACTATCCCTCTGGAGCCATTACTCCCTCTCCAGTTCTCCAGGCTGACACCTGCCCAAACCACCTTTACATTTTCAACCAACAAGCTTCCCCCGTCACTCCTATCAAACCCATTACTAAACCATCCTGACATTCCTCTTCTTTTAGGAGCCATCCTCCCTCATCTCTCTGCTGTTTCTCTCACTCACCCACCTCCAACAGTTACCCCTAACCAACCCAACTCCATACCACAACCTATTTCCTCAGTTACACAACAGCCACTTGAGCATGCCTCTTTGATGGATACTGTTCGGCAATATGAAGATGATAATGCAAAGAAATAAAGGAGAAAGAGAACGAAAGAGAGAAGCAAACACACAATTTAACGTGGTTAGTACTCCACATGAGAAGTCAAGCAATAACTTCACACATGAAGCCTACTCCACGGTGCAAGCTCCCCCATTCAACTTACTTTGTTGGGGGAGAAGTTGATTCCTTTGAAAGATGAAGAATACAACTTAGGATGGAAGGTACAATATTCTCTCAATATGATTTGATTTCCTTCCATTTTTATAGGAAGATTTCTTTCCATATCAGTGTAGGGGAGAGCTGGAGATTTTATTTCCTCAACAGTACACAGCATGCACATCTTCAACGCATGATTCTGGCTAATACTCCTATCAAACTCTGCTCCTGACTGGCTGGAATTTTGATTGAAGGACAGGAACCCCTGACCAGGCAACCAAGAACACTGTGGAGTATCACTCCAGTGATTGAAATTGATGAAGAATACCTGTGCATGTCTTCCTACATACCTGTCAGAAGATGGACAACTGACCCCTGCAATTGCATAGCTCATAGCATTATGTATGGCCTGGACTCTAGGTAATCTCTCTCCTCTCCATAACTGTGGGACCCACCCCTAGAAAAGTGTGTAAAAAAACCTCTAATTGGCATGTGGGGACAACGCCCTAACCATGGGTTAAACCCCTGTGCAAGCACCACTGAGATTCAGCCTTGCTGAAAGCTTTGGGCGATGTATTGGGTGATGCAGACAAAGCCCGGAGACATTGCCCATAGTGTAGAACAGTATATTAAATTAATTTTAAATTATGGGGACCACTCATATTGGACATGGGCACCTCTCATAGGTAGAGGGGAGTCTAAGGGACCACCTCATACCCCTGGACCACTGTGGACCCCACCAGTGTACCTAGAATGACTGAGAAAGCAGTCAAAAATGCATTCTTAAAAGGGGCCTTAACAGCCAAACAGACCCTAGTATGGGCTGGGCCTATAAATAGTAGTGCCATGGGTTCATTTAAAACCTTGGCTACTGTTCAAATCGTGGGGTAGGGGAGAAGAAAGAAAAGAGAGGAAGAAGAAGAAGAAAGAGAAGAAGGAAGGAAGGGAGGAGCAGCTCACACATCTGAGCTCTGATTTTGTGGCACCCAAGCTCAGCTCAGGTATACAAATTTTTGCCCAAACCTACTGCTCCCTTTGATGCCTTTGTTTTGGATGATTTTCTGCTCTCTGGCAGCCCAGAACAGTTGGGAACTGCCTAGAACTGCTCCAGATCTGCCATGCAAGTATGAAGCATGGAAGATCTGGGAATTTTAAGTAATTTTACAGGTCTGTTATGCTGGTCTTGAAGCCGAAATCTGGCCGTGCATGGCTGCACTGCCCAGTTTCACTGTTAATTGGCTGTTTGGAGCCCTAGATGCAAGCCCTGGCTACATGGGACCTAGCCCTAGGTGGTAGCAGCCTTGGATCATCATTTTACATCTGTTTCCATCTTTGCATGTAGCTAAAATTGAGTTTCATACCTGAAGAAAACCCTGTGATACTATTCACTGGGCTATCTAGGCAGCCTCTAGCAGCCAAGTGGTGGGCCCAGTGGAAAATCCACATGGACCAAAATGAAGATCACCCCTGGGGTCACCTAATACCCTAACATGCATAGGGGAAAGATTTGATCATAGCCCATAGCCAACAACCTTGGAAACTCAGCCAAATCTCGTTTTGAAATCTATAGGCGATGCACCCAACGCCCAGAGACATCGCCTAGTGAATGATTTACTGCTGTTTTGATGTTCTGGCTTTGGGGACCTCACCTAGTGACCATGGTACTGTGTGGGAAGGTGGAAAATGACCTAAATACCCCTCCCCACATCTGTCCATATGAGGGAATGCTTGGGAACCCAAGTGGGCCCCACAGGAATTGGAAACCCTGCCTGTGCTTAGTCCTGCAGCACTGCCAAGCTGGGGACAGCACTGTGAGCCTATTATGACCGAGGGTCAGGTACTAATATTATAAATGACCATTTTATCCTTAGACCACCATCTTTGGATGATGCACCGGGACATAGACCTAAGACCCAGTGCAAGGCCCAGAGGATTCCAAGTGAAAACCAACTGAACACCGGGTCAACCCAGTAAGCTTAGATCAACCCTAGGATCCCCAAAGATAGATTGGAATATTTAAATGACAATTTTTTATTTATACCTAGGATTTGATCCCGCGCTCGAGGCCTACAACCAGACTGCAGTTGGAATTGAATTTGCAACCGAGTTCTTAGAATCAGACCCAGGTGAGTGAAGTATTATCATATATGTATGTGTAACTGTGTTACTATGCCAGCAGTGAAGAATCTTAAATTATAAATGTTGTGTTATCTAATTTTGTTCAATTACTCAAATTACTACACATTGTCTGTCTGTTGATCAACACTGTGAATCTTATTTGATGATTGTGAATGTTAGACTAGATGCCGTAGTCGGCTTGGAAATGAGGCCGGTGGTAGCAAGTATACCCGACTCATACGATGCCATATAAACATGGGGTTAGAGTTTCATCACCCGTGCTACGCACCCTTACCAACGGGGGTTAAGGTGTTATTGGATGCCTGTGAGGGTGACCATATGTATATATGAGAAATGAAAAGAAAAGAAATATGTTTGCATCGGAATGGTGAATATAGGCTATAAGCCAGAAAAGAAAAGAAAAGAGAAAAGGGATGGATTGCCCTACAGGTTAATCACAGGGGGTTGGTCTGGCTAACCTTGGTGAACGAATGCGGGAGCTGACTGGTCCTCACCGACAACTCAATGGGTGTATCGCGGGAAGGGATAACCAAGCCCGCACTAGGGATACATGTATTGGGGATTGTAGTAGCACTGACCTGACTTAGTTGTATTGCTAGGTGGATAATAATTAATCTGGACTTGTATATCATGTAGGATCATGTGGATTGCGGTTGCACGTGCATGCATGATGATATGATTTGCTCACGAGCTCGGTGGGGCTCACACTTTGTTATACATGTCTTTCTTAGATGATTCTGCAGGTGGATGCCACTGTGGCCTGGAGGCTCATTACGAGGAGGGGAGCCCTGGTTACTTTGATGATATTGGTGTGGACTCCAATGGAGGTCGTGCCAATGATGCGTGCATTCTCGGTGGTCATTGATGAAGACCGTTGAGGAGTGCACTTGATGGTTTTTGTCTTGGAGGCTCCTTTTTGTTTCTGTTAGGAGTTTATCCCCGGTTTGCTGGTGGTACAGTTTTAGTTCTTTTTCTTTTTGGGGTTGAGTTATCTCACCCTGTATATATATAAATATGTATATATTTCAGTCTTTCAGTTTTTGTCGGCTTTGTTTCTCTTTGTGGGTTGTATCTGGGTGGGAATGTTTAAGAAGACTTTATATATATACATATCACCTCATTCCCGTAATGCTACGCTTTCTCTTTGATTATTACAATTGTAGTTTATCTGCAGCACTCTGATCTTACCTGTAGTAATGTGATGAATGTGGGACCGTGAATGTAATAACTGCTTCTAGATCCGTGGGATTTGGCAGATTGCCGTTACGTAATTCGGGTAACCTACCTAATCTTCCCAGGGGATGGTTTGGGGTGTGACAGAGCTTGGTATCAGAGCATGAGGCTCTTCTTACATTCACAGAGTGCAGATTAGGGTTAATAAGCTACCAACATTAAAACGAGTAACAATTAAAAGCTACAGGGGAGGTAGATGCAATTAAATAGAAGATGCTAATTTCCATTAAATTTAAAGACAACTGTGGCTGAGCCACTACATAAGCTTGATTGAAAGTATTACTTTGAATGTTCACATAAGCTGAAGGAAAAAAAAACTACATACATCTCGAACAAGGAAAAAAAGTACATAAGCTAAAAAGAAAAGATATGTCTGAACCACGTAGCACTGAGTCAGAAGCTGGCTGAAAGAAACTACTCCAGCGGAGGCAAGTCGCCCGATGGAGGCTGTGACTGGCGCGAGTCAACACGGTAGAACCTGTCCCAGAAGTCCAGGCACTGCTCTACGGACACTACTCTGCTCTCCAATGATGTGAAGCCCCGATCCATCCTAGTCGACATATCAGTGAGTTAACTGCTGAGACCCTGAAAATGTGACATCATCTATGCCCACTCAAATGGCCCTGGCACCTGCGAGCTAGAAGCAACCGCCGCTCCATAAGCAGGTAAATCTGTGAACTGTGCATCAATGCCCTCAAAGCCGCCCTGCCCCTCACCCTGAATGTCTCCCTGGATGTCACCCTGCTCATCACCACCCTGCACCTCATCATGCTCCACATCCTGCTCATCACCTGGCATCTCCATCTCCTCATCATCCGGTGAATCACCCCCTGGCACCTTCATCTTCAGTATTGAGGTCTTATCAATGGGCCTGGATCTATCCTTCTCCATATACTCACCCGCCAAAGGAACCTCAAAGTGCCGGAAGACTAAGGTAAGGAACTTCCCATATGGAAGGTTCCCATCAGAGGGGTTTTGTGCATGATAAAGCATAACCTGGAGTAGTAGGTATGGGAGGTTTATGATTGGACCTCCTCTGCCTGCTCCCAATAGGCAGTATGTGATATACACTCTCATCATAAAAATGCTACCCCTGTTACCGCCCTTGGGGTAGATGTTGTGGGTTACACACCTACTAATGACTCGGGCATTGGGCTTATAGGAAGCCTCAGATTTGGGAGTGTCCTGTGAACCTGTTAATGCTTTGAAGATCCTCCTCCTGGTCTCTAAAGAGAACATCTCAGAAATATCAACATGGGGCTTGTAGTAACACCTCTCCCCAGTGTTGGGCAGCCCCAGAATCCCTGCTAGTGAGGGAGTGGTCAACCTGATATCCACTCCCTTCACCCTACTCTCCAACCCGAACTCTTGTGCCCCAAATGGCACCAAGTTGCAGTAGAAGTACCGAACCAAGTTGGGATAACAAGGTTCAGTAGGAGTCAACATAGGGGTCCAACCCAAGGTGTTGAACCTAGTAAAGAGACTGTATTGATGGAAGTCATCCACTTGGACCACCCGACCATTGACTATCTTGAGGGACTTAAACTTGTCCCAAACCTTAAAATGCTCATACCTAGAGAAGAGGAATCGGTCAAACTCGGGTTCCTCCGAAGATGAATCGTCCCTAGGTGAAGAGGGAGGCACCGTAGATGATGATGAAGAAGAATGATCGCTCTCAATTCGTAACCTCTTGCGGGCTACCGATTTCCTAGCCGTGCGATGACTTGTAGACATTGGGCTACAAAAAGAGAAGGAAAAAAAAAAGTTAGGGTTATGGGAAAATAGGTAAAACCCTAGCTAAAACAAGAATAAACTAAGAAAAGATTTAATGTGGAGAAAATGATTAAGAAATCTTACCTTGGCTCTTGTGGATTCGCGAAAGACTTGAAGTAATGTGAGGAATTGGTGTGGAAATAGTCACACTACCCTCCAAAGAGTTTTCCTATGTGTTTAGAGAAGTTTAGGAAAGGGATGGTACAAAATGGGCCCCTCTCGGACTCATATACCTGTGGCCCGATTCTCTGGGCGATGGCACTGGGCGATGCATCCAACGCCCAGAGACATCGCCTAGTGATTATATTTTTGCTAATTTTGTGTTTTGACACATAGGAACTTGGATGTTACCTAAAATAACCTTAATAAACATGAAAATATAAAATTTTATCAAATAATCAAAACAAAAATAATAATATAAAATAAAATATATATTGATGAATGAAATAATTCACTTATTGCTTAATAACCCATATAGGGGAAAATAGCCATCACTTGGGAGGTTCTAGTACAAGAAAAATAGGAATTTAAAATTTTATTTTATGCCTAAATATTTAATGATAGATAAATACATATATGCCTATAAGAAACAATTTGTATGTGAATAATTAATATTATGTGCTTGATACTGTGATGTACAAACTGAGTGGAGTGATGCTATGCAAAACCAAACATAGGTATGTAGGTATGTTGTAATACGTATTTACGACGTGTAGGGAGCGCAGATCTTACCCTATCCAAAGACTAGGTCAGCCAAGAGTAGGATCTAGTAGGTTATCTCGCCAATCAAAACTCTTTAGACGCTAAGGTACCTCGAGCCAACCCAATTATATTCTCATTATTTATAGTTATCTGAATTTTAGTAGACATGCACTTAATTCCTTTAATTAAGTATAACCTGATGCTTAGAACCATTTTCTATGACAAGACCCATTACCTCAACCAAGGCTGGAGATCCCAGCATCATGATCTATATTAGACAACTATGAGAGAGACTGAGATGGATACGACTAGTACTGCCCCGAGCCGAGAACCGGGTGGACTTTTATCTAGCCCTTGCTGCCATTAGTGGACCAGGGGAGCGAGACTTTTATATGTCCTTAGCTGAAGAAGTAAGAGCCGACATAGAGTACCTACTTGCAATGGAGTTTGTGACTAGAAGGAAGTTGGAATTGCTTGTCTGTTAGACCAGGTAAATAATTAAAAGTCTTTTACTTAAAAATTTGAAGACTCTAATAAAGTGTCATGCATAGCATATCATTACATAAAATGTTTACGAAAGGGAAACTAAACACAAAGTGAAAGAAACACCTCATAATAAATAAAGATGACATATCTAACAATCCACCTTACTAGTGCGGCTCATGAAGATCACTAGAACTATGGACTAGGTTTGTACCTGCACTAACATGCCCCTCTTTTCAGAGAAGCAACGATGGTCAACACAAGAAGAAGTTCATGTGGTGGTTGCAAAGGAAAACAACCACATATTATACTGGAGGTTGAACTGCCAAATGGGACTGAGGCTCAAAATTCTAAAGCATCGGTTGCTTTGTCAGAGGCACCAGCGGCTGCACAAGCCACTGCTGTAGCACCTCAGCCAAATGTGGTAGCCGGCGATGTAACTGCATTCATGACCACTATGATGCAGACCATGCAATAATAACAAGAATTGCTTGGTCAGATGTCCACACAATTTGCAACCATGATGCATGAACGTGCGGTACCACCACCACCACCACCCAACCGGCCCGTACTATTTCCACCACCTATGCCTCAGCACCTAGCGGAGAACTCTACCACCAAAGTTATGGAGAGATTTAAGAAACTCCAACTGCCTGCGTTTTCTAAAATAACTTCCAAGGCAATGCAGCCAGAACGGTGGATTAGTGCCCTAGAGAAGGCATTTGAAGTACTTAAGTGCACGGACGCACAGAAGCTAATATGTGCGGGTTATTAGTTGCAGAATGAAGCCAAAGCTTGGTGGAAAGTTACTAAGCCTAACTTGGAAGCTACTCACCCGAATCCCACGTGGGAGCAATTTAAAGAAGTTTTCTTCAAGAACTACTTTCCAGAGAGTTTCAGGGACAGGAAAGAAGCTGAGTTCACTGCACTGGTGCAAGGGACCAAGTTAGAGTTGGATTACCAACAACGGTTTGAAGATTTGTTCCATTTTGCTCCAGAGCACCTGAAAGGGGAAGTTAGTAAGGCAAAAAAATTCGAGAAAGGACTCAAGATTGAGATCGGATCAGTATTGTCAATCATGGACATCCAGGATTATGCTCAGATGGTCGACAAGGCAAAGACGATGGAAAATAGATTTAAAGAAAAAGAGAAAGAGAAGGCTACGACGTCGCCTGGGTTGAACAAAAGGCCAAATTATTTTCAAACTTTTGGGTGGCCAAATAAAGTTTATCGAGGAACAAGTTCAAGCCCTAATCCGACTTCGTATCGTAGGCCAAACATGGGTCAGAACCCTTTTCGCCCCACTTTCAATCCACCTGCTCAACCGACTACGAGTCAAGTGACAATAGCAGCTTCGCCAGCCCGACCAGCTACCAGTTAAGTGAGCCAAGCCTCAACACCTATTGGTCCTGCCCCTACCCAAGTCCTAGAGGAGCGGGTCATTGAGGATGGCCCAGTCATGATGTTGTGGATACTGAGGCTCAAGATGGGGAGGAGGATGAAGACGAGTCCAACTTCGATCTTGCTGTAGAGGCTGTCAGGGGGTGGACTCCTATGCTAG
The DNA here is from genome assembly GCF_018873765.1 of Telopea speciosissima. Classification (NCBI taxonomy): domain Eukaryota; kingdom Viridiplantae; phylum Streptophyta; class Magnoliopsida; order Proteales; family Proteaceae; genus Telopea; species Telopea speciosissima. The sequence goes on from NC_057924.1 coordinate 44,017,087, forward strand.
TGTTTTAATAGACCAGTCCCCGGCTGCTCTATAGAAGCGGTACTAGTTCCCCAAGGAGGTTCGTACTTGGCTCCCAGGCCTTGAGGAAAAGGCAAATCACCATTGCGAGGGTGCGGTGTGTTTGTATGAGGTCACATTCATCTGTGAACTCCATCTGCCCATTCGAGAATTTATAGTTGACACCCTTTGCCACTTCACCCTTTCCCCGAGCCAGTTAGTGGCGAACTCATGGAGGTAGATAGTTGGCTTCTAGCTCTTCTTCGCTCAGCTTGATCGTGAACCGACCGCGACCCTTTTTACTTACTTCTTCATGCTAAAGAAGTCCTCTGACGGGTGGTACTACCTGGCGCTCCGTGGCCTGAAGGGGTCAATGAAGTTTGTCCAATTCATTAGCCATCTATTCCAGTCTGCCAAGAAGTGGAAGGATCGCTATTTCTTCGCCTGGATACCTGGGAACCCCTTCAAATCTGAGTGGGAGAAGATTCGGCTGAGGACCATGAACCTCATTCCTAAGCTGAGCCAGTATGACTAAGCTTCAATTAGCTTGTGCTTGAGAGGCGCACCCTTCGACGTGCGCAAGCTGATGAATGAGGGCTTGTTGGTTCGCTATAGCTTGTGCTTGGCTCAGGGTGAGTGTTCTTGATCCTCGAGGTCGGTCCTCTAGTGCTTATACAGTTTATGTTTTCTGACTCATCTTATCTTCTTTGACAGTGGACATCCAACTAGACTGTAAGGCGCTTAAAGCGGCTACAGTGGAGCACAACAAGAAGGCCCGAGCTGACCAGGCTACGGCGAGCGACACTACTCCGATTCCTCCCAAGCCGTGGAGAACCTCGCCCCACCCAAAGACCAGGGCCGTTCGGATGTCTGCGCCCAGACCTTGACCCCCAGCAAGAGGAAGGAGAAGGAGAAGAAGGTTGAGTTCATCATCATCGACCAAGGGCGCCGGGCCAAGAGGACAGCTCCATCCATGGGCACGAGCACGGGGTATGCCACCTTGGCTAACAGAGCTCGGGATATGGGGAAAGGGTCTTCCAAGAAGAAGGCCTGTCTGATGCCCCGATGGGAGATCTATAAGGGCGAGTCGACCTTCGAGGACCCAGCCATTGTGCACAAGTAGCTGACGTAGGGTTGCATCCTGGAGGACTGTAAAGCCGTACAGTCAATGACGGATGAGGACCTCATTTCCTTGCTCGCCCCTGACATGGTGATGGTAAGTGTGTCATGACCTTTACTACATTATGTCTTTCTCTTCATCGCTTTATCTTTCCTTTTGTTCTGACATTGTTTATCTATTCACTCAGGTTGTGGCCAAAGTCAGTGAGTCCCTCCACCGATTGGAGTGCTATCACGACCATTACTTCGGGGAGAAGCAGAGCCGTAAAGAGGCAGAGAGCAGGTGCTCAACCTAACCCAGGATAATTCTAACCTGGAGGCCAAGGTTAGGGACTTCGAGGAGACGTTCAAGGCTTTGACCGACAGGAAGGACGCCCTGAAAGGAGAGGCCATTACTGCCACCGAGAAGATCAAGTCCCTGGAGAGGGAGCTGGCAGAGCAAAAGGAGAAGGAGGGCACAATCTGGGCCCAGGCCGTGGGAGACTTCAAGAGGTCGACGGAGCTGGCTGAGTTCATCAAGGCAAAGTTGAAGGAAGGGTACAACTTCGGTGTAAGCGACACCGTCGAGTACGTGCTTGGTGAGTGCCCGACCTTCAACTTTTCCAAGTACGACGACTACGTTCTGCCTCCTCCCAAGTCTCTAGCTCCCGCCGCTCCTACTGATGTAGCCCCCCAGGCTCCTGATGAGGTCACGCCCTCCGACGATGATGCCCAAGACATCGCCCCTACTGTTGCTTATTTTTTCTTTTCTTTTCTCTCTTTTTCATTTTTTTTGGAATGTAAATTATTGACATTAATGAAATCCTCTGTTCTTCATCTCTGGTACTGTTATTGCACTTTGTTTTTAGTTTGCCCAACTCCCTAGGTCGTCCTTTTTTTGCCTTTGCTTTTATGGGTCAGGGGCAGCCTTGCTGCGACTTAGGATCTCTCGTGCCAACTCCTAGTGTCAGTCTTTACTGTCCCTTAGGGTCTTTGGTGCCGATCAAGGAGATCGGTCTGGGTAGCTCTATAGGGACCTTCATGCCGACCACTAGGGTTGGTTTTTATTGCCCCTTAGGGACTTTAGTGTCGATCAAGGAGACCAGTCTGGGTAGCCCCATAGGGACCTTCGTTCCAACCACTAGGGTTGGTCTTTATTGCTCCTTTGGGATTTTTGTGCCAACCTCCTGGATCGGTTTTTAGTGACCCTTAGGGACTTTTGTGCCGACCTATGGGGGTCGGTCTTTGTAAAATAAGTTTTTTGGATTTGAACAAAGGATTGGCTTGAATCTTTGACTTTTTGTTGAAGAGGGTTGTCCATACAACTTTATTGATAAAATTTTTTTAAATTTTTTGAGTTCTAGGGTTGGGGAACTTTGTTACCCCCTGGGTCTTCAAGCGATATGTGCCCGGCCTTATCTACTTGGAGATCACATATGGACCTTCCCAGTCTGCTGCCAGCTTTCCCTGTTTTTATGGTTATGATGCGTTGGTCTTCCTAAGACCAGGTCTCCCGCTCTAAACACTCTTTCTTTCACTTTTAAGTTGTAGAAGCGGGCTGTCCTCTATTGATAAGCTACGTTTCTCATGAGGGCGTCTTCTCTTACTTCGTCCAGGAAGTCTAGGTTTGCTCTCAACCCGTCCTGATATGTTCTTTCATTAAAATTGAGGCTTCTGAGTGACCCGGCCAGCACCTCGACTAGTGCTAAGGCCTCTGTTCCATACGTCAACCAGAATGGGCTCTCCCCCGTTGGTGTTCGGATGGTAGCTAGCACCTCAACTAGTGCTAAGGCCTCTGTTCCTTTTGCCTCGGTCAGTCTTCTTTTTATCCCAACAAGGGGTATTGAACTGGGTTCCATTGTCGGTGACCAGTACCTTGGGTAGGCCAAATCGATATATCACCTTGTGTTGGTGATAAAATCCCAAACATTCACACGCGGGGATATGCACATGGTGTGAATAGTGCGGGTGTGCCAAAACCTTTGCGCAGGTTCAAACGAGGCCGAGAACAACCTCATCTGACTCCTTACCAGGCTAGTAGGTTTCCCTCCTGCCTAAGTAGCTCTAAGGTCTTTTGGGTTAAGCTAATGACTACGGACTACAGCCCGAACTGCTATTGCTCAATGAAAGGGGAAAGAGATTTGAGACACAAACGACAATGAACTGAAATAGTAAATGCATTAATCAATCATACCTTATACACTTGTGAGCCTTGTGCGTACACCCCTGTTGCCCGTAGTATGTGACCGTACATTCCCTTTAGCCTCAAATGACAACAAGAAAAGCAATAAAGAATGCAGAACAAAACAAGGAAAAGTAACGTAAAGCAAATAAAAAAAAATGCTGGTTGTTAGATGTGTTTTTGTGTGTGCACCCAATGGATATGCCATCTCCCTTATATAAGATAGGCCCCAGCAGTTATCAATCTGTGCAACTGCTCCCTTTAAGGCCATCCTCTTCGGTCCATGTCTCCTAAACTCCAATCAGGTGTTGCCATGCAAGCCACCAAACCTACTCTTCCTCCAACTGCTGCGGCAGTGGTGGGACCCACCTTTGCTGCTCTCCACTCACATCTCTCATGAGACATGGTTCTGTGCATAACGTTGCCTGCATCTCTGACACATGGGTCAGCCCCCAACCATCAAGGTATAGCCATGTTCCAGTGTCCTCCTTTGATCTCGGGCCAACGACGAGTGTTTAGCCCAGGCTCGTCCTTGGTCCAGCCTGACTAAAACCAGGTGGTTTGGGCTATAAATAATGCCCCTCATAACCTCCTTGAGCGACACCATGTGGCCCAAGCTCAAAGGGGGTTGTGGCCAAAACGGCAGTCATCTCTAGCTGATCCATCGTGCGAAAACCCCACGCCGCTTCATCTTCTCGGGCCGTTAGGGTTTTGAATTTCAAACCCCTGCCGCCATAATGATGGCGCAAGTTCCAGCCCACCATTAAAAGCCCCTGCTGATTACCGAGGGTCCTTCAACGGAAACCCCTTCGCTTGGTCCCTCTCATTCTTCATTGCCCTTCGTCCATCTTCTCCCCCATTCTCTCCTTCTCGTCTTTGCCCAGCTCCTTTTCCTGATGCCATGGCCAAGAAAATAGAACCAACGACAGCAGAAGAAGCGGGAGACCTCCTGGCACGGAAGCATTTGCTCTTGCCCCCTTCAGTCCTGACCGAGGTACAAATCCCTTGCTTTGAGCCCTCTGTCTTTAGACTAGGCCTGTCCTTCGCTTCTCAACCCCATGGCTTGTCCAATTTCCCAAAATTTGAGTGGGAACAGCTGCTCGGCCAAACATCGGACCCCCTGCAACTCAAGGATAGGGCCTTTGCCCGCTTATGGCCCCACTACCTTCTAGATTGGAAAACCTGGGTTGACAGAGTGGTTTGCGACCGCTCTAAGCTGTTGATCAAACTCGGCATCCTTTATGCCATCCAGCTCTCATCCATCTCTGTTCCTCTCGACCGTCCCCTGCTCCAGGCTGCGCTTCAGTTTTGGTCATGGTCCACAAACACTTTCCACTTTCGTTTTGGAATAGCAGCCCCAACCCTCTTGGATGTCAGAGCCCTCACCGGCTTGAAGGCCGAAGGCGAAGAGTTCAATGGCTCCTCCCCTGGCCTGACCAATGACAATGAGGTTGAGATACAGCATGACCTCAAATTTACTAAGTCTGCCAGTTACAACTTCTACCTACGGGCCTACCGGGAGACCCGTGGCTCTGTTTCCCTTAAGGAACTTACGGCTTTCTTCCTGTTCTGGATCTACCGTTACGTCGCCTGTGTTTGGTCCAACAAGATTTCAAAGACCTACCTCCGTTTGACCAATGCCCTAGGGCAATGCCACGTGGTTGATCTGGCTTCTTTTGCTCTGGCTGCCCTTTTTCGGGGCTGTAATGACATTATCGAGTCTGACTTTGATTACGGTGGTGGCCCATTCTGGCTCCTCCAAATGTGGCTCCTCACTCATTTTACTGAACTGTATGCCATGCCCTCGCCACTTCCAGTCTGCCCTATGGCCGATTATCTATTTGCATCGTCTCCCCATCATGAACTGAAGACCCTGCGATAATATTATGACTTCTTCTCTTCCTTTGAGCTCGACCTAAGTGGCACCTTCTTCCTCCCCTATCGAACAGGAGAGGCCATCCTTGAGTAGCTCTCGTTAGCCATTGATTGCCCTACCTCCTACCTAGCCCTATGGGGTAAGTTCCTAGTCTGTCGGGATCTTCACATCAGAGTTGCTTTAGAGCCATTAGGTAACAACACCTATGGCTTTGACATGTATAATCCCCATTTCTATGCACTTCAATTTGGCCTCCGCCAGGCAATCCCCTGTCCCAACTACTACTCCATCACAGACTGCGAGCTGGATAGGATGATCTATTCGAACGTGGCTGACATACTCCATGCATCGGCCATGAATGCTTTAGTCCTTTCATAGTTTGAGCTACAGTTCTTTGTCAAGGAGCCCACAGCGATCGAAGACTTTACGGCCTGGTGGGATACATACTTCAAGTCCCTTCTCCCACTTCGGTCTTGTCACAAAAGCAGCAAACGCCCCCCTTCATCCTTAGGCACTACCAGTCATCAGACCACTGCCCCAAAGCGGAAGAAAGCATCAGTCTCCAAGCAAGCCGCTGGTAAGTATTGACCTTCCTTTCCTATTCTGCTACCCTACTTGTCTTTTGCTGACCGTTCCTTTTGTGATCCCAGCTAAATCCTTAGCTCGGCCCATGTCCTCCGTCCAGTCAGCTCGAAGCGATCACGGGTCCACACCAGAGGATGATGAAGACTCTGAAGACGACCCCCCTTCGATGAGTAAGAGGCCAAAACGCATTAGCCCATCAAAGGCCGCCCAATGCCAGGCCCTCCTCCCAAGTGTGTTTCAAGGAAGTCAGCCCGCAACCACTAGGCCTCATACCTCCATAGCAGCATCTCCTTCAGTCACCTCCCGCTCAGTAAAAGACCATACCTGGTCTAGTGCCCGTCTAAAGCAAGTCATCACTATGAAGTCCCCTCAGGTTGTTCTTACTAGCTCTTGGAAATCTAGATCCGCCTCCTACTCGAACGGCGTCTCTGAAAGTGGTTCTGAAGAAGAAGAGATTGGCACTGACATGCCTGGTAGTTATGATGTGGCTGAACCTAGCGGGTCCAAGACCCCAGTCCATGAATTGGCTCCTCCATCTCCTCCAAGCCATGTCGTCCCTGCAGTGACCCCCACGGTACGTGTGCCTTAGCCATAACGCTTGTTTCCACATCTTGCAAGTGCTGACACGTCCTTCTCTCTAGGTCGTGAGTCTGGAAACCCTTCTAGCTGGCTTGAGCTCCTCTGACGATGAAAAAGAGACCGGTGATGCCCCAAGTCCTGGATCTATTCCTACCCAGGTGACCGAGGCAAAAGTACTCCTGCACTCTTTACTGCAATCACCCTTCCGTGAGGCCGTGGGTGCCGGTAACCTGACATCTATTGCCAAAGCACTCTGCATGTTGTTGTCATTGCCAGACCTCCCCACCTCGATCAAAGAGTGGTTAGACAGAGCCATTACTTTCATGTTTGATATGACCACCTCGGCCCCCCTTGCCCTTCAAAATGCTCAGAGATATGAGGCCCTCCTTAAGGAGAGTGATGCCATGGATGAGAACTTGCAAAAATTACGAGATGATCTCAAGTCGACTCTGGATGAGGTGAAAGGAGGACAGGACCAGCTAGCCCGAATGGACCAAGATATAGCAGCTTTGGAAGCTCAGATCGCGATGCTACGGTCTGACAGGGCTGCCCTAGACCAAGAGGTTAAATAGAAGCTTCTTGGCTCCCAGACCATGTCCGCAAAGGCTACCTCCACCAAAGCCCAAGTCAAGCAGCTGAAAACACTGAGGCCAAGCCGCAAAGCCAACTTGGCCATGGCCAACAAGCGCCTATTAGTGATGGAAAAGAAGTGGAGCGAACTTCAAGGATCCACCCCTTAAGACTTTTTCAAGTAGGCCTACGTGCCTTCCCCCCCCCCCCCCCTTTGTTGGAAGAATAGTGATACTTGGTTTGTTTTCTGCTTTTGTTGTGTTCGGTCTACCCAGGCCGTGTTTGCATTTCCTTAGGAGTAAAGCCTGCTTTTCCTTTAATTCGTAGCCTTGCTCCCACTGTGTGATACCCTTGTCTCGTTCACCCCAAATCCCAGATCGTGGGATGAAAAGTCTTAAGGAACTTACCATTGATAGGCCTGATCTTGATGTATCCCTCTAAGTCATGTAGCTTGTAGGCCCCACCCCAGAGCACCTGACAGACCATCAAGGGTCCTTCCCATGTTGGGGACCACTTGCCCAGTCTGGGGTCCTTTGCTCCAACCGGGAGTATGGCCTTCAGGATGATGTCCCCTTCTTGGAAGTGCTTTGGGCATATCCTTTTGTTGTAGATGGCTGCAACCTTCCTCTTCTGAACCTGTATCCTGTCCAGCGCGGCCAAGCGCTCTTCCTCCAGGTCATCGAGCTCAACCATCATGGCCTCGCTATAGGCTGTTGGTGTGAGTCCCTGCTGGAATGCCACTTATGCTTATCTTATGCTAACTTCAACGGGTAACACTGCATCATGGCCGTACATCAATGCAAAGGGCGTAGTGGCCGTGTTGGTCCGTTGTGACGTCCTGAATGCCCACAATACCTCAGAAAGTATATCTGCCCATCTTTGTGGGTTGTCATCCATAACCTTCGCTAAACACCCCTTGAGAATCTTATTACTTGCCTCGGCCTGACCGTTACCTTACGTGTAGTACGGGGTGGAATGGGTGAATGTTATTCCTAACTCAGCTGCAAACGCCACCACCTCATCCCCAATGAAAATGCTTCATTATCGTACATGACAGTCTCTGGAAGCCCAAACTTGTGAATGATGTGTCTCTTGAGGAACTGGATGACCTCGGCCTGACTAACTCCCTTCATTGGCACGACCTCAACCCACTTGGTAAAATAGTCCGTGGCCACGATAATAAAGCAATGCCCCCGTATAGCTGGTGGGGTAATCTTCCCGATGAGGTCCATAGCCCACCCCCTGAATGGCCATGACTTGACCACTGGATTAAACTCTATCGCTGGTAACCACTGTATTGGTCCATGGGTCTGACATGCCCAACATCCCTTGGCGTACTTGACATAGTCTGCCGCCATAGTTGGCCAGTAATACCCATGGCACCGAATCAACCATCTCATCTGAGGACCAGCCTGGTGTGCTCTACAGATGCCTTCGTGGACTTTGGCCATGTCCAGCGTTACCTCATTTAAGCTAACACACTTGAGCAATAGGTCATCCTTCCCCTTTTTGTAAAGGTCTTCCCCAATCAATACATACCCCGTGGCCGTATCTCTGGTCCTTCAGTCAAACCCTGGCCCAGGGTTACTCAAGTAATGGATGATCGGTGTTCGCTAATCAGGCTGTGTGTTTTCAACGTGGTTGACCTCCAGGCAGCTACCTCATAGATCGCAGACCGTGCCTGCCTTTTGATGATGATGGTTTTTTCTATAATGCCTTCTGGTAGATCGATGCCAGATGCCATCTGTGCTAACCAGTTCGAGGCCTGATTCCTTGATCGTGGGACGTGGCGAACCACTACGTCCTGGAATCCCTCGATTAACTAATTGGCCTGCACAAGATAGTCCACAAAGTGTTTGCTCTCACACTGATATTCCCCGGCCAGCTGGTTGATCACTAGCTACGAGTCTCCGATGATCTCCACGGTGTCAGCCTTAAGGTTGAGAAGCAGGCCCAGCCCTAGTATGAGAGCCTCGTACTCGGCCTGGTTGTTTGAACAAGGGAAGTCGAGCCGAAAGGCTACTTGAGTCTCTATTCTTTCTGGTGACCGCAAGACAACCCCTGCCCCGGTGGCCTGCTCGGTCTTGGACCCATCGAAGAAAAGCTTCTATGGCTTTAGGCCGACAAGAGGGACCTCCATCATCTCCCTGGCGGTCTCCATGGGAGGATGATCCACAAGGAAGTCTACCAACGCCTCTCCCTTGACTGCCTTCTGGGGCACGTACTGGAGGGCAAACTTAGTGAGGGCGAGAGTCCATTTTCCAACCCTTCCCCTAGAAAATGGGTGCGTAAGCATGTACTTAATGACATCGGTCTGGCAAACCACATCCACCGTTGCTGGCAAGAGATAGTACCTAAGTGTGCTGTAAGAGAAAAATAGTGCCAAACACAGCTTTTCGATCACGGGGTACTTCTGTTCCACTTCCGTCAAGGCCCCGCTTAGGTAGAACACTGCCTGCTCTTTCCTGGCCTCATTGTCCTGTGCAAGTAAGCTCCCTATTGAACCTTCCATTGCGAACACGTACAATTTTAGAGGTACCCCTTTCCTTGGAGGCATTAGGATTGGAGGCCTTATTAAGTAAGCCTTTATTCGGTCGAACGCCTGCTGGTGGGTATCGTCCCATCTAAAGTCTTCGTCGGCCTTTAACTTTAATAGCGAGGAAAAAACCCTTGTCCACCCTGCGGAGTTGGTAATAAAGCGTCTAAGGAAGTTTACCTGTCCCAGAAGCTTCTGTAGCTCCTTTTTGTTTGTAGGCGGCCTTGCCTCCTGGATGGCCTTAGCTTTATTCTTGTCTACTTCAATTCCTTTCTGATTAACCAAAAGCCCAAGGAAGTTACCAGCCGCCACTCCAAAGGCACACTTCAGTGGATTCATCTTCAGACCATGACTCCTCATCCTGGAGAACACCTGTCTCAAGTGCTCGAGGTGTTTGTGCTCCTGCTTTGACTTGACCACAATGTCGTCAATGTAAACCTCAACAAAGGTGCCGATCATATCATGGAAAATGGTGTTCATCCCTCGTTGGTAAGTGGTGCTGGCAATCTTTAACCCAAACGGCATGACCAGCCATTCATACGTCCCTAAAGCACCTAGGCAATGGAAGGCTATCTTTCGGACATCCTCTTCCACGATGAAGATCTGATTATATCCGGCATGGCCATCCATAAAAGACATGAAGCAGTTTTTTGTGATCGCATCAACCAGCATATCGGCCACTAGCATCGGATACTCGTCTTTGGGGGTGGCCTTGTTCAGGTCTCTAAAGTCGATGCATACCCTTAGTTTCCCGTTCTTCTTTATGACCGGCACTATGTTTGACACCCAGTCCACCTATAAATTCATCTAGAGGGAGGTGAATAAGTGAAGCTAGTGGAAATAGTGCAGAAATAAAACAATTAATAAAACTAAGCAAGTAAATTGCAAAAATAACATAATTGTTTATAGTGGTTTGGCCAATTATGCCTATGTCCACTCCTCTCATCTTAGAGAGAATTCCACTAATAAGAATTTTGAGAATGAGCAAGAGAACTCGTACAACTCTTTATTAGGAGCAAGAGGACTCACACCACCAACTACTCTTGATTGACGAGCAAGAGTACTCAACACAATTAACTACTCTTGATTTCAAGCAAGAGGACTCACAACATATAATAATGAAAACTTTACTAAGTAAGGATTACCTCAACCTTAGTGAATTGTATAGTTAAGTTCCACTTTGGAGCTTTAATGCTAAGTGAATGTAATTAGCTAGAGAGGGAAGTGAACTTGAATGCTTTGATGAATGAATGCTTTAACACTTTAAATCTTCAAGTTCGAATGCCTTTGTGATGCTTTGATTAGCCATAATTGATTGTGATTAGTCCAAATGAGCTTACCTATTTATAGGCAAAGGTGCTCAAAGCATCTAAGGTTCATTGCCATTTTAGGACATAATTCTGTCCTAATCCGGTATGTCGTTTCCCAATTCAGTATGTCGGATCATGGAATCTATCCGTTGGCCAGCGGTTAAATCCCAACAGTCTTATTTCAATTCGGTATGCTGGATTGGGATTTGGCATGCCGAATTGGGATTCGGTATGCCGGATTAGCTGATTTTGCTGAAAATTGCTAAGTCCAAGTTTGGACAAGTATGGGGCCATTTGCTTGGTTAAAGTCCATGTAAAAACAACTCCTAGGGTCACTCTAAATGGATGCATGCGTGAGTGTGTGCATACATAATATTTGAGGACCTTAGACTTAATTACATCTTTACAAAAACACTTAAACACATGCTTTAAAATTCTTATATCTTAATGAGATGCTTGAACATGATCTTTGAAACTAGTCCTTCTCTCAGTCTTTTTCTTCACATCATTCTTTGATACTTTGTCTTGGTTCAATAAGTTTGTATAAGCTCCCCCTTACTTGATGCTTATTTCTTGTAAGGTCTCTATACAATATAACACAAGTTAGTTCAACTAACTTATTTTTTATCATCAAAACCATATAAGGTGATGTGTGGATTTTACCCCAACAATCTCCCCCTTTTTTATGATGACAAATAACTTAGTATCAAATATTAAAATATCAAGATAGTATCAAGAAACACACAATTTGCATTAATGAAAAAACTTGCATTGACTAATTGAAATGAAAAGGTTTATATAGCATTAGCAAAACATAGTCGAAACATAAATCCAAATTCAAATTCAAAACCCAATTTCTCTCCCCCTTTAGCATTAACAAAAAAAGACAAGGGAGGAAATAGAAATAAAGATCACTCCGGAGGGACATTTGGATCTTGAGAGGACATCCCCAAAAATGGAGGGATAGAGGGAATAACTCCTTGAGGTGCAACGCCATGAGAGGCGTTGGCTTGAGGAGTAGCTCCCGGTGTGTCAAATGGTAGATGTCCAAGATTGAGAGACAAAGATTGAATTGCTGTAAGTATACTCGCTTGTGTAGAATTAAGGGAATCAAAATCGGTCTTCATCTCTTGGCGGAGAGTAGAAACATTGGTTTGAAGGTGTTGTTGTCTCATTTCAAGTTCCACCAACTGAGTATTTGCTTCATCCATATACTCATCAATGTTGGAGATCCAATCTTGATACACATCCGATATAAAGCATTGTTGACGTTATTGACGTCTAGGTGGAACATCTTCTTCATCGCCTGATTCTGCAAGAGGATCCGGAATATTGAGATTGTGAAAAGAGATTCTAGAGATGGGCTGTGAAGTTTCGGATGATTCCACTTTGCGAGAGAGATCAATGTCAAAGTGATTGAAGATAATAGTGAGAAGACAACTATAAGGAAGATTTGCCTTCCAAGATGGCTTGGCAATATGTTCCATGTAATGCATCATGAAGTAAGGAAAGCACATTTGATTGCCGGTGAAGGCACAGTAAGTCAGGTATGCTTGTTTAGTCAAGCACTTGCTCCAGTCTCCTCCTCTTGGAATAAGATTATGTTGAATAATATAAGATATGACATGAGGAATCATCTTGAGGCGACCAATCAGAATGGAAGTTTCATTTCCTTGATATTCGATGAGAATGTTGGAATAGATGTCTTCATGATTGACTATTTCGACGAAATTGGAGTACTTTGGGTTCTAATAGATGCAAGGTCCGGTATTAGGAACTTGAAGCAAAGAAGCAAGATCATCAAGTGAGAGTTCAATGGTGATGCCATTGACAAAAGAAGTGAGTTTCAACTCTTCGGCCATCCCACTAAAGCGGAGATTGTTGTAAAAAAAGGGAACAAGGGTGGGGTAGCAAATCTTCAGAGGGTGAAGAAGAGATTCCCATCCTAGAGCTTAAAATAGATCTTGGAGATGAATACCTTCAAATGAAGCGGTGTCAACGGAACGACCTTCTTCAATTTTTCTTGAAGTGAACAACGACCAAGTAGCAAGAAACTCTTGAGAAGGAAAGTGTTGAACGGGCAGATTTTCTTGATGAGAGGCTCTTTGAGATCGAGAAGAAGCTCCCTGAATAGGAGTAAATCGTCCTCCTCGCCGTCCACGCTTGGAGGCGGGTTCTTCTCCGATCATAGGTGCTTTTCCTCTTTAACTCATATTGAATAATAGTGAAAAATATGAGAGAGAGTGTAAATTTGAGTATTGGAGTAAATCACACTTGCTTGGGGTTAATAATAGATGAATAGTGAAAAGTAATGCCAAGAGAGGTGAAAAAGTGGGGTATATATAGGCACAAAATAGTCTGCCAACGGCTAAAAAATAGTCACTGGACCTGATTCGATATGCCGAATCAGGATCCGGTATACCGTTTCTTGGCCAACGGCTACAAATGGCTAGAAATTTAAACTGATTCGGTATGCCGAATCCGATAAAACAGAAAAATTACATCTGAAAGTAAATAACCACTGTGAGTGATTCGGTATACCGAATCGACTGTTTTAGCAACAAAATTCATTTTTCAAGTAAATTTCACTTTCAATACATGAACAACCAAACTTTAATCAAAGGGATTGCATAACCCAAGGTCTCTTCTAAGAGAGCAGAACCTCTCTTCACTCAAGGGTTTGGTGAAGATGTCCGCAAGCTGCTTCTCGGTCTTAATATAATCAAAACGAATTTCACCTCTTTGAGCAGTATCACATAGGAAGTGATGACGGATATCAATATGTTTAGCTCGAGAGTGTAAAATCGGATTTTTACTAAGATTAATAGCACTGGTGTTATCACATTGGATTGAGGAAGTGTCAAACTTAACCCCATAGTCTTAGAGAGTTTGCCTCATCCATAACACTTGTGCACAACATTGTCCAGCGGTGATGTATTCAGCTTCGGTGGTAGATAGAGCGACTGAATTTTGCTTCTTACTAAACCACGAAACTAAGCATGATCCAAGAAGGTGACAAGTACCACTTATACTTTTCCGATCAACATGACACCCGACAAAGTCGGCGTCAGAGAAGCTAATAAGGTCAAAGTCATTGTCCATAGGGTACCATAAGCCAATGCTTGGAGTTCCTTTTAAGTACTTAAAAATTCTCTTTACAGTACTCAAATGGGATTGCATAGGTTGGGTTGAAACCTAGGACAAGCACAGACGCTAAACATTATGTCCGATCTACTAGCCGTTAGGTAGAGTAAGCTACCTATCATGCCTCTATACTTAATTGGGTCAACTGGGATTCCATCTTCATCCTTAGACAGAGTTATAGATGTGCTCATTGGAGTACTGGATGACTTCTGTCCATTGATGTCAAACTTCTTTAATAGTTCTTTAAGATACTTGGTTTGACTAACGAAAATCCCATTAGGGGTCTATTTTATTTAAAGTCCTAAAAAGAAATTCAATTCACCCATAAGACTCATTTCAAATTCACTACTCATACTCTTACTAAATCAAGACATAGAGATTCATTGGTAGAACCAAAAATGATGTCTTCTACATATATTTGAAATAGAATTAGATCTTTATTTTTATGTTCCACAAAGAGAGTAGTATCTATCTTACTCATAGTAAAACCATCATCAATTAGGAACATACTCAGCCTGTCGTACCATGCTCTTGGAGCTTGTTTCAAGCCATAGAGAGCCTTCTTCAACTTGTAGACATGGTCAGGATGCTTTGGGTCTTCGAATCCAGGTGGTTGAATGACGTGTACTTCATCATTGATGAAGCCATTTAAAAATACGCTCTTCATATCCATTTGATGTAACCTAAAATTCTTATGACATGCAAACGCAAGCAACATTCTAATAGATTCTAGTCTTGCTACAGGTGCATATGTCTCATCAAAGTCAATGCCTTCCTGTTGGTTATAGCCTTGGGCAACCAGTCTAACCTGGTTTCTAGTAATATTACCATCTTCATCAAGTTTATTTCTAAATACCCATCTAGTTCTAATAATTTTGGTGTTAGATGGTCTTGGCACTAAGTCCCAAACTTGATTCCTTTCAAATTGATTGAGCTCTTCTTGCATAGCAATTATCCAATTACTATCCAAAATTACTTCTTTAATATTCTTGGGTTCGATGGTAGAAATAAAAGCCACATTGGAACAAACATTTTGGATTTTACTCATAGTTTGTATACCTTTATCAAGGTTTCCAATGACAAGGTCAAGAGGGTGGTCTTTAACAGTTCTAATTTCTTTGGGAAGTTGATGTACTTGATCATTAGGTTCATCTAGAGTGACTTTTTCAACTCTCTTCCTAATTTCAAGTACTTCATCCTTATCATCTTCTTCTAGGTCTTTATATTTTTCTTTTGCCATCGATTCATCAAATTTAACATTCATAGATTCTTCCACAACTAGTGTTCTTTTATTAAAAACTCTATACGCTCTACTATTTGTGGAGTAGCCTAGAAAAATACCATCATCAGCCTTTTCCTCAAACTTTCCTAAGTTGTCCTTAGTGTTAAGAATAAAACATGCACAACCAAACACTTTAAAGTAATCAACTTTAGGAAGCTTATTATGGGAAAGTTCATAGGGGGTCTTTAATAAAATAGGTCTTATTAAAACCCGGTTTAACACATAACACACAGTGTGAACAACTTCGGCCCAAAAATACTTAGGCAAGGAGTACTCATTTAGCATTGTCCTAGCCGTTTCTTGGATAGTTCTATTCTTTCTTTCAACCACACCATTAGATTGTGGTATTCTAGGGGCCAAAAAGTTATGAGTTATACCTTGTTTTCGATAAAACTCTCCAAATTCTTCTATATTGTCAAATTCACCGTCATAATCACTTTTGATAGAAGTAATCATGTAACCCTTCTGATTTTGTACTCTCTTACAAAGAGACACAAACTCTTCCAAAGCATCATTTTTATGCTTGAGAAAGAGGGTCCAGGTGAAATGGGAGTAGTCATCTATAATTACAAATGTATACTTCTTACCTCCTAGGCTTGTGGTTTGGATATGTCCAAATAAATTAAGGTGAAGTAGTTGCAAAGGTCTTAATGTAGCAACAGAATTTATAGCCTTATGAGATACCTTTGTAAGTTTACTTCTTTGACATACTCCACATGTGTATTGCTTATCAAAGTTCAACTTAGGTAGGTTTCTCACCAAATTTTTAGAGGATAGGGATCTAATAGTTTTAGAATTAATGCTTCCCAACTTCCTATGCCATAATATAGCATCATCAAATTTAGAAATAAGGCATGCATCAACAGAATTTACACTAAATATGCAAGTGTACACATTATTCTTCCTACAACCCTCAAGAATCACATTATCATTTGAATCTTTAATCTCACATTTAGAGGCATTAAAATTTACATAATATCCAATGTTGCATAGTTGACTTACACTAAGTAAATTGTACCTAAGGTTATCAACTAGACTAACGTTAGAAATCACTGCACCTCCAAACTTGATCGATCCATTTCCGATAATTCTTCCTTTGCTGTTGTCTCCAAAGGATACCCATCCTCCTTTTTGCTTCTTGAGCTCGAAAAACAACTTTGGGTTGGAAGTCATATGTTTTGAGCAACCACTGTCAATATATCATTCTATGTTGCTCTACAAAATAAGAAATACTCAATAAAATTTTGGTCCCCATTGAGAGTTGGGTCCATAATTGTTAGCATTATATATTCCTCTTGGTTTCCAAACCATTTGGTTACCATTTCCCTTTTGGTTCTCATACCAATTTATGTATGATTGAGGTTTCCAAGGTCTTTGGCTTTGAGGTGCTTTATAGGGTCCTTGGTTTTTAGGTGGTCTTTGTACTTTTGGTGGGGTTCTAGTTGATCTTTGCCTATTAGGATAATTTCTCCTATTTTGACCATTATAGGGTCTTTTAGGATGAAGGAAAGGTTAGTCCATGTGACGACATTTTCAAATGGTATGCCCTTTCTTATTGTAATTATTACAAACAACCACTTGAGGAATATTTGAGGTCTTCCTATTGAGATTGGTGTTCTTGGATTGAGAACTTTTCTTTCTAATGTAGCATTCCTTAATAGAATGTCCTCTCTTTTTGTAATAGTTACAATACTTATTCTTCTTTACCTTCTTACTTGCTATTTTACTTGAACTTGCCTCTTTGGTTTGATTTGAACTCTTGTTCACATCATAGCCTATCCCTTCTTTGTTGAAAGGTGTTTTGGAGGTATTTCCAAGTAGAATATCAAGCGTTTTCTTACCATTTGTGAATGACTCTAGGGCTTTACATAATTTCTCCTTTTCTTCCAAGTTGTTCACTTGAGAAGTTAGGAATGTGTTTTGGTCTTTAAGAGTGTTGATCTCATTCAAGAGATTCTTTTTGGTGGTTGCTAGTTCCAAACTATTTTGATAGAGATCTTCGAAAGCATCTTCTAACTCTAAAAAATCTTTATCTTTATGAGATGGAGAAGTGGGGGTTACCTCATGTTGAGATTCCTCGTCTTCAGTGGCCATGAGTGCGAGATTGATTTGTTCTTCTTCATCTTGAGATACTTCATCATCTTCTTATTCATCGCTTGAATCAAGAGTGTGTTCGGCTTTGTAGGCCTTTTTGTATTTCTTCATTTTGGGACAATCTCCCCTAAAATGTCCTGTTTTCCTATACTCATAACAAACGATATCTTTGGAAGAGGAGTCAGTGACATATTTTGAAAGACTCTTACCTTTCTGATCTTTTGAGAACCTCCTTTTGTTGAATGAGGTCTTGCATTTATTCTTTAGGAACCTTGAGAACTTTTTGATAAGATATGCAATTTTGTCCTCCGAAAGCTCTTCTTCATCGTCACTTATTTCATAAGACTTGAAGGCCACAACTTTCATCTTTGGTTCCTTAGACTCATCTTCCTTGGTGTCCAGTTTGAGCTCCATTTCATGAGTTTGTAGAGATCCCAAAAGCTCATCTAGGCTCAGCTTGTCTATGTCTTTGGACTCTTTGATTGCCATAGTCTTGGGTCTCCACTCTTTTGAAAGAGATCTCAATATCTTTCGAACACCTTTAGCTTGTTCCAATATTAGTAAAATGAGTAAACATTGCACAGATATCTTCATCATTTTTCATTTTGAACAATTCATACTCGTTTACAAGCATATCGATTTTAGATTGTTTGACTTCAGACATACCTTCATAGGTAACAACTAACTTGTCAAACATCTCCTTAGCGGAGTCATACATGCAAGTTCTATTGTACTTCTTTTCTCCTAAAGCACATTGAATATAGTTTATAGCTACATAGTTGAGTTGCATCTTTCCTTTTTCAGCAGGGTTCCATTCTTCTTTGGGCTTATCTATGGTATTTGGTCTATTTTCGATGACTTCCCATGCATCAATATTGTTGGCACAAACGAAGTTCTTGAAGCGATTCTTCCAATAGGAAAATTCTTCACCTTCAAAGAAGGGTGATCGGATAATATTGTATCCTTCAACCTTACGATTGACAGAGGATCCCATGGTCTTTACTCTTAGTTGGATTAAAAACAATCACGGTCTTGAGCTCTAGCTCTGATACCAAGTGTAAATTCACCTAAGGGGGGGGGGAATAGGTGAAGCTAGTGAAAATAGTGCAAAAATAAAACAATTAATAAAACTAAGCAAATAAATTGTAAAAATAACAAAATCGTTTATAGTGGTTCAGCCAATTATGCCTACGTCCACTCCTCTCACCTTAGAGAGAATTCCACTAATAAGAATCTTGAGAATGAGCAAGAGAACTTATACAACTCTTGATTAAGAGCAAGAGGACTCACACCATCAACTATTCTTGATTGACGAGTAAGAGGACTCAACACAATTAACTACTCTTGATTTCGAGCAAGAGGACTCACAACATATAATAATGAAAACTTTACTAAGTAAGGATTACCTCAACCTTAGTGAATTGTGTAGCTAAGTTCCACTTTGGAGCTTTAATGCTAAGTGAATGTAATTAGCTAGAGAGGAAAGTGAAATTGAATGCTTTGATGAATGAATGCTTTAACACTTTGAATGTTCAAGTTCAAATGCCTTTGCGATGCTTTAATTAGCCTTAATTGATTGTCATTAGTCCAAATGAGCTTACCTATTTATAGGCAAAGGTACTCAAAGCATGTAAGGTTCATTGCCATTTTAGGACATAATTCTGTCCTAATCCGGTATGCCGTTTTCCAATTCGGTATGCCAGATTATGGAATCTATCCATTGACCAACGGTTAAATTCCAACAGTCTTATTTCAATTCGGTATGCTGGATTGGGATTCGGCATGCCGGATTGGGATTCGGTATGCCGGATCAACTGATTTTGCTAAAAATTGCTAAGTCCAAGTTTGGACAAGTATGGGACCATTTGCTTGGTTCAAGTCCATGTAAAAACAACTCCTAGGGTAACTCTACATGTATGCATGCGTGAGTGTGTGCATACATAATATTTGAGGACCTTAGACTTAATTACATCTTTACAAAAACACTTAAATACATGCTTTAAAATTCTTGTATCTCAATGAGATGCTTGAACATGGTCATTGAAACTAGTCCTTCTCTCAGTCTTTTTCTTCACACCATTCTTTGATACTTTGTCTTGGTTCAACAAGTTTGTATAAGCTCCCCCTCACTTGATGCTTATTTCTTGTAAGGTCTCTATACAATATAACACAAGTTAGTTCAACTAACTTATTTATTATCATAAAAACCATATAAGATGATGTGTGGATTTTACCCCAACACACATACCTGGAGGTCCTGATGAAACCTGCCTTAAGTAACTGTTCGATTTCGTCCTTGATTTTCAGGACAACATCCGGTGCCATTCGTCTGGGTAGTTGCTTTACCGGTCTGTAGTTATCTTTGATGGGCAACCGATGTTCAACCAATTTTTGGTCTAGACCAGGCATCTCAGAATAATCCTAAGAGAAATAATCTTTAAATTCCTTTAATAGACTTACAATATCCCCCCTTAACTTGGGTGGGAGTAGACTACTAACATAAATAGGCCGATGATCCTCGGTCGTTCCTCAATCTATCTCTATCAATGGATCTTGGACCTCCGCCAATGTTTCTTCCATTTTCAGATGTGTAGGCGGTAGATCTTATAGCCTGACTTTCAGGCCAGCCATTGCTTGTTCCTTAGCCGAGACCGCAGCCACCAATCCTATTTCATGAGACATCTTCTGCTCTAGGCTTGCAACTGTCAGCCGGCGCATTATGTCTGCCACAACCTTCTGGCTTATCTTCATAAGTAATCTTCGTCAGTCTTCCTCCGCCGTTCTTTGAGATTCGGCAGGGCTTCTATCTACGGTCCCTTCAATTGGAACACCTCTTCCAGGATAGTAGACGAGGTAACCAAGGACGTAGGCCTCCCATGTTCATCTACTCCAGTGAAATGGATAGGGCCAATGCACCCGTCATACAAGGCGGCCTTAGAATGGCTGGCGTCGACCATGAATGGCCGGTTATCGGCCATCAGCCACTCAATCTTCCCTTTTTGCCATAGTACCGGGAACTAGTGCAAAGACGGCGGGACGCATGAATCCAATCTTGTCCTAAAAGGGCGTTGTAATTGGCCATGGCATCCATGACAAAGAAGGTTATCAAGGACGTATGATCTCCCACTTTTAGGTCAATCGGGAGTACACCTCTAGGCCTGGTGGAGCCACCCAAGAAGTTCGTGACCAATACGTCAGCTGGTAGCAAATCGATCTCGTCCCTGTCGAGAAGTCTCATCATTCTTGAGGGTAAGATATTCACCGCTGCTCCATTGTCAACCAAAACCCTGGATACGGGTTTGCCGTCCATGTGAGACTGATTATACAATGGCTTCAGATGTCGCGTCATCTCACAAGTTGGCTCCTCGAATATGTCGGCCACCTTCCCCCGTGGGATCGGATTGTCAAAAGTGTACTTTATTTCTCTGGTAATGATTGTCCTGACATTATCTTTAGGGCCCTGCTAGTCTGGCTCACCGCAGTCTACCTTCTTCTCGGCTTGTTCCTGAGTGGGCACTAGTTCTATCCCCAATATTTCTGGATGCAAGCCCCCTTCGTCTATGTCTCCTTCTAGCTACGTCGCCTGGCCGGGCTGATATTGGAATGTCTTTGGCAGGACGTACACTATTGAGATCTATACCTGAGTCAGGATCGTGCCGAACATCATCTCAACCAACCCACTGAAGTCAATATCTGGTGAGTGGATGGGGCCACTATTGTTCGTACTGTCAACTCTTGGGCTGGTGCTCGTCACTATGTCTCCGAAGATTTCAGGATCACTGTCCTCGGTCTTGTAGTCTGACACCTCTGGCTCTAGAGCTCCTTCTTCCCCTACGGCAGTGTCTGGGTCTTTTGCCCCTGATGCCCCTTTGATCGCCTGGCTCTGTTCCCTGGAGCTTATGCCTTCCTCCACTCGGACCTGGAGGGGCCCCTTGGTGCAGTCCTCGTTGACCTGGGCCTGCTGGTGCCATCTTTGGACCGCCCTCTTCCTCTGTCTCCTTCTTTTCTGTGCTTTGGACAGGTGGGCTGGATCAGGGTTGGCCGGGAACTTTAGATGCCTTGCAACCTTCCATTCTTCTCCATCTGTCATAGGAACAACCATCCTTGGCCTATGGCCTTCCTGGTATTGAGGGGCCTCCCATCCAGAGTACTCTAAGTACGAGTAGTCTAGCCTATACTGTTCATACGTTAGGCACCTCCTTACTGAAACCCTCCCAAGCCGGTCTTTGGTGGACGGCCTGGAAGTGTGGGTTGCCTGATGAGGAACCGGCCTCCTGTCTGCTGGATCAACCTCCTCACGAAGCCCTACGGAAGGTCGTGTGCCCTGATCAGACGATGCTCGGCCTGACCAAGCCGTGGTTCTATTCC
The DNA here is from genome assembly GCF_018873765.1 of Telopea speciosissima. Lineage (NCBI taxonomy): Eukaryota > Viridiplantae > Streptophyta > Magnoliopsida > Proteales > Proteaceae > Telopea > Telopea speciosissima. The sequence continues at coordinate 44,038,708 of NC_057924.1, forward strand.
GTTGTCCCTCGATTGGGCTACTACAATTGGGACAGACTTCCTGGTGGAGCCTTGGTGGTTCACTCAGCCTAGGTGTGCTAGCCCCAAGTTCTTCTGGTCCTCTTGCTTCCCCTTGCAGATTAAACTCATAGCGGGGGTTCATTGTAGGTCGTTTGCCCCTCCTTCGCCGTCTCTGGACATGGACCTGTTCTTCAGACTGAGCTGGCATATTACTAGACCGGCCCATAACAAGTGCCCTGGGCTGGCTCAGGTGGGGCCAGGCATGCCTGTGCCGTTTCACCTGTTGCATCCCCCAGATTGCTAGCTGCCCAGCCACTGTTGGCCTGGGTATGGAAAGGAGTGGCCCATGGATTCAAACGGGACCTTGACGACTAAGCCAGTGGATTTAGCCTGGGAGGATTGCTCCCCTGTGTAATCCTCAAGGTTGGCATTGTACTCCCTCTTGGTCCGGCCATCTTTGAAAAGTCGGTGCTGACCATGTTGACTGGGAAAGGGTCTTCATCGACCATCATGACCCCCTTTACCTTTCCTGGGAACTACAAACATCCAGCTATAATTGCTTTCTGCAAGGCATTACGTAAAACCACACAGTTAATAGTAGCATGGGTGCGAGTGTTGTGCCACTTATAGTACTTTTGGTCTTTTAGCTCATGACTGGGTGGTATCTGGTGCCCTGGCGGTAACTTAATCTACTTATCTTTGAGCAGTTGGTCAAAAATCAATTCGGCCTACGAAATGTCGAAAGAGTATGTCACCTTCGAGTCAAAGGTCCTCTGAGGAGCTATCTTGGATGGTTCGGCCTACTTGGCCTGATCATTCGGCCTGGCTAGAGCCTTACATACATAGGGTTTGGCTTCTATAATCTCCGCAGCATCCACCTCAAACTCTACATAGTCAACCTATTTTTATTTGCTGTTCCCTAACAATGAGAAAGCGTGACCAACTGCATCCTTGTAATATGTTCCAATAGAGGCTGCTTTCCGCTGACCCTCCTCTTTCAGGAGTTGCTCATATGGCGCAGCCTGCAACACCAGCTGACCGAGGTCAGCAAAGTACTGACTAGCAAACCTTTTTCAGAGCTCAAAGCTGAGTCCCCCCAAGGCCATCTTCACGTATTCAGCCTCGGGCAAAGTGGTTGGGCATTTGTATTTGGCCGTCTTGAACTGGGTGATAAACCCCTCGATGGCCTCACCCGGTTCTTTGGTCATTTTGGCCAAGTCTCCTATGGTAATCTCAGGTTCAGTATGATAGAACTGAGTGTGAAAGAATTCCTCCATTTCCTACCAATTCGGGACCGAGCTGGCGGGCAAATTACAGTACCAGATGAAGGCCGATCCTGTTAGGGAGTTAGGGAACAACCTGAGCTTGGCCGCTTCCAATCCGCCCAAATTACCACACTGCACGGTGAAGCAGGCTATAAGTTCAATGGTGGACACCTTGTCCTCGCTTGAGAACTTGGTAAATTCTGGGATCTTAGGGTTCCTCCGAGGTCTACTGCATCAAAATACTCGGGGTAGGGCTTCTGGTACGTAGGACATGGGGTCCTCCTATAGAAAGGATTAATGCTGTCCTGGATGACCCTAGTCAGCTCTCCTCGGTCAATTACCAATGGTGCCCCCTGAGCAGCAAGATAGCCTGCCGCGTCGGGTGGCCATGGGTTACCGTGGTAGGCCAGGCCAGGCTGAGCGTTTAGGAACACCTCCGGCCTTAGTTTGAATCTGGGCACACTTTCCCTGATGCTCACCCTACGGGCCTGTACCCGGATACTCTGGCAGTCGCATTGCCAAGTCTTGGAGGGGGGTATCCCCCTAAGGGAACAAAATTTACCCCTGTGGCGGCCGTGTTACTGAACCCCAAGATGGGCTTGATGCCCCCTATCTGGGCAGCACTTGCAGTAGCTGGCCACTGCAGTGGCGCTGGGATAGCCGCTACGGGCGTATGGCCTGCCCATAGGGTTGTTGCCTGATTAATGCCCCCTGGGACGCCTGTGGGAGGGCTGTTAACCACATAGGTCCCAACAAGGTTAGGGACCCCAGGTGAGGCGGCCTGATATAGGGGATTGCTGAAAGTCATCGCTGGCAGACTGACCCTAGGACGGTCCCCGACAATGGGATTTTGGCTCGAGCTGCCACCATACACAGCCTGAGCCGCCAAGCTTACTCTGCCTACCAAAAGTCCTCTACCTTTGCCCCCCGCGGCAGTCCCATCAGGTGGTGTGACCATGGCATTTGGTCTTGCCCCTGACATGGCCTACTACCTCAAGGCAACAAGGGTTTCACGGAACTCTTCAAACTGACTTTGCTGACTGGCCACGGACTTATCAACCGCAGCCATCATGTGGCGTAAGTCATCGGAAATGGGTCTAAAGACGTCCACAAGCTGTTGTATACTACCCGCGAGGGGGTCTACAGCGTCATGCACTATAACAACAGTTGATGCGCTGAGTCATGGCTGGCATTACTACCATGTGAACCGCATGGTTCGTCCACGGCTTGGTCTGCAAATTCAGCCGCTGTGGGATTCTCCATTTCTTCATCCACCATAGTTTCCTTTTGGATACGAGGGTGTCTTGGTCCTTTCTATTGCTTGACCATAGCAGTCGTTGGCTAATGAGGGTCCCACCGGGCATGCCAAAAATGTGTTGGTGATAGAAATCCTAAACACTCACACACAGGGATACGCACGTGATGCGAATAGTGCGAACGTGCCAGAACCTTTGCATAGGTTCAAACGAGGCCGAGAACAGCCTAATCTGACTCCTTACTAGGCTAGTAGGTTTCCCTCCTGCCTGAGTAGCTCTAAGGTCTTTTGGGTTAAGCCAACAACTACGGACTACAGCCCGAACTGCTATTGCTCAATGAAAGGGGAAAGAGATTTGAGACACAAACGACAATGAACTGAAACAGTAAATGCATTAATCAATCATACCGGATACAAGTGTGAGCCTCGTGTGTACACCCCTATTGCCCTTAGTATGTGACCATACATCCCCTTCAGCCTCAAATGACAACAAGAAAAGCAAGAAAGAATGCAGAACAAAACAAGGAAAAGTAACTTAAAGCAAATAAAACGAAATGCTGGTTGTCAGATGTGTTTTTGTGTGTGTCCCCAATGGATATGCCATCTCCCTTATATAAGATAGGCCCCGGTAGTTATCAATCTGCACAACTGCTCCCTCTAAGGCCATCATCTTCGGTCCATGTCTCCCAAACTCCAATCAGGTGTTGCCACGTAAGCCACCAAACCTGCTCTTCCTCCAACTACTGCGGTAGTGGTGGGACCTACCTTTGCTGTTCTCTACTCAAGTCTCTCGCGAGACGTGGTTCTGTGCATAACGCCGCCTACGTCTCTAACACGTGGGCCAACCCCCAACCGTCAGGGTGTGGCCACGTTCCAGTGTCCTCCTTTGATCTCCGCCCAATGACGAGTGTTCAGCCCTGGCTCATCCCTAGCCCAGCCTGACTAGAACCAGGTGGTTTGGGCCGCAAACACCTTATCTCTAAAGAACTTTTCCATTTGTTGTCACATGATTTTTACCAATGGTTCGGCCTCTACCCACTTGGTGAAGTAATCTATCGTGACCACCAGGTACTTTCTTCGTCCTGAGGCAGGGGTGAAGTCACCTAGTATATCCATTCCCCACATGGCGAATGGTATGGGACTGAGTACCAGGGTTAGTTCAGTCATGGATTGATGAGGTATTGGTGCGAACTTCTAGCACTGCTCGCATATTTTCACATATTGGATCGCATTTTTTTGTATATTTGGCCAGTAGAAACCCAACTGGAGTATCTTGTAGGCTAAGGCGCATCCTCCCGTGTGGCTTCCACAAATTACTTCTTGCACCTCTGCCAGGTTGTATCGAGCGTAATTGGGTGGTAAGCATTTAAGTAAGGGTGCCAACACCGATCTCTTGTACAACTCCCCTTCGATCAAGGTATATCTCACCGCTCTTCCATGTATCTTTTGAGCCTCGGCTCTGTCTTCGGGCAAGATGTCGTCCCTCAAGTAAGCAACTGGGTCCATCCAACTCGGTTCTAATTCGATTGGCGCGACCTCTTTTTCTTGATAGGATGGCTCGTGCAACCTTTTGATGTACACCGACCCATTCAACTGTGCTAAATCGTCATTTGAGAGGCACGATAGCGCATCGGCTATTGTGTTCTCGACCCTTGGTACTCTATGCATCTCGAATGCTTTGAATGCTTTTATTAGATCTTTTGCTTTGGCTAGGTAAGCTACCATTCGATTGTCTTTTGCCCCATAATCACCGTTCACCTGGTTTACGACCAACTGAGAATCACTTTTCACGATAAGTCCATCAATCTGGATGACTTTAGCTATCCTTAGCCCTACTAGCAGTGCTTCGTACTCGGCCTTGTTATTGGATGCTTGGAATCCAAAGCGCAACGCGAATTTTATTTTGAAGTCTTCTGGACTGGTTAGTATAAATCCAGCTCCGCTTCCCCCAGAATTGCTCGAGCCATCCATAAACATTGTCTAAGGCACTCTGGACTCGCTTTCTTCACGAACTCGTTCTTCTTGATCGTCCTTGTCTTCCCCCTGCATGCACTCGATCATGAAATTGACAAGGGCCTGACCTTTTATGATCATTCTGGGCTTGTACTCGATCTGGTATTCGCTTAGTTCTACTGCCCAAGCTATAAGCCTACCTAACACGTCCGACTTGTGCAATACCTTCTTCAGGGGCTCGTCTGTCATTACCATTATGAGGTAGGCTTAGAAGTAGGGTCTTAACTTTCTCACCACCATGACCAACGTGAACGTGAGCTTCTCGATCTTTGGGTAGCGACTTTCTTCTTTGAGGAGGACGTGGCTGGCATAGTAGACCGATTTCTATAACCCGTTCTCTTCTTTTACCAAGGTCATGCTCACGGCCATAGGAGCAGTTGCTAGATAAATCAGCAGTTCTCCCTTTGGGTCGGGTCATGCCAACAATGGTGGGTTGGCCATATATTCTTTCAAATCTTCGAACGCCTTCTGGTAGGTGTCGGTCCAAACGAAGTCTTTGGTTTCCCTATGATTTTTCGGGGACTAAAAGAAGGGCAAACACTTATCTCCCAACCGAGATACGAACCTGGCTAGGGCCGCTATTCTTTCATTTAGCCTTTGTACTTCGTAGACCATTCTTGGTGGGGTCATCTCTTATATGGCCTGTATTTTCATGGGGTTCAACTCAATCCCCTGCTGGGATACAATGTACCCAAGGAACTTGACCAAGCATATCCCAAAAGCGCACTTTATTGGGTTTAGCTTCATCTGGTTGGCACTAGTACTTCAAGGTCGGCTAGGTGGTCCACGGCCCGTACTCTCTTCATGAGCATGTCGTCCATGTACACCTCCATGTTTCGACTGATCTAAGCCTTGAACATCTTATTCACCATCCTTTGGTAGGTCGCGCCCACGTTCTTCAAGCTAAAGGGCATGACCCGATAGAAAAAGTTTTCTTGGTCAGACCAAAACGTTGTGTACTTCTCATCTCCTTCCTTTATCAGAATCTGGTTGTATCCCGAGTACACGTCCATGAAACTTAATCTTTCATGCCCAGCCATTGCGTCTATCAGGAGGTTTATTTTGGGGAGTGGATACTCGTCTTTTGGGCAAGCCTTGTTGAGATCAGCATAGTCTGCACACATCCTTCACTTCCCATTCGGCTTAGGCACCATCACTACATTCGCCAACTAGGTTGGGAATTGCTCCTCTTGGATGAAGCCTGATGCCCATAATTTATCTATCTCCTCCTTTATTTCTGCTTGTCACTTTGGGGCAAAGCTCCGACTTTTCTGTTGGACCAACTTCCTGGTTGGGTCCACGTGTAGGGCGTGTTCTACTACGCGACACGAAATACCTGGCATGTCGTCAGCTGTCCAAGCAAACACATCAGCATTTCTTTTGAGGAAGGACCCGAGCTCCCTTGCCTCTTCTTCTCCTAACAGGGCCTCGATCTTTATAGTTTTCGTCAGGTCGCTGTCGTGGATTGATATTTCTAGAAGTTCTTCGACCGGCTCACCCCGCTGATATCTTTGGTCTCCTTCACGGTTGTCACTGACCTCAATCGTAAAGGTTGTTCCCCTACAGTTGCCCTTGGTTTGTTTTACGAATGCAGTGTGGCATTCTCGTGCTTTCCTCTACTCGGTACGACATACCCCTATGCCGTTTGGGGTGACAAACTTCACCTTTAAGTGCTTGATGGAGACCATAGTCCCCAGCTCGTTCAGGCTTGGTCTTCCCAATATGACATTGTAGGCTGTCGTGACCTGTACCACCATAAAGTTTACCTTTATAGTTTTCTGGAATGGGGTCATCCCCACTGTCATCAAAAGTTCAACCGACCCCTTGATCGGGGCGGGTGCTCCAAAGAAACCGCACAAAGATGCAATTTCTGGTTTCAACGTCCCCGGCTCAAACCCAAACTACATATAGGCATCGTAGGATAGCATGTCCACTGACGCCCTGGTGTCTACTAATATACAGTGCACTGGTCTATTTACTATAATGCCTAAACCATGACAGCGTCGTCGGGTGGCCAGGTTAACCCTTCTAGATCCCCGTTCGAAAGAGATGATTGGATCGGTTCGCGCTTTCTTCTCTGGTACTTTAGCTACTGCCATGAACCGTGCCTAGGCCTTGGTTTTCTAGATGATTCCTGCCCAGGTCCTCCTAGAATGGTGAGGATAGTTGGGGTGTTGGAGGTGTTTGCCTCGATTCTTGTTCCACAGTTCTCTCTCCGATCTTCCTGATGATCCTCCTGGCGATCTCGCTCATCCCTACTTTGGGTCCGATCTTCCTTTCTGAGGTCGCTATTTGTCCCCCCGACCCCAAGGGTTGTCTCCCCAGTCTTCCTTGACATATCGTTGAAGGTGCCCCTTTTGGATCACATCCTCGATCTCTCTCTTCAATTATCGATAGTCCTCTGTGTCGTGTCCGACGTCCTGATGGAACTTATAGTATTTCTTCTGGTTCCTGTCCTCAAGCTTCGAGAACATTGGTCTGGGCCACTGTAGAAGGTCCCAATCATAGACCTCCATCATTATGTTCATTCTGGAGGTGTTCAGAGGCGTGTAATCGGGGCTTCGTTCTAGGTTCGGGTACCGATCCAACTTCTGTTTCTTGCTATCCTTCTTTTCTTCTTTCTTGCCTGTCCTCTTCTCCTTAGATACCTTGGTGTCAATTATCTTTTGAGCCTTCATGTTGTCAAACATGTTGGCATATTGATAGCATCGGTCCAGTAGCTATGCCATGGTGGATACCGGTTCTAGGGCGAGCAACTTGACCAGGTCATGGTTGGTGACCCCATTGTGTAGGGCATTGAAAGCCATGCCGTCATCAATGTCCTTTATCTCTTGGGATTCCCTGTTGAAGTGAGTGATGTAGTCCCGTATGGACTCGTCAGGTCACTGCCACACTACCAATAGGTTTTTAGTTGTTTTCTTTTGTTTGATGCTGCTTTGGAATCTGCTCACAAAAGCCCTAACCAGCTCTGTGAAACTCTTTATGGAGTTGGGTTTTAGCTTGGCGAACCAGAAGGCTGCTGGTCCCTTCAGGGAGGTCGGGAAGGATCGACACGACATGACGTCAGACCCGTTGTACACTGTCATCATTGCATTGAAGTAGCTTATATGGTTGTTAGGGTTGGTCTTTTCGTCATAAGCTTCAAAGATGGGCGGCTTGAAGCCCCGAGGAAGCTCTGGTCTCATGATCTCGACCGTGAAGGGATATTGGCCGGGTCTAAAATTCTCCTCTAGGGTGGCCCCTTTTTCCAAGGCCTCTAGTTTATCATTGATCTCCTTGAGCTTACGATCAAGCTTGCTCTCTGTGACCTAGCTCGCGCCTGGTCTGCCATGGTCATTGTGTCCATTTAGTCCCCGCCGATCTTCTTGACTGACCGATTTTGGGAGGCTGACCCATAGGGTACGTGAGTCTGAGAGTCTAGTATGGCTCAGCTTGGTATGGCTATGGGTCTCTCTAGGTATTGAGACTAATGGCTCTATCACACGGGATTGGTTCTCTCAGGCTTGAGTAGGTAGGTGTTCGGTCCGAACGACCGCTGGAGAGGGATGGGATGACCCGGCACAACTTCGGTTTCTCTGTGCCCCCACACCCCTAGGAGCTCTTTCTTTGTCAAACTTTGCTCTTGACTGGTTAGATTCTTGACTTAAGGGCAAGAACCCCTGTCCAGGAAACCAGGATCACTATGGAGCATCACACCACTCAATGAGATCAATGAGAATACTTGAACAGGTTTCCTTATATACCTGTTAGAAGATGGATAGCAGACCCCTGTAATTTTGCAGCTCACAGCCTGATGTATGACTTGGATCCCAGGTAATCTCTCTCCTCCTTATAATGGTGGGACCCACCTCTGAAAAAGTGTGTAAAATCCCCTAGTGGGCATGTGGGGACAATACCCTAACTTAGGGTCAAACCCTGTGCAAGCCCCATTGAATTTCAGCTTGCTGGAACTCTCTAGGCGATGCAGCAAGGCCCAGAGACCGCCCAGTGACTGATTTTGAATATTTTAATGGATTTTATTTGTGGGGACCAACCAATATGAATATGGGCACCCTCCATTGATAGAGGGAAGTTTGAGGGACCACCTCATGCCCTCAGTTCACTGTGGACCCCACTAGTGTGCCCAGAATCAATCAGAATCAGTTTAAAAACTGATTTTTGAAAGAGGCCTCCACAGACAAATAGGCCTCAATGAGGGCTAAGTCTATAAATAGGAGGGGTCTGAGCTAATTTAGAACCCTTAGTAAACCTGAAATCCGTGGGAGAGAAGAGAGGAAAGAAAGGAGAAAAAGAAGAAGGAGAAGAAGAAGGAGGAAGGGAGGAAGAAGAAGGGCTGTTGCCACCACCTATCTAGGCTGGAAACCGAGCCCTCCCTGGCTCTGTGCAGGTATAAGAACACCCTATTTGCCTGCTGTTTCTATTTTCCTCTCTCATTTCTGTGTTTATGCTTCCTGGGCAGCCCAAACTAGCTAGGGTTTGCCCAGATCTCCTCCACCACTCACTTAAACGTGATTTCTTGATTTCTCAATTTCCACAGTGTTCCTCCCAAGCCCTGATTTCTTCTCTCAGCCACTAGCTATATCGACAGCGTTTTTCTCGACCCACGATTTCCTCTGAATTCGCTACAGTACACTACTACGCTATAGTGTTTAGTCCAAAATTTAAATTGTGGCTTGCCTTTTCGGCAAACCTGGTAAAACATTTTCTACTCTATACTGGGTAGCGAACTCTGATACATGTTGGCCCTGTTACAGCTGTGAAGGGTCTTTGTTACTTTACCCTATTTTGCTATATATTACCTTGCTCTGATTTATATTGTCTTATTACATTGTGGCTTATACTATTACCCTATTCTATTATATATTCTGTTGTACATTGTTTTTACATTGTTGCTATATAATATTCTTTCTATTGTTGCCTCTAATTCCATTAATGTGCTTTATATTAGTCTAACATCTTGGCTATTGTTTACTGTTTATTGGTTCTATTACCCTGTTCTATTACCTATTTTATTAAACATTGTTTTTACATTGTTGCCATATACTATTCTTTCCATTGTTGCTTCTAAATCCCCACCCTGATTGTTGATTATTGCTTACCCCTCATATTTGTTTTTTTTATTTTCTTGGGCTTATGTCGTGCTTATCTTCACTTTGCTCGGATTTAAAATTTTACCCTATAAATCATATTTATTTTTAAATTATACTATTATATTATATAGTAGTTATCTTATACTAGTGCGTCAGGTAGGCAGCCGACACTATATTCTATACAGCCAATCCCTTTTACATGGATCCTACTATCTTTTGATTATTCCTTGTCTTGTTTTATATCATGTCTTCAAGTACTAATCATGTTCATAAGCGTAGGATTAGATTTGCATCCTCGAACATCGGATCTTTGACCGGTAAGAGTATGGAGTTGATTGATGCTATGCGAAGAAGAAGAATTAATGTGGCATGCATTCAAGAAACTAGATGGAAGGGTCACAAAGCGAAGGCATTAGATGATTTCAAACTATGGTACTTGGGAGATGAAAGTGGGAGAGGTGGAGTGGGCATAGTTGTTGACAAAGACCTTAAGAACGAAGTAGTAGATGTTAAAAGATTAGGGGATAGGATCATATCTATCAAGCTGGTGCTAGACAATGAGGTTATCAACATTGCTAGAGCATACGCACCCCAAGCAGGTTTGGATGAGAGTGTTAAAATACAATTCTGGGAGCACATGGATGGATTAGTACAGGGTTTTGGTTCGGGAGATAAAATTATTATTGGAGGGGATCTTAACGGACATGTGGGCAGGGATCATAGAGGCTTTGAAGAGGTTCACGGAGGATACGGAGTTGGAGAGAGGAATGAAGAGGGGATATCAGTGTTAGACTTTGCGATAGCGTTTGACCTGTGCATTACAAATACCTTTTTTAAAAAGAGAGATGAACATTTAATTACCTACAAGAGTGGGCACCATGCAAGCCAAATAGATTTTTTCCTAACAAGAAGGTTTGACAGACCTTTATGTAAGGATTGTAAGATTATACCAGGAGAGAGCTTAACCGCCCAACGTAGACTGATGGTCTTAGATATGTACCTCAGTACGGGAAAACGTAAGAAAGCAAAACAAGTTTGCCCTAAGATAAGATGGGGGCGATTCCAAGGAGTTCTCTTAGAGTCATTTTTCGATAAAGTAGCTCTATAAGGAAAGTGGGATTCTGAGGGAGATACCAATGAGATGTGGACTGAGATGATGACTTGTATTAAGAAGGTTGCTAAAGAAGTCCTGGGGATTTCAAAAGGTATGTGTGTGTCCCCTAAAGAGACTTGGTGGTGGGATGACGAAGTTCAAGCAGCCATTAAGACTAAGAAAGCTCATATTAAGACTTGGCAAAGGACTAACGAGGCAGATGATAAGATGAGATATTATGTAGCCAAAAAAGAAGCTCAAAAAACTGTCGGGAAAGTAAGAGTGAAAAAATATGATGACCTCTATAAAAAACTTAATACAAAGGAAGGGGAAAATACAATTTATCGGATAGCCAAAGTAAGAGAAAGGAAGAGCAGAGATTTGGATCATGTTAGATGCATTAAGAGTGAGGAAGGTCGAGTATTAATACGAGATGAGGACATTATGAAAAGATGGGGTGAATATTTTTACAACCTACTTAATGGAGCTATCTTGACCGATAAGATGGATTTAAAAGTGGAGAGGAATAGTCTTGAAGCCAATACACGTCATGAACATCTACAACGAGTTGGTGAGGCTGAAGTTAAAGAGGCCCTGCAGAAGATGAAGGTTGGGAAATCACCGGGATCGGATGAGATCCCAATTGAAGTGTGGAAGAGCTTAGGAGCACGAGGGATATCTTGGCTAACCAAGTTGTTTAACAAGATTTTGAGTACAAAGAAAATACCAGATGAGTAGAGGAGAAGCATTGTAGTCTCAATTTATATGAATAAAGGTGATATCCAGAACTTCAATAACTATAGGGGCACAAAACTAATGAGTCATACCACGAAACTTTGGGAAAAAATCATTGAAGTTCACTTAAGAAGAGAAACTATTATATCGGAGAACCAATTTGATTTTATGCCAGGGAGATTCACGACAGAAGCTATTTACCTTTTAAGGAGACTTATGAAAATATTTAGAGCTTACAAAAGGAACCTCCATATGATCTTTATTGACTTAGAAAAGGCCTATGATAGAGTCCCTAGAGAGCTCATTTGGCATGTCCTAGAGAAGAGAAGGAGCTCAAGTAACTATGTGGACATAATCCAGGACATGTATGAGGGCGTGGTGACGAGTGTCAAAACTGCAGAGGGCCGAAGTAGTGAATTCCCTATAACAATTGGGTTACATCAAGGATCAGCTCTAAGCCCCTATTTGTTTGCACTCATAATGGATGATTTAACCAGGCACATTCAAGATGAGGTCCCTTGGTGTATGCTTTTTGATGATGATATTATTTTGATGGATGAGACAGTGGAAGGGATTAATACAAAGCTAGAGTTATGGAGATCAAACTTGGAATCGCGAGGCTTTAAGGTAAGCAGAACAAAGATAGAGTATTTGATGTGTAACTGCAGTCAAACCAGAAGAGGTGATGAAGTGGTGAAACTTGAGTAGCGAACGCTACCACAAAGTGAATGCTTTAGATACTTGGGGTCAACCATTAACAAAGAGGGTGATATAGAGGATGATGTTTCTCACAGAATTAAAGTAGGATGGATGAAGTGGAGAGGTGCATCGGGAGTGTTATGTGACAAACGCATGCCTGTTAAGCTTAAAGAAAAATTCTATAGGACAGTTATAAGACCAGCCATGACTTATGGAGCAGAATGTTGGGCAATTAGGAAGAGTAATATAGATAAGATGAGTGTAGCAGAGATGAGGATGTTGAGGAGGATGTGTGGCAAGACCAGGAGAGATAGAGTAAGGAATGATTGTATTAGAAACAAAGTGGGAGTTACACCAATCCAGGACAAGCTTCGTGAGAGCTGCTTGAGGTGGTATGGTCATATCCAACGGAGACCTATGGATGCACCGGTAAGGAAGAGTGACCAGATTTAGTTTGATGGAGCTAAAAGAGGTAGGGGCAGGCCTAAGATGACTATTGGAGAAGTGGTAAGAAAGGATATGTATGCGGTAGGGCTCAATCCTAGTATGACCGTAGATAGAGTTGTTTGGGGGACTGAGACCCGTGTAGCCGACCCCTCATAGGGGAATGTTCCTGGGATGCTGTTTTGACCTTTTTTTTTCCTTTTACTTATTTTCTATTCTTCTCTCTTTTACTTCTTGTACTTCTTTTTACTTCTCTTATTTCTTTTACTATCATAGCCTCTTCGGATCCATGTAGCCGACCCCATTTAGTTGGGATAAGGTTATGGTTGTTGTTGTTGTTGAGCATTTAGTTATGCTGTTCTTATGGCCGAAACCTGGTTGTGCACAGCTGCACTACCCAGGTACCCTGTAGCTCTATGGATTGGAATTGGGGGTACAAGCTAGGGCTGCAGAGAACAAACCCTAGATAGTTGCAGCCCTGAACCCTTATTATTCATGCATTTCCAATGCTGCATGTGGCTGAAACCAGCTCCTAAGCCTGGCCAAAACCCTATGGTACTATTCATCTGGACTGCTTAGGCAGCTCTGACAGCCTGATGGTGGATCTGATGGATGATCCAATTGGACCATTGGGTAGGCCATCTCAGGGGCTACCTGATCCCCCAAACATGCAGAGGATCAAGTATAAGCCTAGCCTGAAAAGCCTAGCCTTGGTAACTCAGCCCAGCATCGATTTGCAGCCTCTGGGCGATGCAGACATCGCCCAGAGCCAACGCCAAGTGAAGGGAAATTGGCTGGATTGATGGACAGACTTGGGGAATCTCACCCTTTGACCCCTGGACACTGTGGGAAGGCTGGAAAATTACCAAAAAGCCCTTCCCCACATCTGTCATTATATGGAAATGTTTTGGAATCCTAGTGGGCCCCGCAGGGAAAGGAAGCCCTTCTGTGCTTGGTCCTACAGCACAGACAAGCCGTGGACAGCACTGTAAACATATTCTAACCTAGGGTCAGGAACTACCATTGAAATGCCTATTCTACCCTTTGAGGCACTGGCACTGGTTGATGTACCGAGACATGACCTAAGGCCCAGTGCAAGGCCTAGTGATTCCAAGTGTAACCAACTAAACACCGGGTCAACCCAGTAAGTTTAGGGTAACCCTAGGACTTCCAGTGACAGATTGATAACTTAACAACTTTTGATTTACATCTAGGACCGGATTCCGTGCTCGAGGTCAACGACCAGACAACTGCTAGAACTGAGATTGTGACTAAATACCTAGAGCCAAGTGCAAGTGAGTGAATAATTCTATCATATGAGTAAATGTAATCATGATCTGATGCCGGCTAATAAGAATTGAATATAATTACTGTGTTATTTACTTCTGTTCAATTACTTAAATCACTACATAATGACTGTCTGTTGATCAACACTATGAATTCTTCTATGATGATTATGAATGTTAGATTAGATGCCATAGTCGGCTTGGAAATGAGGCTCATGGTAGCCCGTAGTATGGGATGCGGTTGACACCACCTGACTCATATGATGCCATATAGACATGGGGCTAGAGCTTCATCACCCATGCTACGCACCCTTGCCAATAGGGGTTAAGGTGTTGGATGGCTGTGGGGGCGACCATCAAAAAAAGAGAAAAGAGAAAAAGAAATGAATAGAACACTGGAATGGTGGATGAATGTATAGAACATCGGAATGGTGCATATAGGCTTTAAGCCAGAAAAGAAAAGAAAAGAAAGAAAGAAATGGATTATCCCACAGGTTAATCACAGAGGGCTGGTCGGGCTGACCTTGGTGAACGAATGCGGGAGTTGACTGGTCCTCTTCGACAACTCAATTGGTGTATAGCGGGAAGGGGTTAGAAGCCCGCACCAGGGATACATGTATTGGGGATTGTAGTAGCACAGACCTGACTTAGTTGTATTGCTCGGTGGCTAATAATTAAACTTGACTTGCATATCATGTAGGACCATATGAATTGTGAATTGTGATTCCATGCGCATACATGATTGATGTTATTTGCTCATGAGCTTAGTGGGGCTCACACTCTGTTATGCAATGTTTTTCTTAGATGATTTTGCAGGTGGATGCTGCTGTGGCATGGCGGATCATTTCGAGGAGGAGACTTTTGGTTGTTATGATGATGTTGGTATGGACCTCGACGGAGGTCATACCGATCCTATGTACATTTTCGGTGGTTGTTGATGAAGACCATTGAAGTGTGTTCGTGACAGCTTATTGACTTGGGAACTCCTTTTGGGTTATTCGGAGTTATCCCCGTTCTGACTTGGTTGTTGTAGTTTTTCTTTTTTTCCTTTTTGGGGTTGAGTATGCTCGCCCTGTACATGTCTTTGTATGTAGTACTGTACTTATCAGTTTTGCTTCCTTGTTTTCTTTGTGTGTGGGTTGATGGGAAATGTAAAACTTTTATATGTATATGTTATCACTGTTTCCCCATATCGCTATGCTTCCTTTTATTATTGAACTGTAGTTTTTCTGCTGCACTCTGATCTTGCCTGTGGTAAAGAGATGGTTATGGTTCCATGATTGTAAGCACTGCTTTTAGATCAGTGGGATTTGGAGGATTGCCGTTATGCAATTCGGGTCACCTACCCAATCCTCCTAGGGGGTGGTTTGGGGTGTGACATTCTTCTTCTCGCACTTGCCCTAGGTGACCTAGAGGTGGGGATGGTGCGCGTGCTGCAATGGGCATTGGATTGGCTGTCCTTGCCGCCTGCAACTCCCTGACCATATCCCCGAAGAGGGCATTCTGCTGGAGCACCTGCTGATGTAGGTCATTGACTTGCCAACCGTGGCTGGCGCATCGAGGCCTAAGCTTACTGGGATAAATCCCTCCGGCAGTGGTAGCGGAGGAGGGAGAGATCCCGTACCTTGGGTGCCTCGAGTGCCTTCCAGGGTTACACTTGGTTCGATTGCTGCTATCGCGACCATGGTGGGTGGCAGGGATCCTGCCACCGCTATTGCAGTTGCTGGTGGCCTGCGCCTTACCGCTGCCACCGCTGCCTAGCAGGCAGTTTGTTTCCCAGCTTGTCCTCCGTCATGGCTGTTTTTCGTTGCATAGCGGCCTACTAGATTTCCCTCCTGCTGGGGAACATCTAGGTTGGTGGAAACAACATTTCGTTCACCGGTCATGGCTCTTGTGTGGTTTAGAGCTTTGAAAGACTTGTAACTATTGTTCCCACAGACAGTGCCAATCTATTGTGTCAAGAACTGGTGTTGGAGCGAGCTGTTCCTGCAAATATGGAATTAGCAAGAGGTCGGGCCGAGCCGGTTTAGCCACTTCGATGCTTAAGTCAGTACTCTTAGCAATAGATAAGAACAGTAGAGTTCAGATGATCATGGAAGGAATTTACCCAGCTATTTATAGGCGATGAATGAAACTCTGGGGGCAGAGACATGCCCTATTAGGAAAGGAGAGTCTGCGGCATTGAGTGAGATAATTCAGGAGTGATTTTAGGGATAAGGTTAACCCCCTAATCCTATTACGCCTTATTAGGTGGCGTATGACCGACAATCTCGGGCCATCGAGGCCCATCCGGTGATCGTGCTCTTTCTCAATAAAGTGTGGTGTCTGGGTCGTCCCATATAGGTCGTCCTCGTCCCCGATGTAGGGTGGTTATGGCCTCGATCTGGTCGTACCTTTTGGATGGCTTGGTTTGATGATCTCTCGTTGCTCGAGCGTGCCCGACCTTGCACCAACGGTCTTTGGGGCCTCGCATATGTGCTTGACCTCGCTCCCCTGGACAGGGGTAGCCCGCGCTCGTCCTACATGACCTCACCTCATCCCTAGTACACGTATCAGCCTCCTATTGGCTGGTAGTTTTTATGACGTATCAGTTTCCTAAGGTGGTTTTCCCATATTTTAAAAATTCTTTATGGGAAGAGCCCTACCATAAACTTAGGGCTTCCCATTGAATTTGGGGTGTCCAATTCCTCTTTGTTTAAGGAGATTTCGGGTAGGTAGGGAAGTGTTTTAGTAGCTGGAAAAATCAACTCTTATTCTTTGCAGGCAAGGAAACAATGCTCAAATCTGTTGCTTTCTCTCTCGTAAACTATGTTGGCTCACATTTTAAACTACTAGTCTCTCACCAAGAGGGCTTACGCAGAGCAGCAACAGATTTCTTTTGGGGTGATGGATCAAAGAAGAAGAAAATTCACTGGGTAACTTGGCTGCGATTGTGCCAATCGAAAGAAAAGGGTGGTTTAGGCTTTAGAGATCCGTCTTTACACAATAAGGCCCTCTTATCGAAGGTGGCGTGGAGACTATGGAGTGAGCCGACCTCTATGTGGGCACAGTTTATTAAGGCGATTTATTTTCCAAGGAAAGAGTTTCTTGAGGCTAATATGGGATCCAATCCCTCTTGGGCGTGGAGAAGCATTATGGAAGGACGGAGGGTATTGGAGTTGGGACTACTATGGCACATTGGTACAGGTGAGAAGGTCAAAATCTGGACTGATAGATGGATTCCTACCTTACCTGGTTTCAAGGTAAAACATCCACCTATTTCTCCATGTTCGTTGATTTTGGATGCTGAACTTATTGATGACAATAATAGATGTTGGAGAAGGGATATTCTGGACCGTTAATTCCATCAGGAAGATAAGGAAGCCATCCTCAAACTTCCACTTAGCATGTTCCCTTAAGAAGATCTCCTGGTTTTGGGCGATTCTAAGAATGGTGCTTTCTTGGTTAAGAGTGCCTACCACATTCTTAGTAACGAATGATTAGAAAATGAAAATAACATATCCACTACTGATTCTTTACAAAAATAAAAAAAATTTTATGGAGGGCAGTTGGAGATGGCATTGGTTCAGCATCTGCACTAAACCGTAGAAAACTTTCTGTGGACATGGAGTGTTTGAGAAGTGGTTCTGGGGAGGAGAGACCCGAACATATCCTCCTCCATTGCCCATATGCTCATGTCGTTTGGTTTGGTTGCAACCTTCCCCAACGAGTTCCTGTAGGGGTGAGTCTATCTCAATGGATTGCAAGGTGGTCATCATATCTCACAATGGGTAGAGCGGCAAGGAAGGAGGCTCGTTCCCTATGTTCCTTTATTTGTTGGCATATTTGGTGTGCGTGGAATGATTTTCTCTTCACAGCAATGGCTATCGCTCCAGGGGTTGTGATATTGGCTGCTCATCAATCATATGCTGAGTTCCATGCATCTACAGTGAAGCCTCGACGCCCTACCAGCACGCCTGCGGTTTCTACAACCTCCATATCTTCGAGATGGACACCTCCTCTTCCAGGTTCCCGCAAGCTTAGCTGTGATGATCCATGGGATCCGAAGAGTAAGCGGAGTGGTATCCGTTTCTCTTGTATTCTCATCGCTACCCTTTCGTTGAGCAGTTGTGTCTATCCTAGTGATGTCAATCACTACTACCCTTTTCTGAGGCTTAACACCAACCTCAACTCTAATGTCAACTACTATGGAAACTCCAACTCTCCACTTAGCCACGGTCATGGAATGCATATTGTCAGTTGAGTGACTTTAAAAACTGAATCAGTAAAAACATTCTCCCTAACAGAAGAATGGATGCACTTGCTTCTTGGACAGACATTCTTGTAATTAATGGTGTGAGCAGCAATATATTTCTATTCTTTTGGCCATACAAAAATAAATGTTATAGTTTCCGTCCTTTGATCCATTACTTTGTCTGGTGTCAGTTAATAATTTCAGCATTAGAATCTCTCATGATAGGATATGAACTCAGTGTACATCTGAATTGTGATGTTCTTATAGGAGGATAACTTTGGGACTGTAAACATTTTTAAAGCACGCTGGAAAAATGGGTTAAAGAGATTCAATTCTTATTAGTTCCATTTTGGTCAGTGGAGCAACTACTTAATTCAGCTTACATCTTTCTAAATGTATTTGGACAGACATTGTGGTAAAACTACAAGCAGAGAAGTATATCAGGTTTAGCTGTATAAGAAAGCTCTTATAATATCTCACTTCATGGTTTGAGTATCATTTCTGAGTATAGATATCACTTGCCACCAGGCGATGGTATAGCCGTTAATAACAGGGAAAAGAAAGGAATTTTTTTTTAGAAGTCCATTAAAATATTACAGGGGTGGTAGGGAGACTGGGAGGCTGGGAAAAAAATGGACAGAGGTGCACATCTGAGTTTAGTTCTTTCATTTGAACCCCCACACAGTTTTTTGCTGATAATCATAACCACTTTTAGGAATTAATGGAGTTACCACAAAGATTGCTGCTAACTCAGGCCATGAATTTTATGTCCTATATGCAGTTATCCATGATGCTAGGGAGAAAGCCAAGGTGAATCAAATTGCAAATGATCCGGATATATAAGGGTTAAATACGCATACACCCCTTAAGTCGTCCAAAAATCCCACATGCACCCCTGCTATTTTGATAACTCCACATGCACCTCTTGATAATTCCATGTGTACCCCCTGCTTTTCAAACTAATCCATATTTAAGTCCTGCCGTTAATATCACATGTTAAATGCTAATGGATCTAAAATTGAAGAATGTAATGTACATTACCCTCACTAGGGCATAATTGCCACAATGACCTACTGCTCCGGCGAGATGCCCACTTTCTACTCCGGCGACCACCACCGGCTGCAAGTAAAGTCCTACTTGATAAACCAAAAATACACGAGCCAATCCAGAGACGCCACATGTCCTAACACGAAGAAGAAGCCAGACCAGGGCGAGCTATGTCAAAATCCATTCGGTAATCCAAGAGGAATAGACCCAAAAAGTCATCTAGGGACCAAGTCCTCCATGCCAGCCGACAAGGTCCAATAATAACGTCACCACCAAGGTCCACGCCATCTTATCACTAGAAGGTCGGAGCATGGGCATGTACCAGAGGGACGTTATCCCAAAGATATATAATGCTAGTCGAACTCAAACATCAAGGGCCGTTGCCCAACAGGTGAAGAACACGCTTATCTAATGGGGAACCTCTTCCCTACTAAGACTCTACGTCTCACAAGGAAGCACTTCCAAATATGACTCTGCTACATGATGACCTACTCTGTGTAGAACACTCATCACCAATCGGGACTCTCCACACTGTCACATTCAACTATAAATACTCAGGTATTCAACCGCATTATCCATCTTGGATTCTAGTAATTCATCTGTTGCTAAGAGAAATCTAACTTAGGCATCGGAGAGTCCTAGGCCAAAACCACATCGGTTCTCCTTTGTCACTGGTATTCTTTTGTAGGTTGCGGCACTCGAAAGACCCATCGGCGATTTTCTGAAGCAATAGATTGGTGTTGTTTATGGGAACGATGCTAGCCAACGTTTTCACTAGCTCGCTACCTCAAGTACTCAATGGCACCACGTAAGAAGGTCGTTCCCTCTACCAATGCTCCTAGGGAGAGCAACGAGACACCACCACCAGAGACCTCTCGTCAGAGAGCCGATCATCATGGACTTCAAGAGATGGGGAACTTGGAGAACGATCCCATTGACACTGGGGAGATAAACCTCAATGAAGGGATACCCATGGAAACAATAGCTGACCCAAATGTGCCAGCAATTGCAGGTCAGATTACAAACTTGCAGAGATAGATTCTCCAGCACCAAAGCTTCTTTCGGGATTATCTGAGACAACAGGCGATTTCCCACACGAGGGTGGTGCCACTGCCAAGGATGGAACCAATCCCTTAGCAGGAGCAAAACCCTAGGAAGCCATCCCCTGAAGTTGAAAGAGCGGAGAGAGTTGCGAGTTGCATAGGTTCAGACCATCCGCAGGGAGATCCTTCACATCATCCTATGAGAACTGTGGATATGCTAATCTGATCGGAACAATTGGACACCCTCGACACGTAGATTGGTGGAACTTAATCAAATGGTTTGGTCAGAAGATCAGTATTCTAGGAGCGATTAGGAGGAAATCATCCACCAAGGCCAAGTTGAACGTGTCGTGAAGAGAGTCCCTCACATTCACATCAGGGCTCAACGCACTATGACATCTCACGATCACATCACAGGCCACCAAGAGAAGAAACAACAAGGAGGGGTCGAGAGCAGGTTCACAGTGAGCGTGCGACCAAGCGTGATGGATGGTCACATGATACGGAGTTAGATAAAAAACTTCAAGAGCTGAACGAGAAGTTAGAGGGATTAAAGAAGTAAACAAAGGGTGAAACACACTCTGTGTTAGACCAACACCCATTCTTGGCAGAAATCATAAGTGCACCTCTCCCCTCCCAATTCAGGCTACCTACTTTCGAACTTTACAGTGGCACCACGGACCGTAATGCTCACATCAACTACTTTAACGAGATGATGACCCTATATGGGGGATCAGACGTTGTCTCTTGCCGAGCATTCCTGGCATCCCTCAAGGATGAAGCCACTTCATGGTTTTCAAGGCTTAAGCTTCGATCTATAAACACCTTCGCAGAACTCTACGAGAAATTTGTTGCCTGCTTCCAAAGCAGTGTAAAGCAGAAGAAAACCACAGTCAACCTATTGAATGTGATATAGAATCCAGGGGAGTCCCTCAGGGAGTATGTCACCAGATTTACGAAGGAATCCCTGGAGGTAAGGGACCTGGACGACTAGACTCAATATGCAGCCCTGGCAGGGGCATTAGGGACTTGGACCTAATTAAAGACCTGGCACGGCATGAGACCAGGACAATGATGTGAGCTCGAGATTTAGTAGTAGAGTTCAAGAAGTTCGAGATGGTTTGAGTCCCGCGGGGTGAGAATGCTGTAGTAGACGCCTTGTCAAGGCTAGCAAATGACGAATTCCAGAACTTGGCCTTTGCGGTGTACATCGAGGTACTTCATGAACTGATGTACAAGGAGAAACAGGTCAACAAGATCGAGGAAGGGCCAAGCTGGATGGACTCCATCGTCAACTATCTATAGAATGATGTATTGCTAGAAGATAAGCTTAAAGCTAAAAAGGTGAAAATCCGGGCAGCAATGTCTACGATGGTTGATAGAGTACTGTACAAGAGGGAAGTCACAGCGCTGCTACTCAGGTGCCTAGGACCCAAGGGAACTAAGTATGCCTTAGTAGAGGTGCAAGAAGGAATATGTGGAAGCCACATGAGTAGGTGAACTCTAACCAATAAAATTTTACGTCAAGGGTTTTACTGGCGAAAGATGCAAGAAGAGGCCATAGAGTATGTCAAGGCCTGTGAGCAAAGTCAGTTGTTCGCCTTGATGCCTCATCATCTAGCTACCCAGTTGACCTCCATCCTTAGTCCTATACCATTCACCATGTGGGGGATGGACATTCTTAATGACTCCACGGCAGCGTCCGGGAACAAAAAGTACTTGGTGGTCACAATTGATTATTTCACCAAGTGGGTCGAAGCTGAGCCATTGGCAAGGATAACAGAGAAAGAGATGGAGAAATTTGTTCGTGACAAAGTGATCTAAAGGTTCGGGGTACCAAGGATTCTTGTCACAGACAATGGGAAACAGTTCAACAATCCCAGATGGGTGGAGGAACTTCTCAGTGTTCTATGGGCGTATCGAACAATGGTGAGGACCCCCATGGGAGAAAGCCCATTTCGACTAGCATACGGGACCGAAGCTCTGGCACCAGTTGAAGTCTTAGCCTTGTCACACAAAGTCTTGCACTTCAACGAATGAACATATAAGGATGGACTTCGAGCAAATTTAGACTTCTTGGAAGAGGTTTGTGAGAAGACGTTACTCAGGAACGTGGCATACCAGCAGCGAACGACCATGTACTATAATTCAAGGCTTAAGGAGAGGTTGTTCCACTAGGTAGACCTAGTTTTAAGAAAGGCTCGAGCGCACAACCAAGGAAGGACCCTACATAATTTCCAAGTGGATACGACCAGGGATGTATCGCTTGAAAACTCTGGGGGGTAAGAAGATAGATCGACCCTGGAAATCTGAGCACCTGAAGAAGTTTTACTAGTGAATCAACAGGATGATCAAGTTATTGCTTTCAGCCACAATTATTTTGGTTCAGTTTGTTTCCATGTTTCAAATATTTTTTCAAGTATTTGAAGCTGAAGATTTTAAAGTTATAATAAAAGTTCTTAGCTACATATCTCCATTACTGATCAAGCTCGCTTATGCCCTAAGGCCCATAGGCCACAAGGAGACCATGCCACCAAGGCCTATAGGCCACGAGGCGATCACGCCACCAAGGACTGGGGGCCATAAGTCGATCATGCCACCAAGGCCTGTAGGCCATGAGGCGATCACGCCACCAAGGCTTGGGGCCATAAGGCGATCATGCCACCAAGGCCTGTAGGCCACGAGGGGATCACGCCACCAAGGCCTGGGGCCACGAGGCGATCATGCCACCAAGGCCTGTAGGCCACGAGATGACCAGGCAGTACTGAATCAAAACATGTATATAGTACAAGAAAAAGGGTGGATGGGGCCAGTGGCTCCCTCCCCATTGTCAGTAAATAAAGGCCTAAGGAAGGCAACGGAGGGAGGTGTCCACATCAGACTCGAACGGAGATGAGCCTGAAATAGCCCCATCGGTGTCATACCCCTCATGTATAGCATCAAGGTCAGAGCTACTCAACATGGCGACAGGAAGAAAAGACTTACTTGGGTGAAGCTCCCCAACACCAAGCTAATCACCTCAAGAGTGAACTGCAACATGCATGAGCAAAAAACCAAGAGAGAATTTCAAAAGACCAAAACACAAGCGTATTCACAATGGATACTAGTGACAAACAAAGCAAGGGGAACGTACCAGGCCCACGAGCAAAATGTGGAAATCAAGTAGAGGGCATGATGCAAACCAAGAAGATCAAATTACACCTGCGAGAAAGACCAAGTTCAAATTAGTACCATAAAAAAAAGAAGTAATAAAAGAAGGGAAGGGGGTGACCACCAAACCTGAAGGAAGGGCGAGATGTCGAGAAGTGAGGGGGGAAAGACCATCATGAGGCTGCAAGGCCAAGGGCGAGACATCGAGCCATGAGGCGGGAAAGATCGCAAGTTGCGTGACCGTGAGTCGTGAAGGGCGAGACCCCTGGCCACAAGGCATGGAGGGCGAGACCTCTGGCCGTGCACACGTGAAGGGTGAGACACAGGCTGAAGGGCGAGACGTTGGCAGAGAGGCATGAGGGGCGAGACCCTGAACCCTTAGATGATGAATAGCACCTTGAGGTGATGAATAGCAAGACCCCCCTTTGGAAGCAAGGTGGGCGAGATGAAGGGGGCTGGGAAGAAACCCTTGAGCAAATAACAATGGGCGAGACCAAGAGAAGGTAAAAAATAGAAAAAAAACAAAAAAAAATCTCAAACAGGAAAAAATGGCAAACACTTGGGGGGGCAAGAAAAGTGCACTCGATGAAAAAGGAAAAAAGTGGTAAAGCTCCAATGAAGAGAGAAAATGGGAGAAAAATGAAGAAAAAGAGGAAAAAAGGAAAAAGAAAGCAAAAAGGTGGAAGAAATGAAAAAGAAAAAAAAGGGGATAAAAAGGTAGTAAGGAGGGTTTGAACCCCTCAACTCTCCCACTTACCAGCTTCCTACAAGGAGAAAAAGCTATCTACCCTAAAAATCAGGATCAGAAAAGGTGGAAAGGTGTAGTGATGGAGGTTTGAACCAAACATCTCCTCCAATTACCAATTTTCAGAAAAGAAGAAATAACCATCTACCCTAGGAAGCAAAGTCCATTGAACGGTCACAAGATGCTCAATCACAAAACTCCTTCCAAGAAGCTTTATTTGCAGCAAGCCCCTCACAAGATTAAAGACAATAACAAAGACACTACTCTCTTGAGCACTCCGTTCGAAGAGAGTGGGGGGCAAGTGATAAACCAAAAATACATGGGCCAATCCCGAGACGCCGCATGTCCTAACACGAAGAAGAAGCCAGCCTAGGCTGGGCTATGTCAAAACCCATTCGGTAATCCAAGAGGAATAGACCCAAAAAGTCATTCAGGGACCAAGTCCTTCACGCAGGCCAACGAGGTCCAACTATGATGTCACCACCAAGGTCCACACCATCTTATCACTATAAGGTCAAAGCATGGGCATGCACCAGAGGGACGTTACCCTAAAGAGATATAATTCTAGTCGAACTCAAATATCAAGGGCCGTTGCCCAACATGTGAAGAACGCACTTATCTAATGGGGAACCTCTTCCCTACTAAGACTCTACGTCTCACAAGGAAGCACTTTCAAATACAACTCTACTACGAGATGACCTACTCTGCGTAGAACACTCATCACCAACCGGGACTCTCCACACCGCCACACTCAACTATAAATACTCAGGTATTCAACCCCATTATCAATCTTGGATTCCAGTAATTCATCTGTTGCTAAGAGAAATCTAACTTAGGGATCGGAGAGTCCTAGGACAGAACCACACCGGTTCTCATTTGTCACTGACGTCCTTTTGAAGGTTGCATCACCCGAAGGACCCATCGAAAATTTCCTGATGCAACACTGTCGTTAATATCAGACAGGACTACACATGTAATCAACCCCAATGATAAGATAAACCCCAACAAATAACTCTCCAAATAACCACAGTAACTTAAAATCAAACTACAGGTTTCTGAACTAGGGAATTATGCTGGAAATAAGAAAATCTGTAACTCACAAAACTTGGCCCTAAAGGGTTGTTCTTCTGATCAAAGGCAGCTTGTATGAAGCATAATAAAACCCCCAACAACAGCTTATTTAGACCAGAAATTACAGAGATATGACTCATACAGAATTAGGGTAATTAGGGCTGAATTGAGGGAAATTGAATAACTCCAAGCATAGGCCTTCAAAGGCCTTGATCTCCAGGTCGAGGGTCTCTTTTGGAGGGCCCAACAAACCCCTAAAAGCTTGGCCAAGACCGGTCACCGGTGGGGAAGATCAGGGTGATCGATCCCTGCCTAGAAATTTCTCCTAGGTTGAATCCGATGGGTCTGGTTGGATGTTTTCTGGTCTTCAATAAGCAACTCAGTTGGATGAATAGAGTAGCAATTCCAGGGGCTTTAGATGGCAGCAATCACACAAGTAATATCAGAGAAATAAAGAAGAACAAAAGAGCGTAGAAGAGAACTCGATGGAGTCCCTCTCTCTCGGATTCCTCCTTGTTCTCCGTGAAACCCTCTGAAGCTCTCTGGTTGTTTTGGGTTTTTTTTTTTCGACTTTTGTTGTTTTTTTTTTTACTTAAGGGCATTGTGGTAATTATGCCCTAGCAAGGGTATAATTGTACATTACATTCTTCAATTTCAGATCCGTTAGCATTTAACGTTTGATGTTAACGGGAGGACTTCAATATGGATTAATTTGAAAAGCAAGGGGTGCGTGTGGAATTGTCAGAATAGCAGGGGATGCTTGTGGAAGTTTTGGACAACTTAGGGGGTGCATGCGTATGTAACCCTATATGTAATGACCATTCCATGATGATGGAGAACAATACCGAATAAATCTTCAATATCCATGAATTTCATATCCTACAAAGTGCAGAAATCCAAAGAAAAAAGACAACCCATTTTCAAAAGAATATGAAAGACAAACTCAGACACATGCATTCAACAACATAAAATTCAGAAGAACCAAGCAACCAGTGAAACAATGGCTGCAACAATGGCTGGTGCTGACAGAGCCACTCCAGCACTCTCCATGGATGGTGACGGTGACGGTGACGGTGCGATCCTTTCGAAATCTTCAATTGCACCTGTGGCTCCAATGAAAGCCATCAAAACCAAAATGTAGATGGTGAAGACGATAGCCAACTTGCAGTTCTCCATATCTTACTATACCCTTCTGCTGCTTAGAATTGGGAAGAACTAGATGCCTGGAGAACAAGTGCTCTATAGAAGTGGGTTTTGAATTCTGCGAAGAGAAAGGAGAGATTCCGTGGTTTTAAAAGAAAGTTTGTGGAGAAGAGGAATCTGCCAGTTCTTTAATGTTGGCATAACAACAAACAGAATCTTTCGAGATGGTGGTGGGCTGGGCTGTCAAATGTATTTTACAGAGTTCTCAGGGTTTGCCATCTCTTAACAAGCTGGACTATGTGTATCAACTGGCTAAGCCATGGGATTCAATACATCTGTCCCTTATCTACTTATGGAGTGATTCAGAGTTTTTGCACATTTCAAGGTGCCAATGATTTGATATTCTATAATTGATTCCTGTATTCCAGGTGATGTTGACTGTTTATCGGATTGAAGATATGATATGGACAGAGGAATAGAGGGTAAAATGGTCAAAATTCATGTTTATATTAGTATTTTTTAGGACAAAAACATCTGATACGGACCGATATGTATCGGTGTTAATATTGGAATCAGTATCGATATTGGTTTTGGAACTGGCTGCTACCTGATCCCATATTGTGAACTAAAACCATGGTTGGTGTCCATCCTTTCACATCCCAAACAAAATCTCAACCCTAATCAAAGCTACCACTAGTCCACTAGAGTTTTAAGAATCAATTTGGATTGGCTGAGGGATCTTTATCCCCGCCACTTTTCTGCCCAGTCCAGTTCCCCAGTTCCTGTAACATGGGGTGGAGGGGATTGGAATGACCACCCTACCCTTGGCCAAACACTCTTCTTGGATGGGATCCATCACCCCCCTATTAGAGGAACTGGGGAATTTGGCCAGGCAGGGAACCGGAGGAGATAATTTTCCCTGACCGAGGCCGATCTCAATTCTTCCCAATCCAACTTGAGTTGATTTTATATGGGGAAAACCCTAAATGTTTGAAATATGCCCATTCTGAGGCTGATCTGGACCAATTCCAATTCAAAAACGTATTGAAATTGGCTAGTACCAATCCAGGTCCCGATTCTGGGTTTCTAAACCCTGGCTACCTCTTTGACTGAAGTTTATGAACCATGACAGACTCTTTCTAGTCCAACTCAGCTTTATAGAGGACCCACAACTACCTCATTGGTGTCAGTCCAAAGTGACACTGTAGAGTACCCTGCTTACTCGTAGAACCCTCTTTCATTACAAAAAATATCAATTCTATTAAATTAATTATACTCATTATTTTATGAACTTTGAGTTCATTTTTTGAACTTATTCCCTCTATCATTGGAGCTGAAATTTGATTTCCTGTCTTCCTCTCGCATATGGGTTAGGTACAACTAAGGGTGTTAAGCATGTGATATACAAATCTTAGATTGAATGGAAAATGTGTGAATTTCATTAATGTAAAGGAGGTAAATATATACAGAATTACAAGGGATCAATCATCCCAAATTAGTGACTAATTGTGTCCTATGATTATGCAGTTAGACAGGAAAAAATAAAATTAGAATCAATTATCCTAGTCAATTACAGATATACAAGTAGGGGTGTAAAGGAATAGCCGAAATCCGTTTCCATATCCGTGTTTGTATTCGTTTAGCACTATCCGAATCTGTCCGAAAGCTAAACGGATGCGGATACGGATAGGCTATAGCTATCCGAAAAGCTATATTTACATGTAAACAGATAAAATATCCGATCCGTATCCGTGTCCGTATCCGTTTAGCACTATCATAATCCGTCCGATAGCTAATCCCCAAGGAGTATTTCAAAGGGCCAAGATCTTTGATATGGAAACTATGAAATAAAAAATCTTTGACTTCATCGATCAAGTTGGATTCGGATCCGGTGAGGATAATATCATCCACATAGAGCACAACATAAACAGAGGTATTATTCCACCATAGAACAAATAAGGAATGATGGGCCTAGGATTGGTGGAACCCAAAGTCAAGTAGATTAATTGAGAACTTAGAAAACCACTGACAGGAAGCCTGTTTCAATCCGTACAATGATTTTATGGAGTTTGCAAACAAGATTCTCCCCCTTGCGACGATATCCTAGAGGAGGCATCATATATACATCTTCAGCGAGATCACCGTGCAAGAATGTATTATGCACATCCATTTGATGTAGAAACCATCCTTGGACAGCAGCAAGGGCAATAAGAGTGCGAACAGTAACAAGTTTCACCACAGGGGCAAAAGTGTCATGATAGTTAATACCTTCCACTTGATTATAACCCTTGGCAACAAGATGAGCTTTGTAGCATTCTATAAAGCCATTAGAACGGCACTTGATCTTGAACACCCATTTGGATCCAATGGAGTATTTGTTGGGAGGCAAAGGAACCAGGGACCAAGTGTTGTTCTTAGATAAAGCCACAATTTCAGCTTGTAAAGCGTCACGCCATTGTGGTAATTTCATTGCCTCAGCGAAAGTTGCAGGTTCAGTAGTGCTAGCCATGGAGGTTAGAAAAGTAATATGATTGGAAGAAAAATGGGAATATTGTAAATATTTGTGGAGTGGGTGAGATGTACCTTGGGCCAGTACTGAAGAGGCCAATTGAGAATGAGTAAACGAACAATGGTAATCCTTTAAATAACTTAGGGGCACCCGACTACGTTGAGGGTGTGTAGAGGCGGTAGGGAGAACCAGGTCAGCCTAAATTTGTGGCGAAGCCGGAGCAAGGGGTTATGGATCAATGGGAGCCTGATCCTCATCGTCAGGTGTGATATCGGTTGGTAAGAGAGGACAAACAGGTGGTGTTGGTTGGTCCGAGATGGTTTGAAATAGGAAAATATGAGTCATGAAATGTGACATCCCGAGACACCAAAATCTTTCCCATGGTTGGGTAAAAGACCCGATATCCTTTTTGTGCATAGAGATAACCAAGAAACGCACCAGGGGAAGCCCATTTGTCAAACTTATGTTAAACAGAAGTATTTCAAGCAAAATAGAGGCATCCAATAAACACTAAGATGTGAAAAAGGGGGTGGTGTCCCATATAATAATTCATAAGGGGTTTTTCCATGAAGCACCGAAGTGGGCAAACGGTTTATAAGATGTGTGGCGGTAAGAATGCAATCCCCCCATAATTGGAATGGCAGGTTGGCTTGAAAATGTGACGCACGGGCAATAGTCAAGAGATGTCTATATTTATGTTCCACTACTCCATTCTGTTGAGGGGTAGAAATGCAACTGGATTGATGGATAACCCCTAATTGTTGCAAAAAATGAAAATTTGGTGGTTAAAAAATTCGGTCCCATAATCAGATAGAATAACTTTATGTTTGCCTCAAATTGAGTTTTGATCATTGAAAAAAAAACAGATTAAATTAAAATGGGAACCTCATCCTTGGTTTGCATGAGAAATAGCCAAGTGCTTCGTGAAAAATCATCCACGATGATAAAAAATATCGGGCCCCAGATAAGGAAGGTATGCGATATGGTCCCCAAACATCAAGATGGATCATATATATCAAAACAAGATAATGTAGAAATAGAGCTATTAGAGAAAGGTAAACGAGTCTGTTTTGCCAATGGGCAAACAGTACATGGACAATCCTTTTGAAATGAAATACTAGAGTCCGAATGTTTCAAAAAAGAAATAATGGAAGAGCCCAGATGACCAAGGCGACAATGCCATAGGTCAAAAGAAGAACATTCGGCAGTGGCGATAGAGCGGTGTGGGATGTCCAAGAAATAAAGATCGCCATATCATTTACCCTTCGCAATAGTCCTCTTCGAGTGAAGGTCCGGAAAGAGAAAAGAAGTATGAGAAAAAAGAATCTCACAAGAAGCAGTGGAAGTAAGTTAAAGAATGGAAAATAAATTGAAAGGAACAGTAGGAACATAAAGAACATTTTTAAGCAGCAAAGAAGGGGTTAAAAAAGCATTGCCAATATAAACAATAAGGGTATGAGTACCATTAGGTAGAGTGATGGGTGATGCATGAGTTGAACTAGAAATATTGGAAAATTTAGTTAAATGGGAAGAGATATGGTTGGTTGCCCCGAAATCAATTATCTAAGGGGGGAACTGAATGAGGTGTCAAAGAAAAATTTACTTGCAAGGCATGCAAGAGGATGACCATTACCAACATTGATTAATGCCAAGAGCTGATGGATCTGATTGGCTATCAATGTAGGCACTACAGTTGAAGCGGGTGCCAAAGAAACCGTGGTAGAAAAATTCGATGGCAGAGCCACAGGAAGGAGCACTGCTACGATTGGTGTTGGAAGTGTGGCGATGGTTCCTGCCATCCGAGTACCCATGCTTCTTGAAGCAACGAGCCTCAAAGTGCCCATCTTTGCCACAGAAATCACAATGGTACACGGGCTTAGGGTGTTGGTCAGTGCCTTTGGAAGAGCCGACAGCTAGGGCAACATGGTCATTATTTGGTGCAGGAATGGATTAAAGGGAACATTGACGTTCCTCTAGTAATAGTAGAGAGTAAGCCTTAGCAATCGAGAGAAGGGGATCCATTAAGAGGATCTGACTATGAACAACCGAATAAGAGTCATTGAGACCTTGAAAGAAATCCAATAGAGAATCAGATTCAAAAAGGCCATGGAGGGTGGCAATAGTCCAACAAGTGCACACCGGCAGAGCACGATAGGAAGAAAAGTCATCACAGAGACCTTTCCATTTGGTGTAGTAAGCCGAAATGGTGTCATGCCCTTGATGCAAGGTGGAGATGGAACGATGGATTTTAAAGATTCAAGGAGCATTCGTTTGAGAAAATCAAGCATGTATGTTGAGCCAAGCATCATGAGCAGTGTCAAACCAAAGGATGCTATGAACAATGGTGGGAACGGTGGAGTGAACAATCCATGATCGCACCATAATATTGCAATGAATCCAATGGGCAAGATCGGTAGAGTTAGCTTCTGACTTGGGTAAAGAACCATCAAGAAATTGCAGTTTGTTCTTGGCCTCAAGTGCCATGAGCATGGCATGATGCCATGTGGGAAAATTATTTCCATCAAGCAACAGAGTAACAAGAGCGGTAACTAGCTGATTATAGGAGTGGAGGAAGTAAGGGGAATGGCCTGGGACAATCGTTACAGAGGAAGAAGAAGGTGTGGCTGCTGGATCGCCCATAATGGAAAATGAAAACCCCAAAACCGTGTTTAGGTTGATACCATGTTAAGCATGTGATATGGAAATCTTAGATTGAATGGAAAATGTGTGTATTCCATTGATGTAAAGGAGGTAAATATACACAGAATTACAAGGGATCAATAATCCCAAATTAGTGACTAATTATGTCCTATGATTATGCAGTTAGATAGGAAAATGTTGCCGCCGAAAAGCCTCGTGGCGACGTATACGACCTGTAAAGGGAGAAAGATAAAGAAGAGACCAAGAGCAGACTTCGAGGGGGGACTCTCCGATGCCAAAGTCAGTCTGGCGCACAAATGATTTGATGAAAGGGGTACGGAGAGAGCAGTAAGTTAGTAAAGTTCAGAATATCGTACCTGGGTCCCCTCTCCCCTTTTATACCTAGCCCGATTATCGAGGTGATTGGGAGTCTTCCTTCCCTCCATTATCTGATACGTGGCTGAGTGGAGTTGGTTATTCCCCTTAATGAGAGTGCATGTTCCCTAGTGGGGAACGAAATAGTCTCTTATGGGTTATTGGTTTTAGCTAACTCTTTGAGTCATGCCCTGACTCAATTGCTTGCCCTCAAGGTAAACTTTGTGACACGTGTTACCTTGTCCTTATAGTGGGTTACTTAATAAGATCCTGCCATGTGTTAGCCGCTTGTTGGTTGGCTATTTTTGGTCGTATCAGATGCCCCCCAATCCCTTGAACACAGAATGGGTGTAAGAGTATTTTTTTTTTGTCAGTTCTACACGTCTAAGTGTCTGGTCGGGTTCTGCCCATCGAGCTCTGCACGTCAAGTTCTATCCATCAGGTTCTACCCGTAGGATTCTGCCCGTCGGGCTTGACTCTCCAGGTTCTGCCCATCGGGTTCTTCTTGTCAGGTTCTGCCCGTCAAGCTTTGCTTGTCAGGTTCTGCTCATCAGGTTCCACCCATTAGGTTCTGTCCATCATGTTCTGCCTGTCAAGTTCTACCTATTGGGCTCTATTCGTAAGGTTTTTCTCATCAGGTTCTGCCCGTCAAGTTCTACCCGTTAGGTTTTGGCTATCCGTGGCACTACGCGTAGTTAGGCAGGCTTGCTTGGTATGTTCTAGTCATCCGCGGTGCTTGGCATGGTCGGGCAGACCTGCTCGACACGTTCTGGCCATTCGCGGTGTTGGGCATTGCTGGAAATACCTGCTCGATGTGTTCTGGCCTTCTGTGGTGCTGAGTATGGTCGGGCAGACCTGCTCTGCGTGTTCTAGCCATCTGCGAGGCTGGCTGTGGACGAGCAAACCTGATTGGCACATTTTGGCTGACCGTGGTACTAGGCATGGCTGGGCAGACTTGCTCAACACGTTCTAGCTATCCATGATGCTTAGCATGGTCAGGCAGTTTTGTGTGGCGTGAACTGGCCATCCTCAAGGCTGGGCATGGCTGGGCAGACCTGCTTGGTGTGTTTCGGCCGTCCACAGTATTGGGCATGGATGGGCAAACCTACTTAATGCATTTTGACCATCAGCGGTGCTGGGCCTAGTCGGGCAAGCCGCTCGAAGCGCTCTGGTTGCTCGCAAGGCTAAGCATGGCCGAATAGGTGAGCTTCATCTTGAGTTGACATGGTGTGGCGCCTCGTTGTTCGAATCGCTTAGCTTCATTAATGCGATGAATTTAAAAGTTTGCATTAATTAGGGAAGTTAACACTAATTAGGAATGTGAAGAGGTGTCATATCAGCTCTGCTTGGGATGGGGTACCACCTCGGCTCATATACCTCAGCTTGATGCCAGATGGGGTGAGCCAGATGGGGTGTCACCTCGACCCATTCACCTCGGATTAAAGTCGGATGGAGTGAGCCGGATGGGGTGTCACCTCGGCCGGTTCACCTCATCTTGAAGCCTGATGGGGTGAGCCAGATGAGGTGCCACCTCTGCTTGCTGCCTGGAGGTTTCGCCATGGTGTCACCTTAGCCCATTCACCTCGGCATGGTGCCTGGAGGTTTCACCGTGGTGTTACCTCAGCTTGGATGCCTTAGGGATTTGGCAGTGGTGTCACCTTGGCTTGATGCCTTGAGGTTTCACCGTTGTGTTTTGAGGATCTGTTCTGAAACCACGCGTTCCCCCGCTTGGTTCAGAGGGTGGTTTATTCTCCTCGATTGGAGAGAGAGAGAAGAAATGCGTCTTCTCACCTATATGTGTCAATTTATCATAGGATGGGGGTCACACAATTAAATGAAATGAAGTCGCCACCTAGGATTAGGGCCTAGGACCCATTGGTGTAGCCCTATACTACGAGACTTCATTTGGTCTGGTCGAAGATTCGGGGTAAGTGGTCAGGTTACGAGAGTGGCAAGGTGTTAGGCACCCACCTCACCTGGGTGAACTGATCTTTCTACTAGGTGCTTGTTTTTGAATATTCTTCCTTTTTTAAATGTCCTATTCCCACATGTATGGCTAAAATGATGTGCAAAAAACTTAACTAACATTAATCTAATTTACATTAACTACTGTACACTACATGAAAATAATTTAAAAGTCTACACTGTTATGAAATTGAAGGTTCAATGAAGACATTAAATACCTATATGCTTTAAACCAATACAATTATAAGAGATGGATCGCATCCCCCAGCTCAGGTGGAGGCAAAAGACTGGCTTTGTCCCCCATCGAGCAGAGTAACGCCTTACGGGTGTTGGGTGCTAGGACCTCGGATAGAATAACGACGTTGGATAGCTTCAGAGTCTAGACACTTGGGTGTCGAGTAGAGTAACGGCTTATGGACATTGGGTACTAGGACCTCGGACAGAGTAACGGCGTTAGAAAGTTTTAGAACCCTGACACTCGGGTGTCGGGTAAAGTAACGGCTCATGGATATCGGGTGCTAGGACCTTAAAAAGGATAACGACATCAGAAAATGAGTATTTGGACATCGGATAGAGGGGCTAGGCCCCATGGGGGATTCTCGGGGCTCGGATAGAAGTGGTCGGGGAAGGCAAATCTAGGTGACCCAAACTTCGGACAAAGGGACTAGGCTCAAAGCCCCGAAATCAGGTTGGGGAAAAGCCCCTAAACAAGGAAAACAGGAAAAAAATAGAAAATGGAGCTCTGGGGGTGCCCCCTCTCCCATAACTTAGAACTTCTTGAAATGAGGGGTGGAGGGGGGCTATTTATAGGCAAAATCACGCTTGGCAGTGCTGCCGGGTGTGCACTACAGCGCTATGGGGGAGCAAAAAATTAAAAAAATGGGTTTTAGATGTACATAACGCTGCGTGGCAGCGTTGCACTACACGCGCAGCACTGCGGGGCATACTAACCAGTGTGCGCAGTGTCGTATGGCAGTGCTGCACGGTAGCATCACACAGTATGCACAGGGCTGCCACATGGGGCTGCCGTGCTGTGCTGCTGTTGTGTGTGGGGCTACAGCATTGCACTGTTTCTGCATGTGGGGCTACCGCGTAGTGCTAGTGCTAGTGCTGTGTGCGGGGCTGCCACATGCCAAATGTTGGGTATGCCTTTTGAGGTGAAATAGGGTGGTATGTTTTTTAAATGGGTTTCTGAGGGGCATTGCTAGTCTTTCACGTCTGGTTGTCGTTATCGCTGGGGGTGGTGACAAAATTCAGCATCTACAGTTTTCCTCTCTTTGGCCAAGGCCTGTGCCAACAGCCGAAGGGCAAGATAAAAGACCACTTGATTTTTGTCACCAAGAGCATGTACTGCCACCACTTTGCTTAAAGGTGGGGGAGCTAAACGATAAATCATGTTTTGGTAAACCATTCAACAAATCTTTTGAGCAACTACTACCATCACTTTGCTCATAGATGTCGGTGTTCCCTCAGAAAACTTATTCAGTAAGCCCCCTTGGGTCGAGTAACGATTCCATCACTTTGCTCAAAGGCAATAGAGGTCCCTTAGTAAACCTTCTAGTAAACTTCCTTAGGTTGAGCAACTACTACCACCACTTTGCTCATAGGTGACAATGTTTTGAACGACAAAACCTGTTTCGATAAATCGCTTGATGAAGGATAAAACCTATTTCGGTAAACCATTCGGTGAAACCTTTTTGCGTTTAGAACGATAAAACCTATTTCAACAAATCACTCAGTAAGTCTTTTGAAATTTGAACAATAAAACCTATTTTGGCAAACCGTTAGGTAGCAATAGGTGCTCAATTGGTTGATCAAGAAGATCAGATGTCAGCGGGTGTCCAAGTTCTGATGGCAGCGGGTGATAAATAGATCGGATGACAGCGGATGATCAAAGATCAAATGGCAACTATCAATCAAAAGATCGGATGACAACGGAGGAATGATAGCAGATGATCGAAGATCAGATGGCAACGGGTGATCAAAAGATCGGATGACAACGGATAATGGTTTTGAGCTAAGCTTTGCTAGATTCTGATTTTTTAGCAACACTTGACTGTATTTTGATTTTGAGCAACGCTTGACTAGATTTTGATTTTGAGCAATGCTCGACGGGATCTTGATTTTGAGACACACTCAGTAGAGTTTTGATTTTGAGCAACGCTCAAGAGGGTTTTGATTTTGAGAAATGCTCAGTAGAGTCTTAGGTTCTTCAATAGAGTTTTGGTTTTGAGCAACGCTCAGCAGCGTTGTGATTTGGACCAACGCTCGGATGAGAGGGTATGGCGATGAGATGACACTATGACCAATTTTGCAAGTATATGATGAGTCGGCATCGTGATAGATTTTTGAGAAACGTACGATGAGACGGCATCATGACTGATTTGAAAGTGTATTGATGAGTCGGCATAGAGATCGATTTTTGAAAACATACGATGAGTCGGCATTGGGACCGATTTTTTGAAAAGGTATGGCATCATGCCCAAAAAAGATTTCTTTTTTATTTTTTGGCGCGGTGCTGTTATGTGGGGCCACAAGCATCGTGTGGTGCAGCCGTGCAGGGCCACGGGCTTCGTGCGACATTGCCAGGTGCACGCCCTTGGCTCTGCGGCACTGCTAGGCACAAAATTGCTATAAAAAGAGGGTTTTATCCCCCCCCCCCCCATTTCTCACTTCTCTATTCTTTCCTCTTTGGGGTTTCCCTTTGGAATTCTGCCCTCCCTCCTCTTTCTCTATCTTGCTTTCTTCTTTTTCCTATTTTTTTTCTTCTTCCTCCTCTTTCCCCTTATCATTCTCTTGCTATGTCTTCATCGAAGTGGGGTAGGTCAACCGTCTTTGTCTTCTCTTGAGGTGACGGGTGACTTGAAGATGGAGTGGTATACAGGAAGCACTTAGGTGGACACTCCATAAATGCTGTGCTATCTGGGGCCAAGGCCTCAAGAAAGTAAGTAATATTTGTCTTTACTTCCTTGTGAAATATATATTTTGTTTAGTGCTTGATCTCAGCCAACCATCTTGTAGGAACTCTATTCTCCCTACTACAAGAATTATTGTTGTACTAATGACGTTCTGTTATGGTACCGACAACTCCATCCTATTATGAGAAAGAGATAGATCAAGTGGGTCTCTGTCACACTGCCCAAGTAATCTCCTCGAAGCTTGACACGCTAGTAGTTCATGCTCTCGCAGATCGGGGGTGGCCATTGACCCACACCTTTCACTTGCCTACCGGGGAGATAACCATTACTCCCTTGGATTTTTTATGATTACCAGGCTTCCTTTCTCTAGGAGACTTGTGTTATTGACTCTCTTTGATCGAACGAGATCTGTTGGGATACCCAGGTAATTGACGATAGCTCCTCTGATGAGTTACTAGATAAAGCAACTAGGAGTTTTCTTCTCTATCTTGTCTCCAAGTCCTCTTCTCCGATGGACGGGGACGCACAGACACCTCTCTTATTTGTTTCTTTCAAGATTTTAAAGAGGTGAGTACCTTTGACTGGGGCGGGTCTGCCTATGCCTATTTATTAAGGATGTTGGATCGGGTTGCCTTTGGTGCACCTAGTCTCATTGGCTAAGCTTACGTGCTTTGGGTATGCTTGGTTCTCACGACCTTCCTTTTCCTCTATCTTCTTTCTTCTTTTTTTTCTTTTTTTACTTTTGATGCTATCTCCTCTTGCATTGGCAGGTGTGGTGTTATGATGTCTTAGGAATTCATGTCCCTTCTCTGCCTAATGAGACAATTCCATACATCCCTAGAGTGACACGCTGGGGAAAAGCGAAGTGGACACTCATTGATGATTCACAAGTGCGTCTCCAGCTTAATGACTTAGTCAATCAGGTAACATCAAACCTTCTCTAGGCATTTTTGACTTCCCTGAATTGGATTTTCTTGAATTGGCTTTGCTGCGTTGACTCTTGTTGGCAGATTCATTGGCAACTCTATGATGAGGAGCAGATAGATGATCTAGACAGTAGAGAGGAGAATAAGTATGCCCTTTTGCTTACCCAGAGGCGGATAGCTTTTGAGGGTACGGCTGAGGTTGAGCTTTATCTTGGGGAGAGGGTCACTCTTCAATGGCATTCCACTTAGATGGTGCCTCAACCTCCTCCTTCTCATATGCATTCTCCTCTCCTGTCTCCTGACATTGACGAATTGATGGCTGGGATCCTTACATTGGAAATGACTGTGGCTGATCAGAATTATCAAGACTTTCTCTATCGCGAGACAGTGTGTGTTAGCTTAACCCGAGGGTCTTATGGTATTTTCTTGAACATTGTCCCATCTTGACATTCTTTTCCTTTTTTTGTCCTTGATTTTTGACAATTTATCTTTTCTTCTCTTCCCAGTATCCAGGTCGTCGCTTGATCCCCGGGGAGTATGGAGCACCTTTTTTGCAAGGTTGTAGTGTGAATTCTCGCCCTTCTTATGTTATCGGTGCTGGTCTATGGATTGCATAAATGGGTGATCTTATTCCAAGATACCGGGGATGGACCATACCCTCTAGATTCGCTGCTAGTCTCCGAACTGTCCTTCCTGCTTGTAAAGTTTTTGACCACGATCTCAGACTCACGATTCCTTTCAACGGGGTATGTTACCTTCTTCTCCCTTTCATTCATTATTTTCCTTGTCTTGATGCTGACTCTTGGTCCTTTCCATCATAACAGATCAGTGTTGAATGGTATGCTAACATGCATCGGATGCAGGTAAGCATGGACGCAGAACTCTTGGAGTAGATATACGAAATCCAGTGGCTAGTGAATGCATTCTCTTTCATGTTCTTTGTTATTTCTTTTCCTTTCCCTCGTTATCTTACCTTTCTTGAAATGATCTTGTTTCTTTACCCTTTTTTTTAGAGTGGACAACTCAGTGACTTGAGAGGGTGCTGAGATTTCTTCGAGGGCCATTGTCAGCGATATTCAAAAGAGAACAGGTGCCTTCGAAGATAGTTGACATCTGCAGGACTCTTTCCTTCGCCATCCGAACATCATGACGGTGATGATGATTATGATGATGATGACGGCGGTGATGATGATGAGTTTATTCCGGAGGCTGAGAGTGAGGCATCATCCTATGGTGGCAAGAATTAGCCTTCCTTCCCTCCTTTTTATTCTTATTATACACACTTTCTTTTTATCATTTTAAATGTTGGATGGATTTTGGATGTTGGCTGTTTATTTTCCTTTATTTTATGTGGTGTTAAAAAAAAACATGTAAGTTATCTTAAGACACTTACTTTTCCTTTGCAATGCACAATTTCAGACATTTTCATTTAATCTTTGACTGTTACATGCATGAGAATGGTAAGATTAAGGCAAAGAGAGGGAGCAGGTACAAAGTCCAATAAGGTCACCCCACGATTACATACTTCATCAATAACTCGTCTAATAAACTTACGACTTTCGGTGTTAGCCTTTCCGAAGGTCGAACCTTTACTTCTGATGCTTTTGGAGTCAGATGATACTACCTGGGTACAAGGTGAGGCAAGTAGAAGGTGGTATGGGTTAGAACCATCAACCTCACATAATCACATCCCTGAGTCTTGAAAATCGAGGCTTCTATATTCCACCAATGGCAATCCCACTGAATCTTCTCATTCGTTCTTCCTTCCAAGTATCTTCTCCAATCCTTGATGGAATGAAATTCTTCCATTCCCCTTCGGATTTAAAGATGCTTCAGTTGTAACCTGGTGTTTGGTATCGGCCATACCAATCGTAGCCTTTCCGGTAACCATATTTGCAAAATTATGGGTGATCTTGCGCAATAATCTGTGCCATATCTTTGGGCGGCACTCATTTCATCTAGACCTTTGAAAGTCTCAGCTAGTATTGTGGGGGTGATGTCGCATCCTTCTAGAAGTTGTCAAACGACGTCGGCCACTATAAAGGGAACACCTTTTTTTGGGGTGTGTAACAAGTACCTCCCAATCATGCAAAATAGATATGCTCTACTCCTATTCTTCCGTTAAGCTTTTTCGATGCTTTCTTGCTTGGAGAAGGCCCCTGCTGCTTTCATGATATCCACTTTACAACAATTCATGACCTCTTTGACCTCCTTCTTGGTCCACCCGAAGAAGTCTGACAAAACTTCTTCATAATTATCATGTAAAGGCGGACGAAAAAGTCTTCCTGGTGGTGGTGAGAGCATCCAAGCTTGGAATTCTTCAATCGTGGGGATTATCCTCAAGTCTCCAAATCTAAAAACATGGAGTTCAGGATCCCAGCATTGGTATGCTTATTGAAGCATGTTATGATGAATCTTCATACACATGATTCTTTAAAGAACCGATAAATGCATATCTTCCAAAATGGTTAGATTATCCGAATTCATGTTGATGGTCCATTTGCGTAAGATCTCATTGAGAGTTGTCTTCTTTGGGGGGTGCATGCCACCTGTATTCAACCAAAGAACTTTCTTAGTAAACTGGAAGATATTTCTCTCTCTCTCTCTCTTTTTACAAAATTGGGACTCAAGGAATAGTCAGCTCCTACAAGTAACATGTGGGAAAGATGGTAGATTTTTTCTTGGAGGTGCCGAATGGAGGATTTTTTATTCAATGAATGGTAGAGATTGCTGGGTGGCGGATTTAGAGATATGCCCCTAGTGAAGGGTTGTTGGGGCCGCACTTGAGCATGCCAAGCTGCTTACGTATCCTTTATAAAGGAATCAGGTCAAACGTATTTCATGTAGACCTGATGGCTACACGAAATAATTTTTGAGTTGGTCCATGTTGATAAGGCCCTTGATATCTTCTCCATCAAGATCCATGAGCCGAACAGCTTGCCTAGTTAAAATTTCTGTCACATGATAAGGTTCACTCCAATTAGGCCTGGACTTGCCCCTTGGGTCGTGGATAGGTGCTCTTTCTTCTCGATGAACCAAATTTCCTTCTTCAATGTTTCACGGGCGAACTCCTTTGTTGAACGCTCTCGCCATTCTGACTTGTTACTTTTTGAGGTGATCCAGGGCTTTCATCCTTTTCTCATCTAGCAGGTTGAGTTCGTCGTGTCTCGCCTACATCCATTCTCCATCGGGTAATTTTCTATTCAGTAACACTTTGAGAGATGGTACTTGGATCTCTACAGGTAACACCACCTCCATTCCATAGACTAATGAAAAAGGAGTTGCCCTAGTGGAAGTTTGAATGGATGTCCAATAAGCCCATAATGCATATGGGAGCTTGTCTGCCCAATCTTTGTGAGTATCAGCCATTTTTTGCAATATGACTTTAACATTTTTGTTGGCGGCTTCCATTGCCCCATTGCTCTGTGGCCTGTAAGTCATGGACCGATGTCTCTTAATGCCAAACTTGGTGCAGAATTTATCTGTCTTTCCCCAGAAATGTGCTCCTTGATCGGATATGAGGGCATGTGGTACTCTTAACTGCATATGATATTTTCTTTGATAAACTTTGCTACCTTTGCAGTTGTGAAGATGACGCAAGATTGTGCCTCCAAGCATTTGGTGAAATAATCTATGGCAACGAGAATGAACTCATGTCCATTGGATGCTTTCGGTGGCACTTTCCCTATGATGTCCATGCCCCACATGGAGAATGGCTAGTGGGCATTTAATGAATGAAGTTCCATTGGAGGGATGTGAATGACGTTGGCAAATATCTGGCACTTATGGCATCTCTTGAAGAATGTGGCACAGTCTTCTACAATGGTTGCCAAATAATATGCCAATCTTAGGATCTTCTTAGTAAGCATTCTAGCATTCATGCGTGGTCCGCAGATTCCTTGATGTATTTCTTCCATGATCATTTGAGTTCATTCTTCATTTACACAGAGCAATTGTATGCCCTTGTAGGATCTTTTGTACAAGTCTCCTTGGAGCATGAATTGTGTAGCGTACTTTCGTATCCGCTTCCTTTCACCCATTGTGAAATTTTTAGGATATTTCCTTTTTCTGATGAAATCAATTATGGGTGTGAATTATACTCTTCCATCGACTGTTAGAGCATTCACCGATTCTTCATATGTTGGTACACATCTTCTGTCTATAAAAAATGGTCGGATCTGGGTATCAGAGTTACACTCAATCATTAAGGTGAGGGTGGCCAAAGCGTCTACAAATCTGTTGTTGATTCTTGGCAAATATTCAAAGGTGATTACCTCAAAATTCTTGATCATTCCTTCCAAATGTTCCTGGTAGGGCTTCAACTTTTTGTTCTTCGTTTTTCATCTCCCCTGAGTTTGACAGATTATGATTGATGAATCCCCATAGACTCTCAACTTTTTGATTCCTAGTGCCATGGCTGCTTCCAGGCCAGTCAGACATGCTTTGTATTCCATAATGTTGTTGGTACATGGGAATTCTAATCGGAACGCAGATGGCAGATAAAGGTCTTCTGCGGTTATCAGTAATATTCTGGCCCTGTATCCTCTTTGGTTGGCTACAATGCTAAAAGAGCCTTCCATTGGTCGTGAATCCAAATCCACTGGATGTGCAGCTAGATGGTCCGAGATTGTTCGTCCTTTCATGGATTTCTAGTTGACAGATGTTATGTCAATTCTAATAACAATAATAACCATCTGGCCATCCTTCCTGTTAATGTTGGCTTCTCGAAGAGGTATTTTATTAGATCCATTCTTGAAATGAGTCGGATCGGATGTGAAACCATATAATGCCTCAACCTTTTGGTTGCCTAAACCAAAGCAGTGCACATTTTTTCCAATGGGGTGTAACAAGTTTCATACTCTAACAATTTCTTACTCAAGTAGTAGATTGTGTGTTCTTCTCCACTCTTTTGATCAAGCTGTGCTATCATTGATCCTATTGACATTTCTTCAACGGATAAGTATAGCAGCAAAGGTTTGCCCAATATTGGTGGGAAAAGGATCGGTGGGTGAGTAAGATATTCCTTTATCCTTATGAAC
Organism: Telopea speciosissima; assembly: GCF_018873765.1. Classification (NCBI taxonomy): domain Eukaryota; kingdom Viridiplantae; phylum Streptophyta; class Magnoliopsida; order Proteales; family Proteaceae; genus Telopea; species Telopea speciosissima. The sequence goes on from NC_057924.1 coordinate 44,081,393, forward strand.
GCCTCTTGGCACTTATCATTCCATTCCTTTGGCTCATCTTTTCTCAAGAGCTTGAAGATGGGTGCACAAGTCGCAGCTAAGTGGGCTATGAACCGGCATATGTTTTCAATTCGACCCAAGAATCCTTGGATCTCCTTTTCTGTTCTCGGTGGTGGCATTTCTATTATAGCCTTTATTTTTTCAGGATCTACCTCTATTCCTCTCTTGCTGACAAGAAATCCTAGAAGTTTCCCTACTATTGCTCTGAACACACATTTTTTAGGGTTCAATTTGAGCTTGTATTCTTTGATCCTCTTAAAGAAATTTCTCAATGCCGGAAAGTGCCCATGTCAAGTGACCGACTTGACGATCATGTCATCCACATATTGTCACACCCCAAACCACCCCTAGGAAGATTAAGTAGGTGACCTGAATTGCACAGTAACAATCCGCCAAACCCCAAGGATCCAAAAGTAGTTAATACCATTCACAAACACACATCCACAATAATGAATAAGATAAAACTCAGAGTGCTGCGGAAGCTAATATTTACATTAAACTTTTAAAATAAATATTTACAACATTGTTTTAGTTCATACTCTCTCAACATAACTTGACTGTCCCAACTCTTCCAACCGAAGCTTTACAAAACAACAAAAGAGACAAGGTAACCCGAGCCCCGAATAAAGCTATACAAAAGGGGATTAGTTAGTAGATTCCTATCTGCAACAAAAGAATCCCATGGTCATAAGAAAATTCAGCTGCCCGCCCATCACGGGTCCTCATCAACTATCATAGAAAAGACTTGTACCAGAGGTATGACCTCCATCCTAGTCCACACCAACACAGTCATAGTAATCATGCCCTGCCTCCGCAAGATGAGCCTCCCCGCTACCGAAACATCCACCTACAAGATCATCTAACAAAAAGACATATACAAGAGTGTGAGCTCCACCGAGCCTGTGAATGAAAACATAACCATGCATGCACATGCAAGCACAACCAAAATGAGTCATATATGCAATGCAGTCTATTTTATTTATTAGCCACCTAACATCACAACTAAGGCAAGTAGAAGTGCTACTACAATCCCCAATACATGTATCCCTGGTGTGGGCTTCTACCCCCATCCCACGATACACCCATTGAGTTGTCGAAGAGGACCGATCAACTCCAGCATGCTCTCCATGGTCAGCCCGACCAGCCCTTTGGGATTAGTCTGTGAGGCACTCATTATCATTTCAATATAACATTTTCCTTCTTCTTGCATTCAGTCACATAATCACCTTTTCAGTGCAAAACAATTCTATTCCTTTTTCTCTTTTCCTTTTTTTCTTTTATATAGGTACTCCCACAGACATCCAATACCTTAACCCCTGTTGGCAAGGGTTTGCAGCACTGGTGATGATACTCTAGCCCAATGCATTCTATATGTCATAGTATGAGTCGGGTGGTGTCAACCGCATCCAATTCTACGGGCTACCACAGGCCTCATTTCCAAGCCGGCTATGGCATCTAATCTAGCAATTTCACATACAAGCATCATTGTCCATTCTCATTGTTCATTAGTCAAAAAATTCAGTATTTAACAGAATATAGGATAATTAAAATAAATAAGCACAATAAATAATATTGTTGTATTTGTCATAACTCGTTAGTCATGTTTCATTTACACACAGGGTGTAATTTCACTCACCTTGTACTATTCCCACTTGCTCAGTAGTCAGCTCAGTCCTGGCCGATATCTGACACTGTACCTCAAGCTCGGGGTCAAAACCTAGTTAACCGGATCATTAAAGTATGTCCAACAATGTTCAAGATCATATTAGTGTCCTGGGGTTGGTCTGGATTTAATTGGACACGACTCTACATACATGGGTATCATTTACAATTCTTTGGGTCTTACACTAGGCTTTTAGGTCAAACTCCTAGTGTATCATCTAGATATACAAGGTTCATCCTTTCAAGTATTTTTACAGCAAGGTCTGCCTAGGCATGGCTCTATCAATCCCATAAATCAATACCCAGGTTCATAGCCTAAGAGAGACTAGGTCTGTGTGTGGGTTCCTGGCTCTGTGGGGCCCACTTGAGCGCCCGAGGTGTAGATGACAGCAAAGACCAAAGGGGAAAGGTTTTTAAGTTATTTTCATTCTCCCCATGTTGTTCTAAACCTGTTGGTGAAGGTCCAAAAGGCTGGAATCACATCTGAGCCCAAACAACAACACTGGGTGTTTGGCTGGGCGTTTGGGTGCATCGCCTAGTGCCTGGTGAACATGAGAATTGGCTCCAAATCTTGGATTTGGCTGTAGGTTTAGCCATGATTTTGATCAAGGATGATCCTAGGAGGTTTGTTGTTCTAAAATGGAGCTAAATGAACTGGTTCTAATGGTTTCAAAGCTTGGTTATCCATTTGGAAGTTAGATTGAGTTCTGACACCACAGAGAATGGCTGTCATGGGCCGCGGCGTCGCCAGGTACCCCAAACATAATTTTTTTTGTCCGACGGCCCCACCAAATTTCCCGTGGTGCTACCAGATGGATTTTTGCCTATAAATAGCCTCCCCCCACCCCTCATTTCAACAAGTCTCAAGTTGAGGAGAGGGGGGCCCCTAGAGCTCCAGTTTTTTTAGTTTTTTCCGTTTTTCCTAGTTTTGGGGCCCTGCCCCTGTCCAATTTCAAGCCTTCAAGCCTAGTCCCTCTGTCTAGAGTCCGGGTCCTCCGGACCCACCTTCCCTAACCCGGATCTGTCCAAAACCCCGAAGCCTCCCATGGCCTAGTCACCCTGTGCAATGTCCTAATCCCTAGTTTCTAAAGCACTTTTTGACGCCATTATTCTATTCGAGGCCCTAATATCCGACACTTGTGCGCCGTTACTCTACCTAATATTTGAAGAAGCCTAGTTTCCAAAGCTTTTCGGCGCCGTTATTCTGTCTGAGGTCTCAACATCCGACATCCGTACGTCGTTACGCTGCCCGACATCCAGGTAAGTACTCCCCAAATGTTTTTTCGACGCCGTTATTCTGCCTAATATCTAGGTAACTACTTTTTGACGCCGTTACTCTATCTAATGAAGGAGAAAACCAGTCTTTTGCCTCCACCTGAGCTGGGTCACACGATTCATCTCGTATAACTGCATTGGTTTAAATGCATATAGGTATTTAATTCTTTCATCGCATTTTAATTCTGCAACAATGTAGACTTTTAAATTATGACTGTGTAGTATACAGTAGTTAATTTAATTAAGCAGTGAGTGCATCATTTTAGCTGTACATGTGGAAATAGGACATTCTGAAGGAAAAATATTTGAAAACCAGCATCTAGTAGAAAGACAGATTTTACTGGGCGAGGTGGGTGCCTAACACCTTCCCACTCTCATAACCTATCCACTTACCTCGAATCTCTGACCAGACTAAACGAAGTCCCGTAGCCCTTTATAGGACTACACCAATGGGTCCTAGGCCCTATTCCTAGGTGGCGACTACATTTCATTTAATTGTATGACTCCCACCCCCTGATAAATCATAACCATTTGAGAAGACGCATTCCTTCTCTCTCTCCAACCGAGGAGTATAACCCAAAACCCACCGAGCCAAGTGCGGGGAACACGTACCTCCCCTTGTGGTTTCGGGAAGGGATCTTCACAGTGGCGACTCTGTTGGGGATTGATGGTCAAGCTTTCAATACTAGATGCTACCGTTGAACGTAAGAATATTCTTCCTTCTGCATTATTGATTGATAACATGTTCGGCTAATCCCTTTTGTGTACTAACTGCATCATGCACGTTCGAAGTGAAGTCAAATGACGAGAGTACTCCCTGTTGTGCCTCTACCCCTAGGGAGGTGGGGTACATCAGACTAAGTACTCTGAGATCGGATGATACTTGCTTCCGCCACCACTATCATGCACACACAACACCGCATGGAAACACATAGCCCCATGGTTAGTTGTTGGACCCCATATGTAGATATGGGTAATTTGCGACGAAGCCACGGCCCTCGATATTTACTGTACGAGTTTAGAATCACCGATGAGGGTATTCACTAGTGTGCCGTGGGGTACTTCGCTACTAAAAAAGGGCACTAGTTTGATTACACTGAGATCGTGCCAATGAAGGTATTCACTAGTGTGTCGTGGGGTACTTTGCTACTTAAAAGGGTACTAGTTTGATTACTCTGAGATCATGTGACCTACTCTCTAGGTATTTTAAAAGCACGACATACTGATGATTCACGACCATGAGCGATAGGTATATAGGTGCTATCAAGGGTGACCTTTTTCTGTCCTATCAGCCTAGCCATTGCATGCATCATGTAGGAAATTAGACCATATTTGATTAGGATACGCCACAAACTAACGTAGCAAACCTTTGGGGCCAAAAACAAAGTTCTTGGTAGTATATCCTCCTTAACGTAGTCTACCCGTCATGGGAAAGGGCTCCATTTATCACTCGACAGTCCCTCAATAACCCCTTGATGAAAGCGACATAATCGTCCGGGATGGTGTATCAAAAAAAAAATGTAGCCTCGATAGTCCCTCAAAAAATGGTACACTACCTAGGACATTATGTCAATAATGGAGCTCTGGGTATCCCAAAATGGAAGGTACTCTACATTAACTGAGGATAGACTGTCAGGAGATCCTTGAGAAAGCCTCTTCGTGACGATCTTAATTCGATCTCTGGGAGCCATCGAACAAGAGAGGATTTATGGCCAAAAGTGGAGCAAAGAGGTCAGAAATGGCTCATCACGCCGCCCAACCACTATTTGTATATGTATGTTTGTATATTTACTGTGTAAACTAGAACATAGATATGTATATATACATATATAAAGAAATTAAAAAAATAAAAAATGATAATTTGTTTGTCACACAAAATCCTTAAACAATCTTTTGCCCTCGCAAAGCACAATTCCACGATGAAAGAAATGATAATTACCTGCTTGGGACCGTTAGGTCGGTCGATTAACTCGGGCCCATCTCCACTAGTCTCCATCCCCTTCATCCAATAGAAATCCCAGCCCATCTTCTAGTCCCATGAGGCAGCGTCAAGTAAGGTCACCTCCTCTTATGAGTAAGATGGATCCACTAGAGGCCGGTTCTTCGAGAGAAGTTTTGAGTCAAGAAATGGTCAGCATGAGAAGAGAGATGATTGAGATGAGGTAGCTAGTTACGCAGATGGTTCAAGAGATGCAGAGTCAGTCTCGAGGAGACAATGCACAAATCCCCAGAGAACCTAGGGTGATGCCAATATCAAAAGTACAACCCAAGGTTATCGTAGAAGAGGAAGAAGTTGTGGTCCTCAACACCCCACAAAATCCCCCTGAGACTGAAAGAGAGAAACAGATGAGAGAGAAACAGATGAGAGAGAAAGTTAAAAAACTGGAGAGTACCCTGCAAGGAAAAGCAGTAGCAAAACCAGAAGATGATTTGGTCTTCTTCCCAATGGGGAGAATACCGGAAGACTTCAAATGGAAGCTTAACAAGTTCGACAGGACGGGGGACCCGAAAGCCTACTTGAAAATCTTCAGTACTTTGGCCAAGTCATGGGAGCTTATAGAGAATCAAATGGGTCAAGCCTTCCATTACTCATTGGCCGAATCAGCTATGAGGTGGCTCACCCAGTTAGACCAGACTCAAACTCAAAGCTAGTCGGCAGTGGTGAAGGAGTTCACCAAGCAGTATTCTTATAACACTGAGGTAGATATTACGCGGCGTGAGTTCGAAACCTTGAGGCAAGGAGCCGATGAAGGTTTGCCAATCTCATTATGAGGTTCTGCGAGAAGGCATCTAGGATGTGAAAATGTCCAAATGAAGCAGAACAAGTGGAAATAATTCTAGAGAACTTACATGGGGAGTACCATGACCGCCTCTACTGTCAACACATCAAAACCTTTGAAGCACTCATAGCTACAAGGAAGCAAATTGAAGATAAGCTCTTCAAGGGAAAGCAAGCCCAGACTTCGACTAAGGAGGCCTCTAGATCTTACCTTAAAAAGAACAACAAAGTAGGAAGAGGGAGTGAATGCAGTCACCACTGGCCAGTACAATGAGAAGAAGATTTCATCGACGGCCACTGCGCCATTGGTTATCCAAGCAAAACAGTCAGCCTCTCCTAGATAGTTCACTTTTGGCAATATGACTCCTACTCGCCTCTTCTTCAAGCTCAAGAGGGAAGGGATGCTGGATGTCGTACCACCAAGGCATATAGATTTGGCCAATCCACCTCTAGGATACAAGCTAGAATTTCACTGCTACTATCACAATCAGAAAGTTCACCAGACCGACAGATGCATACAACTCGAGCATGCCATACAATACCTGATCGACGCAGGGAAGATAGCATTGAGAGTGGAACAATAACCCAATGTAACTACTAACCCTTTGCCAAACCATGGGGTGAATATGTTACAAGAGGATGTTCTAGATTTAGACCCAACCACTCTAATTTGGCCCATAGGGGCCCCTTGAAGGAGTTTAAAAGAATTTGGAGTGATAAGGTGCATCTCATGTGGCAGATGGACCTCCCAGTAGAAACTAGAACCAACATCAGCAATTTCCTAAGAGACATGTACAGAAGAAAAATGATTAAAGCCTAGCCAACACCTTTTTGCGGCCGAAGCCGATACGCTCGGAGGAGGAGAGCAAAAAGGATGATGGTATATGTCTATTGTGCAAGAACCAACTACAATGGAAAATTCAGAGAAGGTGAACAGCAGTGTGACCGAGGCAAGGGAATAGCCTTTAACCATCGCACGATGAAGCTGGAATACCTAGAAAATGGGCTAGACAACCTTGAGCCTTATGCACAACTGAGAAAGTTCGGGTTCACCAATTATGAGATCAGCCACATGGCATATATAGAAAACTTTGAAGACAAACAAGAATGCGCGGACCCGATTGTTCACATTCAACCCATTGGGGGAGAGCCACTTGAAGATAATATGAAAATCATTGAAGAGGTCACCCAAGCTTGATCCAAGCCGTATCTACGCTGGCCATTGGTGAGACTCTCTTTGGAGACACTTTCCTTATCCAGGTGGGAGGAAATACCGATGACAATGAAGAAGAAGACTTCGAGTCACATTTTGAAGATGAGTTCTCCGTTGAAACTGCAATAAACAATATCGGAGTAGACAATGACGGAATGGAACCAACTGATCTCATCCAACCCATACCTCCCTGAAATGAGGGAAGTAGTAGTAGCGAGGGAGAAAGGTCCCCCAAAAATTTGAGATGGGGCATGGTTCATCAAAGAAGAAGACTTCAATAGATGGGGCATGAGCGTCTTCCATCAAGTGCAAGGCATCCTTGAGCTAATATCCATGGCCCACAACATCATGTATCAAGCAACTTCCAGCTTCCCGAACATGGTATGCGGCCATTTGGCAGAACAAGTTGAAAAGATAGAATTACCTGCAGAAGAAGATGCACTTTAGAGGATGTTACATGAGCTGAGGAACATAGCTTGGCTAAACCTGGCATTAACCAAGAATTTCTGTGGGAATCCACCCCAAGATCCTATGTTATACTCAGATGAGTTCCCCTATGCCGGTCCACCAAGAATGATGGAAGGGCAAAAAAATCAAATTAGATCAAACCAAGATCGAATTTCTCGGTTTAATCTTATATGATCAAGGAATCTAACTCCATGATCATATTCTAGTCAAAATTAAAGATTTTCCTACCAAACTGATTGATAAAAAACATTTGCAACAATTCCTAGGAATTCTTAATGATGGCCGAACTTATATAAAAGATCTTTCAACCAAAGAAAAGAAACTTTTATTAAAATTAAAAAAAGATGTTGAGTTTTCTTGGGCAACCGAAGATTCTCAAGTTGTTCAATCCATCAAGGATGAGATACAACAATCTTGCCCTTCTATTTACTTTCCCCTTGCTGGCGATCTACTAATTTTAGAAACCGATGCTAGCAACGAACATTGGGGTTGTGTCTTAAAAGCACACCCACTAAAAAATCCTGCAGATGAGCAAATCTGTGGATATAATTCTAGTAAATTTACTCCTGCTCAAATTAATTATCTAATTTATGAAAAAGAAATTCTTGCAATCGTAAATGCTTTGCAACGATTCAAAATTTACCTTATTCCAAAAAAATTTCTTATTCGAGCTGACAACCAGGCTGTAAGAGATTTTCTTAAATCTAAAAAACGAGAAGAGAATTCACGACGGATTAATTAGTACTACACCATTAATCAATATACCTTTGAAATTGTTCATATTAAAGGCACTGACAATCTTTTGGCTGATTATCTTAGCAGAGATGAATCCTTGTCCCCCAGATAAAGGTAAAGCACCTCTTTGGAATAAGCAAAAGAAATCCACAACAGGAAAACTTCCCTTTATTCCTCGACCTGGCGGAATTTTCATCCAAGAACCCCAGTCAGCAGCTACATCTCCTACCCCAAGGAATGCTTTTGGATCATATTGTCCTACCCGAAGGACTAATTATGTACGAATTCCTGCCACCCAAGCAAAATTCACTCCATCTGATTTTCAACCTTGTAGTCCCTATTTCTACCCAGGAAATTGGGTCGGTAACGTTAATACCGACAATCTGTACTTTGATCCAACAAAAGAAATTCACCCTATTGATATCAGTGGTAAAGAAGAAGACCCAGGTCATCAAGATTCTGAAGAAGAGCCAGATGAAGAAACATCCAGTGAAAGTCTGAACGACGAAGTAATGAATGAAGCCACTGGCAGTGAACTACCCAATGAAGCATCTGAAACAGAGGAAGAACCTAATGTCAACCAGTATAAGGAAATTTGTGGGCCAAGAGCTTGGTCCCCTCCATTCGAAGCAAGGGGGATCTTTAGAATGGTCGATAAGATAGGACCTACAAACAAAAGTTTTCAGGAAGAATTGCAATGACAACAGCCGATGGATGAGAAATGGCCATTACCTCAAGTCCTAAAAGAATTGGAAGATGAGGTCGCTCTTATGTTCGCTCTGGAAAAATATTTATGCGGAAGTCCTCCAACATCTCAAGACCATGGAAGTGAGGAATATCATGAATGGGCACAAGCATATGATAGGTTCTATCTCTACAACATCAATGTGGATAATCAGATGAGAGAGCCCACAAGGAACATTCATCCAGTGATCTCCAATGATGAGGAAACATCAGAAGATGAAGAGCATTTCGGATCCTATGCTAAAGCCATGAGGTTCCAAAAGTTAGCCAATGAGGTTTTTGAAATGATCCAGCAGATGATGCCAGTAGGCCCGAGAAAACCAGAACATGATCAACTTGTTAGGGATCTTCATGGGAAGCAAGAAGCCTTATCCAAGATTTTTTGAAAGGCCCGAGAGATGATCGTTACCTTGAAGGCAGAAAGTGAAGTCACTCATCCAAGAAGGAAGAGCCCAATGGTAGGAACCTTGGTGATAATTGAAAGTGATCTGGAGGATGACAAGCTGTGGCCAGTAGAGCTCATTGTCAAAGGGAGAGAACCTGAAGTATAGAAGACCCGAAGTGGAAGAAATTTCAAAGATAAGGGTCTGATTGTGGAGAAACCGTACGCGCCTGCCTTACCACAAAGCAAGTACTAGCCAGAAAATCAAGTGTTGAACCAACTAAAGAAGATACAAACCAACATCTCTGTCTGGGGGTTGTTGATGGCCTCCTCACCACATCGGGAAGCAGTCCTGAAGGAACTCAAAAAAGTTTAGTTACCGATAGAAATGGGCCTAGAAGAACTTTCAAATATCGTGGGGGCTACCTATGCCACACATTCTCCGAAGATGATCTGCCACTTGAAGGAAAGAATCATAATCGGGCCTTGCACATTACTGTAGAATGCAATGGGAATCGGGTCCCCCAAGTATTGATAGACAACGGATCAGCTCTCAACATCATACCTCTTAAAACTACAAGCTGCATGGGGCTAGACCTCACTCGTATAAAGCCTTTTGCTCAGACAATCCGAGCATATGACAACATAAGAAGGAAAGTTCTGGGAGTTTTGACCATGGATATCTGAGTCGGACCTATCCAATTCACGGTGGATTGTCAAGTGATCGACATTCAAACATCGTTTAACATGTTATTGGGGTGACCCTGATTACACTCTTTCAGGGCGATGGCCTTAAGCCTGCATCAGAAAATGAAGTTTATCCATGAAGGGAAGATGATCACTATCTTCGGTGACCCAGAAATAGTCCACACCTTGGCAAGTATTGAGGTAGGAGTAGAAACTCCAGAAGATACCCAGCTAGGTGGATTCGAGATTGGGGCAATCGGTGTGATGACTTCAGAAGTAAGAGAGATAATCCCATTAGGATATCCATCCATATGGAGTAAGTCAATTTTGAAGATGATGAACAACATGGAATATTTCCCAGAGCTTGGACTGGGAAAGAATCAACAAGGGATTCCAGAATTCCCTAAATTTCCAACATACAACAACCGTCATGGACTAGGATATGAAGAACCAAGAAAGAAAGGCAAATTTGAAATCAGCCTGAAATGTGAGATGGCAAGTACTACCATGGGGATATCTCCATATTTCAAGATTGTGAATGGGCATTTTATCATGAAAGGAGAGAACTTCCCATACTATGGAAACATCGAGCCTTGGTTTGATCATGGCAAAGGAAGTCTCCAGCCGGGATTTGAAGTCTTCTTTCAAGACAACATCGATTGGGTGGCACTAGAAGAGGAACAAGTAGAATTGAAAGCTGCTAAAGAAGATTTGAGCATCAAAGAATTGTTCGAGATAGCCATGATTTCTACAGGGGATGAAGAAGGGCCAAAGCCTCATCTTTTGATTCACCCTCTCCAAGAACCAATTGTAAACTGGATCAACATTTCTGATAGGTTCCAGGAAATAGAATCTCAAGGAGTGGTCAGCTCCAAACTAGTCTCATCTACTGGTAAGTCTCTTGTAATCAAGGAAGGTAGTACCTTCTAGTTTGTCAAGTCTACTTGTACTCCTCTTTCCATCATGAATGAAGTCAGCCATTCTACGTATGTCTCTTCTTCTTCCTCCGATTCATCTTCTAATGATGAGGATATCCTTGAACATCACCACTTAATAAACCAACTAAAGCAAAGAAAATCCCAACCTGTCCGAGAGGACACATGTCTCATAAATTTGAGAACAGAACAGTGTCCCCGAATGGTTAAAATTGTTCTGATAAGGAGGAAGTTGGTTAGATGATAGCCCAGTTGAAGGAATTTCAAGAAGTATTTGCATGGTCCTGCGAAGATATGCCAGGCATCGATCCAAGGATAGTACAGCATCAACTGCCTACTTATCCAGATGCTCGGCCTGTCAAGCAAAAGCCCAAAAGAATGCGGCTTGAATGGAGTAAAAAGATCAGGGAGGAAGTCATCAAGCAGTGGAATGCAGGATTTTTCCAAGTGGCATAATACCCTCAGTGGTTGTCCAATATTGTCTCAGTTCCCAAGAAAGACGGGAAAGTGCGGATGTGCATGGATTTTTGAGATCTCAACAAAGTCAGCCCCAAGGACGACTTCCCATTACCACACATTGACTTACTGGTAGACAACACTGCAAAGCATGCCCTATTATCATTTATGGATGGATTTTCTAGATATAATCAGATCAGCATGTGTCCAAAGGACAGAGAGAAGACAGCGCTTACCACACCATAGGGAACCTATTGTTACAAGGTGATGCCCTTTGGTCTGAAGAATGCAGGAGCAACGTATCAAAGAGTACCTACGGTCATCCTACATGACATAATACACAAAGAAGTAGAGGTGTATGTTGATGATATGATCGTCAAATTAGTCACCTGGCAAGGGCATTTTCTAGCACTGAGAAAGTTCCTTGAGCAGATAAAAGAATACAAGCTTAGATTGAACCCTCAAAAATGTGTATTCGGAGCAACGACAGGGAAGCTTTAAGGATTTCTCGTCAATGAAAGAGGAATAGAAATGGATCCTGACAAAATAAAGGCTATAACAGAAATGTCATCATCAAAAATAGAAAAAGAGATTTGAGGTTTCTTAGGTCACATCCAATATATAAGTTGGTTCATAGCACGCCTAACCGTGACATGCGAACCCATTTTCAAGCTCTTGAGAAAAGAAGAACCAAAAGAATGGAACAATAAGTGCCAAGAAGCGTTCAAAAAAATAACGGAGTACTTGACTCATCCGCCAGTACTTGTCCTGCCGATGCTGGGTGACCAGCTACTGTTATACTTATCCGTTGAAGAAATGGCAATGGGATCGATGGTAGCACATCTTGATCAGAAGAATGGGGAAGAGCACGCAGTCTACTACTTGAGCAAGAAATTGCTAGAGTATGAAACTCGCTATACCCCTTTGGAGAAGACATGTACCGCCTTGGTTTTGGTAACTAAAAGATTGAGGCATTACATGCTTTCACATCTCATACGAATCATCTCAAGGATGGACCCGATAAATTACTTGTTCGAAAAGCCAGCACTAACCGAAAGGATGGCCAGATGGTTGTTGTTATTATCGGAATTTGACATAACATATGTCAACCAAAAGTCTATGAAGGGGCGAGCAGTCTCAGACCATCTAGGTATGCATCTAGTGGAGTCGGATTCACGACCAATGGAAGATAGTTTCCTGGATGAGGACTTAGCATACATGGAAGAAGAAGAATGCAAAGACTGTAGCAGTTGTATTTTGATGGTGCAGCCAATCAGAGGGGATATGGGGCCGAAATATTACTGATAACCCCAGAAGAGGTCAAAGCATGTGTGATTGGCCTCGAGGTCACTTTGGCATTGGGAATCAAGAAGTTGAAAGTTTATGGGGATTCATCAATCGTAATCTGTCAAACTCAAGGGAGATGGAAAACGAAAGATGAAAAGTTGAAACGCTATCAAGAACACTTGGAGGGGATGATCAAGAACTTTGAAGAAACATTTGAATATTTGCCAAGAGTCAACAACAAATTTGCAGATGCTTTGGCCACCCTCGCCTCAATGGTTGAATGCAGCTCAGATACCCAGATCTGATCATTTTTGGTGGACTAGAGAAGTGAGCTGGCATATGAAGAATCAGTGAATCCCTTGATAGCTGATGGGAAAGTATGGTTCACACCCATAGTTAACTTCGTTAGAGAAAGGAGGTATCCTAAACATTTCACTATGGGTGAAAGAAGCGACTACGAAAGTATGCCACACAATTCATGCTCCAAGGAGACTTATTGTACAAAAAATCTTACCAAGTCATACAACTGCTCTGTGTAGATGAGGAATAAGCTCAAACAATCATGAAAGAAATCCATTAGGGAATCTATGGAGCGTATATGAACGCCAAAATGCTTGCCAAGAAGATCTTGACTGGGATATTATTAGGTAACCATGGAAGAAGATTGTGCCATGTTTGTGAAAAGATGTCACAAGTGCCAAATATTTACCAACATCATCCACATTCCTCCCACCGAACTCCATTCATTGAATGCTCCCTGGCCAATCTCCACATGGGGCATCGACAGCATAGGGAAGGTGACGCCGAAAGTGTCCAACAGACATGCATTCATCCTCGTTGCTATAGATTATTTCACCAAATGGGTGGAAGCCCAGTCTTACGCCATCTTGACGGCTACAAAAGTAATGAAGTTCATTAAGGAAAATATTATATGTAGATACGGGGTGCCACATGCCCTCATATCTAATCAGGGAGCACATTTCTTGGGAAAAATGGATAAGTTTTATGCCAAGCTTGGTATCAAGAGGCACTGGCCTACAACTTATAGACCACAGACTAACGACGCAGTGGAAGTAGCCAACAAAATGTCAAAATCATACTGCAAAAAATGGCTGATACTCATAGAGATTGGGCAGACAAGCTCCCATATGCATTATGGGTTTATCGTACGTCCATTCAAACTTCTACTAGGGCAACTCCTTTTTCATTGGTCTATGGAATGGAGGTAGTATCACCTGTGAAAATCTAAGTACCATCTTTTAGAGTATTGATGGACTGCAAATTACTCGAAGGAGAATGGATGCAAGAAAGGCATGATGAGCTCAACCTGCTAGATGAGAAAAGGATGAAAGCCATGGATCATCTTAAAAAGTACCAACTCAGAATGGCGAGAGCCTTCAATAAAGGAGTTCGCCCGTAGAACGTCGAAGAAGGAGATTTAGTTCTTCGAGAGCAAAGGGCACCTGCCCATAACCCAAGGGGCAAGTTCAGGCCGAATTGGAGCGGACCTTATCAAGTAAAGGAAATCCTAACTGGGCAAGCTGTTTGACTCATGGATCTTGATGAAGAAGACGTTAAGGGCCTTGTCAACATAGACCAACTCAAAAAGTATTTCATGTAGCCATTAGGTCTACATGAACTACGTTTGACCTGATTCCTTTTCAAAGGATACGTAGGCAACTTGACATGCTCAAGTGCGGTCACATTAACCCTTCATCAGGGGCATATTCCTAAATTTGCCACCCGATACTCTCCATCACCCATCAAAAAAAATCCCACTATCCAACAAAAATCTGCCATCCGGCATCTCCTCGTGTGTTACTAGTAGGAGCTGACTATTCCTTGAGTCCAAAAAGAGAGATCTTTTCTAGTTTACTAAGGAGTTCTTTGGTTGGGTACAAGTAATATGCATCCCCCACAGATGACAACTCTCGACGAGACTTTACGTAAATGGACCATAGACATAAGCACAGAAGATCCAACTGCTTTGGAAGATGTACATCTACTGATCCTTGGAAGGATTATGTATATAGAGATCCATCACGATATGCTTCGGTAAGTATACCAATGTTGGGATCCAGAACTGCATGTTTTCAGATTTGGAGATGTGAAGATAACCCCCACAGTTGAAGAATTTTGAGCTTGCATGCTCTCACCACCATTGGGAAGACTTTTCCGTCCCCCTCTACATAATAGCTATGAAGAAGTTCTGCAAGATTTCTTTGGATGGCCTAAGAGGGAAGTTAAGAAGGTCATGGAGGTATTCCATTTGGTGGTCATTGTGCTTCTGTAGTTGCCTATCCTTGGATCATAGATTCTGAAGCTACAGATCACATGACCGATTACTCTAGCCTGTTCCATTGTTATTCTTCCACTTCTGAGAAAGACAAGGTTAAAATAGCTGATGGTTCCCTTTCTTCCATATCTGGAAAATGAATCATCAACTGCACTTCCTCTCTTCCTTTATCCTCTGTTTTACATATTCTTAATTCTACTACTAAACTTCTTCCCATTAGTAGTATTACTCGTGATCTTAGTTGAAAAGTAACTTTTTTTTCTTCCCATTGTGTTTTTCAGGATCTAGGCTCTAGAAGGCAATTGGATTGGATAAAGTACATGGTGGATTGTACTTGCTTGAAGATGGTCGTCACTCTCCACCACCAATACCTTCTCCACTGCACCAGAACTCTTTGGTTTCTTCTAAACTTTACCAATGGCACTCTAGATTAGGTCACCCTCCATTAGAAATTTTAGCACATTTATTTCCTAGTTTGGTCACCCAATGTAATAAGGATGACTTTTTTTGTGAGGCTTGTGTTTTGGCCAAACAGACACGTTCAACTTGTTCTTTATCAAATAAAAGGAGTTCTTCTTGTTTTCATTTGGTGCATTTTGATGTTTGGGGTCCTAGTCGTAAAACATCTCTTTCTGGTCATCAATGGTTTGTCTCTTTTATTGACTATCACTCTAGGAACACATGGGTGTATCTTTTACATACAAAAAATCAAATTTTTGAATGTTTTCAACATTTTCATAAAATGGTCCAAACCCAATTCCAGACTACTCTCAAAATATTGAGAAGTGATAGTGGAATTAAGTATAAAGAATCCCACTTTAAAAAATATCTAGCTGACCATGGTTTTGTTCACCAAACTAGTTGTGTTGATACCCCTGCCCAGAATGGTGTGGCAGAAAGGAAAAACCTCCACTTGTTAGAGGTGGCCAGGGCTTTGATGTTTGCTAAGCATGTCCCATCTCAATATTGGGGAGATGTTGTTCTCACTGCAGCCTATCTCATCAATAGATTACCTTCTCAGGTTCTTGACTCCCGCAGCCTAGCTTATGTTTTAATGGGGAATTCCTCCTTTATTGTGACTCCTATAGTGTTTGGTTGTGTATGTTATGCTAGAGATACAAAGTCTTCAGGCAAACTTGAACCTAGGGGGTTACGTAGCATTTTCTTGGATTATTCTCCAACCCAGAAGGGTTATAAGTGTTACCATCCCCCTTCCCGCCGTACTTTGGTTAGTATGGATGTTATCTTTTATGAGACCCTTTCCTATTATTCTTCACCGCCTCTTCAGGGGGAGAGTTCTAGTGAAGATGTGCTGTCTTTTGAGATTCCTCCTCTTGAGGTTCCTCCTTTTCTAACCCTTACAGCTATTGCCTAGCCCTATATGGCTACTGGCCAGCCTCCTTTGAATGCTGCCCAACCTTCTTTGATTGTTGCCCAACCTCCTCTGGTTGTTCCCGCCTCATCTGAAGGGAATCCTTTACAGGGGGAGACCATGGAAAAAAATGTTGTTAATGTTCCTATTCAGGGAGAGCTGACTCCAGTCCAGAAAACTATTGGTGAGTTTCAGAAGAGGATTGACAACTCCAATATGATCACCTATGAAAAGGGTGACACCAAAAGAGGGCAGCTTCAATCCACTGTAGCTTCAATACCCATCTAGTTGCCGGCTCAAGATCTAGATCCTTCATCTCCTGGTAAGCCCTCTTCTCTCGACCTACCCATTGCTCATCACAAAGGTACTAGTGCTTGCACTCTGCATCCCATATCTTGTTTTGTTTCCTATAGTTCTCTTTCTCCTTCTTTTCATGCATTTGTATCTTCTCTTTCTTCTATTTTGATTCCTAAAAATTGGCAGGAAGCATCTACAGATGAAAAGTAGAAGGCAGCAATGTTGGAAGAAATGAGAGCACTGTACAAAAATAATACGTGGGATCTTATGGCTCTTTCTCTAGGGAAAAAATCAGTTGGATGTAAATGGGTCTTTGTGGTCAAACAGAAGGCTGATGGTACAGTGGATCGATATAAGGTATGTTTGGTTGCAAAGGGGTTCACTCAAACTTATGGAGTTGACTATCAGGAGACCTTTGCACCAGTGGCAAAACTCAACGCTGTAAGGGTGTTATTATTTTGTGTTGTAAATCTTGGGTAGGATCTTCAGTAGTTGGATGTAAAGAATGCCTTCCTCCATGGGGAGCTTGAGGAAGATGTATATATGGATATTCCACTAGGCTTCTCTGACAACAGGACCAGGGGTAAGGTCTGTAAATTAAAACATGCCCTTTATGGGTTGAAGCAGTTACCTAGAGCTTATTTTGGTAGATTTCACAAGGCTATGATTTCAGCAGGCTATAAGCAAAGCAGTGTTGATCACACTCTATTCATCAGACGAGTTGGTGACAAGGTAACTATTTTCATAGTCTATGTGGATGATATTGTGGTAACTGATAATGATTATGATGCTATTAAGAATTGAAGTTCTTCCTTAGCCATGAGTTTGAAGTAAAGGATCTGGGGACTCTAAAATATTTTCTAGGGATAGAAGTTTCTTAATCTTCGAAGGGCATCTTTTTTTCCCCAAGAAAATATATCCTAGATCTATTATCTGAGACTGGGTTGCTAGGTTGTCATTCTTCAGATACTCCGATGGAAGTTACTACAAGACTTAAGGAGAATGAGGGTGAACCTGTTGACAAGGGTCATTATCAACGACTAGTGGACAAACTAATCTATCTCTCTCACACATGACCTGACATAACCATTACTGTAAGTTTGGTAAGCCAGTTTATGCATGATCCCTATTCCTCTCACATGGAGGCAGTCCTTCGTATTTTGTGGTATTTGAAGTTTGCTCCAAGAAAAGGAATCCTTCTCTCTCCCAATGGTCATCTGAAGGTTGAAGCTTATACTAATGCTGATTGGGATGGCTCCACTGACAAAAACTCAATTTATGGCTATTGTTCCTTTATGGGTGGGAACCTTATCACATGGCGTAGCAAGAAGCAGAATGTTGTGGCAAGGTCCAGTGCTGAAGCATAGTTCCATGTGATGGCATTGTGAACTTTTATGGCTTAGACGATTGTTGCAGGATATTGGTGTTGCTGTCCGTCTTCCCATGATGCTTTATTGTGATAATAAAGCAGCCATTAGCATTGCTCATAACCTATCCAGCATGATCGTACTAAGCATGTGGTGGTTGACCGATATTTCATCAAGGAGAAGCTCGAAGCCGAACTCATCTGTGTTCCCTTTGTGCAATCTGCTGATCAGTTAGCCGATGTGTTCACTAAGGGACTAAGTGGAAAAGTGTTTCTTCCTATCTTAGTCAAGTTGGGCATGCGTGACACATGTGCTCCAACTTGAGGGGGAGTGTTGGATTGTATAGGCCAGAATATCATGGGGGTATTCTGAACTTTTTCCCTTTTTATTATTCACTTTACTATGTACAGTCAACTTATTAATAGAGTCGGCTATTTTGAGTCAATTCTGTCCATGTAATGTTTTATTCTTTATTATAAATCTACTGCTTGGGATCAATCTTGATCATCCAAGCATTCAGCTCTAGTTTTATTCCTATCAATAATTTTTCATATCAAGTTGTTGTAGATCCCACCCTAGATTCATAGCACATGACAATAAAACTCTAACTGTATTCAACTTGGCAACTGGAGTAAAGGTCTCTTGGTAATCAATCCCATAGGTTTGAGTAAACCCTTTAGCCACAAGTCTTGCCTTGTATATGTCCATACTGCCATCAACTTTCTGCTTGACCATAAACACCCACTTATACCCAATTGGTTTCTTTCCTGGAGGAAGAGCGCTACAATGTCCCATGTATTGTTTTTCTTTAGGGCATTCATTTCTTCTACCATGGCTGCTTTCCTCTTTAAATCTGCAAGAGCCTCCTACCAATTATGTGGAATGCCAATAGAGGAAAGAGAATAAACAAATGTACGGTAGGAAGTAGATAATGCGTCATAAGAAACAACATGAGATATGGGGTGCTGAGTGCAAGACCTAGTGCCTTTACGATGAGCAATAGGTAAATCAAGATCAAGAGAAGGTTGAGGAGACGAGGAATTACTAGTAGAGCTCGGTTCTGGGTCAGGGGCTCTAATTGAACAGGTTCAGGTGTTATTGTGTTAATGATCTCAACTTGCTTGTTCTTTTACCGCTGTTGAGAAAAAGTTTTGAGGCTGGGATCATCTATCAACTTCTTTTTAACCTGAGAAATAGGCTCCTCTTGTGTTGGAATCTCAATGTCCACAACATCGATAGGAAGAAAAGGATCCTGGACAGCCACATCATCACTAGTACTCTCCCCCTGAAGAGGAGGCTGGGAATAGTAGGAAATTGACTCCTGAAAGATAACATCCATACTCACCATAGTACAACGAGTAGGAGGAAAGTAATACCTGTAGCCCTTCTGTGTGGGAGAATAACCAAGGAAAATACATTGTAGCCCACATGGTTCAAACTTGCCAGGAGAATGTGTGTCACGGACATAACAGACACAACCAAAAGTGCGGGGGGGGGGGGGGGAACAATAAAAGAGGAAGACCCCTCCAGTATCTCAATAAAAGTTCGAGTACCCAAAAAATGTGTAGGCATGAGGTTGATGAGATAAGGAGTAGTAAGAACAACATTACTCCAGTATTGGGATGTGTTAGACCCGCACCCCGGGAGTATAATTAATTATTAATTCTTCCCCGTGACGTGTAGTTATCACTGCCACTTATGCTGGTGAGTTGTTCTTACTGGTGGTCAAACCCAGCTATAAAATTATTGACCATAGTACGAGTTTGCCTGTGGAAACTAGTCAGGACCACGGAGGTTGCACCTTGACATGTCAGGGGTAAGTAGTTGACCAAATTTGTTGTGTGCTTACTGCCCTCTCAAAGCCCTCGAAGTGTGGTCCAAAGGCCCGACCTCTTATGGTGGGAACCACCTTCCTACTCCCATCGAGGCAAGGTTCTTGGTTGCCTCCGACCCGCATCCAATTGCCGACAAGGACCCTTGTGGGTGAGACCCCGTGGCTAAGGTACTATTGGTGTCCTGCCATGTTTGACCCTACCCTTACCCCTTTTATTAACTTGACCTTATGTGGGCCTTGGGGCCCAAGTTAGGATTTTTAGAGCTTGTGTAAGGGTGGATGGTTGTTTGACCCTATCCAAACAGACCTAGCCTACACTTATGAGGCCTTATCCAAACAGGCCATTAAAAGTGATTTTCTATATGAGAGAGAGGGGTAAGACTATTCCTTAGTCTTTCTTTTTCTTTCTCTTTCCTAACCTAATCGTGAAAGGAGAGGAGAGCTTTGAAGAGAGGAGGCGGCAAGGAGGAGAAGAAGGAGAAGGAAGGGAAGAAGAAGAAGGAAATGGCTGCTGGGTTTGGAGCTTTAAAGAGGGCACATCTTGTGTATCTCAGACCAGGTAAGCCAAGTGCCCCTTTTCCCCCCTTTTTCTCTCTTTCCCCCTTGCTCGTTTGAGCTTGGGTGGTTCTTTGGTTGCAGCCCCAAGATGGGGATTTCTTTTTGAAACCCAAAGGGTTAGCTCGAGTCATGTGTAGTTTCCCCTTGTAGGATGCTATCCCATTTCATTACAATCCTATAAAGACCTCTATTTGACCTCTTGCTGAATCTATTTGATTCTAAAGCTTCAACCACCAAAGAAAACCCCAAATCTGGATTTTTGAGCTTTTGATCCTTTAAACCCCCTTAAATCTTTGAATGTTGGGTGTTTCTAAGACCCAAATAGACTCCAAGACACCCCTCCCTTGTCCCTTGAGGCTTAGAGAACCAAATGGGACAACCCTGGGCTTTTAAAGACCTTGAAATCACACTTGGGTTGCATCGGAGGCAAGACTGCGTGAGTCCGATGTTTGCCTCCGATGTGTCCCGAGCTGCGGGAAGGTCGGAGGCAAGGTCGGAGGCAAGCTCTTGAGTCCGACGTTGCCTCCGATGCAGTTTTAAGGCTTATAACTTATGTAAACCGTGGGGTTTCTCTATGAGGCCTCCCCTACACTCTCTCACACTCTTATTCACTTCCATAGGCGCCAACATATGTGCAATGGAGTGATTTTGAGTGGGAATCGTTGCGCTATACAAATTCCATTTGAAGTAATTGGTGAGTGGGTTTGGGTGACTGTTTGAGCTTGTTTACTATTGCTTATTCATGCATTTATGAATTATATTGTGACATTATCATTCAAGCATGATTGCATATTTGCATTTATTCTTATTCGATGATGATGATTTGGATGATATGGATTTGTGTTGGGTTACGTGCGGGAAATCGGCACCGGAACCCTCGTGTACGTGGAATTGTATATTGCATCTCATTCTTGCTCGTATGCGCCGTGTTGTGCTGGTACCCGGTGTTAGATGGAATGGGACGTTGACACACCCGGATGTACCTCTCAACACGATAGGATTCATGTAGTATATCCGTGGTTAGGCTCATTCCCTATGCTATGACCCTTACCAACAGGGGTTTAGGTGTTGGTAGCGAGCACCTGCTGCTGTGGAGAGTTAGAGAGGCCGGGCCGGGGTAGTAATGGTTATCGGGTGCGCTCCTGGGGTGGTGATGACTACGACCGCGGGCTCCATAGTAATAATTGAGGTTGCATTGTGGTGAGAATGGAAGGATCCACAATGTCTTCCCGAGTTATTGCAGTAGCATATACCCATTGACTTAGCATTGTGTGTTAGGTGGTAAATGAATTAATAATAGCATGCACCATGGACTATTTGTGATTGTGTGATTGTGCATCCCCTTTTCTCTCTCACTAGCTCGGTGGAGCTAACCCCGTGTACACATTCTTTTTAGATTTGGATGCAGATGATTCTTGTAGAGCCGAGACCGTGGGCGAGGATCATGGCGATAGTTGCCCATGATGATTGTGCCTACGGGTTGTACTTGTTACTTGGGATCGTTCCGCTTTATTATTATTTTAGAGCATTGTGCTTTGTATAAACTTTTATGTTTTACCTTTTTGGTAGCTACTTGATGGTCATAGGAATTTTGTAACTATGTTACTTATTATCATTAGCCAATGAACATCTTATAATCATTTCATTTACGCTTTCGCAAACTCGACTGTCTTGGAATGTAATATTCCTTTGTCTTTCGTACTCTGATATTATTGTATTTTAATATTGGTTTATGACGTGAGTTGGCCATTGACGAGATCCTGGCGGTGAGGTGGGATGACGCGTGTCACCCCAATCATACCCTGATATTGTATTCTATCCCTTGTTGGGATAGGGGTGTGACAACATGGTATCAGAGCAATGATGCTCTGCACCAACCATAGTCTTGCGGACTCTTGATTTACTCTCCACAATTAGGTTCTAAACTAAAAATCTTCAAGAACATAAATGATTGTGTGCAGACATAGGAGAAGACTGATTGTGGTGAAACAAGGACTTAGAAGATAATAGGTAACATGGAACTTAGGACTTGAACCTTAGGCTGTTAAGCTACAACTATGTAATTGCTTGGTTGAGTCTTAAGTAGGTCATAGATGGACAGTTATATGCTATAATTCATAAACAATAATGAATCAATTATAATCACCCACAATTATCAACAATGAATTAAACAAGAAAGAATTAATTAACTACATAGAGATACATATAAGATTAATTACAAATATCTAATTGTTCCAAATCTTCTTGGGAGGCAATCATATCCTTCCCGTTTTAACATTCATGATTTCATCTTTTCCAACAAAAACATATGACTCCATCCCTGCTCAATCAAGAGATACCAATCTAAACACCATAATTGTTCCGATTCTCTGTTTGGGCATATGTGCCTTTCCCAACTCGAATGCAAGACCCCATTTGTTCCAACTCAAACATTTGATTATGTTCATCTCGGATTAAATATACAAGTCTACCATTTCTAAAAGTTCCCGAGTTGTTCATCCTAAGACAAGAACTAGAAGAACTGATCCGGGATAACTTCAATTTGTTGAGAGAAAGTTGGGATAGTCATTTGCACCACCGCCACCATCGCGACCAAGAAAGGTGTTGATGTCATCTACCCTCTCTCGATACCCTCTAGGCGCCGAGTCCGGTCGAAGAGTTGCTTCGTGACCTCATCGAAGCCATCCACCACTCGTAGGTTCAACCGCCTTATGGTCGTCAGAATGTCAATACCTCCCACCGATGAAGGTATAGGGATTCCTTCTAGGTGAACAATAGGTCTTTGCTCCTCCAATGGACATGTTGATAACGCCGACCAAGCGTGCTACGATGAAGGCTATAGGAACCCCTTGACATATGAAACAACCCGATAGTTTTGTGTGCCCGGGTTCTCGATGTTGATTTGCATAGAAATGGCGAATGAGTTTCAAGTAGTATGGTTCAGGAAGGTTGAGAATGTTGGTCCACCCCAATGCCTCAAATCTCTACCCCACCTTGTAAGCTTAAGATCATCCAACACTACATCCCACCCTTCCATTATATTTCTGAAGCGAAAGTAGTCTCGGTAAAGCTCTTGGTCCTCTATCTTTTGGAACCATAGTGGATCTAGGACAGTTGGTGCAACTTGTTCCACGCATGCAAGCCGTGTTCTTGGAGCCATTGATTGTTTTAACCTGCAGCTAAAAGCCAAGTAGATAGCAAATTAATACCTTGAATGCTAAGGCCTAAGTAGATGATCAATGTAAGGTTATGAGGTTTAAAATCTAGCCTTTGATTCTTTTCCCAAAGCAAATTAAATTACAACAATATTCTTATGCTAGAAATTTCTGATTTTTATCAAATTGTGATCTAAGAAGTTGGGGAAAAAGGAAAAGCATGGCCATTATGTGAATGACATGATAAATAATGAAGATTCATGGTCATAATATGCCTAGAAAGTAATATTTTATACAAAATAGTGGGTTCAAGCAAGAAATTGGTTTTTTCAATCATGGAGCATGCCTTGAACTTCAAAGAAATTTTTTCAGATTTTGTGGTTGGAAGTTTGAATCTTGGAAAACAAGTAAATATGGTTTATGACAACTCAGAGAATGTAAGCTAAGCCCTATCTAGTAAGACCGAATCAAATATGGCAAAAGAGAAGAGGAAATATTCTAAGGATTTTATCAACAATCATGTAAACAAGAAAATATGTTTGAAGATAAGACAATGTGATAATTTTCTATGAGATTTTATGGCATGTAAAAGAATTAGATTTGAACTTGGAGAGTTTTTCCAAAATATTGTGAATTGAGGACTTTACCACAACCAAAACCTGAACATAATCCTAGTAAAATTCAACTAGACATGACAAACATAGCAACAATCTCTAAAATGTTTGCAAAGACTTGAAAATTTATAAAAGATGCAATAATCAAACGAGGATCCAACAACTTAGTGTCATCGATCAAATAGGGCTTGATTTACACCTAAAAACCCTAGTTTCGACCAATCGGTTTGATATGAATTTGGTGTACATGGCCATGGGATTACAAGCAAAATCAAGACATGATCACAACTTGAGATGATTCATCCCAAATCCAAGAAAGAGAAAGTAGGAATGAGAAGAAAGTCATATCATGAACAAGTAAGAGTTGAACCTTGAGGGTTAAGATTACAAGAAAACCACCTAAGGGGAGCTTGAACGGAAGTCCCTGTAGAGATTTTTCTCCCTGCGGTTATGTCCTTTTCTTTGGAGCCAAAAATGAGTTTTAAAACTCGTGGCTCTGTTTTGTTAAAATTCTACGAACAAACGAACGAACGGATCCACTTGTCGTGAATCTGCTCTGCACAAAACTCGAAATTATCATTTTAAAACTGTGCGGATCAACGAACAGATCCACACTCATGCATCCATTCGTAGATTCGTTTGACTTCAACTCTCTCTGCCTTTGAGACTTCTGAGACCGGACGAATGAACGGATTTGCATTCCACATCCGCCCGTTAATCCGCTCTACCTATTTTCACGGAGGAGCCACGAACGCACCCGGAGTGCTAACGTCGCTTGTGAGTCCACCCGATTTCTTTTAAGATTTTGAGCCTATTTTGGAGACCTTTTGACCACACCTATATGTGATGATCTTGTGCCTATACCCTAGATCGGACACCCTTGTTGTGTGACCCATTTGTGGGGACCACTTAAGTCTAGTTAATACCTTTAAATTAAAAGAGGTTACGACTTGTACCCGACTGGGCCCGCTAATAAGAACTAGCAGGCATTGGTAACCGCTGTGACTCCTCTCTTACCTAAAAGGAGAAGAGTTACCCTTGAGGATGAAGATCCTTAGACCCTATGAATGTAAGGACTTAAACCTTATGGATAGGAAAACCTAAATCTATGCGGGTAGAGACCCTTAATGGGGTGCGTAGAATCTAAACCTGTGGGTAGGTACTAGGAAAGGAAAGTAATAGGCTGGTTTGGGCTGTTTATTTGAGTAAGCCATGAAGGTCACGTGTATTTGGAAGTCACTCATAACACCTCAAGCTAGTGATGACTCTATTTGGACTTTACTTGGTCCATCCAAACCTTGTTTAGACTCATAGAGAAAGTCCTACACCGTGATTCGACTTTCCAAAGAAAGGACTTAGCGAACCGTGCACGAGAACTTCTTGTTCGGTGGATTGACCTAGATGACAGATATGTCCATAGGAATTTGAATGTAATTATTGAATCTATGCATACATATTGGTGTGATATATATATATAGTTATCCCTTAGAACCTTGGACTTGTGTGACTAGAGTGATTCTCGGTACTATAAGTATGACTTACCTCGACCTTCTTCGTGAAACTAGTTGGAGCCCGACCTTGGTTGACCAAACCTTAGGGTAATGAATAATGAATTTAATGACCGAGTAGGTTAATTTATTGAGACCTGCTTGAAGAGTTGACTTGGACCAAAACTATTAAAGGGTTATTGGTTCTCGAAAGAGGACTGATGTGGACTCTTCCTTGTGGGATAACTGTGTAGTAGGTTTAAAGGTTGTGAAAGTTGAAACTGAAGGATGTAACAAGACCTTCTCCAATGACAGATATGAATGGGGTAATGGATCACCAAATGCGTTCCTCCGATCGGGAGTGAACAATAGGAGATTCCATCAATATTCTAAATCATTCTAAAGTTGGGTTAGGTAATGAGACAACCAGATGTGAAAGCCTTCAGGATGTAAACCCTATGTTAGGTCATGGACAGGTTAAATCCGTAACCCAAGAATGACCAGAGTAGTGAAGGCTAGAGTGGTATTACCCGATCCGGAAGATCTAGGGAACCTTTGGTCCTTGAGACTTAACTTAGTAGTTGGAACCCTGTTTTCCTAGGGTTATTGTGAACCACACCCCGTGGTAATTTGACCCTGTAAGGAAAAGAGAATTGTGGAACCCGACTTGTTGTGACATGTAGGCACCGCCTCATCTTGACCCGACCTTTGACTTAGTTTAAGATGTGGGTGACTTGGGATGTTGTTATCCAACAGCCCTTATCACTTGAGACCCTAGCGCCTTAAATTTCGGGGATGAAATTTCTTGTAAGGTGGGGAGAATGTTATACCCGCACCCGGGAGTATAATTAATTATTAATTCTTCCCCGTGACGTGTAGTTATCACGCCACTTATCTTGGTGAGTTGTTCTCACCGGTGGTCAAACCCACTATAAAATTATTGACCATAGTACGAGTTTGCTGTGGAAACTAGTCGGGACCACGGAGGTTGCACCTTGACATGTCGGGGTAAGTAGTTGACCAAATTTGTTGTGTGCTTACTGCCCTCTCAAAGCCCTCGAAGTGTGGTCCAAAGGCCCCGACCTCTTATGGTGGGAACCACCTTCCTACTCCCATCGAGGCAAGGTTACTGGTTGCCTCCGACCCCGCATCCAATGCTGCGACAAGGACCCTTGTGGGTGAGACCCCGTGGCTAAGGTACTATTGGTGTCCGCCATGTTTGACCCTACCCTTACCCCTTTTTATTAACTTGACCTTATGTGGGCCTTGGGGCCCAAGTTAGGATTTTTAGAGCTTGTGTAAGGGTGGATGGTTGTTTGACCCTATCCAAACAGACCCTAGCCTACACTTATGAGGCCTTATCCAAACAGGCCATTAAAAGTGATTTTCTATATGAGAGAGAGGGGTAAGACTATTCCTTAGTCTTTCTTTTTCTTTCTCTTTCCTAACCTAATCGTGAAAGGAGAGGAGAGCTTTGAAGAGAGGAGGCGGCAAGGAGGAGAAGAAGGAGAAGGAAGGGAAGAAGAAGAAGGAAATGGCTGCTGGGTTTGGAGCTTTAAAGAGGGCACATCTTGTGTATCTCGGACCAGGTAAGCCAAGTGCCCCTTTTCCCCCTTTTTCTCTCTTTCCCCTTGCTCGTTTGAGCTTGGGTGGTTCTTTGGTTGCAGCCCCAAGATGGGGATTTCTTTTTGAAACCCAAAGGGTTAGCTCGAGTCATGTGTAGTTTCCCCTTGTAGGATGCTATCCCATTTCATTACAATCCTATAAAGACCTCTATTTGACCTCTTGCTGAATCTATTTGATTCTAAAGCTTCAACCACCAAAGAAAACCCCAAATCTGGATTTTTGAGCTTTTGATCCTTTAAACCCCCTTAAATCTTTGAATGTTGGGTGTTTCTAAGACCCAAATAGACTCCAAGACACCCCTCCCTTGTCCCTTGAGGCTTAGAGAACCAAATGGGACAACCCTGGGCTTTTAAAGACCTTGAAATCACACTTGGGTTGCATCGGAGGCAAGACTGCGTGAGTCCGATGTTTGCCTCCGATGTGTCCTGAGCCTGCAGGGAAGGTCGGAGGCAAGGTCGGAGGCAAGCCGCTGAGTCCGACGTTGCCTCCGATGCAGTTTTTAAGGCTTATAACTTATGTAAACTGTGGGGTTTCTCTATGAGGCCTCCCCTACACTCTCTCACACTCTTATTCACTTCCATAGGCGCCAACATATGTGCAATGGAGTGATTTTGAGTGGGAATCGTTGCGCTTATACAAATTCCATTTGAAGTAATTGGTGAGTGGGTTTGGGTGACTGTTTGAGCTTGTTTACTATTGCTTATTCATGCATTTATGAATTATATTGTGACATTATCATTCAAGCATGATTGCATATTTGCATTTATTCTTATTCGATGATGATGATTTGGATGATATGGATTTGTGTTGGGTTACGGTCGGGAAATCGCACGAACCCTCGCATGCGTGGAATTATATATTGCATCTCATTCTTGCTGTATGCGCCCGTGTTGTCTTGGTACCGGGTGTTAGATGGAATGGGACGTTGACACACCGGATGTACCTCTCAACACGATAGGATTCATGTAGTATATCCGTGGTTAGGCTCGGATCCCTATGCTATGACCCTTACCAACGAGGGTTTAGGTGTTGGGTAGCGAGCACTGCTGCTGTGGAGAGTTAGAGAGGCCAGGCCAGGGGTAGTAATGGTTATCGGGGTCTCGCCTCCGGGTGGTGATGACTACGACGGCGCGGGCTCCATAGTAATAATTGAGGTTGCATTGTGGTGAGAATGGAAGGATCCACAATGTCTTCCCGAGTTATTGCGTAGCATATACCCATTGACTTAGCATTGTGTGTTAGGTGGTAAATGAATTAATAATAGCATGCACCATGGACTATTTGTGATTGTGTGATTGTGCATCCCCTTTTCTCTCTCACTAGCTCGGTGGAGCTAACCCCCCTGTACACATTCTTTTTAGATTTGGATGCGATGATTCTGTGGAGCCAGAGACCGTGGCGAGGATCATGGCGATGGTTGCCCATGATGATTGTGCCTACGGGTTGTCTCATTACTTGGGATCGTTCTGTTTTATTATTATTTTAGAGCATTGTGCTTTGTATAAACTTTTATGTTTTACCTTTTTGGTAGCTACTTGATGGTCATAGGAATTTTGTAACTATGTTACTTATTATCATTAGCCAATGAACATCTTATAATCATTTCATTTACGCTTTGCAAACTCTCGACTGTCTTGGAATGTAATATTCCTTTGTCTTTCGTGACTGATATTATTGTATTTTAATATTGGTTTATGACTGTGAGTTGGCCACTGCATCGAGATCCTGGCGGTGAGGTGGGATGACGCGTGTCACCCCAATCATACCCTGATATTGTATTCTATCCCTTGTTGGGATAGGGGTGTGACAGGATGGGACATGATGAGCAAACATTAGAGCACAGGCTACTTCCAAGAGGTGGCGGTTCTTTTCTCGGCCATCCTGCTTTGGGTAGGGGTGTCAACACAGCTGCTTTGGTGAACAATGCCATGATCAGCTAGTTATTATTGGAATTGGCCCTCTGTGTACTCAGTGGCATTATTACTCCTAAGAATTTTAATGGTAGCTTGGTACTGGGTCTGAACCATTTTATGAAATAGCTGAAAACAACAAAATACTTCACTCTTAGGTTGGATCATATAAACCCAAGTAAGACGAGAATAACAATCTATAAAAGTACTAAACGAGCGATGACCGAAAATAGAAGTGCGACGAGAGGGACCCCACACATCTGAATGAACCAAGTTATAAACAACACTGCTTCTTTGATTAATAGGAGAATAAGTAGAATGTGTTTGTTTGGCTATAACACAGGCCTCACAAAAAAACTCAGTTCGATTACATTCTTGAACTAGTTTAGGAAATAAAAGAGATAAAATCGCTAAGGGGGATGACCCAAACGGCAGTGCCATTGATACAAAGTAGTATAAAATGCAGATGGAAGCTGAGGATGAACTGAATGAAGCTAAGAAGGCAAGGTTGTTGGTGTAGAATCACCCTCAAACAAGTAGAGACCACCACGCACCCTAGCCAATCCAATCATTCTCCCATACACCAAATCCTAGAAAACATAATGATCAGAATAAAAGGTTACTTTACAGTTCAAATCTTGGGTCAAACTACTAATAAAAAGAAGATTAGTAGTAAAGTTCAGAATATGTAAGACTGAAGACAAGGTAAGAGAGGAAGAATAGGTAAGAGAGGAAGAATAGCTTATGGAACCCTTCCCAGGTATGGAAGAGAGGGTACTATCTGCTACTTGAACTTTGTCTTTACCAGATGAAGGGAAATACTTATGAAATGAATTGGAAGAACCTGTCATGTGATCAGTGGCACCGGAGTCTATAATCCATGGAGTGGAAACAACCAATGCACCATGGCCACCGAAAGGGATACTTGATTGGGCAAAATGGGAACCTGAAGTGGTTGGTGCAAAGGCAGTGGAGGATGCAGTACTGTCTCTGTGTGATGTGCCTTGGTCTTGGGTTTACTCTTGGCTGCACGTTCCTATGGAGCTTCCAGTAAATAGCCTTCATATGGGATGGTTTGCTGTAATGCTCACATCGAACAGCCTCTTTCGAAGAGACACCCAAATGAGCGGAACTATTGACAGTGGAAGGAGGGGGAGTGTTAGGGCTGGCCCCAACTTGGAGGGCTGATTAGTCAATGGTAGGAATGTGCAACATAGCAGCTCGGCGACTCTCCTCTGTGAGGACCTATGCATAGGACTGCTCCAAGGAAGGAAAAGGAATCTTGCTCAAAATTTGAACCCAACTCTGATCATACTCGACATTCAAACCAGCAAGGAAATCATACACTCGAATCTTCTCCACATGCTTATGATATGCCGCAATGTCCGCAGCATTGGTAGCTTGGTAGTTGGAATAATGATCAAATTTTTTCCATAAGCCTCGGAAGGCTGCCCAGTACTGAGAGACAGATAGTTCCTTCTTGGTGGTGTTATGAACCTTCTTATGGAGTTCACATATCTGGGCATCATTCCCCACTTGACCATATATCTCCTTTGCACCAGCCTTGATCTGGGCTATAGTATCAAGTAACAAGTACCCACTAGAGATATCAGATTGCATAGAGTTGAGTAAGAAGGACATCACCATGGAGTCATTTGCAATCCATCTTTTCTTGGTAGGACCTTTCTCAGTTGGTTGAATAGTGGTGCCAGTAATGTCTCCAGTGAGATCTCGACCTGCAATAGTCAAGTAGGTAGATCTGGACCACATTAAGTAGTTGGTATTGTCAAGAATTACTCTAAGGTTGTCCATCAGACCCAGAGGTAGCAGAGGTAAGGTCAGAACCAGAACTAGTCATGATGATCCAAAGAAATGCTCCAAAAAAGGGTAGCAACATAAGAAATTGATTGCTAAAAATGGCAACAATAGTAACCCCAAGAAATCTTCAATGAAATAGGCTGAAAACTTGATCAAGTACTCTTCAAAGATGATGGAAGAAGTCCCCAAAATTTCACACCAATCTAAGAAGGAGAGCTATAATAGGCAATACATCAATTACCTATTGAGCACCCTTTTATGCGAAAATAGATAGTTGAGATGTGAGATGCTGAAATCTGTAGAAATATTTGGAGAAGGGGGCCCAAAAATTGATTGAGTGCTCCTCCAATCAGTGAAGAACTCCTCCCAAAAACTCAGCAGCAGTAGATAAAGAGAACCTGAATCAATTTGGGAGATAGGGTTTTAAATACCACAGGAGATCGATTTCTACAACAGGTTTCTTTCTTGGTGTAGGAAGGTTGATAGGAGTTGTCCTATTGCTGCAGGTAAGGACTTTCAAAGGTGAAAGGCTTGATCACTTGAGTGGATATCGATCAACCTTCAAAAAAGGGAAAGAACCAAATATTGCAGACTTGATGGACAGTAACTCCCAATCTATGAGTCTTCTAAAACATGAGATATTTGAGGTGAATAGATGGCAGAATACAATCGAATGATCACCTCATAGATGCTGCCCCTTGTGCAGGTTTCGAACCAAGAAGAGAAAGAAGAGAAGAAGGAAAGGAGGGAGGAGGAAGGGGATCGAAGGAAAGAAGAAGGCTACAAGAAGGAGAGAGAAATAATAGCAATAGGACTGTTCTAATCCCTAGATCAGAGAAGCTCTGATACCATGTTAGAAGAAAGAAGAACAATCCTTTAGGTTGTAATGCTTGAATGATTCATTAGAATCAGCCAAGCGTCTATTTATAATGAAGCTTTGAAGGGAAAATTACATTGTTACCCTTACTCTAACTAACTCTACTATTTAGAGTTATTAGATAGGGAACAAAGGAAAGATAACAAGGGAAAAATTACAGAGTAAAATCCCTGTTGGGGTAAATTCCACACATCACCCATTATGGTTTTGATGATAAAAAATAAGTTAGTTGTACTAACTCTTGTCTAAAAGATGTATAAATAAGAGCAGAGCATCAAGTGAGGGGGAGCACTCAATTCAAGAGATTGATGCTCAAAGTAAATTGAACTTCTCCAATCTTTCAAGACATCAAAGAATCATAAAGAATGGAGAACAACGTTTAAAGTCAAAGATCAAGACAAGTTAGAAGAACTCACTTTGAAGATACTCATGTAAAGAAGTGAAGTTCGAGTCTTGAAGAATTGAAGACTTTCTAAGAATTACAAACATGTAATTTTTGTTGTCTCTTGAGTCACATTCGATGTAATGCACACACACACGCATACATCCATGTAGAATGTCCCTAGGAGGTAGTTTGACCCCTAAACATATGCCCTTTTGGTTAAGAAGAACCCAAAGTTAAGCCTTAAAGGAATTGGACAAAATTACACTGTAATTGCCCAATCCGGCATATCGGATTAATGGGTGTCTCAGAGAAACACCTCCAGTAACCCCTTTACCCATGCTGGATAAGGATCCAGCATACCGGATCCTCTCTTGGCTGTATTTTTCCCTGATCCGGCATACCGGATCCCAATCCAGCATACCGGATCAGTGCTTGACTAATTAAATATGACCATTATTCTCCTATCTCTTAAGGAAAATAGGTAATCCGGCATACCGGATTCCCATCTAACGTTCCGGATTACTTATAAAATGTGGGATTCTTTTTTAATTGGATTCCTAATTGGTTCTAAGCTTCTAGCCTATAAATACCCTCTTAATTAGTGTTCTATACACTACACCAATCATCAATTAAGAACTATAAACATTCAAGCACTCCCTAGTGAGATTATTCTTTCAAGATCAAGAAGATCGAAGAAAATTCAGTCTCATCTTTGCTCCTTCATACACACTTGCATCTAAGTTGCATACATTGAAAGGTAGCATCTTTTCTACTAAAGTTTAAGGTAACTCTAAACCATTTAGCAGTTCTTTTACTTTGCTTAAAGTTGTTGTTGAGTCCTCTTGCTTGAAATCAAGAGAAGGAGTCCTCTTGCTCGGAATCAAGAGTAGTGAGTCCTCTTGCTCGGAATCAAGATTGGTTGAGTTTTCTTGCTCGAAATCAAGAGTAGTTGAGTTCTCTTGCTTTTAATCAAGATTTGTACGAGTCTTCTTGCTCTTACTCAAGATTCGATTTAGTGAATTCTCTCTAAGGTGAGAGGAGTGGACGTAGGCAAGTTTTGGCCGAACCACTATAAAACTTGTGTGTTATCTTTGTTGCTTATTTACTTTACTTGCATTTCTTAGATAATTTTTTTTATTCCTCATTATTTTAGCATATTTCGTTATCTTCACCTATTCATCCTGCTCTAGGTGAATTCACATTTGGTATCAGAGCGGGAGCTCAAGATCATGGTTATCTTTAATCCAACTAAGAGTTAAAGACTATGGGAACTTCTGCTAACCGTAAGTTCGAAGGTTATAACATTACCCGACCTCCCTTCTTTGAAGGTGAAAGATTCTCCTATTGGAAGAATCGCTTCAAGAACTTTGTATGTGCCAATAACATTGATGCATGAAAAGTTATAGAGAATGAACCCAATACTATAGACAAGTCCAAAGAAGAATGGACTCCAGTTGAGAAAGCTAAGATGCAACTCAACTATGTTGCTATAAGTTATCTCCAATGTGCATTAGGAGAAAAGGAGTATAATAGGACATGTATGTGTGACTCCACTAAGGAGATGTTTGATAAGCTTATAGTAACCTATGAAGGTACTTCTGAAGTTAAGCAATCTAAGATTGACATGTTAGTGAATGAATATGAATTATTTAAAATGAAAAATGATGAAGATATATATGTCATGTTTACTCGATTTACTAACATCGTGAACAAGTTGAAAGGATTAGATAAGGTTTACTCCAATGGTGAGAACATTCAAAAGATTCTAAGATCCCTCTCAAAGGAATGGAGACCAAAAGCTACAGCCATAAGAGAATCAAAAGACATTGATAAGCTAAGCCTAGATGAGTTGTTGGGATCACTCTAAACTTATGAGATGGAGCTCAAACAAGACACCAAGGAGATTGAACCAAAAGAACCAAAGAAGAAGGTTGTAGCGTTCAAATCATACCATGAAGTAAGTGATGATGAAGAAGAACTATCTGATGATGAGATCGAATATCTCTCAAAGAAGTTCTAAAAGTTTCTGAAGAACAAAGGCAAAACTACATTCAACAAGAGAAGACTCTCAGGAGATCAAAAAGGTAAAAATGCTCTTAAAGAAAATAATGATTCTTCTTTAAAAGATATTATGTGCTATGAGTGTAGGAAACCAGGACACTATAGAAGAGATTTTTCGAAGAGAAAGAAATACAAGAAGGCCTACAAAACTGAACATTCCTTTGACTCAAGTAATGAAGAAGAAGATGATGAATCATCTCAAGAAGAAGAAGAAGAAACCATCCTTGCTTTTGTGGCTATTGAAGATCAAGAAAGTGAAAATGAAGTAAACCCCACTTCTCCATCTCATAAAGATAAGGACATTTTGGAATTAGAAGAAGTCTTTGAAGACCTTTACCAAAGTAGTATAGAACTAGCTACTACTAAAAAAAATCTCTTAAAAGAGATAAACACCCTCAAAGATCAAAATACAACTCTAACTTCTCAAGAAAATATCTTGGAAGAAGAAAAAAAGAAATTGTGTAAAGCCTTGGAGTCCTTTACAAATGACAAAAAGACCCTTGATATCTTACTTGAAAATGCCTCCAAAGCATCCTTCAACAAGGAGTAGGCTATGATATGAATAAAAAGGCAAGTTCAAGTAAAATGACAAGTAAGAAAGTAAAGAAGAAATTTTGCAACTATTATAGAAAGAAAAGACATTCAATTGAGGAATGTTATGCTAGAAAGAAAACTCCTCAATTTAGCAAACCAAATCCCAAAGGGAAGACTCCGTATAACCCTCAAATTGTTGTATGCAATAATTGCAACAAGAGGGGACACACTATTTGGGAATGTCATCATATGAATCAACCCTTTCGCCATCCTAGAAGACCTTACAATGGTCAAAATAGGAGGAGTCATCCCAAAGTGCAAAGACCACATAAGGTACCCCAAAACCAAAGACCTTAGAACTCCCAATCATACCCAAATTGGTATGGTAACCAAATGATTTGAAAACCAAGAGAAAGGTATGATACCAACATTGACGGACCCAACACACAATGGGGACCCACATTTTATTAAGTTTTATTTTCCTTTATCCCCTCTTTTTGATAATGCCAAAGGGGGAGAGAAATGGGGAGAAAAAGTTATTTTGTAGTTTATCTTTTGAACATAAATTATCTTCATACTGTCTCTTTATATCACTTGATATTATTTATTTGTCATCATCAAAAAAGGGGAGATTGTTGGGGTAAATTTCACACATCACCCATTATGATTTTGATGATAACAAATAAATTAGTTGTACTAACTCTTGTCTAAAAGATGCATAAATAAGAGCAAAACATCAAGTGAGGGGGAGCACTCAATTCAAGAGATTGATGCTCAAAGTAAATTGAACTTATCCAATCTTTCAAGACATCAAAGAATCATGAAGAATGGAGAACAACGTTTGAAGTCAAAGATCAAGACAAGTTAGAGGAACTCACTTTGAAGATACTCATGTAAAGAAGTGAAGTTCAAGTCTTGAAGAATTGAAGACTTTCTAAGAATTACAAACATGTAATTTTTATTGTCTCTTGAGTCACATTCGATGTAATGCACACACACACGCATACATCCATGTAGAATGTCCCTAGGAAGTAGTTTGACTCCTAAGACATATGCCCTTTTGGTTAAGAAGACTCCAAAGTTAAGCCTTAAAGGAATTGGATAAAATTACACTGTAATTGCCCAATCCAGCATACCGGATCCCAATCTGGCATACCGGATTAATGGGTGTCTCAGAGAAACACCTCCAGTAACCCCTTTACCCATGCTGGATAAGGATCCAGCATACCGGATCCTCTCTTGGCTGTATTTTGCCCTGAAACGGCATACCGGATCCCAATCCAGCATACTAGATCAGTGCTTGACTAATTAAATATGACCGTTATTCTCCTATCTCTTAAGGAAAGTAGGTAATCCGACATACCGGATTCCCATCCAGCATACCGGATTACTTATAGAATGTGGGATTCTTTTCTTAATTGGATTCCTAATTGGTTCTAAGCCTCTAGCCTATAAATACCCTCTTGATTAGTGTTCTATACACTACAACAATCATCAATCAAAAGCTATAAACATTCAAGCACTCCCTAGTGAGATTATTCTTTCAAGATCAAGAAGATTGAAGAAAATTTAGTCTCATCTTTGCTCCTTCATACACACTTGCATCCAAGTTGCATACATTGAAAGGTAGCATCTTTTCTACTAAAGTTTAAGGTAACTCTAAACCATTTAGTAGTTCTTTTACTTTGTTTAAAGTTGTTGTTGAGTCCTCTTGCTTGAAATCAAGAGAAGGAGTCCTCTTGCTCGGAATCAAGAGTAGTGAGTCCTCTTGCTCGGAATCAAGAGTAGTTGAGTTCTCTCACTCTTAATCAAGATTTGTACGAATCCTCTTGCTCTTACTCAAGATTCGATTTAGTGAATTCTCTCTAAGGTGAGAGGAGTGGACGTAGGCAAGTTTTGGTCGAACCACTATAAAACTTGTGTGTTATCTTTATTGCTTGTTTACTTTACATGTATTTCTTAGATGATTTTTTTTATTCCGCATTATTTTAACATATTCCGCTATCTTTACCTATTCACCCCCCCTCTAGGTGAATTCACAATCCCATGTATACCCCCACGGTATACACCATAAAATTCAACATTAAGGTACCTTTTTGTAATCCATAGTTAACTTTAGGTCTAGGCAAGACTCTCTCATCCAAAATTTGTGTCCAGAGTGCAAACATTGCCTAACTTTGCTTAGCTTTTCTGAATATAAAGTCAGGTCAGGTCCAAATTGGTGTTTGAGCCTTCAATTATTAGATACAAGTAGCAAATATTTTAGCCCAATTTAAACTGGGTTTGAAACTTATTCGGATTGCCAGATAATTGTCCAACCCTCCCCTTATTTTACTCTTACTCAAAAGGAATAAAATTTTGTATGAAACAGAGGTGAAGCTTTCATTTCCAAGATCTTAGTAGTACAATGTGTGTACACTCATGTATAAGGTATAGAGCTTGTTTGCATCTGTTGAAAGCATACAAGTTTCATCCTTGCTAAATTCTTATTTGAGTATACATGAAGAAATCATTCAGTAGTTAATTTTTTGAATTGGATATCCAAAGGTCCTATTGATATATGAACCTCCTTACTTGCATATCTGATCTTTTTGCACTACATTTGATGCTTATGTTTGAATTGATTACTTGTTTTGAAACACAAAAGTCATCAGGTGATGAATAAATCCTAACCTGCCAACAATGGAAATGGATTCTGATTAACTTTCTGGTATGAAAAACTATTCTTACACTGTTTCTAAACATCAGAATGGGAAAACATATGACCCATGCAACCAATGTGGTGAAGGAAAAAGTGAAAACTTTATACATCAATTCCCAGCGATATAAACAGAAACAAAAAGAAGAGAATAGTTTATGCACATAGATACGTGGGAGGTAATTCTCCCGAAGCATGAATCTGGAAGAGATCGTGACAATCTCTCTTTCCTTAATTACCTGCATAAGGAAAGCTACAAATAATTATGAGAGGTTGAAGGGTTTTAAACACCATAGCACAAGCCTAAGCTGCCATTTATTTCTGTAGAATTCTGTTGAGGCTGATTTTTTTAGGGTAGTTTCTCTCATATTAGGAAAGTACTCAATTCAAATTTGAGCCTTTTCTATCCGATATTTTTGGAGTTACTGCTGGTGCACTTCTCAGCCCTTCTACACTGCTACCAGGGTGCTTAACAGGTGTTTGATGAATTGCCTCTTATAGTTCTCCTTCTCCGATTGGTTTGAATTTTTTAGGACTACTTCCATCCTCATTGAAGAGTACTCAATCAAACTTTTTATCTCAGTTCATTGAAGATTTCTTGGGTTACTGCTGCTACATTTCTCAGCCCTTCTCCTACACTACTGCATCTTCAACATGACTGGCTCAGGGACTATTTCAGATGTCACTTCAGGATCCTCTTATGGATAGCCTAGGAGTGATTATCTCCCTTATGTTGCTGCCCTTAAGCTTGACAGTATCAACTACTTGATGTGGTCCAAATCCATTTACTTGACTATTGCAGGCCGAGACCTTACTGGACACATCACTAGCACCACTGTTAAACCAGCTGAAGAAGGTCCTACCAAGAAAGGATGGATTGCAAATGACTCTAATGTAATGTCTTTCTTACTCAACTTGATGCAATCTGATATTTCTAGTTGATATTTGTTACTAGATACTGCAGCCAGATCTGGGCAGGTGCAAAGGAGATCTATGGTCAGGTTGGAAATGATGCCTAGATGTATGAACTCCATAAGAAGGATCATGACACCATCTAGAGGGAACTATCTGTCTCCCAATAATAGGCAGCCCTTCGAAGCTTGTAGCAGAAACTTGATCATTATTCCGACTATCAACTTGCCAATGCTGCAGATATTGCTACATATCGTAAGCATGTGGATAAGATTTGAGTGTATGATTTCCTTGCTGGCTTGAAAGTCGAGTACGATCAGATTCGGGTTCAGATTTTGAGCAGAGTTCCTTTTCCTTCTTTGGAGTAGTCCTATGCATTGGTCCTCACAGAGGAGAGTCGTCAAGCTGCTATGTTGCACGCTCCTACCATTGACCGATCAACCCTCCAAGTTGAGGCCAGCCTTACTCCCACTACAAAGATTTTAGCTCATTTGGTGCTTCTTCGAAAGAGGCTATTCGATGTGAGCATTGCAATAAACCATTTCACATAAAGGCTACTTGTTGGAAGCTCCATGGGAAGCCAGTTAACTTTGAAGCCAAATGTCCAGCCAAGGGTAAACTCAAGACTAAGGCTCATCACAGAGAGACAGTTGACACTTCACCTCATTCTGTTGTGGGACTTTCCCCTAGAGGAGCTGCAGGCCTTCCATCGCATATTGAGGGCTTCATCTGCTTCTACTGCATCCTCTAATACCAATGCACCAACAACTTCAGGTTCCCATTTTGCATAGTCAGGTATTCCTTTTGGTGGTCATTGTGCATTGGTTGTTTCTACTCCGTGGATTATAGACTTCGGTGCCACTGACCACATGACAAGTTCTTTAAGTCTATTTCATAAGTATTTCCCTTCATCTGGTAAAGACAAAGTTCAAGTAGCAGATGACACCCTCTCTTCTATATCTGGGAAGGGTTCCATAAGCTACTCTCCCTCTCTTACCTTATCTTCAGTTCTACATATTCCTAACTTTACTACTAATCTTCTTTCTATTAGTAGTATAACCTAAGATTTGAACTATAAAGTAACATTTTATCCTGATCATTGTGTTTTTCAGGATTTGGCGCATGATTTGGCGCATGGGAGGATGATTGGATTGGGTAGGGTGAATGGTGGTCTCTACTTGCTTGAGGGCACTTATGCATCAATAGCCTTGTCTTCTCAACTTCATTCTCCTCATACTGAGCATTTGTTTGCATTTTCTACTACTTTGTAACAATGGCACTGTCGTTTGGGTCATCCCCTGTAGGTATTTTATCTATTTGTTTCCTAAACTAGTTCAAGAATGTAATCGAACTGAGTTTTTTTGTGAAGCCTGTGTTATGGCTAAACAAACTCGTTCTACTTATTCTCCTACTAATCAAAGAAGCAGTGTTGTTTTTCATTTGGTTCATTCTGATGTGTGAGGTCCCTCTCGTCGTACTTCCATTTCTGGTCATCGTTGGTTTGTTACTTTTATAGATTGTCATTCCCATCTTATTTATTTTTATATGATGCAACATAAGAGTGAGGTTTTTTAGTGTTTTTAGCTATTCCATACAATGGTTCAAACCCAGTATCAAGCTACCATTAAAAGGAGTGATAATGGTACTAAGTACACAGAGGGCCAGTTCTAAAAATACCTAGCTGATCATGGCATTATTCACCAAACCAATTGTGTTGACACCCTTACCCAAAATGGGGTGGTTGAAAGATAGAACCGCCACCTCATGGAAGTAGCCCGTGCTCTCATGCTTGCTCACCATGCCCCTTTCCACTACTAGAGTAATGTTGTTCTTACTGCTGCTTATCTCATAAACTGCATGCCTACTCATTTTTTGGGTGCTCGATCTTTTATTGAGATACTGGAGGGCTCTTCCTCTTTTATTGTTCCTCCCTGCACTTTTGGATGTGTCTGTTATGTCCGTGACACACATTTTCCTGGCAAGTTTGAACCACGTGGTTTGAGGTGTGTTTTTCTTGGGTATTTTCCAATCCAAAAGGGTTATCAATGCTACTTCCCTCCTACTCGTTGTACTATAGTGAGTATGGATGTTATCTTTTATGAGTCATTTTCTTACTATTGCCCGCCTCCTCTTCAGGGGGAGAGTACTAGAAAAAGTGAAGATGTGGCTATCCATGAGTTTTTTCCTCCTATCATCACTGACATTCCAACACAAGGGGAGCCTACTCCTCAGGTTAACAAGAAGTTGATAGATGATCCCAACCTCACTACCTTTTATTGGAAGAAGTTAAAGAAGAACAAGCGAGTTGAGATCACTACCACAACAACACCTGAAACTATCCAATTGGAGCCTCTTGAGCTAGAACCGAGCTCCAGTTGTAATCCCTATTCTCCTCAACCTTCTCGTGATCTTGATTTACCTATTGCTCATCGTAAAGGCACTAAGTCTTGCACTCAACACCCCATATCTCATGTTGTTTCTTATGATGCATTATCTACTTCCTATCGTACATTTGTTTCTTCTCTTTTCTCTATTGTTATTCCACACAATTGGCAGGAGGCCCTTACAGATTTGAAGTGGAAAGCAGCCATGGTAGAAGAAATGAATGCCTTAAAGAAAAACAACACATAGGACATTGTAGCTCTTTACCCAGGGAAAAAATCAATTGGGTGCAAGTGGATGTTTGTGGTCAAGCAGAAAATTGATGGCAGTGTGGACAGATAAAAGGCAAGACTTGTGGCTAAAGGATTCACTCAAACCTATGGGATTGATTACTAGGAGACCTTTGCCCCAATTGCCAAGCTAAACACAGTTAAAGTTTTATTGTCATGTGCTGTGAATCTAGGGTGGGATATATAACAACTTGATGTGAAAAATGCTTTCCTCCATAGAGAGCTTACTGAGGAAGTGTACATGGAAGTTCCTCCTAGTTTTTCCTTTGACACAACCAATGACCATGTTGCAAGTTGAAGCGTGCTCTATATGGCCTCAAATAGTCTCCTAGAGATTCGTTTGACAGATTTCATAAGGCCATGACATCTGTGGGGTTCAAACAAAGCAATGCTGATCACACTCTATTTATCAAACGTCATGGTGATAAGGTCACAATCCTTATTGTATATGTAGATGACATAGTTGTGACTGGAATTGACAGTGAGGAGATAAATCACCTTAAGGAGTTCCTCGGACGTGAGTTTGAGATCAAGGACCTAGGAAAACTCAAGTATTTTCTTGGGATAGAAGTTG
This sequence comes from Telopea speciosissima, assembly GCF_018873765.1. NCBI lineage: Eukaryota > Viridiplantae > Streptophyta > Magnoliopsida > Proteales > Proteaceae > Telopea > Telopea speciosissima. Next base: position 44,123,102 of record NC_057924.1, read on the forward strand.
CCAGATCATCAAAAGGCATCTATATTTCCTAGAGGAAATACATCCTAGACCTTTTATCAGAGACAAGGCTATTGGGTTGTCATCCAAGTGATACTCCTCTTGAAGCTAACACTAGGCTAAAGGAAGTGATGGAGAACCAGTTGAAAGAGGTCGTTATCAGAGGTTGTTGGGAAAACTACTTATCTCACACACGACCTGAAATTGCCTTTGCTATGAGCCTTGCAAGGCAGTTCATGAATGATCCCTATTCCACACACATGGAGGCTGTTCTTTGCATTCTTCGTTACCTGAAAGCAACACCAAGGAAAGGAATTCTCTTATCCCCACATGATCACTTGAGGGTTGAAGCCTATACAGATGCTGATTGGGGTGGCTCTCCAGATTGTAAGTCAGTAATAGGGTATTGCACCTTTTGGAAGCAATCTAGTTACATGGCGCAGCAAGAAGCAAATTGTGGTGGCCAGATCAAGTGTCGAAGCTGATTTTCATGTAATGACCCAAGGCATTTGTAAGTTGTTATGGATTTGAGGTTTACTTCAAGACATTGGTGTTCCTACTCCTCTTCCTATGATGCTATATTGTGACAACATGGCTACAATTAGCATAGCCCACAATCCAGTTCAGTAGGACCATACTAAACATTTGGAGATTGACAGACACTTCATTAAAGAAAAGCTTGAAAGTGGTCTTATTTGTGTTCCCTTCATGAAGTCTGAAGATCAACTTGTTGATGTGTTCACTAAGGGGCTAAGTGGAAAGTTAATAATCTTCTAATTACTTGATGTTTTTGTTTATAGAAACGTAGCTCAACAAACAAGGAAAATAGTAAGAAACAAGGTGTACCCCACTCTGCAGGTCAAAAAAGCTTTGCAAGAATTCGCCATGAGAAGGTAATTCTTAAAAGGATTATGACTAAAAAATTATGAATTTATATATTCATTTCCATTTTAGTATTAATTCTAAATTATGATATTTTTAATGTTACAACAGTTGATGGAAACTGGGGTGGAGCTAGACCATGCTAGTTTATATGTAATTACTCATGAACATAGTAACGGGTGTCCTGTAGATGACATTGCAAGAGATATTATTATATGTTTTTTATATTTTTGATAATGCCTTTCAAATGTATTCACATTTATTTGAAGCACAATAAATATATATATGATATACATATTTGTATGTGAATTGTAGGACAAGATCAAGCAAAAAAAATCAGAACCCAATACCTCCCAAAACACTGGTAAGAGTACTGGTAAGAGTAATACTTGGGATGGTGATCTCTTTTCTCAAGTGGTGGGAGAAGATAGACCAGGACGTGTTCATGGGTTAGGATTGGGTATCACAACTTCTCGTCTTCCCATCACTCTGGAGAAATCAGGACAAGCTCTGAGCAGGATAGGAGAGGTGATAATGATCAAGTACTTTTATTGCAAAATAAAGTTGGTGTGATGGAAACCCAATCAGTATGCTATTATCAACCGTTCAAGAACTACGTCCGGGATTTCACATGACAGATCTTGCAAGGGATCCATTACGACCGGAGGGACAGGTACATAAATATTTTAAGAGTTTCTTTATTTCAGAGATTTTTTTTGTTGTCTATTATAATTTATTGGTCATTATTGTTGGACCCAACTTCAAGCATTGCCAATCCAAATCCTTCAAGTTTTTTTTAAACCATCCATAGACCAGTTCAACACACCGAGAATCGCATACAAAAGACTAAGCTGAATAATTAAACTTCAGAGAGTATGGGTAAAAAAGGGGTAACAATTGATATATTGTAAGTGGGTGTGCTTCAAAATATAGGTAAACGTCAGGGGGTGGCGTTGATAATTCTCCTTTTTATTTTTAACTGTTATTTATTTCAAGAATGATCATTTGTTATCGATATTTATGTGATAGGTACTTAATCCTTATAGTGGTCATGATGAGTCAACACTACAAGGGAATCACTCTTCTGTAGCAAGTCGTAATGCTACTTCATCTCAACAAGGTAAATTGATATACAATTTATGGTTTAGTCATCCGTATTTATTAAATAATTGTTATCTGCTAATTTTATTAATATTGATTACAGAAAATATCCAACAAACTCAAAATTTAGTCAATCAAGGAGGTGGTAAGACAATTGCAAAGTTCCCTAATAGTATAAAGCTTGGGAGGCACGGACCCTGTCAAGATCCGAACAAGGAGCATTCAACTACTAGTCCAGTCTAGTTTTTTTTTTTTTTGGGTAAACAATATGAATTATTGGAGTTGAGTTTTATAGGATAAGATTGTTAATTTATCAAGTATTTTGAATTTAAGTAATTCAGATGATGAACATGATTTTAATTTTAGATGTATTTTGAATTTAAGTGTTTGGGATGATAAACAAGATTTATGCATTTATATGTATTTGGGATGATAAATAGTTGTTATCCATTTTGTATTGAATGGATTATGTGGATGCAAGAAATAGGTGTGTGTGTGTATATCTATATATGCAGCTAATATCCATAGCACAACAATCTGTAACTAGAAAATCGCAATCACAAATTTTTAGTCACAAAATTCCGTAGCTAAAATCTGCAGTTATAAATTTATTACAAGAAAATCCACAGCTAAATATCTGCATCTATAACTTTACTGTGGAAAAATCCGCATCAAAATATCCACAGTTATAGATTTGCTATTGAAATATCCGCAGCTAAAATTGCAACTATATTTTCTGCGAAAACATTCGCAACTACAAATCCATAGCTATAGATTTGTTGTGGAATAATCCACATCAAAAAATCAGTAGCTATAGATTTGTTGTGAAAAAATCCGCACTTAAAACTCCTCCACTATAGACTTTTTGCGAAAAAGTCCGCATCTAAACATCCGCAGCTATAGAGTTGCTGCGAAAAGTCCGCATCTAAATATCCGTAGCTATAGACTTGTTGCGGAAAAGTCCGCATCTAAACATCCGTAGCTATAGAGTTGCGGCGAAACATTCCGCATCTAAACATCCGCAGCTATAGAGTTGCTACGAAAAAGTCCGCATCAAAACATCCGCAGCTATAGACTTGCCGCAGAAAGTCCGCATCTATAGATTTGCTGCGAAAAAATCCGCAGCTAAAAGCCTGCAGCTGTAGAGTACCCTTTTCCAGCGGTAGGATATCTGTAGTTACAGAACTAGCAACGGCACCTGTACCTGCAATTTGAAAATCGCAGGTAATCCGCAGCTATAGGCTATTGCTACGGATTTTTTGACTTTTTACTGCGGAAAAAAGCGCAGTTATAAGCCCTTTTTGTTGTAGTGTTATTGCATCCTTTTCTATCCAAGTTGGGCATGATTGATATCTATGCTCCTACTTAAGGGGGAGTGTTGAATTGTATGATATATACCGTGGGGGTATACTTAGTATTCTATAATGTAATTTTCCCTTTCTTTATTTCCCTTTTTCCCCTATCTAATAACTCTAAATATTAGAGTTAATTAGAGTAGGGATAGCTGTGTAATTTCAAGTGACTCTTTATAAATAGAAGCTTGACTGATCTCATTGATCATTCAAGTACTTCAGCTCTATTACTCTTCTTCTCAGATTCTAATAGATACCTTATAGGGCTGTGGGTGTGGCTCCACTTTGAGCTATCCATCCATCACAAAAGCTTGGGAAACAATGTTCACACAGCTGCCACTGTCAACAATAACTTGGACTGTGGATGGTCCGCTGGTCATAAGTGTATATAAGATACAATGTTGCCTCCGATCTTCACCTTTTTGTTCAGCTACCAGAATTTGTGTAACCACATTCACCTCATAGAGGTTATCCTCATACTCTTCATGCCAAGGGTCCTCAACATCTTCTCCTTCATGGCCAACGTCAATGGCCCAATTAATCATCATTAAGTTGTGGTTCACAAACAAGCATTTCCAGATTGTTCTCTATGGCTGAAATAACAGTGTTTGTTTTGCTTCTTTTTAGGTAGTACTTGGCAACATGTCCTATGCCATCACAATGAAAACAGCGGGTTGCATTCTTCACCATATTAACCATAAGGGACTTACCCTTCTCCTGTTCAGTAAATGGAGGGCAGGTAGGTTGTCCACTATGTCAAACAGGTGTATAGGGCTTCTTCTCTTCATCATCTTATGGGGTCAAACGTCTTGGGGCTACTTTCAACAAGTCTTCTACCTCAAGAGCCTTCTCAAAACAGTCGTTAAGACTAGCTATGGGCACCACTCCCATCTTGTCACGACTTTCAGCTTTCAATCCCAATTTTGAAACGGGAAAGAAGCGGGTTATCTTCCTCATTCCAGTACGGGCAATCAAATTATTAAATTTGTCCATGTACTCTTCTACGGACAAGGTGCCTTGGTGAATGGTGTTGAGTTGGTCATGTATCCTTCCATGGAAGATGGAAGGGATATACTTCGCCTTCAATTGATCCTTCATCTCCTCCCAAGTAGTAGACTCATTGTGTTGTTGACACAAGTTGTCTTCATATTTTGCCACCATTCTCTTGCTAATCCAATAAATCGGGTACGGTCCAGCTTCAGTTTGCGCTCTTCCATCAAGGTAAACCAGTCAAAATAATCATTGAATGCACACAACTAGTCATAAAATATGATGGGGTCAGACTTCCCATTGTAGTCCTTCAACTCCAGCTTGACCTTGTGCTTATCACCATGTCGTCTAGCACCAAAGTCAGCAGCTTGATCATGACATCATCATAGTGTTGTTGGCGTGGAATCCTTTGAGGTAAACAAGGTGGATGAATAATGGAAGTCTATCCACAGTTTGCTGACTAGAGTTTTCCTTCCCTTCCTACACATTGTTCTTCAAGGAAGCAATCTCTACCATCAGCTGTCGGACAGCTAAAGCAAGATCTTCATTAGTACTCAATGGAGCATGGCGAGGATTGTTGTAACTTTCCTCATCACCCATGTCTCCAATACCAAATAATGTAAGACCAAATTAAGTTAATTTAGTCCCAAATAAACCCACAATTCCAAAATAGAAATACGGACAGAATTAGAAGGTTTTAGTAAATCAACCAAACCAGCCACTGGAACTCAACCTAGCTTCGATCGAGTGATGCTTGTATGGAGTAGAAACTCTACTAAAAGCCTCACTTGAAACTGCTGGTTGGATTGAAAGATATAGCAGTAACACCAAAAATAGTAACTAAACTTCTGCAGGCCAAACCAGCCACTAGTTGGGGCTCAAGTTTGGGTCGAGTGTAGTGCCTATTGAGGGAAGGCTTTGCTGCAATTTAGGTGCAGTTCTGATGGATGGAAGTGGAGTTATGAAGGTGGAATGAAAATAGAAGGTTTACGAATATGGAGGATTCCAGCCAATGGAATGGGGTAGAAGTGGGGATCGAGTGGAGGGGATGCAAGTGTAATGTTGTGCTTCAAAACCAGCAAGGTTTGATGGAAGGATATAGGGATCCACAGCCTTAAAGTTGCAGCAGGGAGTCAACCTACCGGAACAGCAGCAGGGTTGCTCGATTGGATGTTGCAGCAGCAGCGTGGCCTTGGCTTGAGATTGGAGAACAGCAACAACCTTTGAATGATCTTCTCACTAGTTGTAACAGCTTCAATAACATAGCAGCACAAAGAGATCGCTGGATAGGAAGGGGAGAGAGAGAAGAGAAGAAAATAGAAAGGTGGGGATAGGTGGATTAGGCTCTCTCAGCTAGGCTCCTTTAGCCCTTCATGTCACTCACAATGGTGAAGAGAATATTCATGCTTCAAAGAAAAATTTCATTCAACTAATCAAAATCGTGGGGACAGCCTTTACATTATATAAAGGGCTATGCATGCACCTCAAGTTACAAGAAAATAGAAACTACTAGACTAGAAAATAGAAACTAAGACTTGCAACATGAAAATAGAAACTATTCTTTTAGTAACTAGGACTGATATAAAATAGAAACAAAATAAAGTCTTCAATCTCCTAAGGGTGTAATGTTGTGCTTCAAAACCCAGCAGGGTTTGATGGAAGGATATAGAGATCCACAGCCTTGAAGTTGTAGCAGGGAGTCTGATGTGTCATAAAACCACCGTCCACTCAGGGCGTGACACATGGATGAACCAATGCCGAACCGAGGTCCGAGCCGAGCACACAGAGTGCGGTATTAAACCGGCCACTGATGGGAAGAACGATCGCCCCGTCCCCTGCATGGTCAAGCCCAGCGGCTGAGCACTAACACCGCCGAGCTGTGAGCCGAGTCCGTTCAGGTCAGCCATACGCCAAACACCTGGATGACCTGAGGTCGGCCGACATGGCGCATCACCTAGAGGGCAGCACCCACTCCTCCTGTGTCGAGGCCGAGGCAGAGCACCAGGGGCACAGCCGCCCGAGGCCGAGCCCTCTCCTGAAGCACCAATAATGGTCCATCGAGAATCATAGGGTTGTGTCAGCACCACCTGAGAGTCGCGGGATACAAATCGGGCCTCGATCCCATGACGGAATCGAGTCATACTCCCATAAGGACTCTTACCTCTTTAGGAGTCCGGCTCCGAGAATTACTCTCCACTCCACTCCGCGTGGAAGAACCCTACCAATAGAGAACTTTTACCATACAAGGACTCATCCGGCCACCTCAACTCACTTTCACTAAGCTCAAACGCTCATCTCACTTTCACTAAGCTGTTACGCTGTTGCACTGGGGACCTAACTTGAGCATCAGAGAGTCTTAGGCCAAAGCCACATCGACTCTCTTGCGCTTACTCAGTTTTTGCAGGCTCATCAATGGGCAAACCAGGCATCGGAGGTTTTCATCCACAACAGATTTGGCGCTGTCTATGGGAATGATGTCAGCTAGTCATTGTCGTTTCTACTAAGCAACAGAGCGAAGACGATGGTGGTGCAAACGAAATTGGGACAACACGGCTTCGCCTCCCATGGGGACGAGCTGTAACCTGATAGACAAGCAAGGCACACACTACCGCCCCCTGAAACATCACGGTAGGGCGCGGCTGGAAGACCCCCACGAGGAGGAGGAACTTAGTGTAACGCAAGCATCACGGTCAACCCGGCCCCGCGATGGAGGAAATGGGGGAAGCGTGTTGTATGCGACAGCAAAGGGTCAGCCCCGGACCAAGCCAAACCCGAATGGGTTGAACTTGCTGCCACCCCCGCCCTTTCCAAAAAATTTGGACCCGGAAGCTCTGGTAAATAATCGATAAGTCATGGACCTTCAGCTGCAATTGCTGAACACCAATGAGATGTTGCGAACTTTCATGGGACAGATGGCCCAGGGCAGGTTGCTGGGCCAGCTACCGGCCACGCCCCTTTTAGCACCAGTACCCGCCGAGGGAAACTTGAGGTAGAACGGTAATCAGCCACCAGCCGAGCTAAGTCGAGCAGCATCGTCTCATCTGCCCGACTAAAAAATTCCACCTCTGCGTGCCCACAGGAGTGCTCAACGGGATGAGCTGGTGCTTCACCGGAGTCTGAGGGAGGGAGGAGAAATCGAACCAACAGCCTCGATCGCTAAAAGATCGGTATTTTTTGGTTGCCTCAGGGAGGACGGGTAGCCAAGGGGGCGCCGGGAGCCACAGGAGGAGCCCAATGGGAGACGTACCTTGAGGGACGGAGAAAGACCTCACCATAGCCCTCAGCGTTGAAGCTCGCCTCTCTGAGAGGAGCAACAGAGAAGCCCCCGCGAATCAAACTTCCAAGGGGAAAGAAGGACAAGAAGGAATGAGGCTGACCGAGCTGAACACAATGGCTGACCACGATGGGACAACTGCGCGAGCCGGACCCTAGCCGAAGAGAAGAATGGCTGACCTCAGCCGAATGAACAGGATAACCTACACTAGGCTAACGAGCTGAATGGCCGAGCACCCAAAACTGAGTTGGAAAGGTGGCTACAAGAGTTGGCCGAGCAGGTTGAAGGATTGAAGAAACAGGCGACCCTGGATGGGCGTTCCCTTGTCGGGCGTCACCCTTATCCTCCTGAGATCATGACTGCCTCATTGCCAGTAGGGTTCAAGCCGCCTCCCTTCGACAGATATGACAGGACCACTGACCCGACGGATCACATTAATTACTTCAATACGATGATGACCAGGTACAGGCGGACCGAAGTTGTCTCCTGCAGAGCCTTTCCTTCGTCTCCTAAGGGTGCGGCGACCTCGTGGTTCTCGTGGCTGCCGCCAAACTCCTTTACAAGCTTTGTGTAACTTTGTTGAGCCTTTATCACGTGTTTCTAAAGTAATATGAAACACAAGAAGACGACGGTCAATCTCCTCAGCGTGAAGCAAAGGCCTGACGAGTTTATCCGAGCATTCGTCTCCCGCTTCAATAAGGAATTCTTGGCAATCAAGGATTTGGACGAGGCCATGGCCCATATGGCAATGAGCAACGGGCTCACAGACATGGACCTTATCAAGGACTTGGCCTGAAAGCCCACCAAGAATATGGCTGAGCTCTTGGAAAGGTGCAATGAGTTCGTAAACATGGTCGAGGTGCTCCAAGCAAGGAAGCCTAGTAAAAGCAAGGCGGAGAAGAAAAGGTCAGTGATCGGTGACCGAAAGGACGAGAAGCAGACCAAGACTGACCGTCGAGCCGAGAGGACAAACCGAGCTCAGAGTCTCGAGTATACTCCCTTGAACACTTCGTGGAAGGAAATTTTGATGTAAATTCAAGACGACAGGTACATCCGCCAGCCTCGACCGATGCAAGCCGAGTCATCCCAGAACCCTAACAAGTACTGCCTATTCCACAAGGACATTGGTCACGACACTGAAGAGTGCTATCAGTTGAAGTAAGAAATTGAAGAGTTTATCAAAGCAGGGTACTTGAAGCGGTACATCAAGGGGAGCCGGGAAGAGCATGGAAGTCAACGGCCTAAAGACCTCGACCAGAAGAAAGCCAAGCCGAGGTCTGAGAGTTAAAGGGTCGAGCGTGACGAGGAGAAGGCCCGAGCCAAAAAGAAAGATGATGGATCTGAGCGGATCTATGCCTAGCAATGACAAAGGAGCTCCCATATACACCATCCTGGGAGGATCCGGGTAAGAATCCACTCGGAAGGCCAAGGCAAATGCACGGTTCATTGGAGTCGCGGAGATGCCGAGCAAGAGGCCAAAATCCGAGGCGACTATCTCCTTCTCCAAGGTTGACCTCAAAGGTATAAGTTTACCTCACGATGATTCTTTAGTGGTGCAGGTGGAAATTGCGAAGAGACCCATTCACCGGGTATTGGTCGATACGGGAGCGTCCGTGGATCTGATGTCGCTCAACGCCTATCAACAGTTTGGCTTTGGCGATGATGCTCTCAAGCCTGAGGGAACCTACCTCCATGGATTCTCAGGAGCCTCGGCAACCATCAAGTGGTCAATAGACCTACTGGTTACGTTCGGGCAAGCTCCATGCCAAGCAACGATTCAAGTCAAATTCATGGTGGTGCGGTCGGTGGTGGCCTTCAATGCCATACTTGGTCGCCCATTGCTCACCGCCCTCCAGGCTATCAATTCACTGATACACTTGAAGATGAAATTCCCCATAGAGAACGGCGTCGGAGAAATCCGAGGTGATCAAAAGAGAACTCGAGAGTGATACGCCACCTTCGTCAAGCAAAATAAAGGAAATGTACGCAAAATGTCTATGTGTGCCGAGCACCTCCCTGAGGGCCAGCGGGATGAGCTCACTGAGAGGCTTGGAAGGCCCGTAGAAGACCTAATCCCATTCCCCCTTAGTGATGAAGACCCAATGAAGATGGTACAACTCGGATCACTACTGAGTGAAGAATAAAGGAATCGGCTCAAGAATTTGTTGAAGATGAATGCCGATGTCTTTGCTTGGTTGGCCGTCGACATGTCCGGTATACCGAGGCACATAGCCAAGCATAGACTCTATGTGGATCTGAGCCAAAAGCCGATCCAACAAAAAAGAAGGAACTACGCCCTCAATCAGTAAGCCACTATTAAAGAGGAAGTAGAGAAGCTCTAACAGTCAGGGTCCATTCGAAAAGAAAAGTTTCCGACGTGGTTGGCAAACGTCGTCATGGTTCCCAAGCCGAACAGGAAGTGGAGGATGTGCGTCGATTATACCTACCTGAACAAGGCATTCCCGAAGGATGAGTATCTGTTACCTCGGATCGACCTGTTGATAGAGGCCACTACCGGGCATGAAATGCTGAGCTTTATGGACGCGTACTCTGGCTACAATCAAATTCTCATGCATAAGGAAGATGAGTCCTACACGGCCTTCCGAATGGATCAAGAAAATTTTTGCTACAAAGTTATGCCATTCAGGTAAAAGAATGTCGGAGCAACGTACCAGCGATTGGTGAACCATATATTCCGTGATCAAATCAGCAGGAACATGGAAGTCTACGTAGATGACATGTTGGTGAAGAGCTTAAAGGCCGAGCATCACTTGGCCGACCTAGAAGAAGCCTTCGGTGTGCTGAGGAAGAATCAAATGAAGTTGAACCCCGCAAAATGCACGTATGGTGTAACCTCGGGGAAGTTCCTTGGCTTCATGGTCTCCATGTGAGGGATCGAGGCCAACCCAGTGAAGATTAAGGCCATCTAAGAGATGAGCCCTCCAAGAATGATCCGAGAAATACAAAGGCTGAATGGAAGAATCGTGGTGCTAGCACGGTTCATGTCGAGATCAGGTGACAAATGCTTGCCATTCTTCAAGGCTTTGAAGAACATTCGAGGCCCGAAAGACTTCGTGTGGACGGATGAGTACCAACAAGATTTTGAAGACATGAAAAAGTACTTGGAGAATCCGCCCCTTCTCTCCCGACCTGAGCTGAAGGAAGAGCTCCAGATTTACTTACCCACTACCCTGGTGGCAGTCAGCATGGTGTTGATCAGGGAGGAGGGCCGAGCACAAAAGCCCATATACTACATCAGCCATGTCCTAGTAGACGCCGAGACAAGATACTCCAAGTTCTAGAAAGTAGCATTCGCCCTTGTCACGACTACGAGGAAGTTGAGGCCCTATTTTTAAGCTCATCCGATCACGGTGTTAACCGATCAACCTCTGAAGAAGATATTGCACAAGCCTGATGTGTCGGGTCGATTGATAGGTTGGGCCAGGAGTTGAGCGAATATGATATAAGCTATCGCCTGAGAACGGTGATAAAGGGACAAGTGCTAGCGGATTTCATCACAGAATGCACTACACCTTACCCCGAGGTGCAGCATGTCGAATCAACGGGAGACAAGCAAGCTGAGCTTGAGGCCGAACAGTCATGGGTCATGAACGTTGATGGCTCGAGCAGTTCTGACGGGTGTGGAGCTGGGCCGATCTTAGTCAGCCCTAAGAGTTTTCGCATACAATCTGCCTTGAGATTCAAATTTCCAACCTCCAACAACGAGGCCGAGTATGAAGCCCTCCTAGCCGGACTCCGAGTCAGCAAAGCCATAGAGGTTAATCGACTGAAAGTACGGAGTGACTCATAACTTGTGGTCAACCAAGTCAACGGTGAGTACGAAGCTAAGGATGAAAGAATGATAGCATACCTGAGCCGAGCCTGAGCATTGATCTCTGAGCTCGAGCACTTTGAGATGGTCTGAGTATTGAGATAAAAGAATGTAGTGGTTGACTTCCTCCCACGGCTAGCCGAAGCCGACGTCCCAAATTTGAGCCGATCGGTCTACATCAAAATTTTGGAAAGGCCCTCCCAACAAGAAGAAAGTGTCAAACACATTGAAGAAGACAGGCCGACCTGGATGGACCCGATCGTCAACTACTTGGAGAACGATCAACTCCCAGAGTGTCGAGATGAAGCAAGGAAAGTCAAGATCCGAGCCGCGAAGTACACAATGATTGAAGGAGTATTGTATAAGAGAACTATCTCGGCTCCCCTCCTCCGGTGCCTCAGACCGAAAGGAGCCGAGTACGCTTGGCAGAAGTGCATGAAGGAATATGCGAGAGCCACATGGGAGGCCGGGCATTAGCATATAAGATACTTTGACAGGGATTCTACTGGCCGAGAATGCAGGAGGAAGCCATGAAGTATGTAAAGATGTGTGAGAAGTGTCAACTGTTCGTGCCTGTAACGAGCCGACCTACGACGAAGCTAACCCCGATGCTGAGCCCAATTCCATTCGCCATGTGGGGGATGGATATTCTCGAAGATTTCATCCTGGCGTCCGAAAATCAGAAATATTTGGTGGTTGCCATCGACTACTTCACTAAGTGGGTCAAGGCCGAGCCCTTGGCCACTATCACGGAGAAGAACATGGAAAAATTCTTCCAAGATAAGGTCATCTATCGATTCGGGCTACCCAAAGTGCTCATCACAGATAATGGCACGTAATTCAATAACCCGAGCATCCAAGATTTCTACAAGCACTTCTACATAGACTTTCGCCCAATGTCAGTAGCTCATCCACAAGCCAATGGGCAAGTGGAAGTATCAAACCGAATGCTGCTGGCAGGAATCACAAGGAGGTTGGATGAAGCCAAAGGAAGATGGGTGGAAGAGCTCCCGAGTGTCCTATGGGCCTAAAGGACGACAGTGAGAACACTAACAAGAGAAAGCGCGTCTCGGCTAGCATACGAAATAGAAGCCCTCACTCCCGTGGAGCTCAAGGCCTCATCGTATCGGGTGCTTAATTTCGACGAGAGGACCTATGAAGATGGGCTGAGAGCTAACCTTGACTTCCTCGACGAAGTAAGGGAGAATGCGCTACTGCGGAACACAGAATACTAGCAGAAAATAGCGAGGTACTACGACTCACGGGTAAAGGAACGGCATTTTCGCCAAGGAGACCTCATCTTCAGAAAACTCATCGCATCTCAGTCGAGACAACAAGGAAAGCTAGCGCCAAATTGGGAGGGGCCATACATAGTCTCTAAGCAAATTCGCCTAGGGACGTATCGCTTGCAGACTCCGGGGAACAAGAAGATACCGAGGCCTTGGAACTCAAAAAATTTGAAGAAATATTTTCAATAAGTATTCTGTTCAGCGCGGCTCAGTCCGAACACCTGTGTTCTCGGCTTCGGCTCGACTTTGTATGGTTCAGTTCAGATGTCCTTTTCAGTTTGAAAGTCAATAAATTGAGATTCTCCTCCAGTCTTTAGCTTATTTTGAGTAAAAAACAAGCCGTCATAAAACCAGTCCTCATAGACTGGCTGACATTAAAGACCGACCCTCATAGGTCGTCAATCAAGTGATAAGTTCGATCCTCATAGATCGGCGGACACCAAAAGACCGACCCTCATAGATCGGCAATAAAGTCGTAAGACCAATCCTTGTAGGTTGGCTGACCACAAAGGCCGACCCTTATAGGTCGGCAACTAGGTCATAGGACCAGCCCTTATAGGCTGGTAGACCGACCAAACTAACCTTTACCACGGTCAGACAGAATGGAGCCTGAAATCAAACAAAAAAGCTCTAAGTCACAAAGCTCGGCCAAGCGGACGGCTTGGTTACATAGCGCAACATGGTAACCGACCCTAGCTGGTAACTAAAGCTAATGAACTAGCTAAGGACTCGAGGGCGGATGAGAGCTCGGCCTCGGTCCCCCATTATACTACATGGCCAAATGCCAAGGCCAAGCCGACAACCAAGGATGAAGGTTAATAAAAATTGCCAAGTCCCTGGCCTCGACTGAGAGAACAAACCGAATGCTGGGCCTCGGTGCTCAGACGTAAGAGCAGCGTTGACGAAGTAACGAAAAGAGAACTGACTGAATGCAAACACTTAGACAAAATTTGGAGAACAAGCTTCTTTTCATTAATCTAAAGTCGATGGCTCGGTGTGGTACAAAAAAGCTTGTTGGCTCAGTATATACAAAAAAAAAAAAAAAAAGAGAAAAAATAAATTATTCAAACCCCGAGCACGGGGACATATACACCAGAGATAGGAAAAAAAAAAAAGAGAAGGGTTTCAATGGTCGGCTTCATCAGTAGCGTCCTTGGCCGCATCCTTGGTAGGGTCCTCTGGAGCGTCCTCGGTGGAGTGCAGGGTGAGTGAGCATTTTGGGTCCTCGGTAGTGGTAGACGGCTCGGCCGAAGGGGTGACCTTGGTTGGGACAATTTGCACAACCTCTACCCCATCCTCCGTGCCCAACTCCTCGACCACTGTGGCCAGATTGTCGTCAAACTGAGAAAGGTTGAGGTGGGCGTAAGCTGCCCTGAGCTCACCAGAAGATCGGCTCGGCCCTCATTGTACCCGGATTCATATGAGGGCTTTCATAAACTATGACACAACTCCTCATACTCCTTTGACCCGAGATACTGATCCACCGCTTCGGCTCGGGCACAAGCTAGGTCAGCCCCAGCCTTCTTCTTAGACTGCTCGAGCCGATTCTTCAAGGCCTCCCTTCTTTCTTATGCTTAGCAGCCTCATCTCGGAGGACCTTGAGGTCGGACTCGGCAGTCTCAAGCTTCGATACGGCCTCACGGCGTGCCTGGAGAGCCGCGTTGGCTTCCTTCCCAACCTACTCGCACTGGGCTTCAAGGGAGGCATTCTCATTGAGAATTCGCTCAAGTCAAAGAGTGGCCTCGACTGCCTTAGAGAAACTCTGAAAAACAAACAAACAGGACGAGCGTGGGTAAGGCCGAGCCCGAAGAAGGAAACATATTTGGCAAGAAAAGGGAAGAAACTTTCCGTGGCAAAATCTTGGAAGAGTGTGGAGAAGAGCTTAGGGTCAGTCAGCTCCTCTAACATGGCCTTGTCCCTAGGGAGCCAACCTGTGTCGAGCCACTCCTTAGCGTGGGCGGCAAAGGTCAAGGCCGAATCCCTTGGGAAGAGGCACCAGCTTGGCTGGATTAGAATGTTACTAGCCGAGGCCCTCCCCAGAGCCAGCCGAGCAACCCCCAAGTTTGAGGTGACCCCGGGAGGATTACCACCCGAGAAGTTGACGAAGAGCTTATGCCATTTCAGATCCCTCGGTAAACTCGATTTTCCCTTCTCTCTCTTTCCCTTTCCCTTCTTCGGTGGGCTCATTGTGTCCTTGCCCTTCCCGGCCTCGAGGTCAACGACCGTGTCCTTCGGGGTCGGTAGGACGACCTTGCCCTTTCCCGACTTGGGGGCCTCGGCTCTAGCCTTGGCCTTCTCAACAGCTTTCCTCTTTCTGTCTTCAAGGAGCTCGACCTTGAGCCGAGCTTAGTCCAATTGGGGGACGTGGCCGACCACTGCAAAAAAGGGGGGAGTTAAAACGTGATTAAGGAAAATCACAAGTAGCGAGTTCGGCTCAGATTCCTTACCTTGGGTTAGATTCCACCTTTGAAGAAACCCCTCGTCCTGGAGTTGCAGGACGTCAAAGAGCGGGTCCTGACGAATCAGGTCATATGAGGTCTACTCGTACTCATTGAGGGGCAACACCCTGTTGACAGAACTCAACTTGATCTCCTTCCATTCAACTCGAAAAGGATAATTCGGAATGGAGGCAAAAAAGAACCGAGGCTTCCAGTACTTGTTGGAGCTCTGCACTCGGTCCAGGTACTTGTAGGTGTTCAGCGCCGAGCACTTTTATTTTTGGCGAGTGAAGTAATACCACCCCTTCTCGGTGGATTTCTTCAAGTACCAGAGCCGAGAGAAGAGATTCACACTCGCGGCTGGGTCCATCAGGAAAAAGAAGATGTGGAAGCCATACATCAGCAACCACGCATTCGGCATCAGCTGACTCGAGGAGAGATGGAAGCGGTCCAAGATTTGGTCCACCAATGGAAGCACCGAAAACCTGAAGCTGTACCTAAAGGTAATCTCATACAGAGCCACCTCGCTGGGCCGAATGAAGCAGGCCATCTCCCCGGGGTTGGGACCTCAGAGCTCAATGTCCTAGGGAATGGTGTAAGTGTCCCTCAAGCACCGGAAGTTAGCCTCGATGATCGTGCTCTCAACCATACCGACGCTCCCTTCGGTGGGTTTGGGGATATCGATGGTAGAGTTGCCTGAAATGACCCCATCTTTCAAAAGATTTCTCTTCGTCGTCTGTCGAGGATGCCCCCGACCTCTCGGCTTGGTCTTCGGCAATAGGCCGGGCCTCATGGCTGGACTCCTGGGGCAGGGGGCTTCGACAACATCAACCTAACAGGCTTCCACTGTGGCGGGCTCGTCTGAGATCGAGCCTAGCAAATCTATGAAGGGTGAGTGGGTGGAGAGCTCTCGGCTCGAATTCGTGACCTCACCCACCCTGGCGAGCACTTCGGCCTCGTGACCACTACCAACTGACATGTTGAGGAGAGAAGACTTACTAGTTGACGGAGCTTGAAGATGAGCTGAACACGAGGCGAGCTAAAAGGCTGGAGGACACCGAGCACTTGAAGAGCTGAAGACTCTGAGCTAGCCGAGCACTTTAAAGATGTGAAATAGTGAAGAATAAGGGCAAACCCCTTGCCTATTTACAGCCACTAAACCTCTGCGATCCAACGGCGGAGAAGAACCCAAGAAAATAGATCCAAAGGTCCAGATCCTCCAACGGTTTAAATTCCCGAGCCATTATGGCAGTAGGTGACATGGCACTGACACCCAACTGCCAAAGTCCGTACAATGTCAAATCTCCGCAGGTAGTGAGCTCGGACTCAACCTCGGCGTGAATTAGACAACATGCCAAAGGACTGTACTCATCAAGGACGAGCCGAACCTTAATGAGTGGGGGGCCCATGATGTGTCACAAAACTACCATCCACTCAAGGCGAGACACGTGGATGAACCAACACTGAACCAAGTTCCGAGCTGAGCACACAGTGCACGATATTAAACCGGCCACCGATGGGAAGGATGATTGTCCCGTCCCCTGTATGGCAAAGCCCAGCGGCCGAGCACTAGCACCGCCGAGCCGTGAGCTGAGTCCGTTCAGGTTAGCCATAGGCCAAACACCTGGATGACCTGCGGTTGGCCGAGGCAGCCCATCGGCTAGGGGGCAGCTCCCAGACCTCCTGCGTCGAGGCCAAGGCTGAGCACCAGGGGCATGGCCGCCCGAGGCCGAGCCCTCTCCTGAAGCACCAATAATGGCCCACCGAGAATCACGGGGTTGCATCAGCACCACCCAAGAGTTGCGGGATATGAATCGGGCCGCGATCCCATGACGGAATCGAGTCATACTCCCACAAGGACTCTTACCTCTTTAGGAGTCTGGCTCCGAGAATTACTCTCCACTCCACTCCGCGTGGAAGAGCCCTACCAATAGAGAACTCTTACTATACTAGGACTCATCCGGCCGCCTCAACTTCTCTTATAAATACCCAGGTATGGAGCTCAAACGCTCATCTCACTTTCACTAAGCTGTTACACTGTTGCACTGGGGATCTAACTTGAGTGTCGGAGAGTCTTAGGCCGGAGCCATACCGGCTCTCTTGCGCTCACTCGGTTTTTGCAGGCTCATCAGTGGGCGAACCGGGCATCGAAGGTTTTCATCCGCAATAGAGTCAACCCACAGGAACAGCAGCAGGGTCGCTCGATCGGATGTTAAAGCAGCAGCGTAACCTTGGCTTGAGATTGGAGAGCAGCAGCAACCTTCGAATGATCTTCTCATTAGTTGTAACCATAGTTGTCACGTCGTCACGGCGATCCAAGTCGGTGGAGGGGTGTCATGTTGATATATCGACATGTCGCCCCCCATAGCGTTGCCATGGCGATCATATCGACCATGTTTTATTTTTTATTTTCTCTATTTTTATGTCATTTAGTATGCTATAATATATACCCTATAACATAAAAAATTAACATGACAGTGTACAACTAATCTACTATGGTTTAATTCATAAAAGTGTAATATCCATTAGTGTATATGAAATCATGGATTATCAAATAATTGATAGCAATAGTCTTGCTGATAATAAAGTTGAAAAATCATGAGACTTGAGATATGATTCATATGAAAGTGACTACAAAAGTAACAAAACAAAAAAACAATTACAAGAATGTAATTTATATTGAATGAATAAAGCTAATAAACAACCCATCTAAATAAATAAAAAAAAATTGCTGATGTGAATATGTGATTGTGTATTAGTCAATAGTGTATAGTGTTTTTTGTTTGATGTTTTTTTAATTTTTTTTTATGTTAAGGAAAAAACATTAAAATAAAAAATGGTTAAAAAAATTATTGTTAAAAAATTAAGTTTTCTAATTTGAAACAACCATGTCGCCCGATTTGGCCATATGTCGTGGTATGGCAGCCATAGCGGCGCCATGGCGACGACATGGAGGCCATATCGGTCGATATTCTTGTATCATCCATATCGGTGGTCGATATGCCCACTTCTCCAGCGATATGATGCCATGGCGTCGATATGGTGCCGCCATGGCATCAATATGGCGACGCCATGACAACTATGGTTGTAACAGCTTCAATAACACAGCAGCACAAAGAGATCGTTGGATAGGAAGGGGAGAGAGAGAAGAGAAGAAAATAGAAAGGTGGGGATAGGTGGATTAGGCTCTCTCAGCCAGGCTCCTTTAGCCCTTCATATCACTCATAATGGTCAAGAGAATATTGATGCTTCAAAGAAAAATTTCAGTCAACTGATCAAAATCGTGGGGAGGCTTCTACAGTCTTTACATTATATAGAGGGCTATGCTTGCACCTCAAGTTACAAGAAAATAGAAACTACACTGGAAAATAGAAACTAAGGCTTGCAACATGAAAATAGAAACTATTCTTTTAGTAACTAGGACTGCTATAAAATAGAAACAAAATAAAATCTTCAATGTCCTAAGGGTGTGAGATCCCAAGTGGTCCCCACCAAAGATACCATCCGGCCAGCACTTAATGTCCAAAACTTGTCAATAAAAATTGACTCTTATGCCCTCACAATCTGGGTTTGGGAGACCCAGCAACTCCTAGCCTTAATAGGCTGGCCCAACACATACTTGGTTGGCCTTATGGCCCAATGGGTTGGTCCACCGATTGGTGAAGTGAACCAGCCCTTCTCCCATGAGTGCCTTTGACATATTTCTTGCCAAACAGCTTGGCATCTGCATCATATTTGAGTTAGCCCAGCTCTTGAGGTTTCCCAGTCCCCCTTTGGAGGATGTGTGCTTTTGGCCTCATATGCTATCTGGAGTTCTTTCTGTTAAGTCAGCAAGAAATATGTCTTTGGGCGAATTTCTTTCAACCTCACCAATCAGTCTTTGGGTAGAGGCTTCATCATGGAAAACTTCGAACAGATGACAAGATCATGATTAGAGGTGTCTCCCTTCCCTCAAGGTGCGATCTTTGTTTGTGTGCAGCTGAGTCTCTAAACCATTTGTTCATGGAGTATGATTTTGCCAGATCAGTTTGGTCATCTTTCACCTCCTCTTTTGGTACAGGCTCGCAGTCTCACCAGTCTTTTCAAGAGCTAAGCTTATGGTGGAAAATAAAAGCTAATTCTTTCTCTCTCAAGCAGGCTTGGTTGACTGGACTGGTTTCGGTTCCCTACTTCATTTGGATGGAGCGTAACTAGACGGTTTGAAGGTAGGAGGCAGAATTATTTGCAAGTCTGGAATCTAGTGCGAAGAGAGCTGAGTTGTTTGTCCTCATCATTCTCCCATCGTGTGTCTTCAATAGAGGACCTGATTCAAACAAGAAGAATGAATATTCATATGCAACCTTTCAGACCTCAGGAGATGTTGGAGAATTTTTGCTCCTCCCCTCCAAATTGGCTGAAGCTCAATGTGGATGGATGTTCTTTGGGAAACCCAGGTAGATCAGGAGTGGGAGGTATTTTTCACAATGATCAAGCAAATGTGGTCTTTTCCTTTATTAACTTTCTGGAAATTAAGGCTAACTTTGAAGCTGAATTTTTGGCGCTCATCTTGGGATTGGAACATGCAAGGGATCTCGGCATCAGCAAGTTGTGGATAGAATGTGACTCAGTGGCTGTATCTATTTTGGTCTCCCAAAGAAGGGTCCCTTGGCTCGTCCCGGCAAAGTTGGTCAGGCCTCCAGTCCTTTCTATTGAGTGGAAGATATCACACTGTTTTAGAGAAGCAAATCCTGTTGCTGATTCTCTTGCCAAGTCTGCGGCAAGATTGATGGACACCACTTCGATAGTGGCCCTGCCTCCTTCAGTGCAAAATGACTTGCTGATTGATGCGCAATGTAGACCAACATTTCGCATCTCCTCTTTAGTTTTTTGTTGTTAGCGGATTTGCTCTCCTGCTGATGGCAATGCCCAAGGTGGGGGAGTTAGTCTTGGCTATTTTGTTGGTGTATCTGAGCTATTCCAGTCTCTTTTTGTACTCTATTTTTCGTTCTTTTTTTTCTCAATACAAATGATCTTATAGCTAAAAAAAAAAAGACATGGTTTGGTTTGTCATGCTTATTGTTACTGCCTCTTGAGTGGAAATTTCAAGTCATGCCTTAAAGGCATGCATTTGTCCAAATCAATAAAAGATGCTCTGAAGACTTTCTTGAACAAACTCGCATAGTCAAGGACCAGGATAGATTTCGATAATGCTGTGGAACAAATGCAGTCAATTTCTAGTGAGGCCTATGATTTTTCCTTTTGATTATAACTGTCAAATTTTGACGGGTTTGCTTCTAAAATCCATTAGATTTTGAAGCAATTAAAAGAAGAGGGAGCAATGGAAGAATATTGAATTCTGGGCCTGTTTGGACTTTGGAATCTGGATGTCCAGCAGAAACCCTAATGTGTACAATTATCATTACATGCAAAATTATTCTCTGTTTCACCAACTAACTTTTAATCTAAACCTGCGGATTAGTCATCTCTGCATGACATGTCTTGCACTGTGGCTTATCTGTTCTTCCATAGATGGTGAAAGGGGAGTTGGAGGGGAGAGTTATATTCTCCTTATGCTAGGCATTTATGTGGCTCTTTATGCTTAGCACACAGGATGTATAAACCATACAAATATTGGATATTTTCAAGAACTACAGCATACATTAAAAAAAATATATGATGTGGATTCCTCTTGTATTTATTATCATTGTATGTTTATCTTATACCCTTGTTGATCTGTTTCCAATATCAAACAAAAAATACATATGCATTACAGCTCCTTTGTAATTCTCTCTTCAGCTGCAGTATGGCTAGCAGTGCCGAGGGTTAATGAGTCGGAGATGCTTCTAACTTCTGCAATCATCGCAATGACATCATTTAGCTTGTTCACAGCTGAGCCAACCCCCTGTATTTTCAATGGAATAAAGCCAAGTGAGATATTTCCCTACCCTAAATAAATGGAAATTTAGGAGTGCAACGGTGGCTGCGGTCATATTGTCAGGGGCTAAAAGAAACAGCTTTACACTAAATTAAGAAATTTGGGTTACATACCACACCAGCTGCTCCTGCTGTCAAGGCCATTGGTGCAGTAACTGCACTCAATCCAGATGAGCACATAACAGGAATATTTACTGCCCTGGAAATAGAATACGCAGCGGCAAGAGTTGGTGTTGCCTAACATAATCAATAACATAGGTTTGGATTGTTAGTGGATATGAATGAGAATCTGAAGTATAATAAGACCATGGACAAGAATATGGAAAACAGGTGTGAAGAACTTTAAAATTGTGTGCAGCATCAGAAAATTAGATTGAGCTCATTCAATCATCCCAATAGAAGAAAGGGCACTCAAATTTGACACATCTCCATCCAACTGATGTCCAGCGAAGGAAAGCTCATTCTGTTCATGGCATTACTAATGTACCTTCTCAATTAAACCAAGAACACCAGGCTTCGATGGACTTGAAGATTTTCCTCCTTCAGTTTGTATAATGTCCACACCCTCCTGTTCCAGCAGCTCTGCTAGCTTCACCTGTCGGTTAATTAGGTACAAATTATAAACAAACTAAGGACACCAATATCGATTTACACTAAAAGGAATGAAATAACTGTGCCAATATCAATTTACACTCTTGAGAGAATGAAATGAAATAACCTGATCAGGAAGGCTTAGTGTGTGAGGTACAGTTACAGATAGTGCAACAGATGGAAGAATCCTCTTTGTCTCCTTTGTTAGCTTTAGTATCTGAAAACAGAACCAGGCAAAATTAGGAATAAGAAAAGCAATAAAAATTTCTTTCACCAGTGATATTGAAATGGATTGTTTTCTGTCCCTGGAATAGGTTGCGGTTGGGGCTTTTGTGAGGGGGGAGGGGAGAAGTGAAAATTAAGGCTGACCAGGGTTATCTTTATGTCCCCAGCACTATAGCAAAAATACTAACCAAAAGGGAAGGTAGTGTGAATGAGACTAAAATTCAATGGAAGTCTTTTGCATTCTTGATGTTGATGAATCTTACTGCCACCTTCATTTCCCCCCCTATAATCTCTAATCTTCTTCATAGTTACTGCAATTTTTTTTTTAATCATCAATACTTACAAATTAAAAACTGTTTTTTCATGGTGAATGCATTTGTTCTTGATAGCTTAATGAATGAAATCTGCAGAATTCATGCTCAACAATCAGCTTTTATTATGAGTCACACCCTTGAGTAAAGGGTGTGTCTTTACCATTTATTTGTTTTAATATTGTCTGAGCTATGCATGTTTTATCTTTTCAATCGTCACATCAAAACAATGAAAATCACTTCTGGTGATTGAAGGTATCCTCTGCTTCCATTTTGTTATATATCTTGATACCTGTTCTGGAGAGAAAACCACACCCATGTCATAGAATGAGTCATAGTTTCCAATCTCCACCTGCATAGACCACTAACTTTGTGAGCATAATTTGAAGTAGCTGTTCCTTAATTAGAACGAGTGAACACAAAATAAATTACTATGCTCTGGAAGCTTGTGATTCCTAACCATCAAAGCTCCTGCTTCAACAGCTGCTGGAAATGCCTGTGGATCTACTGAAGAAACACAGATCTGCAAAGGAAAAACTTTCGAATCGTAAGTATTACGTACTGGAGCCACATATTCTTCAATAACATTCTTGAACTTCTTCAAGAAACTCATAGGAGAAACTGCAGGAGCTTCTGGGATTTTAAAATTATACATATAAACTCTATATGTACACCATTTAGCTGAGAAAAGATGAAAGTTTAGTTTTAAGTATGAGAGTTTACTGGAAGAGAAGTCAAGTTGATAGCAAGCTTCACCAGCTTTGGATCACAAGCGATGTCCACATGAGTTGCTCCCCCCTATCATTTATGTCTTAAGTGATTAGTATGGAGAAATCTAACATAATAACAGAAGTAGAATATTGTAACCAATTTGAAGCCTTAACAAGGTGTGAAAATAATGCTTTTGAAATAAGTCATCTGACTCAATAAGAAGTCAACTGTAAGAATTACTAGGAAGCAAACAAGGAGTAAGCTAAGATATCAATATAGAAACTTTAATTACACATCTTGAAACAGGAAATTTTCTTTCCCTTTTCCCTAGAAAATTAGAGCATTCGAGTTGCTTACAGTTTGCCCTTGAACTGTCTTAGGCCTTCCACATTAAATTCATATAAACAAGTGCAGAAACAAAGTTTAATGCATAGCTGCCATGATTTCCAGTGGAGTTACTGGCTTTCTAAATCATTCATGGCTAATAGTTGCCTGGATAGCTATCAAGGTAGAGATGCTTACTCACCTTATCTGCAGCTGTAACTACGGATGCGACATTGTCTCTATCAAAATTCTGCAAGCCTGAGATTATCTGCAAAGAAGAACATACATATATAATGGATTTAAACATTTTTGAGGAATCAATAGACGAAAAATTTAATAATCCTTAACTCACAACATGATATAAAACAGGAGTAAGAGAACTAACTATTGAACTGGCTTCTTAGAAGAACTCAGAAAAGAAAGAAAAAGACCATTCTCATTGAAGGTTTTATAGTCCAGTAGTACTCTCTACCTTGAGAGCTCGTCGTTCGTGGAAATCCTTTAAGACTGATTCCTTTGTAGTTGAGAGAAGGGCTCTTGTTGTTAAGTTAGTCCTTCTTTTAAGGTGGAAACAGGGGTTTGAACTTGTAGGACGAACGCCATCCAGTAAAGGGTTGTGAATGCGTTTGAGAAGGGCGGGAGAAGTTAATGTCATGGAATTGCAGATAGAGGAAGGACCCATCTCTCTCTCTCTCTCTCTCTCGCTAAGAGATTGGGGAGGAAGAGATAAGAAGTTGGCAGCTTGAAGATTCTTTTGTAGATATTTTTCAAGTTTTCATCTAATGTTGTAACGGTAACAAGAGTCTTAGTAATTGTGTCAGTCTCTCACCCTTTCCGAATATCGTTATCCTCCTGTTACAGGACGGTGTTATAACGCATCGTGAGACGCTACAGAGGCCATGTGGCACAGCGGGCCTCACATGGTGCACATGGCTGCTGCAGCCGCCGCAGGATGCATTACAGCACCATGCTGTAACAAGAGAGGATAAAAATTCCACCCTTTTGGGATAGTTCTTTTCTCTACTGGCCTATTACCATTGGTCTTAAACGAATATAGGCAGCCTCTGTGTAGAAATACAAGATCGGGCCTAGGCTTACTGGGTCCAATAAACTCTAGATGGACCATGGCCCATTTTCAGGGGTTTTTTTTTTTTTTCTCCTCTCTCTCTCTCTAAATTTTAGGGGTTTACTTGGAATCCTAGAATTCAGCCCCTCCCCAAACAAATGTCATTGAAAAAACAAAAAAACAAAAAGGAGTTGTGCTGGTAACCCTAGCTCCGTTTGATTGTAAGGGAATTTGAAAAGGAAGTGAAGTGAACTTTTAAACCTAATAAAAAGTCATTTGTAATCATTACCCCGACATGGTTATGTTGCTAACTCCATATCATCCATATTTTGGTATTTTTTCTTTTGATAGAAAAAAGTTTCATATTTTGTTATTAAATTTCACTTTGCAATTAAATCCCTTGGATTTGAAAAATAAAATAAAAAATACATCTAAAAAAAAGTTATCATTACTAGATAGAGAAGGAAGTTATGTGTGGCTTTTCACATGCATTAAATATACCCATCGATTTCATTTTATAGGGAGAGGGGTGTTTTGTTATTTGAGATCACTCTATTTATGGCAATCGTGCACATGCCGTCGCACATGAAACCTTTTGCCTTGCTATATATGGTAACAATTTTTTTAATGGAATTTAAGTAGTTTATAGAGTCATGTTGGATAATGATTACAAACGTTTCTTTTTTACATTTGAAATTTTTTACGTACTATCCTTCACTATAATTTCCCTTGCAACCAAACAGAGCCTATGAGTACAGAGATATTAACAGTGAAAATCTGGATCCAAAATTGGACCTACTTGCATCCTTTGGAAACTTGGTAAAAGTTCAATACACCAGCTTTGTTGCTCCACCAGAAGAAGAAGAAGAAGAAGAAGAAGAGGGGATGGGGCTTTGGAAGTACACAAATGGGGTGGGCCTTGGACTTGGAATTCATCCCAAGAAAAAGAAAAAAAAAATGAAAAAAGGAAGAGGTTGCATGGGCCTTTGGAAGTAGACACATGGGATGGGCCTGGACTTAAAATTCATCAAATATTTAGTCATAGCTCAAGCCCAAGACCCTTTCTTCTTTGTAAGGCCTCTCAATGGAAATAAGTGTACAGTTTTCAATTTCCGCTGTGAACCTAATTTTAAGCCTGATACCATCTCTATGGATCAACCAATGATGCATGGACCAGATATTTGGACGTTACAGAGCCCACCATCAAGCTAGCCCATTAGCTATCAAGAAATATTCCATTAAAAGGTAAGATCAGTTGTCTATATGGGTTTTATCAGATAGAACTCTTAGGGATTGTTCTTCTCTTTAGACTTTTCAGGAAGCAGATATGAAGTTTAAGAGAAAAATTTATGGAAGAGCTTGTTTAGGAAGAATGAATATTACTTCACTAATTCTCTTATTAAGTATAAAGATGCTGGAACATGTAAGAATGCTACCTACTTAACCAGATAGTCTCACACGGTTCTTATGGAACTCATTTGTTAATGGTAACTAATTGGGACAAGAGATCATTGCTTGGTCATGTAGCCCCTACACCAGCACAGAGACAATGAAAGTGCACACAAGGGCATCAACACGGATGAGATTTTTTATTTCAAGAGGAGCTTGGCAATAGTTTTGTGCATTCCTATGTTTGGGTGCAAGAGCCATGCGACCAAGAAGGGTTCTTTTTCTCTTATGTTATATAATTGGGATTTTGTTATTGATATCTTAAGGAGTGTCAATACATTTATAACTTTACTTTTTTGCTTCTTGTTTTATTTCTAAAAGTTATTTATCGATAGAGGTAAAAAAACAAAAGAGATGGAAAATAGTTTTCTATCCGGGAATGGGGTCTACATCAGCACTCCCATGTGTCTATCTCTATCCTCTTCAAAAATGGAGCATAGATGTCTTTTCATATGACGAGGAGAGAGATAGACTCATGGGATCGCTGGCGTACGCCACACTCCCGGACAGAGTTCTCTCTCTCAATATATATATATTTTGGGTACACTGATTTGATTTTTATGGAATTAAAATATTTTGCTTAGGTAAACATTAGAAGATGTCAAATATATAGATTATATATGTCATTAAGGTCATCAGCAGAAAAGCCCCTTCCAAAAAATAAAATAAAAAATTGAGGTCATTACCACTAGCTAGTGATAGGGTGCAAGTTGACGAATGCACTAAAAAGGACAAAGGAAATGAAGAAATTTTATTTTGGGTTGAAATTGTGAGGAAAACACGCACAAGTGCCCATTATTTAATAATGGAACATATGGTAGTCCTACACAAAGTTTGAATTTAATAAAAAGTATAATTAATTCCTAGTAGGTACGATAAGGATTTTTTTTTAAAAATCCTTTGTACTAGTACTATGTGGGTTATTTATATCTGATTTGGTTTTATTCTATTAAACTATTTTGATTTGGATGTAGACAGGACAAATAGCTTGTGTATGTCATTGAGTTCATCACTATTAAAAAAAAGGGAAAAAGTTCTCTGTCGGGCGTGTGGCCTACGCCAGCACTCCCATGAGTCTATCTCTCTCCTCCCCATGTGAAAAGACACTTCTACCCCCTTATTTTAAAGAGGAGAGAGATAGACACATGGGAGTGCTGGCGTAGGCCACACTCCCGGACAGAAAACTGCTTCCCTAAAAAAAATATATTTTTTTTCTTTATACGGATATAGTGTTTTATGTAATTAGTATAATATAAAATCCAAACAGTACCTAGAAAAAAAAAAAGAAAAGAAATAACATTTGGATTTTAAAATATATTGTATTTTAACACAATTTGATTAAACAAGAAAGAAATCAAATGAACCAAAAATTAGAAGACTTTGTCATAATCTCTAGAAGATTTTGTCAATAAAGTTAGAAGACATCACAGCATGAGAGTCCGAAAACACCTCAACCAACACCTTTGCATGGATGTCCCAATCCCACCCAAAAAGTCCAAAGGATTCTTTAACTCTGTTCCACCAATTGACATCTATCTCTTTTTCCCCTTTACATCTTTACAAAAGAAATACATTTCTTAGGCAAAAGGAGATCAGAGGGCAATGTGTAATAACATTTGGCAGAGCGTTCTCTCTGGCATAGCGCAGCGTTTACATGTGTGCGGAAGCCAATGAGAGTGTGTGTTTGCATCTCAAGGCATGGGGTGGTCATTTTGCTCCTAACTATATCTAGGTGTGGCCTGCTCCCCCCCCCCCCAACAGAGAACATTTTCTCTTTCTAGTTGTACTGAAACAAAGTACTTGATGCTACCATGTATGTACACAGCCTCGTGCATAAAAACCAGGGTCTTATTTTTTAGGTTTTTATTACCCATCACTATGTCTAGTGATGTACGTTTCACTATTTGTCACATTATAGTACGTGAGTTAGTCCATGGGATAGATAATCATGCAACATGAGTAGCGGAAGTAGCTAAAATAACAGAAGATGCCATTTTGTATTTGGTATTCATCTCTATTTGATGTCATTTTGTTAATTTTACTAATACTTTGAATAGGAGATTGGGCAACTTTCCTGGTTTACATTGGACAAAAATTTAGCCATTGAGATGTATGTGGGGTCCTCTACCACATGAACTAACCTTTGTACTGCCAAGTGACAAAATAGAGAAGTATTATACTTCACTTGGCATACTGACGTCCAAAAGGACCATATTTAGGCAAAAGTTTTCATGCACTGCCATGGATGTGCATGATCGACATTCAATGTAGTTAAATTAACATAAATGACTACCTGAAAATGACATAAACACCCTTATCCCCCTTATTTGATGGAGTCGATGGAAAAATCTCCCGTGTAAGAATACAAAAGTGCACAATAAATAGTGAACAACTCCTCTAACACAAAAAAATTAGAGTAGTGTCCACATGACTAATTGGAAAATAAAATTTAATTTCATCCTTTTTTTTATGCATTAATTTCATCATTCTTGTGTCTAAAAGCAACACATGGCTGACATGATAACGAGAAAGCTCACAACTTTGCAGCTTCTTGAGGTATTTGATGCAACTCTTGAAAATCCCCAAATACTTGTGTCATACTTATATTGATCGGAAAAAATTTGGCTGCAACCCATGTTCTTGGTGCCCCAATAGTAGGCACCAACTTGGAATAATTTCCTTCCCCTTTGGATCATAAATACTCTTTTAGGTTTTAATATTTTCTAAAATATCCTTATGGATTCCAAATTCGTTGCCTATGATTGGGGCAGCAGGAACTTGGTTGCAACTCGGGTAGCAGCTAAGTTTGTATGGATCATAGTTTAAATTTTAAAATATATATTTGCCACATTTTTTGCTCTACTTCTCTTTTCTACTGTGTCACAAATTTTTTCCCTTTTCTTTTTGATACACCATATTGAATCCAATCAATTACAGGGTGACATGTGGCAGCGAAGGGGCCCGAGAAGCATATTCCTTCCAAGACTCCTACATCATAAGAGGCAAGGAAAATGTGGGGGGACACATCAGCCAAGTTAATTGGAAAGAATCCTGAGGCCGTTAGGAATGGAAACCGCATTCCATATATAGAAAGACTCCTAATGGCTAAAATTAAGGAGGAGATCACTCCTCCAAGGGGAATCAAAAGCTTCGAAGGACTCAATCATCCGAAGAAGAAGGAAGGCAATCTCGCACGTATCTGAAAAGGAAAGGGTGGGGGAAACATGTATAAATAGAGGCCACAGTGCCACAAGAACGGGATCCATCACTAAATCAATCAAGAAAGCCCTTTTTGCAGAGTTCTTCGTTTCCAATACAATCTCTTGTGTTGCAGAGAGGGTTACCTTGCTTCTTTCTTTGCACAACATTTTTGGCGCCGTCTGTGGGAACGAAGAGAAAGAAACCTATGAGGATACCATGATGACCAACACCCACAACCAATCGAAGGTCTTAAAAGCTACTGTTGCTGCCACGGTCGCCGCTCAAGATGGGGCATAGGATGGACCCTCAGGCCCTCACGCCGGATGGGACGATGTAATCATAGAAGAGAACAATTTCCAGAGGGAAAATTCATAGCCTAGACTCCCTGGAGATCCACCACGATATGTATTGGTGGAATAGTTCAAAGCAATGCAAACTCGGTGGCAGGACCAGATGCACCAGATGATGGAGATGCAACACAACATCCTATAAGGAATCCCACTGCCACCTCCACATCCATCCCAGGCAAAGGAGAGAACACATTCCCCCGAGCACAATGAAACACAGCGATGCCAACAACGTCCGAGAAAAGGATAAGGAGGCTCTAGGAGATAACAAAATGCAAGGATCTCAGATGATCAAAGTCGAACATGCCTTGAACGACAAGGTAATGGAGTTGCAGGAGCAGATCCAAGTGTTTTGAAGGGAAAGGGACATGCTCTAAGCCACGACTTCCAATTCACCACCATTCTCGCCTTCACAGAGGAGATCAGGGTAGAATGCCAACCTAAGGGCTTCAAGATGCCCACCATTGAGCAGTATGCAGGCACGACGGATCCAGAAGACCGTCTTGAGAGCTTTAAGTCATTAAGGTTCTTCCAGGGACCATCAGACGCCATCATGTGCCTGGCATTCCACTCTACCCTAAAGGGCTCGGCAAGATAGTGGTTCACGCGCCTAAAGCCAAGGTCACTCTCTAGCTTCGTGGAGCTTAGACGGGCCTTCCTGGCCAATTTCATTAGCAGTAGAGTCCACAAGAAAACAATGGCGAATCTATTGGCAATCAAGCAACGCTCAGATGAAACAATAAGAGATTTTCTCACGAGATTCAACAATGAGGTGTTGGAAGTAGGAAACTTGGATCCTATGGTGAAATTCCAAACCCTATGCAGTGGAATCATAGATGCAGAATCGAAGAAGTCCCTGATCATGGACGAGCCAGTAGATATGTATGATCTCTTCTCGTGCTGTGAAAAGCACATCAACCTTGTAGAATTTCATGCAGCCGAGCAAGAGAAGGAAACAAAGCCCGAAAAGAAAAATCCGAAAAAGAAGATTCTCATCCTGGAGGAAATAGCCACAAAGATGACAAAGACCAAAAGGATGGGAAGAGAAAGAGAGATGATCGGGCGTGGGTCCCAAGGAGCGATTAGAAGCTGGAGCCAACCTATACTGCCCTCCCCCACAACTAAGCGTATATCCTTAATGAAATTAAGGACCAGGTGACCCTGCGCTGGTTAGGGAAGATGATTAAGCCTGCGCACTAGCGTAACAAGAACAAGTACTGCAGATTCCACCAAGACAATGGCCATGACATAGAGGAATGAATGCAG
The DNA here is from genome assembly GCF_018873765.1 of Telopea speciosissima. NCBI lineage: Eukaryota > Viridiplantae > Streptophyta > Magnoliopsida > Proteales > Proteaceae > Telopea > Telopea speciosissima. The sequence continues at coordinate 44,153,661 of NC_057924.1, forward strand.
CTGAATGAGGTGATAGAAGCCCTCATCCAAGGGGGCCGCCTGAGCAGATTTATAAAGAAGGATGGCGGTGATCGGAGGCAGGAGGACCAACCATAAGAACCCGAGGAGATAGTGAAATCCCCTGCTCGGTTGAGGGATGGTGAGGACAGGATGAATCCAGCGGGGCGCAGGCGCCATACCGAGAATGCACCCCTCAAAGAGATTGCTACAATCTTTGGAGGCCCAGGTTTGGGGGGAGAATCCTTGAATTTTAGAAAGCATCACTCTCGATGTGTGTTCCAGGCTGAAATGCCAGACAAGAAAAGAAGAACCGAGCAGCAAATAACCTTCTTGAATGAAGATCTCTCTGATATCCAGTCACCCCATACCTTGGTGATCAAGATGACTATCTCCAACTGATCGGTGGCTAGGATATTGATAGATAATGGAAGTTCGATTAATGTGCTCTACAATGATGCATTTGAGAAGATGCAGTTGAAGCTCGGAATGCTGAAAAGGGTGGATTCTCCACAGTATGGCTTTTCTATAGCTCTCGTGCACGTGGAGGGTTCTGTTGAGCTATTAGTGACTGTGGGGACTGAGCCTTTGCTATTCACAGTGATGATGAACTTTCTGGTGGTAAAGGTTAACTCCACCTTTAGTGGAATACTCGGCTGACTAGGCCTCAGCCCTGCATGCCGTAGTCTCCACTCCCACCTCGTAATGAAATTCCCCACTGAGTGAGGTATAGGAGAGTGTCGTGGAAGCCAGATAACCTTAAGAAAATGCTATGAGGGGTATCTGAGAGGAAAAGGGAAGGAGCCGCAGATGCTCCAAGTTACACTCAAAGATGCTTGTGATGTTACTGAGCAAGAAAGTTCAGAGCCAGCCGAGGACCTAGTCTCGGTGGAGATTGTTGAAGGGGATGATCGCCGCACCGTACAAGTAGGTATAGGCCTGACGGGAGAGCGAAACAAGCATATGGTGGAATTCTTGGGGGCCAATGTAGATGTCTTTGCATGGTCAGCCACTGATAAGCTTGAAATTGAGTGGGAACTAGCCGAGCATAGGCTGGATGTCCACCTAGCTCATAGCCAATCTTCCAGAAGAAGAGGACCTTGCACCCGAGAGCCAGGGAAAAGTGGTGGAGGAAGTGGTCAAGCTGCTGGAGGCAAGATTCATTGAGGAGGCCATTTATCCTGAGTGGCTCTCTAATGTATTTATGGTGCCCAAGCCTAATGGCAAGTGGCGTATGTATATTGATTTTATTGATTTGGATAAAGCACGCCCTAAAGATAACTACCCTTTGCCTCGTATTGATTTATTGATAAATGCCACGGCAGACCATGAATTGCTAAGTTTCATGGATGCCTATTCTGGGTATTGTAGATGCTAAATTTTGGCACCCACCAACGATGACGACAACTGGACGTGAAAGACTGGTAAAGCCCTCTAAGCCCATTTTTTTCAGAGTAACCCAGACAACCCATGTTCCACCTTGGAGGCACCCACAGCCTCCTAGTATCCTTGGTGCGGCCCCGTACAAAAACTATGGCCCCGCACGGTGGCCCATGGAAAAAACCGCGGCCCCGCATGAAACCACGGCCCCGCACGAAAATCACCCTGCGGCGTCGTACCCTGGAAGGAAATCACCCAAAAAAAAAAAAATTCATTTTTTTTTACAGCGTGGCGCCGCCAAACACCATTTTTGCCTATAAATATCCCGCTTCATTTCTCATTTCAATAAGTTCCCAAGAGAAGGGGAGCTCCTAGGCTCCAAACCTCTACCCGTTTCCCTTCCCAAAGCCCTACTTCCCTTTTCCTGGGGTCCTCCCCAACTCTAGTTTCTGGTCTTTGAGCCTAGTCCCTGTCCAGATCGGAATCTCCACCTTGAGGGGGTGTGTTAGATGATATTGAGTTCTTCCTATTTTGGGAAACTCTTGATCAGAATCTCTCTATGTTTCGAATCCTTATTGGATCCAATCTTGTGATATTATCATTCCTATTTTATAGTCCATTTAGGACTCTCCATATTGTAATCAATATATTCCCTTTTGGGATCTAATGAAATATACGGCAATACACGAAATTACACAGACCAACACCACAGGGAATGCCTGGAAACTTACACCTATGCCTCATGTGGTCTATGAAAATCATAGATTCTGCAGGGAAGAGAGTACTGGAACCGAAAAGGGAGAAATCTTTTACCGAGACACTAGTGTGGATGAAAGATTCAGTGAGTGAGATTGTGAGGAAAATAGGAGAAGCACCGTCTTTGGTTAATGGAATGGCTTTGTTTGTTGGTTCTATGAAAGCTGTTTGATAAAATGCCTAGCACCACTTGGTGAGTGGTGCTTATGAATGGTGTGCATTGTCAGTTTAATGCACTCATCATCTCACCAGCCTCAACTTGGCTTTTGCAAATTCATGATACAACGCAATTCCCATTTTCTAAAATCAAGAATTAATATAGTCTGGATAGAGATGTGCCAAACAACATTCCAATTCTATGTTAGGAATGCATTTTCCAATTGAGAATGAGAATGCGCAGTCTAAGAATGAGAATACATACCAAACACAGCCCAAGGGTTAGGCTTGTTGTGAGACAAACGCTTAACCAATTGAGCAACTCAGTTGTCCATGATCTTGGATCACACTTGCAATAAGCAAAGGTTTATGGTTGATCTATGATCATCTTAAACTAATCAGACTGGGGATAACATATAAGGATGATAGTAGATCATGAGTAAACCAATTTATTCTTTGGGGGACTGAGGTTAAACTTTTTTTATTTTTTAATTATTTGGCACGAAGAGTAAAAATAAATGGTGATCCATGCTTTTGTTTATTTAAGTATTTGGGGATGTAATTAATGCTAGTCAATTGTAGTGTACCTATCAATCAATTGATGCAATCACCCACCAAAAGCCAACTTTCTGTCGCAATATTTCCAGGACAGCTCAAATTAAGAATGAGTATTAAGACTAACTTTTAGATGGATCCCACTTAAGATTAGCGAGACTGAGGATATGGTTAAGCAAATGGCTTCTAGGCAATTCACTTTTTGATAGGAGTGGTCCAAATTTTCAAAAGATCTAAAATAAAGCATATAGATCATATAATTAAAGAGTGGACCTTAGTGCAACAGTTAGATTGTTCCATTGTGATCAAGTGATCACGGGTTCGAGTATCTGGAAATAATCTATCTGTAAAGCAACGGTAAGCTGCATACATTATGACCCTTCCTAATCCCTATAGTGTTAAGAGCCTCATGCACTGGTACGTCTTTATAGATCATATAGATCCACTTCACAAGTCTTGTAATGACCTTTCAAACCCAAGGTTGGATTAATCATTCTTTGCTTTTTTTTTTTTTTTTTTTTTTTATGAAAAATTCTTTACTGTTTATAGTACATGGACGTCAATGAACCACTCTTTTATTTATTTTATTTTTTTTTTGAGGGGGGGGGGGTGTGTTTCCTTTAAGGGGAGTGCTATATCTGGTAGGGGACCTATAAGTAGGGTACATAATTTTGATAAGAAAGAGTTTGGGATATATCGTTGCAAGCTAGGATGATCAAGACTTTCAATGCATTATTTGAAATGGACTTCCAAAAACTTCAAATTTGCAATGATGTCACTAGGGGACTTGGTAAACATTTAATTTGCGATGGGTATTTTGAACTTTTATGTGTTTCTCAACATGGCTCATTCCTGCCAAATAATAGATGTTGTTTTGGAAATTTCTGAACTTTCACCAATTCAACTTCTATGATAAGGTATATGGAGCCCATCAATTATTAAGTTACTATTTCTTAACATGCTTAGAGGAAAGAGATCTAAACATGGCCAGCTACAAGTTTTGGTCCCAACGGAGTATGACAAGTTATGCCATTTGGTGGGTGTTATGATTTGAAAGAGATGGATGGATCTACAAAATGAAATATCTTTTTGGGATTTGTTAAAATGGGTTGGTGTTTTTCCTTTCAAAATTGGGATATAATGAGGAGTGCATTTAAAGGAGACTCTTCTTCTTCCTGAGCTTGTTGAGAGGATGGGAAGCTTTCTTTGTACGTCTTACTGCACACTGTTCTAGTGAAAGAAATGAGTTTTTCTTTACTATCAAAAGAAAATATTCTTAACAAATAGAATTAGAGAAAACTAATATGACCATTGGTAAGGATCTAGGGTTAAAATTTTGTATTAGACCCAATACTAGTATAACATGATAACTTGGATAAAAACTGTGTATATTTCATTATAGAGATGCAAATAAATAAATAAAAAACTCGATAGAAGGAAAGAAAGATACCAGAGCCGCCACCTAGGGTGGGGGAGAAGTCTTTTGTTGAGGCTGTTGGGAAGTCTGTCCTTCCAGACGTGGCTGTTCTTCTGACGTTGGTACACGAGGGGGGTTACACAAGTGAAGGTCCCACAAAGCACCTAATTACCCCACCCCTGCTCCCTCTAGGCTTCCACCGATTGAAAAAAAAGAGAAGAAGAAGAAGAAGAGCAGAGAGGGCGAGAAACCGAGAATCCCTCCCGATGTACCCATCATGCGTTGATGGTGATGGTGGTGAGGTTCGGTCCTCCCTCTGCAGTTGAACTGTAGTTGTAGGAAGAAGAAGAAGAAGAAGAAGAAAGAAGGAGAGGAAGGAGAAGGAGAGTAAGTTGGTCATTTAACATCATAAGTTTAAGTTAAATAACTTATAAGGGTAAAATGGATGTTTCCATTTAGACACTAACAGCAGACTAACACCGTCAAGTTTTGGGGGGTGTGAAGTAATTGTTTCAAACGTTGGTAATCGTAAGCAAAATGGCCATAGTACAAGGGATGTCCAAGTAATTTTCTCAAATGTTTTTCAAAAGAAACATAAAAAAACCATGGAAAATATTTGTCTCTACCTAGGTTTTTGATGTTGTCATAACATTTATGCACTAACCATTTGTGAAGAACAGGTGTTGTGCAGTACAGAAATAAAGAATATTTGGTAAGCATTTATGATTGTATATGATTGCGTTTCATTTACCCATGTTTGCATCATAAATATTTGCATAAAATTGATTATTTCATCTCTTTACATAAAAAGAAAAAAAAATTTCATCATGCATAAGGATTGGATTGTCACATGTTGTTTAAACATTGAATTTTGTTGCACTCACATACAACCTGATCTCGTATCGTTTGGCTCCTACCACACTTATGTATGGCTTGATCAAACCTTCGATCTCTTCTATACTTGCGTGCAATTTGATTATCTGACTACTGCTGAATTCATAAATGCCTTTTAAAAAAAATAAAAAATAAAAAAAAAATGTGCACTCTGGTGCAATTTGATCCTATTGATCCCTACTATACTTGTGCATAGCTTGATCATTTCAATCCCACTATACTCACGTATAGTATAATCACATGTGAATCTTCTGGTCTCAGCCGTACTCGTGTATAAATTGATTGAACCTTTGATCCTATCGATTTCTACTATACTCGTGTATAACTTGATTATTCTTTTAATCCTTGCTATACTCATGTATAGTTTGACTATCCTATGAATCTGACCCCCTTTGTACTCACGTATAATTAGATCATTGACCTTTTTATCCTCGCTATACTCGTGTATAGTTCGATCACCCCATAAATCTTTTTTGTCCCCGTTGTACTCATGTACAAATTGACCCATCATCCAATCATCCTTGCAAGTTAATCGTTAACTCTTCTGGTCTCTACTATACTCGTGTATAAACTTGATTATTCTTGCTATACTCATGTATAGTTTGACCATCCTATGAATCTGACCCCCCTTGTACTTGCGTACCATTAGATCATTGACCTTTTTGATCCTCACTATACTCATGTATAGTTCGATCACCCCATAAATCTTTCGATCCCCGTTGTACTCACGTATAAATTAACCCACCATCTGATCATCCTTGCAAGTTAATTGTTAACTCTTCTAATTTTCAATATACTCAAGTGTAGTCCAATCTCTCATGGTCTCCTGATTCCGCTATACTCGCGTAAAGACCAACCTCTCGTGGTCTCTTGATTTTCACTATACTTGCGTATAGACCAACCTCCCGTAGTCTCTTGATTTTCGCTATACTAGCGTATAGACCGACCTCCCGTGGTCTCCCGATTTTCGCTATGCTCGCGTATAGTCCGACCTCCTATGGTCTTTTGATTCCCACTATACTCGTGTATAGACCGACCTCCTGTGGTCTCCTGATTTTCGCTATGCTCGCATACCTCCTGTGGTCTTCTATTTTCCACTATACTCGCATGTAGTCTGATCTACCGCGGTCGTCTAATTTCCGCTATACTCGCATATAGACCAACCTCCCGTGGTCTCTTGATTTCCGCTATACTCGCGTATAGGCCGACCTCCTATGGTCTTCTGATTTTTGCTATGCTCGCATATAGTCCGACCTCCCATGGTCTTCTGATCACTATACTCACGTATAGTCCGACCTCCCGTGGTCTCCTAATTTCCGTTGTACTTGCGTATAGACTGACCTCCCATGGTCCCTTGATTTCCGCTATACTCACGTACAGACTGACCTCTCGTGGTCTCTTCATTTCCTCTATACTCACATATAGACCGATCTCTCATGGTCCCTTGATTTTCACTATACTAGCGTATAGGCCGACCTTCTGTGGTCTCTTGATTTTTGCTATACTCACGTATAGATCGACCTCCCTTGGTCTCTCGATTTCTGCTATGCTCGCATATAGTTCGACCTCCCATGGTCTTCTGGTTTCTACTATGCTCGCATATAGACTGACCTCCCATGGTCTCCCAATTTCCACTATGCTTGTATATAGTCCAACCTCCTGTGTTCTTCTGATTTCCACTATACTCACGTGTAGTATGATCTCTCATGGTCTCCTAATTTTCGCTATACTCGTGTATAGGCCGACCTCCCATGGTCTCTTGATTTTCGCTATACTCCCGTATAGACTGACCTCTCGTGGTTTTTCAATTTCTGCTATGGTCGTGTATAGTCTGACCTCCCGTGGTCTTCTGATTTCCATTATACTCACGTGTAGTCCGATCATACTTGCGTATAGTGCAACCTCCTGTGGTCCCTTAATTTTTGCTATACTCGTGTATAGACCGACCTCTCGTGGTCTCTTGATTTCTGCTATACTCGCGTATAGACCGACCTCCCGTGGTCTCTTGATTTCCACTATACTTGCATATAAACCGACCTCCTGTGGTTCCTTGATTTCTACTATACTCGCATATAAATCGACCTCCCATGGTCTCCTAATTTCCACTATACGCACGTATAGTTTGACCTCACATGGTCTCCTAATTTTTGTTATATTCGCGTGCAGTTCAACCTCCCTTGGTCTTCCGATCTCCGCTATACTCGTGTATGATTTGACCTCCCATGGTCCTCTGATCTCCTCTATACTCACGTTTAGTCTGATCTCTTATGGTCTTTTGATCTCTAATATACTCGCGTATGGCTTGATCACTCATTGACCCCATCCTTCTGGTTGAATGATGCCACCTCATCCTCAAAATCTAAACCTTGTCGAGCATTGCTCAAAATCAAAATTTTGTTGAATGAAGCTCAAAATCAAATTCCAATCGAGCATTGCTCAAGATCAGATTTCTGATCGAGCGATGCTCAAAACTTTACTGAGCAATGCTCAAAATAAAAAATCCAAAACTTTGTTGAGTGATGCTCAAAATCAAATTCCAATCGAGCGTTGCTCAAAATCAAATCCCAGCTGAGCGTTGCTCAAACCCAAAACCCTGCTAAGCATTGCTCAAAATTAGATTCCCGCCGAGCGAAGCTCAAAACCAAATCCCTGTCAAGCGTTGCTCAAAATCAAACTCCTGCTGAGCGTTGCTCAAAATCAAAACCCTGCTGAGCGTTGCTCGAAATCAGAATCCAGTAGAGCATCGCTCAAAACCATTACCCTTTTTGATCCGTTGATAACCGTATTCATCCGATCCTTGGATCACCCGTTACCATTTGATCTGTTGATCACCCATTGTCATCCGATTCTTGGATCACCTGTTGCCATTTGATCTTCGATCTCTCGTTGACACCCGATCCTCTAGATCGATTGATTGAGCACCCATTGCTACCGAACCATTTATCGAGATAGGTTTTGTCATTCAAAACAAAAGATTTCATTGGATGGTTTGTCGAGATAGGTTTTATCGTTCAAAATAAAAGACTTCACCATGCGATTTGCTGAATTAGGTTTTATCGTTCGAAACGTCGTCACCTATGTGCAAAGTGGCGATAGTAGTTGCTCAATTGGAGGAAGTTTACCGAAAGGTTTACTAAGGGACCTCTATTACCCTTGAGCAAAGTAATGGAGTAGTTGCTCGACCCAAGGAGGCCCACTGAAAAGTTTGCCGAGGGAACACCGTCGCCTATGAGCAAAGCGACGGTAGTAGTTGCTCAAATTATTTGTCGAATGGTTTACCGAGACGTGGTTTTAATCGTTCAACTCCGCCACCTATGAGCAAAGTGGCGATGATGCAGGCTTCTGGTGACAAAATCAAGCGGTCTTTTATCTTTGACCTTTGACTATTGGCACAGGTCTCGGCCAAAGAGGGGTAAACTATAGATGTTGGATTTTACCACCCCCCAATAATGACGACAACTGGACACAAAAGACTGGCAATGCCCTTTAAATACTCTTTCCCTTCGGAGTGACTCGGATACCCCCTGTTCCACCTCGTTTCCACCTGTGGTCCCCCCGCATCCCCGAAACGACCCTACAGAATGCCCTCGCATGAAGCCCTGACCCGACGGCATCATACGAGGCCACAACACTGCGAGGTAGCACCGCACCTGGCTGCGCCATTGCGTGGCAGCACCGTTACACGATAGCGCCGCACCTCGACCTACGGCGCCGTCGAGTACCCAAAGTGAAATTTTTTTATTTTCGGCGGGATACCAGCGGCACCGCTAGACAGATTTTTTAGCTATAAATACCCCCTCCACCCCTGATTTCAATAAGTCTCAAGTTGAGGAGAGGGGGGACCCCAGAGCTCCAATTTTCAATTTTTTTCCTTTTTTCCTAGTTTCGGGGCCTTGCCCCTACCCAATTTCGAGCTTTTGAGCCTCGTCTCTCTATTTGGAGTCTAGGTCCTCCAGACCTGCCTTTCTTAAGCCATTTCTGCCCAAAACCCCGAAGCCACCCAGGGCCTAGTCACCCTACCCGACGTCCTAATTCCTAGTTTCTGAAGCGCTTTTCGACCCGTTATTCTGTTCGAGGTCCTAGTACCCGACGCCTATGCGCCATTACTCTGCCCGATATTTGAAGAAGCCTAGTTTCTAAAGCTTTTCGTCGCAGTTATTCTTTTCGAGGTCCCAGTACCCGACACCTGTATGCAGTTATGCTGCCCGGCATCCGGGTAAGTACTCTCCAAATATTTTTCGACGCTGTTATTCTACCTGATATCCAGGTAATTACTTTTTGACACCGTTACTCTGTTCGACGAAGGACAAAGTCAGTCTTTTGCCTCCACCTGAGCTAGGGGACGCGATTCATCCCGTATAACTGCGTTGGTTTAAACGCATACATGTATTTAATCTTTTCATCGCATTTTAATTCCGTAGCAATGTAGACTTTTAAATTATGACTGTGTAGTGTACAATAGTTAATTTAATTAAGCAGTTTGTGCATCATTTTAGCTGAACATGTGGAAATAGGACATTATGAAGGAAGAATATTCGAAAACCAGCATCTAGTAGAAAGACCAGTTTACCTGGGCGAGGTGGATGCCTTACAACTTCCCACTCTTGTAACCTAACCACTTACCCCGAATCTCTGACCAGACCAAACAAAGTCCTGTAGCCCTTCACAGGGCTACATCAATGGGTCCTAGGCCCTAATCCTAGGTGGCGACTTCATTTCATTTAATTTCATGACCCCTATCCTCTGATAAACCATAACCGTTTAAGAAGACGCATTCCTTATCTCTCTCCAACCGAGGAGCATAACCCCATAAACCCCCTCCGAGCTGTGTAGGGAACCCCCCCCCCCCCCCGGCGGTTCCAAGAACGGATCCTCACACGTGGGTCTAGGTGTGCATGGCACACAGGGGTGTTGTCAACCTACTGTCAACCCCTGTGTGCCATGGCTGTGGGTACTCCCATGCCTTGGGTACTAATTTCAAATTTTGGAAAAAATATGGGTTCCAAACCCTATGGCCAAAATAACCAATCTCCACGGAAAATTATTGCAGTAATCCAATTACAAAAATTATAGGAACGATCCCATAATAAATTAAAGAAATTCAACCATGGGAAGGAACTCATAAACTGAATCTTGGTCTTTCCACACAAAAGATCATGAAACCATAATAATGTTAAAAGAATTGAATCTTGAATCCAAGAATTGACATCCCATGCATAACTTAAACATCTTGTAACAAATTATATGATATCTATGGGTGAGAAAGATGGCTCTGATACCATATTTTTGGTGCAGTTATGGTATCATTCCTATGTTTGCCCATGGGAAACCAATAAGAAGAATTAAGGGATTTTGTATAATTTTTTTTGTTAAAACCTTCTCTTTTCTTGTCCCATACAAATTAGGGTTTCACAAGAAAAAAATAGAAATCATCTCTTTTCCATCCCATGGAAAGAGGAAACCATCCCATACCCAAATGCGCAATGGAAAGAGATGGATCCAAGTTTTCTTTCACATCCCATGGTTACCAAATAATTAAAACCATAATGAAAGAAAATAAACATCAAGATTTGATAACCTGTAGAGCCTCAAGTGTTGCTCCTCCTCTAGATAATGGTTCTGCCCCTAACGAGCACTTCAAGAAAGCCTTAACTTGAATCTCCTTGATGCAATAGAAGATCCACAAGCTAAACCAAAACTTCTTCTCCAAGAACATAATCTAGTCCAGCAAAAACTAGGGTTACCAAAACCCTAAGCAACATTACCACTCAAGAGAGCAAGAGCAAAGAGAGAGGAGAGAGAGAGAGAGAGAGAGAGAGAGAGAGACAATTTCCAAGGGGAAATTTTCAGCCAAGCTATGCTGACCGTCCCCCCTTGGTGTATTTAAATAGATGGGGCTCTAATGTATTCTTAGTGAGAGTCTAACACTCTCTCTTCTATTTGACTTAAACCCTATTAGGCTTCCTTGATGGGCTTCTAATTAGTTAAGAATTAGAATCTAAAAAGGAAATAAAATAATTACAATTTTAATCTTTAATGGGTCTTTAATTATTTGAATCAAGCCTATTTAAGATTAAATAAATTAATTATTAATTAATAATCTAAAAAATACTCTTGCATAATTATAAACCATTTTGCACCAACCCTCCACTAATCAACATCATGGTTATGGAATATAGGGCAAGTACACAAGTACTGCCAAACCTCATTCCATAGTACATGTCCATATCAGAGTATTTGTGTACGTGATCGAAATCCACAAAACACAATTAAAATCTTTAATCAAAAACATATATATAATATATCAGTTTATGTCAAAATATGTTTTGCAAAACCATTTACAAAATGGTATAGCATCCTGATTCTGATTCAATCATCCACAGACTAACTACCCTTGATGTTTCTCAATCGAGCAGTGGAGACCATGTTGAGTGACTCTTTCACTCACATAATATTTTTGCATTTCTAGAACACTGGCTTTAGTTCTCTTGAACCTCAGTCTTTGGTGAACCAATTAATACGTTCACATTATACAGTGACAAGGCCCTCTCAGGTATTGGGTCTCGGTGACACAAGTCTATTACTCTATCCCAAACCAACATCTGGCAGTAAATACACACCCATGTGTGTACTCGCATTCATACCCTGACATCCATGTCTAGGCATGCCCAATGCGACAACCATATTATAAGGGTGCCTAGCCTAAACCCTAGTCGTGACTACCAATTTAAAGTATAACTTTAAGGACATACATTGCTCAAAAATTTTGTATCACATGTAATCATATTAAACCAAAATGTATAAAAAGTTCAATAAACAATATACCGGGTTGAACCAGAACGAACTGAGTTTGATGGACATACATATCCAACAGAAGCCAAGGTCAAGGTGATCCAGGATTGGCCACCCCTACTACTATGCATGATATTCGAAGCTTTCATGGATTGGTCTCCTTTTATAGGCGTATTATAGCACAGTTCAGCAGCATTGCAGCCCTACTCATTGCTTGTATGAAGAAAGACGTATTCGAGTGGATGGACGTGGCCCAACAAAGTTTCGAACAGCTGAAGGAAAGGTTGAGCACCATGCCAGTACTTGAGCTGCCCAACTTCGAGTTGATCTTCGAGGTTCATTACGATGCCTCAGGTACAGGTATTGGAGCGGTCTTGAGTCAAGGAGGTCGCCCCGTTGCCTATTTTAGTGAAAAGTCTAGCGATGCAAGGCTTAGATAAAGCACCTATGACTTGGAGTTCTATGCCCTTTTTCACACTCTTGAGAACTGGCGTTAGTATTTAATTCACAGGGAGTTTATTTTATTCACTAACCATGAGGCTTTGAAATACATCTCAAGACAACAAAAACTCAACTACTAGCATGCGAAGTGGGTTGAGTTTTTTTTTTGTAAACCTGAACCTTATCTGGGACCTGCGTAAGCCCCTAAAAATTTATTAATGAAAAAATCGAAGAAAATACAAGTGGGGACATACCGCCTTACCCCCAACCCCAAGGAGGACAAAACTCTCAACTCAGACCTTGACCCAAGCCCAAACAAACCTTGGAATTCACTTTCACTATCAAACACAAGGCTGGTACCCAAAACCTAGTTGTAGATGCCCTCAACCAAAAGAAAATTTTAATTTCTTGAATGCAAACTACTGTGCTTGGCTATGAGTCTTTTCGTGAGCTCTACGCTGAAGAGTCCTATTTTTCTGTCATCATAGGAGAGGTTCGTTGCAAGAATACTGTCGAATTCAATTTGTGTGACGAATTTTTCTTCAAAGGAAATCACTTATGTGTTCCAGATTGTTCCCTTCGTTTAAAAATTATTGTAGAAGTTCATAATGCAGGTCACTTTGGACGTGAAAAGACCCTACACCTGATGATGACTCAATATTTCTCGCCACAGCTCAAGTGGGATGTGCAGCATTTTGTGGCGCGATGTCGTATTTGTTAAATTTCCAAGGGCCAAGCTACCAACGCTTGTTTATACCTGCTTCTACAGATTCCCAAAGCCCCTTAGGAAGATATTTCCATGGACTTCGTTATTGGATTTCCATGCACACAACGAGGTATGAATTCAGTTTTCATCGTCGCCGACTGCTTTTCCAAGATGGCTCGTTTTATACTTTACAGAAAGACCATGGATGCTTCCTATATTGCTGACTTATTTTTCAAGGAAATTTTCAAGCTGCATGGCCTACCGAAAACCATTACATCCGACAGGGACTCTAAATTTCTTGGACACTTTTGGCGAAAATTGTGGCGCAACATTGGCACCTCCCTTCAATTCAGCATTGTGTTCCACCCCCAAATCGATGGCCAAACTGAGGTAGTTAATAAATCATTGGGGAAAATGTTACGAAGCTTAATTGATGACAATCCCCGCTCTTGGGAGCACTGCCTATCTCTGGCTGAGTTTGTCTTCAGCTGTTCGGTTAATCACTCTACTGGTTACAGTCCTTTCTTTATCATTTATGGCAGGCAGCCCCCAACGGAGTTGGATTTGTTACCCATCCCATTCCCAAGAAAGCCTCTTGCGAAGGTGGAGGAAATTGTGTCTGAACTGCAGCGTATTCATGATGATGTGTAGCAAAATTTGGAATTTAGTTATGAGAAGTACAAGAAGGCCATTGATGCTCGTTGCTATGAGATGATTTTTGAACCTGGAGATTATGGTTGGGTGCTCCTACCCCGACAGCGAAACCCAGGCGGTACACACAACTAGCTCAATGATCACAAGATCGGCCCCATAGAGGTTGTTGAGCGTATCAATCCGAACACATACCTCCTTAATCTACCATCACTCATTAAGACCTCTAATGTTTTTAATGTCAAGCACTAGACTCCCTACCTGGGGGATTCCTCAGATGATGGCGATCTAAATTTGTGGATGAATTCTGTCCAACCAGAGGAGAATGATGCAACTGTGCAATACGAAGACCGAATGACCAACCAGGGCGAGCACTCCAAGGCCTTGAGAAGGTCAGCCAGGATAGCCAAAAATAAGGCCAAGAAGAACTGAACACGTCTAGCCAAAAATAAGCCCCTTGACTGATGCACCTCCCTATTAAGCTCTTTCCTATGTAAGAAATTACCATTCTTGATTGTTGAAAATCAATCAAGAATCCACTCCACTTTAGTAACACCTCAACTTGAAAGGTTCTATTTAAATAAAGTTTAATCCCACCTTTGCAAATAAGGAAGGGATATTATAGAAGATCACCACCAATAGCTGGCCATCCCCAAAAGAAGAAAGCCAAAGTCATGGAGGAGACTCAACCCATCCACGGTCCTTGCAACTGTGTTGCCTTGATTTGATTTTTCTTCTTATTTTTGAATTCATCTTGCATTTTATGTTCTGAGATCTCTCTTATAAATGTAAGTCTATAGGCATTGCAAAACAGTGAAAGTTGAATAAAATTAAGACATTAGTCTTGGATCTCAAGAGAAGTATCTCACCTCCAACTATTAGTGCTAGCTTGTCTGATTGATTAACTCCGTAACGAATTTAAGCACTCTCGATTCTCTTGATCCGCAGCTTCCACCAGGCTGCTCCGTGTCCCCATTAGGACATAGATGTCATTTCTGAATTTTAATTTTAGAAAACCAAAAAAAAATAAAGATAAAATATAAATCAATATGCATTTCCTGCTTCTATGATTGACAATAATTTTGTATGTGATAAACCCAAGATTATATGGACCAATCAGAAGCTGCCACGTGTCCCGGTCCAAGAAGTGAGCTGTCCCAGACCCAAAGGAGAACCAGCTCGGACATAAACCTCAAGGACGATCACAGGCACGACCCCCACAGGCACGACCCCCCTGGCGGGTGCAGCCTCCCACAGGCGCCACCCCCATGGGCGCGGCCTCACTGGCGGGCGTGACCCCCACGGGTGCGGCCTCCTCGGGCGCAACCTCCCTTAGACGCGGCCTCATCAGGTTCTATGTCCCAGATAGGACCTGCTCGGACGTCATGACACCTAGCCTGCGATCCAGCCTTCACCATAGACATTTGCCACCTCCAGGACTCTGGGCCACCGCCTAGAAGTCACGTTACCCTGACGGACTCAAACACCAAAGGTCTTATCACCACACGCAGTTGTCTATCTATCAAGGATCCCAACACCACTGGGACACTCCCTCCTGTAGGGAGATGACCAACCAAGGAAGAGCCCCGCTACCCAGGGACTTTATCAACTACGAAGACCACTCTATGATAACTGGGACTCTCCACACCGCCATACTCTACTATAAAAGGGAAGGTATTCTATTCCATCAACCCATCTTGAATTTTATTATTCATCTGTTTGCTCAGGAGATCCGACTTTGGCATCGGAGAGTCCTAGGCCGGAACCACATCGGTTCTCCTTTATCATCCCTTGGTCCTTTTACAGGTTATGGCAGCCGAAGGATCGCCAAACGATTTCTTGATGCAATAGATTAGCGCCGTCTATGGGAACGACGCTAGCCATCATACCTACTAGTTTGTTCTCATAATCATTCCATGGCACCATGAGGCAAGAAGACCGTTCCCTCTACCAACAATGTTACAAGGGAGGGGAACGGATCACCTCCTCTAGAGAGTTCGCGTCGTAGAGCCACTGACTGTGTCTCTTAGGAGAGGGGGGGGGTTCTAAAAAACCAACAGGTTGGGGTAGTCAACCTCAACCCCGAAGTAGCCATTAAAGCCCCCATGGAGCCAGTGCCTGATCCTAATGCACCAGCGACTGTGGGTCAGATCAATGATTTGCAGCGATAGATCCTCTATGACCAACAACTCTTCCATGACTACCTAAGGCAGTGTGCAACATCCCATCGTCGTAGGATGGATCCTTGACATGAGCAAAGCCCTAGGAGGTCACCTCCCAGGGGTGATAGGTCAGAGAGGCACACCAAGCAGTGGGGAGAGCCTTTCAAACCTCCCCGGCAAACAGCAGACCTCCCAGTACGGTTGGACCGTGGAAGAACACCATCACACTGATCCATGGTACCCAACCCCGAAGGGTTTATCCGGAGATCGGTGTTCCAGGGTCGACTAGGAGGAAGTTATACACTAGAGCAAAGCCGAACATACCATAAAGGAAGCCCCTTGCGTTCACACCAAGATTCATCACGATGTGATCCTTCACCATCTCGCCAATAGTCAAGACGGGAGGGGACTTTAAGGAGAGGACACGAACGAGGTCGCAATGAACGACCAGTCAGACATGAGGGGCAATCATGGGATGAAGAGCTGGATAAGAGACTACAAGAGTTGGATGAGAAGTTGGAAGGGTTGAAGAAGCAGACCAAGGGTGAGACACACTCAATCCCTGGACAGCACCCATTCTCAGAGGAGATCATGTCAGCCACACACCCATCCAGGTTCAGGTTACCCACCTTTGAACACTACAGCGGTACCATAGACCCTAATGACCACATCAACTATTTCAATGGTATGATGACACTGTATGGTGGATCGGACGTGGTCTCTTGCCAAACATTCCCTGCATCCCCCAAGGGCACAGCTACCTCCTAGTTCTCCAGGCTACGACCAAGATCGATAAGTTTATTCGCAGAACTATGCGAGCAATTCGTCACCCACTTCTAGAGCAGCGTCAAGCAGAAGAAGACCACGGTCAATCTACTGAACGTGATACAGAACCCTGGGGAGTCCCTCAGGGAGTATGTCAGCAGGTTCATTAAGGAATCCCTAGAGGTCCGAGACTTAGATGATCAGACCCAGTATGCAACCTTGGCTGGGGGTATCAAGGACCTTGACTTGATCAAGGACCTAGCACGTCATGAAACCAAGACCATGAAGATGCTTCTAGAGCGGTGTAACACGTTTGCCAACATGGCCGAGATAGTACAAGCTCGAAAGAAGGCGATCGAAGCCAAGCTATAGGATAACAAGAGGTCGGCACCAGATAACCGCAAAGAAAGTAAGAGGTTGAGGATAGACCATCGCTAAGAGAAGGGAGATCGTCCATCAGGTAGGAGTGACTGTCGCCCAGAAAGGAGTGAAAGAGCAAGCAGTCTAGAGTTCACACCTCTGAACACCACCAGGTCTCAGATCCTTATGTAGATCTGGGACCGTGACCTACTCTGTTGGCCACTACCCATGTTAGCAGGACTTAAGAAATGCAACCCTAACAAGTACTGTCTCTTCCATAAGGACTATGGGCATGACACAGAGGATTGCTACCAACTAAAGGAGATTGAGCAACTTGTAAGGGCAGGGAGCCTGAACAAGTACGTCAAAGGAAGGTGTGACGGTCGTTCGGGCTAAGGAGATCGAGGTCGTGATCGTAAAAGAGAAGAACCAAGAAGGGAAGAAAGGAGGGCGGATCAAGATAGAGAGAGAGACCAAATAAAAGAAAGGACAGATGTAGCAGAGCCAAGTGGCACCAAGGGAGCCCCCATCCTTACCATACTTGGAGGACTTGGGTAAGAGTCTACCAGGAAAGCCAAAGCCCACGCCAGGTTCATGGGAGTAGTAGAGAAGCCAAGTAAGGTAGCTAAGACCGACACGATGATCTCCTTCTCGAATGTGGACCTGGAAGGTGTGAGCTTTCTAAATGAGGATGCCTTAGTAGTGCAGGTGGAGATAGCCAACCGACCAGTACATAGGGTGCTGATAGATACAGGGGCATCCGTGGACATGCTCTCATTGGAAGCCTACCGCCAGTTTAGATTCAAAGACGATCAACTCAAGCCAAAGCCCACCTACCTCTATGGGTTCTCGGGTGCCACGGCCTCCATCAGAGGCACTATAGAGCTACCGATCACCTTTGGAGAACACCCTCGACAAGTGACCATCATGGTGAACTTCATGGTCGTCAGATCCGTGGTGTCATTTAACGGCCTTTTAGGGTGACCATCTCTAATAGCCCTTAGGGGAATCGTGTCTCCACTCCACCTGAAGTTGAAGTTCCCCACTGACAACGGGGTGGGAAAAATCTGAGGCGATCAGAAGAAGGCTAGAGAATGCTATGCCACCTTCGTGAAGAAGAACAATGGTAACACACGTGGGATGGCACTGTGCATGGAGAACCTGGTCAGTGACCAAAGAGATGAACAGATAGAGAAGAGAGGAAGGCCAGTGGAGGACCTTGTCCCATGGCCACTCAGTAGGATGATGCCTCCAAAGTTGTACAGGTTGGCTCATTATTGAGCAATGAATAGAAAGAAGAGTTGGGACACCGCCTCCAGACCAACATGGATGTCTTTGCATGGTTGACTGCAGATATGCCAGGCATATCTAGATCCATAGCAGAGCACAAACTACATGTAGACCCAACCAGGAAGCCCATCCAGTAGAAGAGGTAGAATTTTCCCTCGACCAACAAACAGCTATCAAGGAAGAGGTAGAAAAGTTGTTCTGAGTAGGGTTCATCAGAGAGGAGAAGTTCCCTATCTAGCTCGCGAACGTGGTCATGGTACCCAAGCCTAATGGGAAGTGGATAATGTGTTACATCTGCACCAGAGATTCTAATGGTTTATCTCTAACCTCTTGATGTGTAGATGGTGCTGCCATGTATGCTGGTGAGCTGTACTCGATGATGGCCAAACCCAGCTACAAGATCATTGACTTTGACATGGGTTTGCCCATTGAGGAGAGGTTTCTCAACCGAGAGTGGGGGAAATTCGTCGATGGTAACTTCACCGACTATCCTCCCAGTACAAGCTCTAAGAGCGAAGAGTACCAGAGGGACCACCCCGTGTCGTGCCATGTCGACACCCCGTGTCGTGCCATATCGACACCTCGTCTCTCGATAAAGTTAGCATTGCTGTGAAGAAACTCTTTGGGGTCATGGAGGACACATCGTGACGGGAGAGGGGTAAGCTACTGCCCCTATTTACTACTTGTTACTACCCCCTCATAACTCTGGAGGTCCGGGCCCGCCTGTGGAGCTTTGATAGAAGGGTCAAGATAAGGACATAGGCCCGCTGGTCAAATTCTACTACTCTGACAGATTGACCCTTGTTTAATTAAATTGGCATAACTTCTTCTTTCGAACATCATTTTCTTTGACTCTAATATTGTTAGAAAGTAGATTCATATAGCTTAATTTTATTAGAAGAAACCATTGTCCAATTCTGCTTCCAAGTGATCTAGAATTCCACTTCAAACCCAAATTTTACTGTTGTTGCACTACTGGTCGATCTGGATCAACCACTTCGATAGACCAGTGCTCTTGTCTTGTGTAAATTTCACACCCGGTGTGTGGGGCCCAGTGTCTCGCACCTCGAATCATCTCCCCGCACCTAATTTGACCCATGGGAATATTACCCCAGCAATGTGTGATCATGTGGGGCCCATGATGAGCACATTTATGTGTGAAATCTTAGGACATAAAGCATACATTTTACCACATTGGACAGAGTTACTCGCTGCTTTCTTGAGCTTTTCAGGCTTTAAGTGATTTCTTGTGAAAATGGAGGAGATGATGCTAAGGAAATGTTTTTAAGCAGTTTAGAGGTGTTAATGGCTTGGATGCATAGCCCATCGAGTCAGCTTCGCAACGGTTCAAACGGCACATGATTCCAAGTTGAAACGAAGAAGTTACGGCCGTTTCCGTAACGAAGCGCGAAAATGGTCTGTGGGGATTTATTTGCAATTATTGACAGTCGGCCGGGGAAAAAGTGAAGCAAAAGTTCGAATTCCAGGGGCCTTAAAGAAATAACCAGAAGTTATATTTTCTGTACCCAAAAGATTCCATTTGGAGGGCTCTGGACAGCCCAACTTCAACTCGAGATATCTTGGGCTCCCCAACTCCAAATTGGACGAAATTTGGGTCTATTTTGGGTGATTTTTCGTAAGGAACACAATGGTGAGGCCTATATAAGTACTCCATGCTCCACGTTTTCTGAAGGATAGAATGGATATTTTATTTATTCTTGAAGGAATCCTAGTCATCACCCTTACTCTCTCTCTCCACCAACTTCTCAAGGTCACTTCTGGATTTCTACTTGGGATAGATTTATTTTGAAAGATATTCTCTCACCTATGGAAAGTTGAAAAGTCAAAGATGCTTTGATTTTATTGCTTGGAGAAGATATCTACAAAGAAAAGGAAGCACTTGTTAGAATTGGAAGTTTACTTTTCTAGAAATAGAAGGTCTGTAAACAATCTTCTCTTCTTCTTCTTTCTATTTGTTTCTTTTTTCTTAGGATTCAAGGCATTGTAAAAGAGGAAGGAGAAGAGAATATTATCTTTTCTTAGGGAATATTTCTCCTACACTTCCCTCTTCTCTCTTCTCCTCTCTTCCCCCTATAAATACCCCTTGCCCTTTGGGTTGTAAGAAGTCAAATTTTTTTAGTTTAGTTTTTAGTTAGTTTCTAGTTCAATTTTAATTCAGTTTTTTGTGTAATTTTTAGTTCATTCACTTAGTAAAATTTCTTTTCTTCTTGTCCTTCTAAGTTGTGATTTTTGGCCTTTCTAAGTTCTAGTTTGCTTTTTGATTTTCATTTAACGATTGTAATAGGTTTAGTTTATGCTTTAATTTCAATTTAAGTCTTCAATTGGGTTGTAATTTTCAATTCTAGTTTAGGTTTTAAGCCTTCTAGTCTAAGTTCTTAAGTTGATGACAAGACTTGAAGATTTAGAAGAGGAGGCCATGATAAGTTTATGCAAGTATTTAAGCTTT
Organism: Telopea speciosissima; assembly: GCF_018873765.1. Taxonomy (NCBI): domain Eukaryota; kingdom Viridiplantae; phylum Streptophyta; class Magnoliopsida; order Proteales; family Proteaceae; genus Telopea; species Telopea speciosissima. The sequence goes on from NC_057924.1 coordinate 44,174,450, forward strand.
TCAATTACATTCATGCAAGCACATCCAGGTTTTACTATCTAAACTCTCAATCTCATTCTCCCTCTCCTCTATCTCTCTCTATCTTCTTCTTCTTCTCCCTTTATTTCTTTTTTTTTTTTATTATATGGTTGTGGTATGTGGATGCACTTTTATTCCCTTATTTCTTTTTATGTGATTATGAAGTGTGGCTACGTTTTTGTTATTTCTTCTAATTTACGTTAGTTTGATAGGTTAGATGCTCATGTGTTAGGACGCCAATTTAATCCTTTAATTTTGTTAGATGCTTATGAGTTAAGATGCATTAATTTTCAGTAGTTTCATTAGTTTAATTTAACATTTTAATTTGGTTCACTTTGCATTACTTTTAAGTTAGTTAAATAGAGTGGTGTATATCTCCTCGTGTTCGACCCATAGCTACGATTGACCCGTACGCTTGCGGTATAATTTTTAAACTCAAACAGCCCACTTATAGGCTTAAGTGTTTAGGAGTAGGCTAAAAATTGTGTTTTTCTTTAAAACTAACCTAGCCAAATAGACCCTAGGTCTTCTACCCATATATAAACCATTTAACTGTAGAATTACAACCCTATTCATTTTGTTGGAGGCAGAGGAGAGAAAAGAGGAGAGAAAGAAGGAGAAGAAGAAGTGGATAGGAAGAAAGAGAGCCTGGATTACTCCATTTTGCTTTAGATCATCAAGGTAATACCCTAACCCCATGATTTTCCCCTCTCTGAACTCTTGCTGGTTCTGTTTTGTATCTTTTCTGAAGTTTAAACCATAGATTTACCAATCTATTAGACCCTATATTAAATCCTTCATATGTATGAGCTTAGGAATCCAAACCCATGCGTATGCAACCAAATATGTTGCTGTAAATCCTTTTCTTTAGGGTTCCAGAACATGAAACACATCAATATTCAGATGTTAAAATGGTATTGTTAATAGTAGTGGCAGCTCATGCTCCCTACATACGAATCCCATGGTTAGAACCCCAAACCCCCATGTATGCAAGCCCAAAACCTCTCCTTGTTTGCTCTCTTTAATTTCCAGAACTTGAACCTATCATGTATTTTAGTTGCAGCCATGAAATTAGACTTTTCTCCCATGCATGTTCGATTTTCCTTTAGGACTATGAAGTTTGTCATAGAAGTAACCTACCTGTACTTTCTGATTTTTAATTCTAGCTTTGGATTTGTAAAACTAAGCCAAAACACTAAAACCATATAAATTTTTTAGGCTGTACAGGTACTGGTCGATTGCCACTGGTCCATTGGATGGACCAGTACCAATCGACCACTACCAGAAATCTTGCCCATATGCAAGCTTGGTCAGCCCATGGCTTGTAAAACCTTGTACTAGGCCTTTTATGTTGAACCCATTAAACCCTTTTCAATTTTTACAGCTGTGATCCTACTGGTCCACTGCCACTGGTCCATTGGATGGACCAGTACAATTGACCACTACAGGGATCTTGGACCTGTGTTACCTCTGACCTACCCCAAGGTCTGGAACATCTTGCTAAGGGTCATTTGTGTGATCCATGCTGTGAACCATGCCGTTCCAGTCCTGTTCTTGTATTTTAAGCTTTGGGTTGATTGCCACTGGTTCATTGAATAGACCAGTCCAATCAACCAGTACCAACCTTAATTGAAAAACCTGACCTTAACATAGGGAATTGCTTATAACAGTACCTAGGGAACCCCTTGGTCTAAGACCATGAACCTTTTCTCAATTTTATTGCTGCAGCCCTACTGGTCCATTGCCACTGGTCCATTGGATGGACCAGTACCAATCGACCACTGCTGCTGTCTTTCCAGATTTGAGTCTAGCCTTGGTTTAAAACTTAAACCAAGGGTACCCCTGGACTCCATAGCCATTTACATAGCTATTAATGTTTGTGTTTGATTTATTTAGCCCTAGGCTTTAACAACTTGTCCATCAATGCGTATCAGAGTGCTTTTGAGGACCGACAGTCCTTCGAGCAAATAGATCTTAGCAAAGGTGAGTGGGTTTTGGGTGACTGGTTGGGTTTGAATATACTATTATTTGTTATTATGTTACTGGTATCATTATCAAGCATATTACATACTTGCATTATATAAATCTTGATTGATTGATGTGAATGTGATTGTGAAATGTATTCTTTCTTGTATCGGGTGACGAGGCCGGGAAGCACCGGTGCCACAACCCTAGTTATGTTTATATTACTTTCTATTGCCTGTCATATTGGTCTGTATGCGCCGTGCCATGCTGGTACCCGGGTGATAGATGGAATGGGACATTGATGCACCTGGAATACCTCTCGGGATGATAGGACTTACATGTAGTATATCTGTGGCTAGGATCTTTGTTCCCTTACGCTACGACCCTTACCAACAGGGGTTTAGGTGTTAGGTAACCAGAGCTCCAGATTCTGTGGAGAGTGAGAGAGGCCAGTCATGGTAGTAATGGTTATCGGGGTCTCCCACTGGGTGGTTTTGGTGGCTTCGACCGGCGTAGGCCCCCTAGTGACAATTGAGGTTTCATTGTGGCGATAAGATAAGTGACCCACAGTGACTCCCGAGTTGTGACAAGTAGCATACACCATTGACTTAGTTTATGTGCTAGGTGGAAAAATGAATCTAACATGTGCATGCATCATGAACCAATAATAACTATGTGGTTTTTTTTGTGCATTCCCCATCTCTCTCTCACTAGCTCAGTGGAGCTAACCCCCCCTTATGCGCACCTTTTTAGATGTTGATGCAAGTGATGGTTATTTTGCTGGTCTTGAGGTACAGTCCTTAGATTACGATGACATCGGTACTGAGGATCTAGAGGCGGTGACTGAGGAGCACTGTGATGGATGTCCTTATGATGACTGTGCCTTCGGGGCGTATTGATGGCTGGGACTTGGTCCCTTTATATTTTGTCTTTTGGGGCCTTGGGCCTTGTAATAACATTGTCTGTCTTACTTAAAGTTTTGAGTAGTTACAACAAGATGGAAACTATTAACTATATTTATCACTCAGTAGTTTGAACATGATGTAACTTTTATGGTAAACGCTTCTGCTTGTATTTCCTTATCTTTGGAATATTATATTCCCTATCTTCTGCACTCTGATATTATTGTGTATCAATGTTAGTTAATGATTGTGTATTGGGACACTGCATTCGTGACCCTGGTAGCTTATTAGGATGACACGTGTCATTCTAGTCACTCCTTTAATGTATTTTATTCCTTGTTTGGATGGGGGCGTGACATAATGTGCGCCGACAACACTGACTTGAATAAGGCATGCCCAAAGGACGAGTACCCACTCCCCAGGATTGATCTGCTGATCGACGCCATCGCAGGACATGAGATGGTGAGTTTCATGGATGCCTACTTTGGTTATAACCAGATCCTCATGCATGAGGATGATGAATCTTAAACCGCCTTCTGAACAGACAAGGAGAACTACTGCTACCGTGTCATGCCGTTCAGACTAAAGAATGCAAGGGCCACCTACCAAAGGATGGTCAATAAGAGGTTCGAGGAATAGATCGGGCGCAACATGGAGGTGTACATGGTTGAAATGCTACTGAAAAGCATCCAAACCCACCAACACCTGGCCGACCTGGAGGAAGTGTTCACCGTGCTAAGAAGGAATCAGATGAAACTAAACCCTGCAAAGTGTGCCTCCGGAGTTACATCAGGGAAGTTCCTAGGGTTCATGGTCTTCGTACATGGAATAGAAGCCAACCCATCGAAGATCAAAGCCATCCAAGAGATGGCACCACCTCGAACAGTCAGAGAGGTACAAAGGTCGAATGGAAGGGTTGTGGCCCTTTCAAGGTTCATGTCACAATCGGGAGACAAGTATCTGCCATTCTTCAAGACATTGGAGAACCTCCGAAGTCCTAAAGACTTTGCATGGACGGAGGAGTGCCAGAAGGCGTTTGAAGAGTTGAAGGTGTACCTCAAGAATCCACCACTGCTTGGGTGCCCAGAACCCAATGAAGAACTGCAAATCTACTTTGCTGTGACCCCCGTTGCGGTGAGCGCAGTACTGTTAAGAGAGGAGGGTAAGATATAGAGACTAGGCACACAAGGATTGAGAAGGTAGCCTATGCACGGGCAATCGTGGGTAGGAAGCTAAGACCTTACTTCCAAGCCCATACCATCATAGTCCTCACTGACCTACCATTGAAGAAGGTACTACACAAACCAGATGTCTCTGGATGGTTGATTCCTTGGGTGGTCGAGTTGAGTGAACACGACATCAGGTTCCAACCTAGGACGGCCATTAAAAGCTAAGCCTTGGCAGACTTCGTTGCTGAATGCAACCTACCTGAGATCGAGCCAGAAGCAGAGGAACCAGAGGAGCATGATCGAGGATTGTGAGAGATGTACGTGGATGGTTCGAGTAACGTCACCGGAAGCGAGGTTGGCTTCATACTCACCAGCCCCAAAGGATTTCGAATCCACTATGCTCTCTGATTCACATTCCCAGCATCTAATAATGAAGCAGAGTACAAAGCATTACTCGTTGGACTCTGGGTGACCAAGGCCATTCAAGTTGCACACCTATCTATCCGGAGTGACTCCCAGCTTGTAGTGAACCAGGTGAATGGAGAGTATGAGGCGAAGGACGAGCGAATGGCATCATACCTACAACGTGCTTGAGAATTGATCGGGAAGTTCGAGAAGTTTGAGATGGTTTAGGTTCCCAGGATCGAGAATGCCACCGCTGATGCACTGTCCAGGTTAGCCAATGATGATCTCAGAAACCTGGCCAGTGCAGTGTACGTTGAAATATTACATGAGCCAACATATTAGGAGAAGCAGGTCAATGAGATTGAGGAGGGGCCTAGTTGGATGGACCCTATAGTCAACTAGCTACAGAACGACGTCTTACCGGAAGACAAGGTCGAGGCGAGGAAGATAAGGAAGAGAGCTGTAAAGTACACCATCCTAGACGGAGTACTATACAAGAGGGGGGCCACAGCACCACTGCTTCGGTACCTAGGACCCAAGGGAGCTCAATATGCCCTGGAAGAGATACATGGAGGGATTTACGGAAGCCATATGGGAGGAAGAGGTCTAGCCTACAAAATCCTCCACCAGGGGCTCTACTGACCAAGAATGCAAGAGGAAGCAGTATAGTACATCAAAGCTTGTGAGCAATGTCAATTGTTCGTCCTTGTACCCCATCTACCCGCCACCAAGTTGACATCGATCATCAACCCCATCCCCTTTGCCAGGTGGGGGGTGGACATCTTAGGCGACTTCACAGCAGCATCAGGCAACCGTAAGTATTTGGTGGTCGCCATCGACTACTTCACCAAATGGGTAGAAGCCAAGCCGTTGGCCAAAATCACAAAGATTGAAATGGAGAAGTTTATCCGTGACAATGTCATCTACAGGTTTGGAGTGCCAAGGATAATAGTGTCAGACAACGGGAAGCAATTCAATAACCCCAAGTTCAGAGCCTTCTATCAAAATTATAACATTGACTATCGGCCTGTGTCAGTAGCCTACCCACAGGCCAATGGTCAGGTGGAGGTAACAAATAGAACACTGCTAGATGGAATCAAGAAAAGGCTAGAAGGAGCCAAAGGGAAATGGGTCGAGGAACTACTAAGTGTTCTGTGGGCATACCGCACCACAGTGAGGACGTCCACAGGGGAAAGCCCATTCCGCCTAGCGTATGGAACAAAGGCACTAGCTGTTATACCCGCACCTAAACTACATCTTAATTCTTCGGGCCATGTCAAACTTTCATTAGTAGATGTTGCGGCGTTGTCAACAGTCAACACCTGTGACTTTGGGTCGTGACAGTCAAAGACATAACTGGAATAAAAGGGTAGAATTTTGATGTGACGGGTGATGTGACCACGTGAAGGTAAGCATTTAATCCTTAAATATCATGTGTACGTACTCCCTTTGTAACCCTCGAAAGGTCGGCCAAAGCTCAAAATTTATTACCTTGGGTTTACCCTATTTCTAATGGACTGGACCCTAAACTAGACCCGGTGGTGAGTCCACACTTACCATATGATTTATTGTGGATAAGATATCGTGGGTCCCATCATCTCCTTTTGTATTTTAGTGTGGGGTCTTCAAATATCTTAGGGACCCACTAGAGATAAATAAGGGTTTTAGAATTATATGGATTAATTCAACCATCCACTCAGCTATTACAAATATCTTAGGGACCCACTAAAGACAAATAAGTTTTTTGGGGTTTGTGGATTATTCTAATTATCCACTCACTAAGCCATGTGTTAGTCTTATCCATCCTCTCACAATACCACTAAGCACCCACTAACTCTTCTACCCTAGCAAAACTGTGGAGGTGAGGAGAGAACGGAAAAGAGAGAAAAAAAGAGAAAGGAAAGAAGAAAGAAGAAAAGGGAGAAGAAGAAGAAGAAGAGAAGGGAAAGAAGAAAGGAGAGAAGGAAAGCAACGAGGATCATGGAGCTCAACCTTTGGAGCATCTAGCCACTCGATCTAGGTGAGTTCTTGAACAACCTATCTTCCTCTATATTCTTTATTTCTTTTGGGTTTGGGGAAGAAACTTTGAGGTTGGGGGTTTTTGACCTAGCGTTCCACTTGGAACCCAAGGATGTTATTTGGTATTCTACCTTCTTGGGGGCTTGAAGCCCACCTCTAAGACCTCTCTTTACCTTCTATTGGAACTGATTTCTTGAATCTAGGGTTCTTGATGGAGAAACCCTAGTTTTGAATCATTTGGTTTGATTTACTCTTTGAACCCAACAACCCTATGATAAGGATAGGGTATTATGACCCTAGGTGACTCAAAAACCCTTTCCCCTAGTCCTTGTAGGCTAAAACCCATGAGATTTTGAGTTTGGAAGCTTGCATGTGGTGAATTTCGATTTCAGCAGGAAGGTGGACCCAGAGGTGGACTCAGGCCAGAAACCACCATAAGAGTCCACCCCCAATCTATGCACAGGTGGACCCAGGAGTGGACCCAGACCAGAGTCCACCCCGTGAGTTCGCATGCTTGCTGGTTCACACTGGACCCAGGAGTGGACCCAGACTATAGTCCACCCCGTGAGTCCGTATACTTGCTGGTTCTCACTGGACCCAGGAGTGGACCCAGACCAGAATCCACCTAAGAGTCCAGTCTTGGGTTTTAGAGTATTTTACCCGGGGTGGACCCAGGCACTGTGCTTCCACTCAAGAGTCTACCTAAACTCTATTATGTTACCTTTAAGCCTAGACTTCGAGACCCCTCTTACCTCACCTAACTCACTTTGTTACACTTCTTTAGGCACCATTACTCTTACGGTGAAGCTTATCATACGTTGATCGACGATGAACCCTAATAAACGAATTCGCTAACTAATAGGTGAGTGGGGTTAGGATTTGACTTAATTTGGGAGTGTTTTGCATTATGTTATGCTTGTATGTCATTTCTCATGCATACGCATTCTTGCATTTTTATAACTATAACTGTGGAAATTACGAATGTATGCGTTATGGATGTGACTTGTTAATGTCTTCATTATGCTTATAATTAGTCTGTTATGCGCCGTGTTGTGCTGGTACCCGGCACAAGATGGTATCAGACGTCATGTGTCAGAATACCTCTCGATACGATAGTATCATATTACATCATATAGTTAGTGCTATTATATGGTCTGTCATGCACCGTGTTGTGCTGGTACCCGGTACAAGATGGTATGGAACGTCATGTGTCGGAATACCTCTTGACACGATAGTTCATATAGAATGGTTAGGATTTTTTATCCCCTTGCTACGACCCTTACCAACAGGGGTTTAGGTATTGGGTAACCAAGGCTACCAGTGGTGCCTGAGGAGTGATACGAGGTTAGGTCAGGTGAGATCATTGGTTATCGGGGTTTGCCTTTGGGTGGCGAGTGGCTTCTACCGGCGCGAGCTCCCTTGTAATAATTGAGGCTGCATCGACGGTGATAAGATAAGTGATCCATAATGTTTCCCGAGTTGTTGCAGTAGCAAGTACCTAGTGACTTAGATATGCTTGCTAGGTGGATAACTGGTTAATAAATCATGCATCATGGACTATATGTTATTACTTGTATGTTCCCCATTCCTTCACTGGGCTTAGTGGAGCTTACCCCTCTTTGCGCAACCTTTTTAGATGTATTGCAAGTGATGTTTTAGTGGAAATCTCTGTGGCTCTTTCTCTTAGATATGTTTTACTCGGTGTTGCTGACGTGCAATCAGTGACTTATATCTATGATGTTGATGACTGTGCCAATGGGGCACTTGGATCGAGACACTTATTTCTTTATTCATTTTAAGTTTCATCATTTGTATGGTATAAACTTTCTAATAATTACTGTTGTTCTTAGTTTTATTTAACCTCTTGAGAAAAGATGTAATATATTATTTGTCTATCACATAGACTTTGAACGCTTTTATTATTGTAAATGCTTCATTTCTTTTGCATCTACATTTACGTTTATTGTAAATATATTTTTTTCCGCACTCTGATGTACATATGAGTTGTATTGAGTTGACTGTGATTTGAGCCATGCATCGAGATCCTGGCGGTGTGAGGTGATACGTGTCATCCTAATTATACCCCTTTTATCGTATTTTATCCCTTTCTGGGATGGGGGTGCAACAATATGGTATCAAAGCGTGATGCTCTGCACTTGGAATCACAGTTGATCGGGATATCGATTTACTCTACACAGATAGATTTTAATTAAAAGACTTGCAAGACAACGATGTTGTATAACAAAACCTAGGCAGAAGACTAGATAGACGTAAAAGTCGATAACATCAATAATAAAACAAGAATAATACGACACAGTAGTGATGAATTAGTGTTCTATTCTTAGATTCAGCTTGATTACATAGACCTCCCCTTGAGGCGTTCACTAAGGTTGAATTCTTAAAAATTCAGCTAGGTTTCTTGTTATTCTTGCATAGAATGAAGTGAATAAACTACAACAACTTAAACTAATAAATGTAAAGAGTATAAAACATAATAAAGGTGGGCCATGGACCCTAAGCCTAGCTCCATGTCACTGTCATTGCCAAATCATCTCTAGATTTTAATACTCTTTCCTTATGACTTCCCTCTCTGCTTTTGATTTGTCGTATATGTATATATGTAAGGACTCTATAGATTTGGACTTCTATTCCGCATTATGAAACCTACTAATGAGCGTGATGGATTGAGAATTTTGAACAAGTGTTTACAATGGTTCACACCCGTTCAGATGAGAATTTCTCCCCTCCCCGTGATGAGGCCTCAGACGCCTCAGATATGGCTGTACCACTCACCCTTCTTGCTTAAAATAATGCAGACCTGATGGCAATACTAGGGAGTATGTTGTGAGTCATGAAACAAGAACATTGGATCTTCATACAAACCATGAGTGCCTAATTCCTAGCAGTAATGCGGGTAGGAGAAAGGCAACCAGTGCCTCCTACACAAGTACCACCTCCTGCACCTGCTGCTTAACCTCCCCTCACTACTGATGAGGTTATCTTCATAGTAAACGATATGCTGAGTTTTCAACAACAAGAGAAATATGTGGAGGATATGTTGGCAGCCATGAGAAGGCTACAACAAGAGTTCATGGCTAGAGTGAATGCACGAATCCAATCAGCACAACAGACACAAATCGTGCCAGTGGAATTCTTCATAGTTGTTGCATCATCTACAAGCAATGCACCTCAAGATCAACCTGTACCGCCACCTCGAATACAAGGATCTAAGAAGAAACCTTTGACCTCACGAGAGTTTGAGGCACCTAGTAAGGCTCCCAAAGGACCCTATCCTGATTCGACTCTAACAAGCTCTAGTGGAAGGGATACAAGCCAACCTGGCCAAACGGCACAATTTACAGTTACCCTTCAGTCGTCTAGGCCAAACTTCTGGTATTATGATTGCAATCTGCTGGGGCATACGAGCAGGGTTTGCCCTTATCATGGAGCCAAGTATGTGTCAGATCCACATGTTGCGTATCTCGAGCAGCCACAATAGGACGGTAGGTCCCAAGGCAGTTTTCACCTTAACTATAGAGAAGATAGGGTCAACACCAGGCACCGTAACAGGTACCTTATCTATACCTATGACCTGTTCATGCGCTGTCTTTTTGGGGCTGTGTTCTTTTTAGCCGCCGACTGAGGTTGCTAAGAATCACTTAGTACTCAGTTTGACTATCAGTGAGGGACTCACCGATGGGCTTGTTACTTAGTCTAGTGGTTGGAGAGGACGTTTTACTTTTCTCTTCTGTGCTGTGTAGGCATGTAGTTGAGTTTCAATAAAGTTATGCACCCTCAAACCAATGGATAGAACTTTTCGATTCGGAAGCTTAATTGAAGTATGATATTGTGTCGGGTGTTGGTTTTGTAGTCTTGCGTGGGTAAGAGTATGAAAACTAGAACTAAAGGATTTGACAAAACTTTACTCAATAATGGATATGAGTGGAGTAATGGGTCATCGAATGTTCCCTCCGTTATTGGGAGCGAACAGTAGGGATTCCATCAATATTTCAATTCATTCTAAAGTTGAGTTAGGTATTGGAGAATCAGAAATGAAAGTCTTTAGAGTAAAAGCCTTGAAAGAAAAGTAGTTCAGATCTATGCCATACAAACCCAAATACCTAATTCCTCTAATCTTTTATAAGATACAGCAAAGTCAGAGATTTAACCCTTAAACTACAAAGAGGTAAGACGTATAAAATTTTATTAGAAATATGAATATTTATACTATGACTAAATGGAATCATAAAAATGAAGTTCTAATGCTATTCTATGTATCGAACATGGTACACTGTTATAACAAGTAAGAAGAGTGTAAATGGAGAGAATAAATGGAACTTGCATGTTTTAGATGCTGAAATCCTAGTAAGGTATATAAAGAAGACTAATAGGTCCATGTGCAAAATCTCTAAGTCCATTTGAAAAATAAAAATTAAATTTAGAGGTAAACATCTTTGATTCATAAGTAGATCTTACAAGTTAAGGAAAATGAGATTTGTTTAGGTGATGGTTAAATATCACCACTAACCTGAAACTATAATGCTAACATATGTTTAGAACATGGTATGCCATTAAAAAAAAAAAATCTAATTTTGATTGGTGAAGCAGGAGACATGTAACGTATACAACTTGTATAAAGTTATAGAGACACAATTAAAATCCTACATTGACAATCCAATCTGTATATACTAAAGGAAAATTGGGAACTAAACCTTGGGTTGTGTTCTTCTTAAGATCTTCTCTAGATCTTTGGTTTGGAAATGCAAAGTCTATGAAAGTAGTATTATATAAACCTTATATAGTATAAATAGGTTGATATTATGCTGTAAACAATTCTTAATAAAAATGAAACCACAATAGTAGATTTTGAGAAAGAACTTAGGTTTATCAATTTCTACCCCAAGCTTGAAGGCATAGCTCTAAAGACTTGGAGTCAAACAAACACTTGCACAAGGAATGATCAATGCAAACTAAAGGAAAGAATCAAGCCTCATTCAAGTAAAAATATGAGAAAAAGGGAAAAATACCAATACATTATAACTTAAGTATAAAAAAATTCTGAAATCAGTGAATGGATGATCTAGGCAGTATACACCAATCTCCAATGATAGGATTGATGTCTTTTGTGTTTGTTTCTTCTATAAAAGACAAGGATGATGGAAGACTTGACCTAGGGCGGGGGCTTTTTCCCAAAATTATTTGAAACCCTTTGTAAGCGTGCCAAGAAATATGGAGTCAATGCTATACAAACTATACATAGAGCAAATGGATCACGATTTAATTATAAAATAATACACTAATAGGAGATAAAGCACAGTAACAAGAAATTTTGCAAACTAAGAATTGTAGTTTTCGACCTTAAGTTGAGACCATAGTTTGAAATGCTTAAAACTAAAATGAAATACTCACAACGACTTAAATTGATGAAAGAAATTGAAAAGAAAACACAAGACCATGACGAATTCGGGTAGAGAATGAGAATCCTTGTACGATTAAGGGTTTCCCAAATTTGACTTAGATTGATGGTTTAGATTGACTGCACTATTTTAAAGCTAATTTTTTATTTTACTACATTGAAACGTATAACGTTTTAAAACTGATTTCTGATTTTTATTACATTAAAAACTACTGTGCATTAAAGTAATTTATGAATTTTGCTGCATTAGAACCTTCTCTAATTTAAAGTTAATTTCTAATTTTGTTGTATTGGAACCCATTCTGTTTTAAGACTAAAGTTCTGATTTTTTTTTTACTTTCAAGACCTAATATGTGTTAGAGATTTGGAGCTGTATTTCGGACCCAAATCCCAAGATCCAATGTAGGTTAGATTAGGATGAGATTTTGGGGTTTTTGACCTACTAGGAGTAAAACTAGATTCTGATTTGGACCCATTTTGAGGTTGCTTACTGTGTGATTGAGAAACTTTCATATTTTTATTTTTGTCTTTTCTGTTAGAGTTGAGCTCTTCCTCAATCACTCTAACTCTGTCCAAAGTTCATGAACACAGTTTGGGAGTATGTGAGTGCTACCTAGTGTAATTTTGATCAACATTTCAGCCTATTGTGACTGATGAACCTTATGTTGACTTTTGAAAGAGTAGGGTCCTGATTTGGAAGAGTAAAATCCATGAGTGAACTACTAAACTAGGCCTCCATAATACAAATAAGTCGGGACATAACTACAAACAATGCCTTAATAAATATACAAAGCATGACAGCAGAATTTGCTACAACTTTGAATTATAAATTTTTTATCTCAAACTTGAGGTAATAACTTGGACTTTTCTAAATCAAATATAAAGTATGCATTTTCATGTTAGATGCAGATGGATTTAAAAGAAAGAAAAACACAAACCTAGTCCATTACATGTATGAACAAAGAGAATTGAAAATAAATCCAAAATAGTAAAATCTAGAAATTGTAAGGTTGGACTTAAGTTTGGGAAGTGAAAATTTTAATTTTCGAGATTGTAGTTTTAGCCAAATATCTGTCGAACCTTCGATCAGATCATCTTTTAGGAAAATTCAATCGAGAATCTGATTAGGCCAACAACACCTATGTTTTGGCCCATTTTGTGGGCCAACTCATTCCTAACATTTATGACTCCTCTTATGTACAATTGCGGACGAAGTATCCCCTCTCTTTTTGAGTTACAAGGTATGACAAATTTTGGGGATGAAATTTCTTGTAAGGTTGGAAAAATGTTATACCCGCACCCAAACTACATCTTAATTCTTCGGGCCACGTCAAACTTTCATTGGTAGATGTTCCGGTGTTGTCAATAGTCAACACCTGTGACTTTGGGTCGTGATAGTCAAAGAGATAACTGGAATAAAAAGATAGAATTTTGATGTGATGGATGATGTGACCACGTGAAGGTGAGCATTTAATCCTTAAATATCATGTGTACGTGCTCCCTTCGTAACCCTCGAAAGGTGGGCCAAAGCTCAAAATTTATTACCTTGGATTTATCCTATTTCTGATGGACTGGACCTTGAACTGGACCCGGTGGTGAGTCTACACCTGCCATATGATTTATTATGGATAAGGTATCGTGGGTCCCATCATCTCCTTTTGTATTTTAGTGTGGGGTCTTCAAATATCTTAGGGACCCACTAGAGATAAATAAGGGTTTTGGAGTTATGTGGATTAATTTAACTATCCACTCACCTATTATAAATCTCTTAGGAACCCACTAAAGACAAATAAGTTTTTTGGGGTTTATGGATTATTCTAATTATCCACTCACTAAGCCATGTGTTAGTCTTATCCATCCACTCACAAAACCACTAAGCACCCACTAACTCTTCTACCCTAGCAAAACCATGGAGGTGAGGAGAGAACAAAAAAGAGAGGAAAAAAGAGAAAGGAAAGAAGAAAGAAGAAAAGGGAGAAGAAGAAGAAGAAGAGAAGGGAAAGAAGAAAGGAGAGAAGGAGAGCAGGGAGGATCGTGGAGCACAACCTTTGGAGCATCTGGCCACTCGATCTAGGTGAGTTCTTGAACAACCTATCTTCCTCTATATTCTTTATTTCTTTTGGGTTTGGGGAAGAACCTTTGAGGTTGGGGGTTTTTGACCTAGCGTTCCACTTAGAACCCAAGGATGTTTATGGATTTGGTATTCTACCTTCTTGGGGGCTTGAAGCCCACCTCCAAGACCTCTCTTTACCTTCTATTGGAACTGATTTCTTGGATCTAGGGTTCTTGATGGAGAAACCCTAGTTTTGAATCATTTGGTTTGATTTACTCTTTGAACCCAACAACCCTATGATAAGGGTAGGGTATTATGACCCCAGGTGACTCAAAAACCCTTTCCCCTAGTCCTTGTAGGGTGAAACCCATGAGATTTTGAGTTTGGAAGCTTGCATGTGGTGAACTTCGGTTTCAGCAAGAAGGTGTACCCAGAGGTGGACTCAGGCTAGAAACCACCATAAGAGTCCACCCCCAATCTGTGTACAGGTGGACCCAAGAGTGGACCCAGACCAAAGTCCACCCCGTGAGTTTGCATGCTTGTTGGTTTACACTGGACCCAGGAGTGGACCCAGACTAGAGTCCACACCGTGAGTCCGCATGCTTGCTGGTTCGCACAGGACCCAGGAGTGGACCCAGACCAGAATCCACCCAATAGTCCAGTCTTGGGTTTTAGAGTATTTTGCCCAGGGTGGACCCAGGCACTGTGCCTCCACTCAAGAGTCCACCTAAACTCTATTGTGTTACCTTTAAGCCTAGACTTCGAGACCCCTCTTACCTCACCTAACTCACTTTGTTACACTTCTTTAGGCACCATTACTCTTATGGTGAGGCTTATCATATGTTGATCGACGATGAACCCTAATAAACGAATTCGCGAACTAATAGGTGAGTGGGGTTAGGATTTGACTTAATTTGGGAGTGTTTTGCATTATGTTATGCTTGTATGTCATTTCTCATACATACTCATTCTTGCATTTTTATAACTATAACTGTGGAAATTACAAATTTATGTGTTATGGATGTGACTTGTTAATGTCTTCATCATGCTTATAATTGGTATGTTATGCGCCGTATCGTGCTAGTACCCAGTACAAGATGGTATGGGACATCATATGTCGGAATACCTCTCGATACGATAGTATCATATTGCATCATACAGTTAGTTCTATTATATGGTCTGTCATGCGCCGTGTTGTGCTGGTACCCGATATAAGATGATATGGGACGTCATGTGCCGAAATACCTCTTGACACGATAGTTCATATAGAATGGTTAGGATTTTCGATCCCCTTGCTACGACCCTTACCAACAGTGGTTTAGGTGTTGGGTAACCAAAGCTACCTGTTGTGCCTGAGGAGTGATACGAGGCCAGGTCAGATGAGATCATTGGTTATTGGGGTTTGCCTCTGGGTGGCGAGTGGCTTCTACTGGCGCAAGCTCCCTTGTAACTATTGAGGTTGCATCGACGGTGATAGGATAAGTGATCCGTGATGTTTTCTGAGTTGTTGCAGTAGCAAGTACTTAGTGACTTAGATATGCTTGCTAGGTGGATAACTGGTTAATAATTCATGCATCATGGACTATATGTTATTGCTTGTATGTTCCCCATCCCCTCACTGGGCTCAGTGGAGCTTACCCCTCTTTGCGCAACCTTTTTAGATGTATTGCAGGTGATGTTTTAGTGAAAATCTCTTGGGTATGTTTTACTCGGTGTTGCTGACGTGCAGTTGGTGACTTATATCTATGATGTTGATGACTTTGCCAATGGGACACTTGAATCGAGACACTTATTTCTTTATTCGTTTTAAGTTTCATCATTTGTATGGTATAAACTTTCTAATAATTACTATTGTTCTTAGTTTTATTTAACCTCTTGAGAAAGGATGTAATATATTATTTGTCTATCACATAGACCTTTGAACGCTTTTATTATTGTAAATGTTTCCTTTCTTTTGCATCTACATTTACTTTTATTGTAAATGTATTTCTTCCCGCACTCTGATGTACATATAAGTTGTATTGAGTTGACTGTGATTTGAGCCACTGCATCGAGATCCTGGCGGTGTGAGGTAACACATGTCATCCTAATTATACCCCCTTTATTATTTTTATCCCTTTCTGGGATGGGGGTGTAACACTAGCACTAGTGGAGGTCCTCGCCATGTCACATAAAGTACTGCACTTCAATGAACGCAACTATACCGATGGACTGCGAGCAAACATAGACTTCCTAGATGAGGTACGAGAGAAGGCATTGTTAAAAAACGTGTCATATCAACAGTGAACAGCCAAGTACTACAACGCTAGAGTGAGAGAAAGATTATTCCACCAGGGGGACCTAGTCCTAAGGAGAGCAAGTGCATCGCAGCCACAGAAGGAAGGGCAATTGTTGGCAAATTCGGAAGGACCATATATAGCTTCCAAGCAGATACGCCCAGGAACCTACCGCTTGAAAACTCCAGGGGGCAAGAAGGTAGACCATACCTGAAACTCAGAACACCTGAAAAAGTACTACCAGTAGGAGTAGCAGCAGCAATACCGACAACAGTAGTAGCAAAGTCACCAGTAGTAACAGTAGCAATAGTAGTAGCAGTAACAGCAGTAGCAGTAGTGTAGTCAGCCATGGTACACAGTAGATTGCATTACAGTTTTCAAGGATAATTTGAAAAAATTTATTTGAAGTAAATAGTTGATTTCGGGTACACTCGTCTACTTCCACTACTCAATTGAATCACTTCCACCACACCAAGGTGTAATGCCACCAAGGTTTATAGACCACCAAGGTGCAATGCCACCAAGGTCCGTAGACCACTAAGGCGCAATGCCACCAAGGTCCATAGACCACCAAGGCGTAATGCCACCAAGGTCCGTAGACCACCAAGGCGCAATGCCACCAAGGTCCATAGACCACCAAAGTCCGCAGACCGCCGAGGTCCAGGAACCATTAAAGTAATAGATCACCAAGATTAGATAACTACTGAAGACGATAGACCACACACATCAACCATAAGGAATAGTACGACGAAGAAGATAAGAAGTTAACTACTCATAATAAGAGAAGAAGGTCACAGTAATCACATAGTTTAGAATTCACAAGTTCAATAGGCCATATGTACAAATAGTCAAGAAACCTCCGCTGGGGGAGTCACATCCTCCTCTGGAGGAGAAGCCATCTCTACCTCAGGAGGGGGTGCCATGCCTTCCTCCACAGGAGCAGTTCCCTCATCAGGCTGGGCGACGCCCTCCACGGGCACCACAGTGCTCTCCTCTGCTGGAACATCAGTGGTCATAGCAGAGACTGAGGTCAGCGCTGTAACACCTGTGAATCGTGAGAAGTCATAGCCAGGAGTCTCCTCAAGAACATAGGCGGCCAAGTCCAGGATCTCCACATCGTATATCTCCTGGTTCTCCTTGTAGAACCAATCCATGAGCTCCGAAGATTGCTGGTACTCCGCCACAGCTCACTTGCCAGACTTGGCTAACTCCACCTCATGACCCTGCCTCACGTCTCGAAGCTCCTCCTCCAAGGCACGGATCCGGGCTGAACTCTCAGCCTCCATAGTCACGCTCTGGGAAGACATAGCCCTGAGCTCCTCAGCCATCCTCCTCACTTGAACGGTGGTGTCCTCTCAGGCAACTCGGTGCTCTTGGAGCTCCCTCTCCATACTGCACAGCTTGCGAGCCTGCTAGATCTCCTGGAACGCCTTCTGCTCAAGATGGAGCACCACCTCAATGGTGCAATGCTGAACCTGTGACCAACAAGAACATCAGAAGCCCATCACATAAGGACACTAACATAAAAAGGGAAGAGGTCTGGCTCACCGAAGCCATGTCTTGATAAAGAGCGTGCACCAGAACTAAGTCACTCATCCCCTGTAGGGCCGAACGCTGGCTGGAAGCCTCCCCCGGTCCAACCACTCCCGAGGTACACCCATACTAGTCAAGACTGCATCCTCGACCCCGGGTACAGACTCGGACGGGTCAGGCAGATGCAGAGCCAGACAGGGCACGGGCTCGAGCAAAATCTCGAATAAGCGCGACCTATGAACGTGACCACGACGGGCGCGGCGTTAAGTCACAAGCAATGAGCACAAGCACCAAGGGCAACGGGGGGCAAGCCACCATGCCAAGCAAGAGCCAGTGGCCAAGAGAGAACAAGAAAGCCAACAAGAAGTCACACTACTCCATGTTGCTTAAAGATAAACGCATGGTGGGCACCAAAAAGGCAAATGCCAAATGGATGCAAGGAAGAGACAAGATTTCAAAAAAGGTTTAAAGCAAAAAGCAAGAGAGAGATGATGGGAAAAAGTGGGAAGTGAAGAGTGAAAAAAGAAAGGAGAAGAAAGGAGATATATATCTATAAAAAAATAAAAAAAATAAAAAAAATAAAAGCAAAAATAAGAAGAAAAAGTGTAGGAGGAGAGGTTTGAATCTACAACCTCTCCCACCTCACCAAAAGATTTATGGGCACGCCCCTCAAGAGAAGCATATTCACGGAAAACCCCTCACTGCAAGAAAGCATTACTCTCTTGAACACTCCGTTCCAAGAGAGTGGGGGGCAAATGATAAACCAAAGATTATACGGATCAATCAGAAGCTGCCACGTGTCCCGGTCTAAGAAGTGAGCCATCCCAGACCCAGAGGAGAACCAGCTCAGACATAAACCTCGAGGATGATCACAGGTGTGACCCCTTCATGGGCACGACCCCCACGGGCGCAGCCTCACTGGCGGGTGTGGCCTCCCACAGGCGCGACCCCCACAGGCACGGCCTCCTCGGGCGTGGCCTCCCTTAGGCGTGGCCTCATCAGGTTCTACGTCCCAGATAGGACCTGCTTGGACGTCATGACACCTAGCCTGCGATCCAACCTTCACCGTAGACATGCGCCACCTCCAAGACTCTGGGCCACCACCTAGAAGTCACGTCGCCCTGACGGACTCAAACACCAAAGGTCTTATGCCACACGCGGGTGTCTATCTATCAAGGATCCCAACATTACTGGGACACTCCCTCCTATAGGGAGATGACCAACCAAGGAAGAGCCCTGCTACCCAGGGACTCTATCAACTACGAAGACCACTCTACGACAACTGGGACTCTCCACACCGCCATACTGTACTATAAAAGGGAAGGTATTCTATTCCATCAACCCATCTTGAATTTTACTATTCATCTATTTGCTCAGGAGATCCGACTTTGGCATCGGAGAGTCGTAGGCCGGAACCACACCGGTTCTCCTTTGTCATCCCCAGGTCCTTTAGTAGGTTACGGCACTCGAAGGATCGCTAGACGATTTCTTGACGCAACAGTATGATATAATCCAGTGTTTAGCATGCCATTATATATTCAAATCATGTTTTTCCATTTTTTGATGTCTTTGTTTAATATATCTTCTATTTTTCCATAATTAGAACTAATATGCATCATTAAATTATTATGACATGCCCATGATGAATTTCGACCGGCCATCTTACTATTTTCATTTAACATATTAGTATGTGGGGTCATCATTCATATTTTTTTGTGCACTTTTTAAAATGTTCATACTATTTTCTAAAATTATATTCCCATTTTTACCCTTTATGTACATTTCCATTGAAAAATTTTCTGGTGTTTTTTAATCCAATAAAAATTAGTGGATATCTCCTATGGTTTTTTACATGACTTAGGACAACTACCTTCAATGGGTGATGGCAGCATGCATGATATTTTTTTTTTTTTAGGGTGTATTGGTAATTTCATAAATGAAAACCCAAAAATACAATTATATCCCAAATATTTTTTATGCATTCCATGCTATTTCATATAATTTTGAAAAAATTTGATGCGCATACAAGCCCATTCAAGTTCTCCATGCATAAAATTGCATTTCTCTACCCTATAGGGGCATTTTGATAATTCTACTAGGTTTTTGACATCTATGGTTTTTAAACCCTAAATGATGCATCTTTTGGAAAAATAAAATGTTTTGAGCATGAGGGGGGTGTGTCGAGGTCCTTTTGGACCGAAAAAAAACATATTTGCTTGTATTTACCTGATTTGCTACTCGAGGGTATCTTTGTCATTTGGTCACTGTTTTACGATTGCACTTCATGAAAATGTTTTAAATTCATGTTTAATGGCATATTAAGCCTAAGTATAGATATTCAAATCTTTTCCTATGCATTTAGGACATCTGGGGATTTTTCCTATCACTTTTGACCATTAGAGGCATTTTGGTAATTGTGTGCATAATATTTCCAGATTTTTGCAAACATTTTCCCGCATACTTTACATCATCCATCATTGGAATCATTACAAACTCATATCTATTAGTGGCATTATTTTCCAATCACTCGATTCTGTGTTACAGGTGATTTAGAAGAGCCATTACAAAATAAAAATCAGCCAATTTCACAAGCCTCCTATTGCTGGTTTTTGGTGCCCCCTTTCAATGCTGTAAAGCTTAATGTGGATGGGACGTGTAAAGGGAGCCCCGGATTGGGTGGGGGAGGTGGAATTATAAGAGATGAAAATGGTCATGTCATGGTAGCCTTTGCAAACTTTTATGGTGATTGTACTAATTCCATTGTGGAATTTAGAGCCTTAAGGGATGGTCTGAAACTTTGTGCTGAAATAGGATTTTCGGAATTCCACGTCAATTCGTATTCAGCCTTGGCAGTGCACTGTATTTCCAAGAAGCAGTGCAATGTTTGGAAGGGGTGGTACTGGTTCCACAAAATTTTGCTCTTTGTTCAAGCTCTTCGCCCGATGATTTCCTTCACCTTTAGAGAGGGTAACAGAGCAACAGACTGGTTAGCAAATTATGCTTGCGCTTTGTCGTCCAACACGCTATTTAATTCTTTTCCTAATCTTCCTCCTGATCTTAGGCAGATTACTCGGGAGGAGGCGGCTGGTTTCCCGGTTGTGCGAAAATAATGCTATTTTTACTTTTAGGTCTGTGTAGGGTGGTAAGTTCCCCTTTCGAGTGCGTGAGAATAGTTTGTCTTTTCGGGTTGGGGTAAGGCGGGAAAGTCCCCCCCGTGTATTCTTTTCTTCATATTTGATTTGATCATTAATAAAATTTTAGGGGCCAGCCCAAGTCCCAGATAATATTCGGTTGAAAAAAAAAAACCAGCCAATTTCACTCTAGCCTCTTTCTGCTCTCTTATCATTGTATCATGGAGAAAATTACTTGGACACCCCCTATACTATGGCCATTTTGCTTACGATCATCAACGTTTCAAACAATTACTTAGCACCCCCTGAAACCTTCACCCCCCCCCCCCCCAACCCTTCTTCTTCTTCTCCTCCTTCTTCTTCTTGCAACCGAAAAAAAAAGGGGCAGCCATGCCTGTGCGTGAAGATACTACGAGAGATTGAGACCTGAACTCTGTGGTTCCCTGATTTTTTATTCAATCTGAACCTAGAATTCTGTGCACCCAGAAACCCATAAATCCGTTTTCAAAATTGTTTCTTTTTAATCTCCTTTTCTCAAACGCAATCATCTTCTGGCCAAATCGAGGTGTCTTTCGATCCGTATGAATATGTTAGTTAGAAACCCCATATATTTACAAAATATTTAACGCATGGTAACGGTGAGTGACTAATGAACATGGGCTACTTGAAAGAAATGGTAAACTGCAGGGGGTGTTCAAATAATTATTTAAAAACTTGGAGAGAATAAGTAATTAGGCCATAGTACAAGGGATATCCAAGTAATTTTCTCTTATATTATGGGTATGTCCGAGAGAAACCTCTATTGGTGTTTTTATGACGTAATCTTCTTTTGATTGTCGCTTATTGTATTCTCAAAAGTGTTATAAACTAGGGATAATAAAGGGTTTTTAAAATATTTTGAAATTGTACAATTCATTATGTCATCTTCAAGAGTTGTCATTGTTTCTCACACATTTTGAGTATACATTTGAAACAAGTAGTTATTATTATTAAAAAGAAGTAATTATACTTTAAGGGGTGCCAAATAATTTGGAACTTTACTCATTCTTTTTTTTTCTTATCACTTCATGTGTATTTGAAAAATTATAAGACACCCTTTTTTTATATTGACAAAATGATAAGTCACTTCAAATAATTTTATGGGATTTTATAGGATAAAGTTCTTTGCATTGGGGTGCAATGTACGTCTAGACACATGGGGGTGGGCGAAATGACCGATTAAAATCCCTGAACGACTCAAACCCCGTCCTTATTCCACCTCATGTGTCTGGGCACAGCCTGCACCCAGATGCAGTCCCGGAGAGAGAACTTGTGCCCTAATTTATTAACCCTTCTTTACTCTTACTTAAACAACTTCAGAAGTCAAAAACAAGTTAGAGACAATCAAAAGAAGATGCCAAACTCAAAATACACCTAAACTCCTCAGCTGCAGACTCGACGAGGCAAACCAAGGATGAGACAACATTTCACACTGGATCACCCCGTAATACTTTTTAACTTTTTGAAAGGATTAGGTTTCTTTGTCCCCCAGTTGGTTTTAATCTTTTTATTATCAATACAATAATTATTGGTTTCTCTAACCTTTCTGCAAGAACATCAGAATTGCCTTGAAAAATTCAAAAGGTCAAACACCCAAAATAATGGACAGCTTGCTTCACATTTTAAAAACTTATAAATATTTTGTTACAATACATTTATGTAAGTTAAAAGTTCATTATACTATTTAGTGAGTGGATACCAACTTGCCTCACAGTTCAAGAAATCATATATTTATTTAAAAAACAAGTTTTCCTTCACCACGTGGTGAAGGATCGCTGCCCCATTAATGGCCATAAAAATCTGCCCCTATTTAAGAATGGTGAAACATACCCTTTCCCTAGTGTAAGCGTTCCTCTATGAAGACTGATGGCAGGACTCCGTCAATAGAAATCCCATTGACTGTGGTCGAAGGAAAACTTGATACTTGATTTTGTACAATATCTCTAAGTAAATAAAATATTTATAATTCTATTGAGTGCGTGGGCGAGCATACACACACACACACAAAGAGTGTATAACGATTCAGCCCCTCCTTTGGCATGATATTTTGATCCAATGGTCCTTATAGTTTTAAATGCGTCATACCAAATAGAGGAAACTACTCTTTATCAATAGCTCAGGATCTCCCTCTCTAGTCAATTTGGGACTACGTTTGCATTCTCTCACCGATCTCCCAAACCCCTTGGTACTAAATCGTCTCTTGGTGGGGACACCTCAACAATCTCCCAGATGGGCTAGTACTATGTCGTCTTCTCAGAGCATTAGTATTAGCCTACCTGAGAGATTGTTGAGATGCCCCTAACAAGAGAAGATTTAGTACCAGGAGCTTGTTGGACAAGTGTGTGTCCATCAAACCCGGTTCGATCCGGTTCAATCCGGTTCACCTTTGTATTGAACATTTATACATTTTAGTTTGATATTGTCACATGCAATATAAATTTTTTGAGCATTATGTGTCCATAAGTTTTACTTAAAATGGTAGTCACGACTAGGGTTTGGGCTGGGCACCCTTATCATATGATCGTCGCATTGGGTAAGCCTAGACATGTGATGTCAGGGTACGAATGCGAGTGTTCACATGTTTGATGTGTGCATTGACGAAGAATCTACTTTGTTGATTCCCTCATGTATTACTGTCAGATGTAGGAAGGGATAGACCTGTGTCACCGACACCCTATGCCTGAGGGAACCCTATCGCTGCAAAGTGTGACCGCATTTTTTGGTTCATCAATGACTGAGACTCAAGCGAGTCAAAGCCGGTGTTCTGGGAATGCGTGAACACTTTGTGAGTGAAGGAGTTATCCAACACGGTCACCACTGCTCGATTGGGGAACACCAAGATAGAGACTATCTGTGTATGGTCGGATCAGAATCTAGATCCAGTACTGTTTTGGAAATGGTTTTGCAAAATCTATTTTACATAAAATGATACATTATTTATAATTATTTGAACAAAGTGTTTTATCTATTTTTGTGGGACCCGATCAGATGCTCATATATGGACACGTACTATGGATTGGGGTTTGGCAGTACATGTGTACATGTCCTAGATTCCATAATGATGGTGTTGATTAGTGGGGGGTTGTATATGATAATTGTTATCATATAGGGAGTTATTTGGAATTTGCTAATTTAATTGGTTCTTTATTTAATTAATGGATATGGTGCTAATTGTAAATATCCATTACTAATTAAATAAAGAATCTAATTAAAACTTTCCCTATTAGATTCATCTTCTTCACCTTTAAAGAACTCTGAGTTGAAACAGAACTGCCAGACTGAGAGAGAGAGAGTCAGACTCTCACTAAGGCTGTATTAAATCTATCTAGGATTTAATTAAATCCTATTATTATAAATAGGGGACCAAAACGCAGAAGGGAGAGGCAGCTCTCCACGTTTTTGGCAAACACTCTCTCACCTACGTTTTTGGTCTCTCTCTCTCTCCCTCTTGTGATCTCTCTTCTTCTTCTTGCTTCTCTTATCTGTGTTTGAGAGTTAAGGTCTTAGAAACCCTAGATCTGTGCTGAAGAGTTTGAGAGCATCTGGGATTGGTTTGAAGAACCTTGGTAGCACCATTGGAGGTTCAGATCTGTTTGCTTGGAGCGCTCACTGGAGGAAGAACCAATGTCTATTGAAGGAGCAACACTTGAGACTCACCAGGTTAGCAGTTCTTTATTAATTCCTTCAGTTTATTGATTATTAATATTTATGGAATGCGAAAAAAACTCAAATCGATTTATTTTCACTGTGCATTCGAGTATGGGATGGATCCCTTTTGCCATGTGATGACTAGAGATGTATTTTCTCTGTCCATAATGTGTTCTATAATTGCGTGGGACACATGAGGGAGGGAGAAACCCTATTAGGGATGCACCAGGGTTCCCATGGGAGACCATGGGAAACCTTAAAATTAAAATGGGACACCATGGGATAACCCAGGGTGTGCAATACCTTAATTGATTTATAATTGGTTTCCTTAGGGAACCATGGTTTGATCCCTGGACCGTTGTTTGACCAACAGTGTGGTATCAGAGCCACCTTTCCCACCCTTAAATATTGAATAATTAATAATTTAATATGATTTTCATGAGTGGGATGGAAGTTGCACATGGGAGGTTAAAATTATGTTTGTTGTAACAACCTTCCCATGTGCACATGGGTAGTTACAAGGTTGTTAGTGTAACAACCTACCTATGTGATGATGGATTTGTTATTTTATTTTGTTAGTTCCAATTGTTGAAACATGTATCTAATGAGATGTGATTGTTAATTTTTTAATTAAAACTTTTTAATCATGTTTTATGGTGGGGGTGGGGGTGGGGGTGGGGGTGGGGGGGGGGGGGAGAGCGCACGTTGCCAAGCCTCTGCGCACGCCCTCCCCCTTGTTCTTGCCCATGTGTGTGGCCTATACCGGGGCTGCTGCCTACGGGTAGCAAACTTGCGGGCTGCGGCCTGCAGGCTGCTGTCTGTGGGCTGCTGCCCATGGGCCTTGGGCCTAAAGGCTGCGCAGTGAGTGCCTGCAGCTTGCGCATGTGGGCTGCATGCACCCCCTTGTTTTCTCTCCAGTTTAACATTAAAAAAATAAATAAATAAATAAATAAATAAATAAAATTTTCAACACATAATTTTTATTCATTTGTTTTATTTTTTGGAGGAAGAAGATAGGTGAAGGGATGCTTCCCTCCACCCACTTGTGATTGAAATTATGATTTTAATTTTATGGGCTTGGATACATGTTATCACATGTGATGTGGTGGTTCAATAATTGAAGGAATCCATGTGATTTTTATTGGTTTACTTGCTTTAATGCCCATGTAAGAAATTATATTATGATGTGATTATGGGAATGACAATCTAATAAATGGATGGATTGTTTATGTATGTGATACATGAGGTTATGGGTGGATGTGATGCTTCTCTCTCTTTCTCTCTCTCCCCCTATCTTTCTTATAAACAAATGTACTCCACCCCATGGGCAGCCCAAATGGTGGGTTGGTTTCTCCATGCGGGTTTCTTTATTATTATGGAAAGGAAAATGTATAGAATTTTTTCTAGGTTTCCATTATAATTTTAGAGGAGTTAGGACTCCCAGGGCATGTTGATGGTGATCCACATGTGGCGCTCAAAGCTTATGGAGATGCAAGTCACCTACCTTGAAGACGTGATCGGGCAGAGGAGATGATCGAGGCGTGGCATCCATGGCATGATAAATGCATCCAAAGTTATTAGTTTTATTTTTATTGGGAGGGTTCTTTAATTGCTTCTGATAAAAATGCCGCCATCCCATAATCACTTTTAATTAATGTTGATTAATTATGTTGTTTAAATCTATCCATGTATGTGAGAGCTGATTAATCCCTCTTAATTGATAATACATGTATGATATGGACTAGTCTTAACTGGTAGACATATCCATGGCCTCCTATTGAAGATAAATGTAGAAAGTGTATGACATGATCCCGTATAAGCAGACAGGGCATTGCCAAGACCTCTGTCACACATTTATCTATATTTACCTCTATCTAGATACGTTAAGACATAGATAGTGAGAGGGCACTACGACAGTAGGCCATCTTTCATGATTCCATGATTCTAACTAATGCAATAGGTAAGTATATGACTTGGGTGTATGTCAGCCGACAGGATCTGGACATGACACCCAGGTAGCCAAAAATATTGGAAACCCATGAGGCGGACAGCCTAGTCCACACTACCACAGTGTGTATAATGACTCCCGACAGGGTAAGTTATGCATGCAAGGGTTGTAGGTATCCAATTCATCTTTTGGGTTATGAGGGAAACTCAAATCATGAAAGACCATTAATGTGTCTGTGCTCAATTTATTATTTTCAATGGTTATTAATTAGCATATGGTTAATCACTTGTGCATGTGTAGATAATTATGCAATGGCTGCCGTTAATTCCAACCTGCTAGCACTCATTAATGAATACAAACTTAACAGTACAAACTATGTCGATTGGTACCAGAGCATTAAGTTGCTCCTGACTGCTGAAGGACTGTACACAATTCTAGATGAACACATTCCTCCTCAACCCGACCCGAATGATTTTGAGGCAAATGAAGAGATGCAGGACTTCCTCATGAGGGATTCCAAGGCATCACTTTATATCCTAGTATCGTTGGAAAAGTCAGTTGTAGACTCGGTCAAGGATATATGCACTGCTGGGGGTAAGATGGATAAGCTTGTTGAATTGTTCAATAGGCAGTTGACACACGCCCATTCTGATGTGGTAAGTCAAATCCACAATACCAAGATGTCACAGGGGACTCCAGTGATGGATCATGTAATGAAGATGATCAATCTGTTTGAAAAACTAGAATCCATGGGGACTGATTTCAGCTTGCGATACAAGACTGATGTGATTTTAGCGTCACTCACCACTGCCTATGCAACCTTTAAGATGTCCTACAAGATGTCTGATAAGGAGATGTAGCTCACCGAGCTTGCTAACGCACTGGTAGAGGCTGAAACATCCTTGAAAAAGGACAAGGCTGAGGTCAATGCAACTGAGGCAAAGCCTTCTTCAAGTGGGAAGAAGAAGAAAAAGGGAAGTAAGAGTAAGACCCTGAAAACCAAGGGTGGGAAGTCTGGCAATAAAGGCAAAGGCAAGTGATTCTATTGCAAGAAGGAGGGTCACTGGAAAAGAAACTGTCGTGCTTACCTAGCTACTGTGAAAGACAAGAAGCCGGATGAAACAGAGAATGCTAAAGAAGGTACATGTGATGTTCACATTCTTCATGAGTCTAATTTATCTTTTGAACCGACCAATTCTTGGTTGGTGGATAGTGGATCCACTGTTCACATTTGCAATGATTTGCAGGGGTTCAAGGAGATAAGAAACCTAGAAAGAAATGACGTGCGTCTTGGGAGGGGCATTGGAGTTGAGACCATGGCGATGCCTATGGGAACTTTTATTTTAAATTTTAGTTCTGCTAGTTTAGTTTTAAAGGATTGCTATTATGTACCCTCTTTCAAGAGGAAGATAATTTCAGTTTCAAAACTTGTTTTGGACGGATATAGTTTTTCTTTTAATTCTAAGTTAATTATTCGTTTTAATAATTCCTTTGTGGCATCTGGATATATGCAAAGTGGGTTGTATTTTCTAGATTTCCCTATTAGAACGAATGCTGTTTCAAATGTTGATTTGAAACGGAAAGCAGCTCCAATGAACTCAACATACCTGTGGCATCTAAGATTAGGTCACATTAACTTAGACCGAATCAATAGATTGATGAGGGATGGTCCCATAGAGAGTCTAAGGGTGGAACCATTCCCCACCTGTGAGTCCTGCCTTCAGGGCAAAATGACCAAGAAACCCTTTAGCAATAAAGGTACTAGAGCCACAGATCTGTTAGAGATAATACACACTGATGTGTGTGGATCCATAAACATACAAGCGAGGTATGGGTATGAGTACTTTATTACATTCATCGATGATTACTCTAGATATGGTTACATATACTTGATGCATAGGAAATCGAAAGCCTTTGATAAATTTAAAGAATTCCAAGCCGAGGTCGAAAGACAACTCGCTAAATGTGTCAAGTCCTTACGATCAGATCGTAGAGGGGAGTATCTATTGGATGAATTTAAAGATTATCTCATATCCCAAGAGATAGTTAGTCAGCTAACTAATCTAGGCACACCACAATAAAATGGTGTATCCAAACGACGCAATCCAACCCTATTGGATATGGTCCGGACGATGCTCACTTACAGTGAGCTGCCTCTCTCTTTTTGGGGGTACGCTTTAGAGACTAAAATATATATCTTGAATAGGGTTCCATCAAAATCTATAGCCAAGATACCCTTTGAGCTATGGAAAGGGCAAAAGCCCAGTATTCAACACCTTAAGGTATGGGGTTGCATAGCACATGTGCAAAAGCAACAAACAGACAAGTTGGAATCCAGGACTTCGAGATGCTATTTCTTAAGCTACCCTAAAGGCACGATAGGCTATTATTTCTATGATTCGGTTGACCAGAAGATCATTGTAAGTAAATACATCACATTTCTGGAGGAAGAAATGATGACCCAGAGGTCCGAACCAGTAGTCATTAAGGAGCTATTAGATAGCTTAGAAATGTCACTTCCAGAAGTAAGACCAACTGACATACTCGCTGAAATACCAACACCTGAAGAACCTCGACGCAGTGGGAGGACTATTAGACCACCCACCAGACTTACTCTTCTAACCAAAGAGGAAACAGTTGAAGACTTCCATATGGTATCGGTTGAATCGGATGATGATCCAATGACATACTCTAAGGCTCTAAAGGATGTTGATGCCACTAAGTGGCTGGAGGCAATGCGCTCTGAAATCGATTGTATGCATTCCAACAATGTCTGGACTTTAGTAGATCCACCACTTGGCATCAAGCCAATTAGATGTAAATGGATATTTAAGAGGAAGAAGGGCGCACATGGAAAGGTCGAAAGACTCAAAGCGAGACTGGTGGCAAAGGACTATACCCGAAAAGAGGGTATAGACTATAAGTAAACCTTTTCACCAGTGGCGATGATGAAATCCATCAGGATTTTATTGGCTATCGCCGTACACTTTGATTATGAGATCTGGCAGATGGATGTGCAGACTGCATTTCTAAATGGGTTCCTGTAAGAGAAAATCTATATGGAACAGCCAAAGGGGTTCTCTTCCTTGGAGGAAGAAAGAAAGGTGTGCAAATTGTAGAGGTCCATTTATGGGCTGAAGCAGGCTTCCAGGAGCTGAAACATTAGGTTTGATCAATCAATCAATCGTTTGGTTTTGATCGAAACATGGATGAACAATGCTTTTACAAGAAGATCAATGGGAGGGCAGTATGTTTTCTTATTTTATACGTAGATGACATATTGCTGATTGGTAACGATGTAGATTTTCTTTTATCAGTAAAATAGTGGTTATCTACAACATTTTCGATGAAAGACCTTGGTGAAGCTAGCTATATCCTTGGGATCAAACTTGTAAGAGATTGCCAGAAAAGGATGCTAGGCTTGTCACAGACTACCTATATAGACAAAGTCCTGGCCAGATTTAGCATGGAGAACTCCAAGAGGGGAAGTGTTCCCTTCAGACATGGAGTCAGTCTTTCCAGATCTCAATGTCCTCAGTCTCAGACAGACATTGAAGAGATGAAGAGGATTCCCTATGCCTTAGTAGTAGGGAGTCTTATGTATGCTATGTTGTGTACGAGGCCAGACATTTGCTATGCAGTAGGTATGGTAAGTTATTATCAATCTAACCCTGGACTCGAGCATTGGAGTGCTGTCAAGAATATCCTTAAGTACCTGAGAAGGATTAAGGAATATTTCTTGGTTTTTGGATCTGATCAGTTGTTAGTATTGGGATACACAGATTTGGATTTTCAAACTGACAAGGATGATAGAAAATCCACGTCCGGGATGGTATATCTAATGGGTGGAGGTGCCATTGTGTGGAGGAGTGCGAAACGAAAGTCTATAGCCGATTCTACTACCGAAGCAGAATACCTTGTAGCTTGTGATGCAGCAAAAGAAGGTGTTTGGCTGAGGAAATTCCTATCAGATTTGGAGGTAGTCCCTGACCTTGTCAAAGGTCCCATTTCCCTATTATGTGACAACAGAGGGGCCATTGCACAAGCAAAGGCGCCTAGGGCTCATTAGAGGAACAAGCACTTGCAGCGGAAGTATCACCTCATCAGAGAGATTATCCAGCAGGGCGACGTGAGTATCTCCAAAGTGGACACAACTAAAATGTGTCTGATGCCATGACAAAGGGTTTGTCACCAGGAGTGTTTGAGAAACACATGGAGGGCATGGGTTTAAAATATATGGGGAATTAGCTTTGATGTACAAGTGGGAGATTGTTGGACAAGTGTGTGTCCATCAAACCCGGTTCGATCCGGTTCAACCTGGTTCACCTTTGTATTGAACATTTATACATTTTAGTTTGATATTGTCACATGCGATATAAAACTTTTTGAGCATTATGTGTTTGTAAGTTTTACTTAAAATGGTAGTCACGACTAGGGTTTGGGCTGGGCACCCTTATCATATGATCGTCGCATTGGGTATGCCTAAACATGTGATGTCAGGGTACGAATGCAAGTGCTCACATTTTGATGTGTGCATTGGCAAAGAATCTACTTTGTCAATTCCCTCATGTATTACTACCAGATGTAGAAAGGGATAGACATGTGTCACCGACATCCTATGCCTGAGGGAACCCTGTCACTGCAAAGTGTGACCGCATTCTTTGGTTCATCAATGACTGAGACTCAAGCGAGTCAAACCTGGTGTTTTGGGAATGCGTGAACACTTTATGAGTGAAGGAGTTATCCAACACGGTCACCACTACCCGATTGGGGAACACCAAGATAGAGACTGTCTGTGCATGGTCGAATCAGAATCTGGATCCAGTACCATTTTGGAAATGGTTTTGCAAAATCTATTTTACTTAAAATGATACATTATTTATAATTATTTGAACAAAGTGTTTTATCGAGTTTTACGGGACCCGATCAGATGCACAGACGCTCATATATGGACACGTACTATGGATTGGGGTTTGGCAGTACATGTGTACATACCCTAGATTCCATAATGATGGTGTTGATTAGTGCGGGGTTGTATATGATAATTGTTATCATATAGGGAGTTATTTAGAATTTGCTAATTTAATTGGCTCTTTATTTAATTAATGGATATGGTGCTAATTGTAAATATCCATTACTAATTAAATAATGAATCTAATTAAAACTTTCCCTATTAGATTCAGCTTCTTCACCTTTAGAGAACTCTGAGTTTAAACAGAACTGCCAGACTGAGAGAGAGAGCCAGACTCTCACTAGGGCTTTATTAAATCTATCTAGGATTTAATTAAATCCTATTATTATAAATAGGGATCCAAACGTAGAAGGGAGAGGCAGTTCTCCATGTTTTTGGCAGACACTCTCTCTCCTACATTTTTGGTCTCTCTCTCT
This sequence comes from Telopea speciosissima, assembly GCF_018873765.1. Classification (NCBI taxonomy): domain Eukaryota; kingdom Viridiplantae; phylum Streptophyta; class Magnoliopsida; order Proteales; family Proteaceae; genus Telopea; species Telopea speciosissima. The sequence goes on from NC_057924.1 coordinate 44,206,360, forward strand.
CTCTCTCTCTCTCTCTCCCTCTTGTGATCTCTCTTCTTCTTGCTTCTCTCATCTGTGTTCGAGAGTTAGGGTCTGAGAAACCCTAGATCTGTTCTGAAGAGTTCGAGAGCATCTGGGATTGGCTTGAAGAACCTTGGTAGCACCATTGGAGGTTCAGATCTGTTTGCTTGGAGCGCTCAATGGAGGTAGAACCACTGTCTATTGGAGGAGCAATACTTGAGGCTCACTAGGTTAGCAGTTCTTTATTAATTCCTTCAGTTTATTGATTATTAATATTTATGGGATGCGAAAGAAACTCGAATCGATTTATTTCTGCTGCACATTCGAGTATGGGATGCATCCCTCTTGCCATGTGATGACTAGAGATGTATTTTCTCTGTCTCTAATGTGTTCTATAATTGCGTGGGACACATGAGGGAGGGAGAAACCCTATTAGGGATGCACCAGGGTTCCTATGGGAGACCATGGGAAATCCTAAAATTAAAATGGGGCATCCATGGGACACCATGGGATAACCCAAGGCGTGCAATACTCTAATTGATTTATAATTGGCTTTCCTAGGGAACCATGGTTTGATCCCTGGACCATTGTTTGACCAACAGAGCTTTGGGAGATCGATGAGGGGATGCAAATTTAGTTTCACATCATTTAAGGTGGGAGATTCTGAGCTATTGATAAAGAGTATTCTCCTCTATTAGGTATGACATGTTTTAAAGTCGCGAGGCCCATTGGGCCAAAGCAGACAATACCATGCCAAGGGAGGGGTTGGGTCGTTATAGTGGTATCAGAGCAAATTCCTGACACCGGTGGGGCCACAATGGAGACCTTGTGCCTGTAAGGGGGAGAATGTGACATGCAAGAAGATGCCATAGTACCGGTCGGCTGGAAAATCACTGAGAAGTTCCACCAAGAGACGACTTAATACTACGAGGTTTGGGTGATCGATGAGGGAGTGCAAACTTAGTCCGACATTGGCTAGGGAGGGAGATCTTGATCTATTGATAAATAGTAGCCTCCTCTACTTGGAATGCCGCGTTTTAAAGCCGTGAAACCCATTGGACCAAAACGGACAATATCATGCCAAGGGAGGTGCTAGCACACGCTACATAGCCTGACAGTATTCTTTCTTAAAAAAAATATATAAATATTCATATTAAACCCCTTCGTTTCTTTTTTTTTCTTTTTTTTGGGTTTTTTACAAATGCCTCCTAAAAATGTCCATTTGTCCAAATGCACCCCTACAGCTTTTCTAATTGCAAACTTTCCCCTACTTTCAAAACATTGTAGCACTTTAGTCCAGACTGTTAATTTGGGATGTTAGATGTTAGTTTTGGAAATCTAATGACCAAAATGCCCTTATTATAAGAACCCACCAAAATTAAAGAGTAAAGTGACCAAATTGCCCTCTTCTTCCTCAAATCACTTAGGGTTTGAAACTAAAACCCTAAAACTAAACGATTCTAGAGAAAACTATCTGCAAGAGATGAAGAGCGAAAATATTATAGAGAGATGTGTTGTGCAGCACGAGATTTGGAGGAGTAGGGATTCTTCAAGCTCAGGTAGCAAGAGAATCGGTACTAATTCCCATTTGTTGTATAAGAAATCACTATATTGTTAAGGTCCTTATATCTCTGGAATTTTATTTCACTAATATAAAAAACCAAAGCTGGATTAAGGAAACTAATTTTTTATGATCCTAAATAAAGTTTACAAGTGAAGTGGAGAAAGAGGTTGGGCATTGAACGCAAATGAGAAAACCCACTAAGCGCTTCCATTTGTTACACATTCAATTAGTTGTACACTCATTTAGGGCAGAGCAAATCTACCCACCCGGGCCCTTTCAAAGGGAGGAAAAAGAAAAAGAAATAAGGTATAGCAAATCTCTTAACATAATATCATGTATTGCTTGGGACTCAGGACTCTGTTGTACCAAACAAAGACATCCGTAGTGCATAAATCATGCAAATCAGAAATAAGGTATAGCAAATCTCTTAACATGGTATCAGTTCTGTTTTTTTATTCTTCTCTGGAATCGTTTAGGTTTAGGGTTTCAGTCTCAAACCCTAAAAGATTGGGGGAAAATTTTTCAGTTTCAAACCCTAAACTATTTGGGGAAGAGGAGGGCAATTTGGTCATTTTATTTTTTAATTTTGATAGGTTTTTATTAGAAAGGTATTTTGGTCATTAGATTCCCTGAAACTAACGTATTACGTCCGAAAGTAACGGACTGGACTAATAAAGTGCCACACTATTTTGAAAGTAGGGGAGAGTTTGCAATTAGAAAAGTTGTAGAGGTACATTTGGACAAATGGGAATTTTCAAGGGGTATTTGTAAAAAACCTTTTTTTTTTTTTTTAATACATTAGGATTATGAAAATCTTCTGTTAAAGTTTTTTTTTTTTTTTTTTTTGTTTTTTCCCCTCTTTTGGTAAGATATCTGTTAAAGTTTGAGCATACAATAATTACATAAAACTATTATTTTTCAAATACTTACAGGATTGACAAAATATATGTTGCCAAATTCTACGCATGCATAATGGAACTAATATATATATATCCCCCATACCCCTTGTTGTATAGACTCTTGTACTTCGCAAATTTTGATCTAATATAAATCTTTCCTTTTCCCATAAAAAATAATAATAATAATAATGGAACTAATATTGCAAGCTAGTTTCTTTGAAAACATTTCTATGATAATTATATATCCCTCACCAATAATATATAAAAATAATGGCCTAAAAAATTGTTAAGCATTACTGTCCCCAAGAAAGTATCAAACCCTCTCTTTATTTTGTATATATAATTAGGATAGATAAGGCTCAATTAATTGGGTGGACTTGAGTTGAAAATTATATTTATAAAGGAACAGCAAACTATACAAGGATACAAACCTACTCCCACTAAACAATGTCATGATCACATGCATGGAACTTATTCAATTATTTGCGCTTCTATCTAACTTCATATCCTTCCATATATATCCATATATGCATCCTCTTGTAGTCCTTATATATATATATATATATATATATATATATATATATATATATATATATATATATATTTTGGGAGGTAGTTTTCTGGCCGGGAGTGTGGCCTACACCAGCACTCCCATGTGTCTATCTCTCTCCTCCTCAAAATAAGGGGACAGAGGTGCCTTTTCACATATGAAGAAGAGAGATAGACTCATGGAAGTGCTGACGTAGGCCACACTCCCCGACACAGTTCTTTTCCCCATTTTTTTTTAATCATACAGAGAACTCCAATTGAGCTGATAGAGACCTAATCTAAATATATGTCTACAAATTTTCAACCCATTTGAACTGCCATGTATAAGAATTAGGGCCAACCAATGTGGTTACAACTAGAAGCTTCCTTTAAAAATAATATCTACAGTTTCTTCAATCCATTCAAGGTTGGGTCATAGTCAACACACACAAGACACGTGGCTAGATACAGAGGTAGTACCTACGAGGGCCCTGGCATTTCATGATCAAGGTTTTATATATATATGAGAATAAAAACTGCTGTTAGATAGACATTCTCCCTCGATCTCTCTCGATATCTCCCATATTTCCTTCTTTGTTAGAAGTTTAAAAAGAGAAATAGGAGAAAGGTAGAGAGATCTGAGAAGACATGGGAGAATATGTGTTAACGATTGCTTTGGCTATAGCTTCCATATTGGTTGTTTCATGCGTATGGAGAGTGTTGCGTTGGGGATGGTGGAGACCAAAGAAGCTGGAGAAGTATCTAATGGAGCAAGGTATCAAAGGTCCTCCTTACAAGTTTCTTTACGGTAATCTCCAAGAGGAGATGAGATTGATGAAGAACGTTCAATCCAAGCCTATCAGCCTCTCCCATGACATCGTACCACGTGTTTTCCCATTCGTTCACCAGTCCATCAATAACTACGGTACAAATTTAAATATATGTCTTCTTCTTCTTTTTCTTGATCTTTCTCTTTTATGTTTTTTTTTTTTCTTCTTATTATTATTGTTCTTCTTCTTCAAAGAACATTTTGAGGTTGGTTTGTTTCTTTGTTTAGGTAATTGATTTGTTTTTTTAGTGCTTTTCTGGCCTAGTGGTTTTGGGGCCTTCCGTGTGTAGGGATCTTGTCCCTATTTTTTAACAGGGTTTCCTTTGGGTTGTAATTATATTTTTTATTTATGCAATAAATTGAAATTATCTATCCAAATAAAAAAAAAAATTCATTATGAGAGAGAGAAGAGAAAGGAACACGCAACAGTTCCTAGAGTACCAAAAGAAAAAAAAAAAACTAGCTTACAACTTAATCAAAGTAGAGCACTTTTCTGTAACACAAATTCTTCTTCCTTGGATCCATTGGCTTGTGACAGTCAATATATACCCTTAAAAGAGTTATAATTGGAGTGGAATAATTCAATATAAAAATCTGAAATTCAAAGTGAGAAATGATTTCATTGGTTGGGGTCTTTATCACAGGGAAAACTATGGATATAGAGACGTGTATCTAATTTTTTTTTTATAATTATTATTCATTTATTTATATATTCAATTATTTCTTAATTAATTGTACGGCCTATATAGAAAATAACAATATATACTGTTAAGTCTGAGAGATATTTCCTATTGGGTTAAAAAAGCTTTGATTTCTGTATGTCTAGAAGTAACACCTATATGCATGACTTCCCTTATATGATTTTGGCAAATTTGATTAGCCCCTTATTGGGAGGAAGGTGCGTGGGATCCATTAATTTGTGAAACATGCAGGAATATGTGATCTAGACCTTGTGATCAATAGCATGTATGGAGTATCCTCCTTAGATTCGCACCTTGTATCAAGTCGGTCAATTTCAAATTTTAACTTCATGAACAACCCATGTACTCATTTTAAGTTGAAATTGTATCAATGAGATGCTTTCCTGGTCGTCTATCACATGGACTAACCCATATACGATTATGTGGCAAATAGTGAAGTGTATTTACTTCACTAGGCATAGTGACGGAGAAGAAAACCGGTGTATATATAAATGTTTGAATGACATCTTTATGGGGGTATTTAGAAATTGACACCTTAATTTAATTGTTCCTTGTCTTAGTTGAAACTGGCATTTCATTGTGTCATTATCAAAAGCTGTTATTGTCATGCACATTTTTTAATACACATAAAATGACACTATTACCACCATTGAAAAAAAAAACTATTTATTATACTAAAGGGTAAAAAAGTAAAATTAAAACCTATTTAATATATTTTTATATATATATATATATATATTATATACGGCTGATATAGACCATTCACCAATAGCTACCATTTTTATTGCTTTTATTTATTTTTTGGGTCATCCCTATCTCTTTCAATTGTCTATTAACCTAATTTTTAATTATTTTCTTCCTCATGCTACTAACACTACTCCTTAAATAGTAATTTCGAAAGGCATTTACCTTCAAAAAAAAAAAAACTTGCAAGCAAGAGATGCACATTAGTTGGGCATATGATAAAATACTACTTTTTTTGGTAACAATGAGAAAATACCACTTTAAAAGAATAGGACCCCTTACTTTAATAACAAAAACAAACATGAGACTATTCATGGATCGCTCGTGATCCGTATAGCCTTAGTAAGAACATGGAAGACAAAGGCAGTTTTCATGGGCTCAGTTGAAGGAACCAATGCTAAGTTCTCCTGCTAGCTAGTGGTAAAGGTAATATGTTTATACTCTTTTATTAAGGCCAATTGCTCAAAGCCCACAAGATAATAATTAACAGTACTAGTCCTGGTGATGATATATATATAGCTCCATTTCTAAAGTGGTTCAGGTCCAATTTGGTTTCTTTTTTAGGTATGACATTGCTATCAGTGCTGGGTATCTATTGACACAATTACTTATATTAGGGAAAAAGGTTATACTTATAATACATATATATTGTAATTAAGTTAAAAGTGCTTACTTAAAATACAACAATTATTCTAATTGCAAAAAAAAAAAAAAAAAAAAAAAAAAAAAGGGGGTAATAAGAAATTAGTAATTATTTTTACATGATTTGTACTTAGAGTACATAGTCCTCTATAGGATAAGTATAAAAAACAATAGTTAAGTTTCTTAAAAGTAAAAATATAATATGGGCAAGAGATCTCTACTTGATCGCATGGTCTCTACACAAATATCTAGGTCAATAGGGGAGTATACCTGGGTATCTACTAGGGGGCAGTCGGGCAGAGGCGTCATCTCACGGTGCCCTGTGAGAGGGTGTACAAAACACCACCAAGTATTTTTTTGATCAGTAAATCAAATTTATAGAACAAAAAAAAGGAATATACAAAGAAAGGGGCTCCAATCAGCCTAAGAGGCTAAAAAAGAAAAGAACGAAAGCGAACAAAAACACAAACAACCCAACTAGCTTAATAGAAGAGCAGTCACCCCCCATTTATCAATAAGGTAATGATTCCGATAGAATCTTTTCTCATAAAATATAGAATAGAATACATATTGAGCAAGAGCGGAGTCATTCAATGGAAAACCACTCGAGGTAGCAACAATAGGAGAGGGACACCCAGAGGACCCATCAACGTAGCCATACAAGTCATAACGTTTAAGAAGAGATCAGTTTTTTTTTTTTTGGTAAGGAGAAGAGGCACCAGTTGCAACCTCCATAGGAGGTAGTTGGAGTCAGAGAATTTAATAGAGATAAGGTTATTGAAAGAAGGGAACAAACCAGTCGTTGGGGAAGAAAACATCAGTGGAGAAGGGACCGATAGGGTAGGGTGGGGGGGGTGGGGGGTGGGGGGTGGGGGGGGGGGTGCTGACAGTGACTGGAGCGGTGGGCACCAATGATGATGCAGAGAATGGTATCATCCAAATGGGGGGAGATAATAAATTTTTTTTGGTAAGAACCCTATATGAGAGCTAAATATTAGGGGTGTAAATGAATAGCCGAAATCTATTTTCGTATCCGTGTTCATATCCATTTAGCACTATCCGAATCCGTCCGAAAGCTAAATGGATGCGGATATGGATAGGCTATGACTATCCGAAAAGCTATATTTACATGTAAACGGATAAAATATCTGATCCGTATCCGTGTTCGTATCCGTTTAACACTATTCGAATCCGTCCGATAGCTAATCAGATGTGGATATGGATATAGCACTATCCGAGCTGAATCCGATCCGTTTACAGCCCTAGTAAATATCACTCTACAATCGTAGGAAACTTTTTTCACAAACAAAAATTAAATGGAAATTTCAATTGATTTCAACAGTAATTATGACATGATGTAGCTAACCCAAAATTGTACTAAATATGATAATTAAAATTCAATTATATCCCTAATAATTTTAAAATTAGATGGAAAAGGAAATAGTTTACTCTACTACTCCAACAGTCTCCATCGGACAACAATGAAACTTTAAAATTCTTTCATGAGTAAAAAGCAATTCATGCCTTCAATAAAATTTATGAATTGATGAGTTAACAAGATGATTCTTGAACAAAATGTGTTTTCTGAACTAGTCAATGTCATGTTAACTTTATCAGATTCTTAATTATGATGATTGAATTGACACTAGTTAAAATATGCAGGGAAAATGTTTGTTTCATGGTTTGGGCCGATCCCTAGAGTGTATATCACTGATCCAGTTCTAATAAGGGATATTTTGTCAAACAAGTTTGGACATTTTCAGAAGCCCAAGACTAATCCATATGCCAAGCTGCTGTCAAATGGGGTCGCAACCCGTGAAGGTGAGGACTGGGCCAAACACAGGAGGATCATTAACCCAGCCTTCCATATAGAAAAGTTGAAGGTTTGTTTTCTATTTGGACATTCTCTTCAAAATTAAAATTCCAAATCATTTTAGAGGGGGTGTGTTAGGTACTTGATCATTACGTCAAAAGCTCCAGAGCTGATGGAATACGTTAAATCAAGCACTTTAACCTATCCCATACTAGGTTGGTCCAATCTAGTGCCTATATACTAGATCGGGCTTCATTAGGCACATGACAAACCACCACGCTTCCGCATGTCATCACTTTGGTGGTAGGTAGCCCTTTCAAGTGGCTCCACTTTGCTTCATGTTTTTGCCTGATGATAGGTAGCCAAAGCTTAATGGCTTTCACTCTACTCTAGGTAGCGCTCCTTAGGTAACCCTTTCCGTGACTTGAACCAGTGACATGATACCTAGCTTTGATACCAAATGTTAGGTACTTGACCGATACGTCAAAAGCTCCAGAGCTGATAGAACGCGTTAAATCAGGTCCTTTAACCTATATTATATTAGGCTGGTTCAACCAAGCACTCAAACACTTGATCGGACCCCATTAATAATACGGTGGTGGTGGTGGGGAGAAAGAGTTTCCATATAATTCTTAAAGTACAAATAAAGAATAGAGAATGCATAATAATATCTTTTCCCTTCGTTTACGGTATTTTATATTTCAATGTTATCACTAGACTGATCACTTTTCACTTCTTTGGTGTATTTTTAAAGCATATGCTTCCTGCATTTTATACTAGTTGCTGTGAACTGGTTAACAAATGGGAGAAGTTGGTTGCATCAAAAGGACTGTGTGAACTAGATGTGTGGACAGAGATGAAAAATCTTACTGGAGATGTCATTTCTCGAGCAGCATTCGGTAGCAACTATGAAGAAGGGATGAAGATAGTTGAACTCCAAACAGAACAGGCTGCTCTTATGATTGAAGCATCTAGGTCCCTTTACATCCCAGGTTCCAGGTACAATAAAACATTCTTATTGATTCAATTTGATAGGTCTTAATAGCCGGTACAAGTGGGATTGTATTCCGTCGCTTGCATAAATGGGCTGATTCAAGGACCTTTTAGAGGCCAAGGCCCGAAGCTCTGAACCCTCTGAGAAAAGTTTTTTAGGGCTATTTGGGTATTTGGGTAAATTAAGTATAGAGTTTCATTTTATATATTTATAGTAAGCGTTATTTCTCTATAATCAATATAAGACAGGTGTGAGGACAAGCGAGTATAATGCTATTCTTTTTTAATAATGAAGCAGATCTCATCTCACCGTGGACATAGGTAGTTTTGTTGAACCACGTAAATCTTTGTATGCCACTGTGTGATTGTTGTTTACTACGATTTCCATTCATTTTCTTCATTGTTTTAGGTTCTTGTTTTCGACAATAAACCATTAGGTTGCCTGATAATTCATGTGCAGGTTCATACCTACACAAAGGAATAGAAGAATGAAGGAAATAGATGGAGAGGTGCGGGCACTGCTTCGGAGAATCATCAGTAAGAGAATGAAGGGTAGAGAAATATTGGAAGAGAGCAAGAAAGATGACTTATTGGGAATACTATTGGAATCCAATGCTAAAGAGATTAAAGAAAGTGGGAAATCTAAAAATGCAGGATTAAGTATGGAAGACGTGATGGGAGAGTGCAAGCTATTTTACTTCGCTGGACAAGAGACTACTGCGGTTCTTCTCACTTGGACAATGATTGTATTAAGTATGCATCCAGACTGGCAATCACGGGCGAGGGAAGAGGTCTTGCAAATCTTTGGTGAAAATAAACCAACTTTCGATGGGTTAAACCAGCTCAAAATTGTGAGAATAATTAATTTTCTTTTGCAATTTTACAATCTTGCATGTTCTTGGATCCTTTGCGACCGGCAGGTAGCGGCCATGTGCTGCGTCACCTAGACAGAGGTGTGGACCCCACCCGGGCAGGGTGCTTAGGTAGTGGGTAGGGCGATCATTTCGCCCGTCTTGGTGTAGGCAGCACAATGACTGCTACCTGCCCGGCGGTAGAGGATCAGAATCTGGAAATATATGTTTTACAACTACAAAATGCTGAAAACAAAACTCATTTTCAGGTGACAATGGTTTTGTATGAAGTTCTTAGGTTATACCCAGCAGCCACTATGCTTAATCGGTTTACTTATAAGGAGATGAAGCTTGGAGAATTCACTTTGCCTGAGGGAGTGTGGTTGACTTTGCCAGAAATTATAGTTCATCGCGATCGTGAATTTTGGGGTGAAGATGCTGAAGAGTTCAATCCAGAAAGATTCTCAGAAGGAATTTTGAAGGCAAGCAAGAATCAAGTAGTTTCATTCTTCCCATTTGGTTGGGGTCCTAGGATATGTATAGGGCAAAACTTTGCAATGTTAGAAGCAAAAATGGCAATGGCAATGATTCTACAGAATTTTTGGTTTGAGCTGTCACCTTCATATGCACATGCTCCTCATACTGTTGTCACTCTTCAACCTCAATATGGAGCTCCCATCATCTTACATAAACTATGATGTGTCACTATTAAGTAATACTATTATCTTTGTATGAATCAGTACTATTAAGCATTAAGTACTTACTATTATCTTTGTATGGTCATGCTCATATCATGTACTACTATTTTCTTTTGGGTAGGAAGGGGGGGGGGGGGGGAGGGGGTTATTCTATGTTTAGTTTGAATGTAAGGAACAGTGGACTATTCCATAATTCACCAAACAAGCACACAATATAACAACTCAATAAAAGTTGTGTTTGGTCTGTGACGTCTATATTGAAACTCTTTTATCTCATTAATCACTCCAACATCATCTATTTTCATGTTTTGTTTATGTGGTTTTTTTTTTTTTTTTTTTTTTTTTGCTAAAGGATCAATTGTATGAAGTGAAAAAAGAAGGGAGAACAAGGAAGAAAATGGAAAAATCCTAGACAAAACCAGACACAACTACAAAGAACAGCTAAGAAAACCTCCTCCCACCTTTGGCATTGCCATCAGCAAGAAGAGGAAACAAAGCTAGCAGCTGAAAAAACTAAGAGAACCGATATCTCGGTTTTTGCTGGGCATCGACAACCATATCATCCTTGATTGAGAGAGGGAAGTCCACCATCATGGAGGTGTCTCTCAACTTTGCCGTTGAGTTTGCCAGGAATTCGGCTATTGGGTTTGCTTCTATAAAACAATGAGTCATCTTCCATTGAATGGTCATTACAAATGATTGAAGTGCAAACCACCTCTGATGCACGAACCAGGGGACATTTCCTTTAGAAACAAGGACTGACACAACAGCTGAATCATACTCGATCCATAGATTAGTAACACCCAACAACCTTGCATGTTTGAGGCCCAAAACCAATGCCAAGAACTCTGCCTAGAAATTAGTTTTGACGCTTAGGAAATTTCGGAAAGAGAAAATCACATTGGTGTTATGATCCTAAAAGATGCCGCCTGCAACAACTCGACCAGAGTTTTCCAGGGAACGCCCATCTATGTTGGGTTTCAGCCTAGGTGAGGGGGGTAAAACCCAAAAGACCTCCAATAAGGACTGAGGTTTACGGGGTTGAAACTGAAGCCTCAATCTTCTTGTTTGATTAAATCATCTATGGAAGAAATACACTGGGAAAAGGCAGAGGATAAAGAACTTAGGATAAAGAACTTAGCTCTTTCTACACCATAAACCAAACCTAAAGGTGGGACTTCTTTTTCTCTTCAAAATGCCTACGGTTACGCTCCAGCTAGATAAAGAATGGAACAAGAATCAAGCAAGCAAGCCAGACATCCTTTAAGGAAACAATGGAGCCCTTTCTTTTCCACCATATACTCAAGTCATCAAATGAGGGCAAATGCTTCTTGGCTTTTTCATATATGATCTTTTAGCAAAAAAAAACGAGGGCAAATGCTGCCAACCCATACCAAAAGCAAAGACAAAGGACCATACTGAATGAGCAAAGTCACACTCCACAAATAAGTGGTGCAACATCTCCTCCGTTTTAAAACAGAGGTCACACTTAAAAGGCAGATAAATAACTAACTAAAAACTGAACTAAAAACTAACTTAAAAATTAACTAGTTACAACCAAAAGGGCAAGGGGTATTTATAGGGGGAAGAGGAGAAGAGGGAAGAGAGAAGAGGTAGGAGAAATATTCCCTAAGAGAAGAGAATATTCTCTTCTCCTTCCTTCTTTACATTACTTGAATCCCAAGAAAAAAGAGAAAAATAGAAACTAAGAGAGATAAAAATCCTAGCTATATAAACCTTCTATTTATCACAAAGTAACTTTCTAATTCTAAACTTGTGCTTCATTTTCTTTGTAGGTGTCTTCTTCAAGCAATGAGATCAAGGCATCTTTGACTTTTCAACCTTCCATGGATGAGAGAATATTTTTCAAAAGAAATCTATCCATAGTAAAATTCCAAAAGTGGGAAAGTTGGGGGAGAGAGAAAGTGATGACTAGGCTTCCACTCAACAAATAAAATACCCATTCTGTCCTTCAAAAACGTGGAGTATGGGGTGTTTATATAGGCCTCACTATTGCATTCCTTGCGAAAAAGTTCCCAAAATAGACCCGAATTTCGTCCAATTTGAAGTTCGGGAGCCTAAGATATCTCAAGTTGAAGTTGGACTGCTCCAGAGCCTTCCAAATGGAATCTTTCGACTAACAGGAAAGATAACGTTTGATAACTACGCTAAAGCCCCTCAAATCCGAACTTCTGCTTTACTTTGTCCCCGGTCGATTATCAATAATTACAAATAAACCCCTACATGCCATTTTCGCGCGTCGTTACGAAAACGACTGTAACTTCTTCATTTCAACTCGAAATCAAGTTCCGTTTGAATCGTTACGAAGCTGACTCGACGGGCTATGCATCCATACTATTAACACCCCAAAATTATGCTAAGGGGCCCACTATAATCACATTCAAATTTGACTAATTGGCTTGATTCTTTCAATGCTCAATCCAAACTTGATTTTCTCGACTCCTGGGCGCTTTCGGCTACTGCCAAACACCACTAAATAGCTTAAAAATGGATCCTTAGCATCATTTGCTCCATTTTCACAAGAATTCACCTAAAACCTAAAAACACAAACAAAACCTCGAGTAGCTCCGTTCCAAGTATAAAAATGCATGCTCTATGGCCCTAAGATTTCACACATAAATGTGCTCATCACTGTAGCATAAGGGTATGTTCAACCTAACCATATGATCTACATGGTAAGTATAAGTTGAGTGGTGTCAACCGCATCCCATTCAATGGGCTACCACACTACCCATTTCCAAGTATGAAGTGTACAGTGATCCCGCAGCCCATACTACGGCTCACCATACCATTCATTTCCAAGCCGACTACGGCATCTAGTCTCGCAGTTTAATATCATGCAATTCATTATAATGCAGCAATTTAATCATAACACGATCATTTCTATATTTACATCATTGATTTCATAATTCCAAATCAATTTGAAAGAAAGAAGAGCATTTAATTATCTTCACAGTATTTTGCAGCATTACACCCGTAAGAATGATTCATATCCAGTCACCTTGGCTAAGGTCTACTTGCTCGAAAGGTTGTCGACTCTCAAAAGTACTCCAGCACGCGTCGCCAGACAAGTTGCTATAGCCTACGGTAATTAAATCAGAATTACATATTAATGAGTATTAAATTACTTAAGGAACCAGGCGTACCCTTGGTTTAGGTTCCAAACCAAGGTCAGTCCCAAAGTTGGAAAGACAGCAACAGTGGTCGATTGGTACTGGTCCATCCAATAGACTAGTGGCAATAGACCAATAGGTCTGGCAGCAACAAAAATTGAAAAGGTTTTAGGGAAAAGGGAATGGCTTCACACCAAAGGGTTTCTAGGTGATACTTAAAGTATTCCTCATGGTTTGGTTAAGTTTTAAATCGAGGATCTGTACTGGATGATTGGACTGGTTGATCTAATCAACCTGAGTGAATCAACCCATTGCTCTAAGGCAGTAAGAGGGAATGGTTTCTTGGTTCACATAAATGGCCTCCCATATGATGTTTCAAGCCATAGGACTGATCAGATTCAGATCTGGTTCAAGTTTCTGGTAGTGGTCGATTGGTACTGGTCCTTCTAATGGACATGTGGCAATCGACCAGTAGGGTCACAACAGCAAAACTTAAAAGGGCTTTAGGGGAATGGGCATGGATTCACACCACAGGGTCCTAGGGTGATAGATCAGTGGTTCCAACAGGGTTTGGGTCAGGGTATCATCCCCAACTTGGGTTGGTTGGCCAACCACCAATCCTGGGAGTCAAACTGTTTCCAACCAGTAGGTATAGGGGTGGGATGGCATGGGTTTCAACATGGGTCACACAAAAAGACTTCCCACCTAATGTTATAGGCCATGGGCAGACCATGTTTGCATTTGGTCAAGGTCTGTAGTAGTGGTCGATTGGTACTAGTCCATCCAATCGACTAATGACTGTATAACTCAAGAATTTCAACAGCTATTTTAGGCTTGGTTCTACTGGCCTATGACTAGTAAGGATGATCAGGGAGTACAGATAGGTTACTTTTATGACAATTAACATATTCCAAAAGAAAAATTAAACATGCATGGGTTTTGGGATCTATGGCTCACCTAGCCTACATGCATGGGTTTATACATATGAATCTACAGAATTCAATTAAAGAGGAGTCTGATTAACTCTAAATCAGTACTGATGCAGGATTTAGGTTATGAACTCAACATGCATTCAAGGTAAGCATGTCCTACACCTTAATCCATGATCTAGGCATACTATATGGTATGGCAATAGGTCATCTCTGGGCTAGAATGGTACCACAGCAAATCTAAACTTATAAGAAGATAGAACAGAGATGAGTAAGTGCAGATTTTTACATGCATGCACCTACACCAAGAACTCATGGCATACTCCAAGCTAACATGGTAGATCATATACCATAGGAGTTAGAAGATGATCAAGTTTTAGAGCCTAGGAGTAGCTAAGAACAAAGATAATCATAGGTTAAGAGTGGTTACCTGAGCAGCCCAAGCTTCTCCTTCATCTTCTTCTTCTTCTTCTCTCTCTCCTTCTCTCCTCCTCTCAATCGAAATGAATAGGGCTGATTTCTGAAGACAAATATGATTTATATAGGGGTTGGCATTAAGGTCTATTTGCCTAAGGTCATTTAGGCTAAAAATACATTTTATAACCTATTCTAATGTACCTAAGCCCTTAGGTGGGCCCCGCATGGTCACATTATTGGAGAAATATTCTACGGGTTAGTTTAAGCACGGGGAGGCGATTCGGGGTGCAAGACACTAGGCCCCACACACTAGAAGTGAAATTTACACATGACAGCAGCACTAGTTGATCCAAGTGATCGATCCAATCGACCAGTGGCAATGGACCAGTGGGTGAAATTCTGATGTTTTTGCATGTACACCCCATAGAGGCCCATACCATGGTTTGGACACTTACCACACATGGTTGTTCAGCCAATATTTATAACCTCATTTCATCTAAAGTGAGGAGTTTACCTTAGGTTGTGCATCAGTTGGTCCACAGAACAGCTGCATGGGGTTGGTGTCTGCCTCCTAGTTGGTATATAAGATGTTACCACTGGACTTCCTTCCTCTCGGATGATTACCCGGTCAATGCACCACAGGTTGCTAGTGGATATGACCTTGGATTCTCCGGGTCCTAGACCTACCTTCGGAGTTCGGGTACAGATATAACAATAAAAGTGTTTTAGAAAATACACATCAATCCGCCTGAGTCCCAGGTTCCTAACATGAACTAGGAAAACATCTCTAGCAATAGGCTTAGTCAAAGGGTCATCCAACATATTGCCACAGGAGATATGTTGCAGAATAACTTCACCTTACGCGACCATGTCTTCGATGCAGTGATATCGTATGTCAATGTGCTTGGCTCTTTTATGAAACTTGAGGTCCTTCGTAAATGTAAGCGCTGTCATACTATCATAATGTATAAGCACAGCATCGTCTGAGTGAGCAGAAACACTAAGTCTCTGCAAGAACCTTCTAAGCCAAACGGCCTCCTGAACTGTTGCCCAACATGCGACATACTCTGACTCCATCGTGGATAGGGTGATGTAGGTCTGTTTCTTGCTACTCCAAATAACAGCTCCACCTCCTAGGACAAATGCATACCCTGAAGTGGATTTGCGTTCATCTCTATCACTAACCTAATTAACATCACTATAGCCTCTCAGTCTCAAGTCTAAACCACTGAAGCTGAGCGAGAGGTCCGTAGTCCCATGTAGGTATCGAAGGATTCTCTTTACTATCTGTCAATGAACTGATCCAGGGTTACTTTGGTAATGACTAACCATGCCAATAACAAAGCATATATCTGGATGCGTGCATATCATCACATACATCAGACTACCTACTGCAATCGCATAGGGTATTTTGGACATTTGGTTTCTCTCTTCATCAGTCTTAGGGCACTGGTGTAGGCTCAAAGTGCATGCCTTGTCCATTGGAGTGTCTATGGGTTTCGAGTTGTTTATGTGGAATCGCTCTAGGACTTTCTTTAGGTAAGTCTCTTGATACAAACTACGAAGTCTCCTAGTGCGGTCCCTCATAATCTTCATGCCCAATACAAAGTTGGCCTCACCCATGTCCTTCATCTCAAAAGTAGAGGACAATCACTCTTTAGTGGTGACAATTGATTCAATGTCATTCCCAGCCAACAAGATGTCATCAACATATAAGGATAGGATAAGGAATCCTACCTTGGACCATTTAATATACACGTAGTGGTCCTCTTTAATCATATCAAAACCTATAGAGGTAATGGCATGATGAAATCTAATGTACTACTGCTTAGACGATTGCTTAAGGCCATAGATGGAACGTTTGAGATGGCATACTTTGCGAGCTTGTCCCTCCTCAAAACCCATGAGTTAAGCCATAAAAATCTCCTCGTCCAATTTTCCATTGAGAAAAGTCGTTTTAACGTCCATTTGGTAGAGTTCCATACCCAACTTTGCGACAATGGCTAGAGGCGTATAGAGGCCATTCTCATCACAGGGAAGAATGTCTCATCATAGTCTACACCCTCTCTTTGAGTATATCACTCCACCACAAGGTGTGCTTTATACTTGCCAATTGAACCATCTACCTTGCACTTGACCTTTAGCATCCATTTGTTCACGATGGCTTTGCGTCTAGGCAGAAGGTCAACTAACTCCCGAACTTGGTTCTTACTCAAAGAACTCAACTAATCTTCCATAGCAGCTTGCCACATTTTCTTAGCTGGAGAGGAGAGTACCTCGCTTATTGAGGCCGGCTCATCCTCATCCCTTGGAATGCAAACGAGGGCATCCCCTTCAATCTCAAAACGAAGACTAGGAATATGTCCACGTGCACTCCTACACGCAAAGGGGTCTTGACTTTTGAGTTGTGCGCTTTCACTAAGTAGTGTACTTCCACTGGGCTGATGATCACTCTCATCCTCTCTGGCGATCTCATGATGAGTTATTAATTCCTCACCCTCGCCAGGAGTAAGTGAAACATTTTCATCAGTCTCTATCTCAAGGAGATCAAGATCACTGCTAGCGTCACTAATACTAAGAAAATCGGCCTCAAGAAAATCAACATCATGGGATTCAGTCTCCTTCATTCCTCCATCTTGATGTCCATCGTACATTACATAGCCTTTTGAGCTATCGGAATATCTTATAAAGATACTCTTTTTAGCTCTAGGGCCAAGTTTATCAAACTTATGGGAGGTGCTATAAACATATCCCGCGCATCCCCATTGTCGCATCTGCCCCAAAGTTGGTTTTGCTCCTTTCCACAATTCATAAGGAGTGGAAGCAACTGACTGTGAGGGCACACGGTTAAGGATGTAGGCAGCGGTCAATATAGCATCCCCCTAGAAAGATATTGGAAGGTTGGCCTGCGCCATCATCGATCTAACCATATCTAGAAGTGTCATATTCCTTCACTCTGCTACACTATTTTGCTGTGGAGTGTAAGGAATAGTTAATTGTCTGGTGATTCCTTTTTCCTCACATAGTGCTTGAACTGATCTAACAGATATTCATGTCCTCGGTCAGTGCGTAGAGTTATAAAGCTCTTGCCTTGTTGATTCTCAACCTTTGTTATAAAGCGTTTGAAGCAATCTAATGCTTCATAGCGGTGAATGATCAAAAAGACATAACCATATCGTGAATATTCATCTATGAAGGTAAGGAAATAAGAAGCACCATGACATGCCTTCACATTCATTGGTCCAAAGATGTCTACATAGACAAGCTCTAGGGTCTGGGTTGCCTGGATTGTCTTTCCAAAAGGCTTTCGGTGGGCCTTACCAACTAAACAAGGCTCACATGTTAGTAGGTTGATTTTAACGAGTGGGCCAAGAATGTCTTCTCTAGCTAGCCGTCCCATCCTATCTAGACCTATGTGTCTCAGTCTAGCATGCCATGCAATTAATTCTGAATAAAAATCAGTATTAATTACAAAAGATGAAGAATCAACCACAGGAGTTATTATGTCTAATTTAATAAAACCATTCTCAAATTTGCATTCTCCAAAAGAACTGCCATCCAAAAGTATCTCAAAAGTATCACCATAAAAAATAAATGAATAACCTAAAGTCAAAAGTATAGCAATAGAAAGTAGATTATGTTGGATTTCTGGTGCATATAGCACATCATGAAGAAGTAAGATGCGCCCAGTGCGTAAGGTGAGCTGATAGGTACCAACTTCTCGAACTGCCATTTCCCATGTAGATGTTCTGGGTGCCATCCGAATCTTTCTATAATCTACGAACCCCCTTGATCACATGCTATGTGTCTTGTTGCTCCTATATCTACAATCCAATCAGATTGGATTTGGGAAACCAAAACATGTGTACAGACAAAAGTACAGGGAGAAAGGGATAGAAATGGTACGTTCTTCACTTCAATGCAATCACGATCGAAGTGCCCAATCTTCTGGCAGTTATAGCACTTGACCTTGGTAATATCTCTTTTTCCACCTCGCTTGCCACATTTGTGCTTGGCGGATTTGCCTCCACTTGGTGCAGTGTTCTGAGCCTGTCTCTGATTCCCTGTGTTCCTTTGTCTCTTACGCTTAGACCTAGAACTCCTGCGCTGCCCCGCTTGGGCGACAAGGGCATGTGATTGGGTCACCTTTAGGCGCTCCGCCTCTTGCTCCACATGAGCGACAATGTCATTGAAAGTTTTGACACTATCGTTATGTGTGGGAACCACTTTCATTTGGGCCCAGGAATCAGGTAACATCCTAATGATGGCTTGAACTTGTTGCTCATCGATAAGGTGTACCCCAGCATCATCTAACTTTCATATCATGTCTTTCACATCCCTAAGGTATTCAACCATATTGTGCTTAGGGTCCTTACGGTACATCTCAAACTTTAAGGTCATGGCCCACAGCCTTGTAGTTGATGTACCGCCACATTCTAACTTTACCAGATCCCACATAGACTTGGCAGTTTCGTACTTTTCATACTAGCCGATGAGATCATCACATATCGAGCTTAACATGATAAAACGAGCACTACGGTATCTCTTAAACCAAGCCTCATAGGCTTCCTTTTCTTGAAGGTGACGGGCAGTAGTACCCTCATCAAGTTTAGCCATTTCAGAGGTCTGGTGTTCAAGGTAATCTTGTTCATTAAGTAAGAACTTCATCTTAACCACATGTCATAGTTGGTTCCATACAACTTGTTGCCTTGGTTAAGGTCAGCAACAATATTCTCGGTAGCCATCACTACAATGTGCAAGGAAGGACATTTAGTATACATTCACAAAAATATTTCTGTTCAAGAAACCCTAATTAAAATTAATGGTTCCCTCTTCCACACGGTGAGACCAAAAATTCACTAGGCTCATAATCAAATCTCACAATGTGTGAGTTTGGGAACATATAATTTTAAATGATTTCAAACAAAATAGGAGGAAAGGGCATCTCCAAACCATAATTTAATGTGCCATACATCGGGTGCACAAGGGCACACACAAGAGATCCAGAGTGGTACTTAGAGTGATATGCCGAGTCGATACGGGGTTATGATACGTAGTGCAGTAGACTCTCATTACATGGTTTCTCAAAAATAAAATATTAAAAATTACAACTAGCTCTTTACATTCAAGAATCCTACTACATCACTACTGGGGAGCACCGCACTTTGTATCATGTCCAGGTACTAACTCTATCACAAACACATAAAAAATATATCCCTTACACAAGCACCAATATTCTGTAAATACTATTTTTGTGACAAAAAAAACCTTTCACCACGGAGAATTTCCATCGCAAAAACATTGATTTGTTGTAGTGTCCATCCCATGAATACAAAAAAAAAAAAAACAAAAAAAAAAATTAAACTCATATGGATTGCATGGGATGGGGGTTTGACAACATTACCCAAATGGTAGAGTCAAACAAAATCAATACCACCACGAGAGGGTGAAATTGGCAATTTAAATTTGCAAACATATAAAAGCAAAAATAAAAAATTAAGGGCAATTAAAACCAAATAAAATCGGGTCCAAAAACATATAATAATCTCCAATTTAGGGAAAATAAAGAATGTGGGTGGAGAGATTCTCTCTTCACCCATCTTCATCCAAAAATCCTTAAAAAAAATAGCTGCTGGCTGAGCATAGCGGCAGCAGCCGCGGACCAAGGCCTGCTACTGCTGTAACCATGTATGCAGCCTTACCACACATAACCACGACAGCTGCAGGTCGCAACCTGTTGTTTTGCCGCTGCTATGCCCAAGGCCAACATGTGGGGCAGACACAGAGAATGGAGAGAGAAAATCCTCGCAACCCTATGAGGGGAAACAAAAAACACAATGTGCTTTTAACTTTTCAAAAGTACTTTTCTTTCATTGAAAATGTTATACCCGTACCTGAGGCCCTAATATTTTTATTGTTATCCTTGTGACGTGTAGATGGTGCTGCCACGTATGCCGGTGAACTGTTTGCTATGGTGGTCAAGCCTAGCCATAAGGTTATAGACTTCGACACGAGTCTATAACCTTGTGGGGGAGATTCATAGATGATGACTTCGCCGACTTCCCTCATAGTACAAGTCTTGAGAGGGAGGCGTACCGGAAGGCCTACCCCATGCCACCCGACTTAGACACTTCGTTCTGTAATGAGACTGACATTACAGTTGGGAAACTCTTCGGAATCTTGGGAGACATGCCGTGACGAACTAGGGTAAGGTACTAACCTCAAGTTTACATGTCGTTCCTCCCCTCTATGGCCTTGAAGTGTGGACCAAAGCCAAATAATTTTATTTGTGTTTTCAGCCCTTACAGCAGGGACGAAACCACGAACAGACTCGGAAGGCTGAATCCGTCTATGAATCTGTCTGTGTTGTTTCTTGCTATTTGGATGTTTTCTTATGTGGGGCCCACATCCCGTTGTCTTGGCCCTTGGGACCATGCCCTTGGACATGGTGGACCCCACCCTTGACCTCTATGTTTTGGGGCCCACAAGCCTAATGAGAGGCTTTAATTGTGCTTTAATCTAAAAGATTCAAACCAAACAGGCCCTAAGTGGGCCACTTACTATAAAACCAATACTCAGCCATTCATTGGCCATTTACTACTCATAACCACCAACCGTTGGGCATTGAAGGAGAGAAGAAGAGAAAGAAGAGGAAGAGGAAGGTAACTGGGTGGAGGAATCAAGGTGGAGCTCATTCATTGGGGGGCCATCTTACAAGTAAGTGCACCCTATCTCCTCTGTTCTCAAGCCATTCTTGGACCTCCCTTCTTGGATTGATCTTAACCTAGGGTTCCATTTGGAACCCAAGTGTGAGCTTGGTTTCACTATGAGCCTCCTAAATGGAGTGCTACCCCTCCCTTAATGCCATTAGATGTTCTTATAACAACCCAAGTGCTATCTATTGGCACCAAGACCTTGACCTAGAAAATGGGGAAACCCTAAAAATGGTTCCAAATCCTTGGATCCTCTAAGGCTCATGGATGGACATGTACTAATGACCCTAGGAAGGATTAGGACTCCCCTCTCTAACCCTAGGAGCCATGTGACCTCAAGGTTCCTAGATGGGAGAGAAAGACCTTGAAATCTCGAACAGGAGCTTGGACGGATCCACGAACCGATCTACTCTCTGGACTCTGTCCGTAGTTCCGTTTAGTATAATCTGGTACCTAGCTCGAATGGAACCAGGAACTGACTCACCTAGTGGTTCCATCCCCGATTTAGTTCCTCTCGGGAATGTCTCAGGGTATCGGACGGATGCATGAATAGATCCACAGAGAGGTTCTGCCCGTGGATCTGTCCCTCTTATTTTGGCTACTTAGCCTAGACGAAACCAGGATCGGACTCACCTTGCTGCTTTCGTCCCTGAGTTTGTCCGTGCTGTCTCTTGTTAAACTTAACTTTGACTTATAGAACTCATCAAGGGGCCCACCTGCACTCTTCTAACATTCATTTCACACATCCCTAGGCTACTTAACTAGTACAGGGGAGCGTGTACCGAGGAAAACCTCATCAAACACCTCAAATAGCATTCAGACAATTGGTGAGTGGGTTTTGGGTCTTGTTTGGGATTGTTTACTGTCCAGCTTATATATACATGTATCATGCTTTACATCATCAATTACATGTTGCATAATTGCATACTTTTATATTGATGTGAATTATGATTGATGTGTTGAGTAACTTGCTTATATCGTATTGGGTTACGGTGCCGTCATACCGGTGTCGGAATCCCAGGAATGTGTACACTCTTTAATTGCTTGGCATATTGGTCTGTATGCGCTGTGTTGTGTAGCTACCCGAGTGCTAGATGCTATGGGACGTTGATGCACCCGGATTACCTCTTGGGACAATCGGATTTTGCATATAGTTTAACTGTGGTTAGGACCTTCGCACCCTTATGCTACGACCCTTACCAACAAGGGTTTAGGTGTTGGGTAGCCAGAGCACCTGCCTCTTGTGGAGTGTGAGAGAGGCCAGGCCAGGGTTAGTAATGGTTATCGGGGTCTGCCATTGGGTGGTATTGAGGCTTCGACCGACGTAGGCTCCCTTGTGATAATGGAGGTTCATCATGGTGATAAGTTAAGTGACCCACGGTGTTACCCGAGTTATCACAGTAGCATATACTATTGATTTAGTTTGATTGATAAGTGGAAAATCTATTAACATTGCATATATTTCAAGAAAAAAAAACAAACCATTGTGAAAGAATTTTTTTTTGCTGAATAGCTGTCTTTCTTTTAGAGTTGCTTATGGAGTGCAGTGACTGCCTCTCACCCGAAAGGCAGGAACGTAACGTCCTTTAAAGCGCATATGAGTAGTCATTCCTGTTATGAAGAAGCATTCCCCTTTAGTTTGCAATGCATTTCTAAGCTGCTTTCTTGCGATGTATTAGCTCCCTTTCATAAATAGCAGGTTGGCTGGAAAGAAGATCCCGGAATGCGGCCGGCCTCTAACCCCAAAGCTTTAGTACCGTCCACCCAGGGGAACCCTAGGAAGGGGGGACGACCCGCCGACTTCACATCAGAAATCGCTAACATGAACACAAACGAAATCTTGAATTGCGTATAGAAACAAAACGAACCACTTCTATTCTCAAAGCTGAGGTATATTAAGAATGGCTTTTTGGTCCCTTTCGTCCAGTGGTTAGGACATCGTCTTTTTATGTCGAAGACACGGGTTCAATTCCCATAAGGGACAAGTACTCATTCCCGGCCAGCGATCTCATTGCTGAGTGATCGCTCAGTGAATGATCGATTCACCATAGAGGGCATTAACCCCAAAAGGACGAATATTGTGGTGTTCTAACAGCGGCAGATCAAACAAGAACTTGATGAGCGTTACGAAAAAAAAAAAAATACAATTGAGAAATTTCGAAGCCTAGCGTCTCTTGAGAAGAATACTCTTTCACCTTAATCCATTCTTTTGTTAAGGGTCTAGCACTTATTCCGGCCCTCTATTTACATAGTGAAGAAAGGCAAAGGCTCTTGCTCGAATGTGTGACTGCGACGCGCCTATCGCCCCATGGACTATTTGTGACTGTGTCTGTATGTGCATCCCCCATCCCCTCACTGGCTCAGTGGAGCTAACCCCCTTGTGGTGGATACCTTGCTGGCCTTGATGCCCAGCCTTCTGAGTACGATGATATCGGTGCTGAGGAGCCTGAGGCTGTGTTTGAGGAACACGGCGAGGGTTGTCCTTGTGACGACTGTTCTTATTGATCGTACTAATACTTGGGATTGATCCCTCCTTTTGTTTATTTTTGGGCCTTGGGCCATGTATAAACATTCACTATTATACGTATATTTTGAGTAGTTACATCATGGTCAGTCGGTAACTAATATTAAACATTATCTGTATCACTTAGCCAGTTGAACATATTGTAACTACTATTGAAACGCTTTTGTTTTGTAAATCTACTTTGAAATGATATTCCTTTGTCTTCGTACACTTTATTACTGTGTTTAATATTGTTGACTATGGCTTGGGACATTGTGTCTGTGATCCTAGTAGTGTAAGGGGCTAACATGTGTCACCCCAGTCACCCTTTTTTTAGTACTTTATTCCTACTTGGAATAGGGGCGTAACAGAAAAACTTTTGATAAACACAATGATTGCTTTATCTTATGAAAAGAAATCATTGTATTATAATTTTTTTTTAAATCTTGCAGATGCAATGTAAACAGGACACAGACACAGAGGGGCAGCAAGCTAAAAGTCGTGCATGAAGGGCACAACTTTGGCACGGGCTAGGCATAGGGCGCGCAGCGACTGGAAAGTGCGTGTGCGGTAGGCAAGCGGCTATGTGCCACGATAGCATGCACCGCCGCTGATTGCAAATCTCAAATAGAAACAATAATTATGCAACCTTTCGTCACAAACTCTCTCTCTTCTTAACCAAAAATAGAGGGAACCAAAACCCTAATGGCTCTGATACCAATGTAAATAAATCATCACCCATTAGGGTGTTACTTGAACGGAGATGGGAACACAGCGGAAGAAGATCTCGTACAGGTTTGGTTACAAGCTTCACAAATTTGAACGATCTCCTTCACGATCTTTGAATATCTCGAATGGTTTCTCTACAGAGAACTCCACACCATAAATCCCTGGGAAGAGATGGAATTTCAAAGAGAACACAAAACACTAGAGAGAGGGAGAATTTAGTTTCTCAGATGATGTGGTCTTAGGGTTACAAGCTTTCTATTTAAAGCCAAAACCTAAGACCCCTGCCCCTATTTAGACTCTTACTGGGAATCGACCTATGAGGGGAAAGAGACCCAGCCACTTAAGTGGCTGGTTCTCTCCACGCGAAGCGGGTTAGGTTGGGTCCGGCTTGCCCCTTATGGGCAGCTTGGACCAGGTCTGGCCCATGTTCTATTTATAGATGTAATAGTTTTATGTTTATGAACAATATGGCTAAGGATAGTTTAAGTTTTGTATAGTTGCCATTAGTCCACCAACTTGAAGTTTATGTTTATGCATGTTTATGGAACTCCGATGTTATGAATGTTTAATGGATGAAATTTCTAGGTAGTTTAAATCCATTTTGAAATGTTTTGTATGCTAAGATATGTTATGTTATGATATCCCTTGCATGGTCCCACCTCATCTGGTGTCATGGGCCCCACTGGGTCTTTGTGTTTGGGGTTGGGACACTAATCTTATTTCATGGTCATCATGCAAGCAAAAATCTGTTCATACTCTTCTACTGAACTTGGATATAAGGCTTTGGCCGTTGCTTTTGCAGAACTTACCTAACTTCAATCATTATTTAGTAAACTTGGTGTTCGCTTGCATCATCCACCTACTCCTTGGTGTGATAACTTAGGTGCTACATATCTTTTAGCCAATCCTGTTTTCCATGTGCGCATCAAGTATGTCGAAATCAATTTCCACTTTGTTCGTGACAAGGTTGCCAACCGTGAGTTGGTTGTTCAGTTTATCTCTACCAAAGATCAGAATGTGGATATCATGACTAAGGGTCTTTCCTCCATATGTTTTAAGTGTTCATGGGACAAGCCGAAGATTCGATCGTTCTCACCTTCACCTTGAGGGGGTGTATTGACGGTTATCTTATCATATCTTTGAGTTGCAATATGAATAGGATTAGTCTTTGATTTGTTTTCCTAGTTAACTTATGTTATCCTAAGATAGAACTTTCAATTTCCTAGTACATCTATATTTCATGTTACTAAGATTCCCATAGTTTGATATTTGTAAGGTCTCTTGACCATGTATATATTCATGGTTCTTAACCATACACAATCAATGAAAAGTATTCTAGTTTGGAATATTCAAATAAAATGAGAACCCGTGGTGGGGTGAAAATTCTAATACAGAGTGGGACTAGTTGACACTATAAGTTAATGGTAATTTTTTTTTCAAACTTGTATTGCATTTTACCGTCAAACCAGCAAGTAGTTAAATTTATTGTCCTACGTTGATATTTTTTCAAACCTCACAAGGCATCTATTCTGCCACGTTGATAGATGATGTTTCCATTCCAACCGTTGGATAAAGTGGTAATGGTCTAGCTTAGACATGTGTCCAATTTCAGAGTCTATAAGCAGAAACATAAAGTTTAGATAGGAAAAATAATGAAAACGGACAGGTCAAATCTATCTTATACCTTCTTAAAATGTCACCAACAGTTATTACACAAATAACAATATTCTCTCCTTTGATGCTAATAGTAGATTTTCAAACACATGTAAAGATGGTACATTTGGTACAAAACACATTAAACTATCAAAATAACTCACAATAAATGTTTCTAATATCAGATCAGCAACAAATGATGATTATGAAGATGATTCTACAGTTTATGTAATATAATTTGAGCACCATACTGTGGATGTAAAGTTACTACAGTAGTAGGAGCATGAGCATAGGATGGAGAAAGTTCAAAAGAAAATCGTTGTAGAATCATTGCTAAAGCCATCTTTGCTTCTATTATCGCGAAGTTCTGCCCAATGCATATTCGAGGACCCCAACCAAATGGGAAAAATGAGACTTTATTCTTTGTGGCCTTTGAAATTCCTTCTGCAAATCTCTCTGGTTTGAATTCTTCTGCATCTTCACCCCATACTTCATGATCATGGTGAATAAGGACTATAGGTAACATTAGCTGTATTCCAGGTGGCAAAGATATTTCTCCTAGTTTTATGTTCTTGTATGTACACCGACTAAGCTGCAGCACTGGTGGATACAATCTGAGAACCTCATACAGAATCATGTTAACCTGCAGTGGAGGATTAAGAAAAGGCAGAAAGTTTAGAAATAACAATGTTCTAAATGTTCATGGTATATTATCTAAGATTGATGGGAAAGTGAGTCCTCACAATTTTGAGGTGATTTAGTCCATCAAAATTCGGTTTGCTCTTTCCAAAGACTTGAAAGACTTCTTCCCTCGCATGCACTTGCCATTCCGGATGCATACTTAATACAATCATTGTCCAAACAAGGAGAACAGATGTGGTTTCCTGCCCTGCAAAGTAGAAGAGCTTACACTCTTTGATGACCTCGTCGATAGTCATCCCAACATTCTTCTTGTTTTTATTTTCTTGAATTTCATTATAGTTAGATTCAAGTAACAAGCCTAACAAGTCATCGTTGTTAGCTTCTCCAGCCTTCATGGCCTCTTGTCTTTTGCTAATGATGCCCATTAGAAGGGCCCGCACTTCGCTGTAAATCTCTTTAATTCTTTTGTTCCTTTTCGTTGGTAGCAAACTGGGCGTACATAATATTGGGGAGGGTAAAGGATCAAAATTTTTTAATCATGACACTTTTCACATTAGAAAACGAAACCTATAACCATGCAGAAAAAGAATGGAAATCACAAACAACAATTGAACATAGCGAAACCCTATACAGGAATTTTACATAAATACCCATATAATCCTTAAGAAAAACCTCAGGGCCTAGGGCCGGTCCTTTGGAATCAACCCACAAATCCAAGCGTTGGAATACAAGACCTCGTACCCCAAACATTCACCTTTTGTTTTGGTGCAGAGATGAATAAATTCAAACACAAGTGAGCTTCAAACTGTGGGTCAAGTCACTAGCATTTAAAAATTTTTTTAACAAGAAGCTAGGGTATCTAAGAAAAAACTTTTGCTACAAATAAGAAGCTATCGAAAATTGAAACTGGTTTGTTGCTTGTAATTCTCAATAGGACAAGGGCAAATTATTCGAATTGATTCTATAAAATATTGAAATTAATCGTTGTAGATCGATAAGAAAGATGAATTGTACCTAAAACCAGGTAAGAATGCAGTCTGCAAAGACTGCATGAGGAGCTGGCCTTGCTCATCTTGCAATTTGAATATCTGTCTACCTTCTTCGTAGGAGCTACCAAATGCTGCCCTAGAGATGACATCCCCTGTTAAATTTTGGAGTTCTGGCCACACATCCAATTCACAACGCCCTTCTGGTGTAACCAATTTCTCCCATTTGCTAACCATCTCATTACTGCTTGTATAAAATGCTGACAACATTTTCTTTAACAGTCAACAAAGAAGAAGAAGAGAAAATTTATCAGCATCAAAATAGAAGAAATAAGATTAGAAAGGAAATGTCAAAGACAAAGAAGCAACCTTTAGTTTTTCCATATGAAAGGCAGGATTTATAATCCTTCTGTGTTTGGCCCATTTCTCACCCTCATAGGTTACTAATCCGCTCACAAAAAACTTTAAGAGTGGACTTCCTTTGATCTTTGCAAAGTGACCAAACTTGTTGCTCATAATGTCCCTTATGAGGTCAGGATCCATAATACACAATCTGGGATTTGTTCCAAACCAAAAGGCAAAGTTTTTACCTGTATTTTCAAATTTACATTAATCAACAATTGATTCTCGTTTATACATAAAAAATATATTCTTTTTTTCTGAGCTTAAAAGAAAATAAAGCAAACGAAAACGTAAAAGCAACCTTACCTTCCCGCAACGAAATTAAAAAAAAAAACACAGAAACTCGAAATAAACTTGCAGAGAACATCAGAGCCAAGACATACCGTACTTCTGTATGGTTTGAAGATGAAAGGGCAGCACACGGGGAACAATATCATGGGATAGGCTCATGGGCTTAGACCGAGCTTCCATGAGCTGCCTTTGGCTCTCTTTCAGGTCGCCCAACAGTAAATTGTATGGAGTGACTTTGATGCCTTGTTCCTCGAGAAGCCTCTCAAGTTTCTTAGGTCTCCACCATATCCAATCCAAAGCCTTCCATCCCAGGAATACAACCAAAATACACAATATCACCATTGAAATGAACCCAATTTCTACCATCACCATTGAAATGAACCGCAAAACGAGAGAGAGAGAGAGAGAACTTGGAACAGCACTACTAACGAGCTCCTTGAGAGAGGAAAGGAAGTGAGGGCATTTATAATTGACGAGGAGCGGAATGGCTTTGTATTCATTTAATTATTTTTTGTGGGGTAGGGCGGAATGCGTTTCTCGATTATGTTTATGACGTATATGCGTGCGTCAAACGCTATCAAACATGAGACCTCCAGATGTTTGCCGTTTTATCAAAAGCCAACTCAGGCCTGCAACACTCAATTGTGGCAACAGAGGCGTTATTTTTAACCAAAAAACAACAGTGGCCTTATTTTTTCTTTAAAAAACCAAAAGAAGAGTTATTTTCAGGTGCAGTGTCCTTGTTAGTGCAATCTGTTTTCCATTAATTGAATGATTCTCCAATTTGGAGTTATAAATGATTACATAGAAGATCCCTAGTCGGTTGTCAGAGAATTACAAAAGATTGGATTCCATATCTATTCTGTATCACTTGTGTGATTTCATGGGATTGTAATCTGATGAATAAGGAATGGTTATCACATGTGGATCTTGGGAGATTGAGAGTGATGTGTCTTCCAAAAATAGGAAAATCCGATCATGAGTGTCCATAAGGAGAAGGATACTCAAGATCGGTTGATACACCCCCTCAAGTGGAAGGTCGATGATAGCGGATCTTCAACTTGTCCCATAAAAACTGGTAGCGTGTACCAGATAATGCCTTAGTCATGACATCAGCAATCTGATCACTGATATAAATAAATTGAACTGTCAACTGCTTCTTGGCCACACGATCTTGCACAAAATGAAGTCGATCTCGACATGTTTCGTGCGGATGTGAAAAACCGGGTTGGCCGAAAGATAAGTAGCTCCAATATTGTCACACCATAATATCGGTGGGGCCTTTACTGGAAAGCCAATTTCATTGAAGAGAGATTCTAACCAAATCAATTTAGCTGCAGCATCAGTTAAAGCCTTATACTCCGATTCAGTGGAAGAACAGACAACTGTTTTTTGTTTCTTGGAGCCCCAAGAGACCAGATTTGGGCTCAAAAATATTGCAAAACCACCAGTAGACTTATGATCAGCCTCATCACTGACCCAATCAGCATCAGAAAAGGCTTGAAGACGAAAGTCTAGTGTTCTTTACAGAAGAAGACCATAATCCCGAGTGTGCTTAAAATACGTAATATACGCTTTACCATGCCCCAATGGTCTTCGGTAGGGGCATGCATGAATTGGCAGACCCGATTTATAGCAAAAGACACATCTGGTCTGGTAAGTGTCACATATTGCAATGCCCCAACAATAGATCGGTATATAGTGACATAAAAAAATGGAGCACCCCCTGCAGCGGATGGTTTGGATACAGTAGCCATAAGAGTGAGGATGCCTTTGCAATTAGCCATCCCAGATCGAGTGAGAAGATCTCCAATGTAACGAGACTGGTTGAGGAGTAACCCTTGGGGATGAGAAAGAGCCTCAATCCCCAAAAAGAAATGAAGAGGGCCCAAATCTTTTATCGAAAATTCCGTAGCAAGGGATGAAAGAAGATGGGTTATTTGGGTTATTGTATTGCCGGTGATGAGGATATCATCCACATAGATGAGAACATAGGTCAAGACACCAGCATGATTGTAAATGAAGAGTGACGGGTCGGTTTTGGAAGCATTGAACCCATAAGAAACAAGAAATTGCGTAAGACGATGAAACAAAGCCTGGGGTGCTTGTTTAAGGCCATATAACGACTGATGGAAGTGACAAACATGGTCAGGACGGCTAGGATTAGTGAAGCCAGGAGGCTGAATCATGTATACTTCTTCAGTGAGGTGGACATGAAGGAAAGCATTGTGGGTGTCTAGCTGGCGAACAGACCATTGATGAGCAACAACCAGCGATAAAATAGTTCGAATGGTGGTAGGCTTCACCACAAGGCTAAACGTATCGGTATAGTCAATTCCATGCTGTTGGTGGTACCCCTTGGCCACCAAGCGGGCTTTATAACGTTCTTAGGTACCATCAGCCTTGCGCTTGATGCGATACACCCACTTACAGCCCACAAGATTCATTGAGGGATGACGGGGAACCAGGGTCCATGTGCCATTGCGCACCAAGGCGTTAAATTCATCAGTCATGGCCGTTCTCCATTCAGGAATTTTGTTTGCTTGGGTAAAGCATGTTGGTTCGGGGTTGAAGGTGGTGGGTGAAGAAGAAGAGGTAAGGGTTTGTGGGGGTTGTAGCCTAGATCGAAGCTGTATGGGGTGAAGCCAAGAAGGTAGAGGAGGTGGTGCTGGTGGGGGGCATATAATTCAGAAATCGATCTGGTCCATGGAGGGGGGATGATGGGGGAGAAGGTATAAGTTGAGCCATTGAAACTGGAGAGGGTGGTACAGCCACCGGTGGTGAATCCAAGGACAATGGTAATGGAGAGGGACTCGGTGTCACATGTGGTGGTGATGCAATTGGTATAGTGTGGGTAGGAGACGAACCTATAGGAGCTACAACCCAAGGAGAGTCATTAGATGGGAGACAGGACAGTGGACCAAGAATTGAAGGAGAGGCAAAGGGATAATTCGATTCATCAAATCGAACGTGATGGGCTATGTAAAAACGATTATGAAGTCGATCAAGACATTGATAACCATGATGGGTAGAGCTGTAACCAAGAAAAACACAAGGTATAGACCTATAGTCCATCTTATGACAGTTGTATGGGCGAAGGAGGGGGTAACACAAGCACCCAAAAATACGTAGAAAATTGTAGTTAGGAATCTTGTTGTGGATCAATTGAAAGGGAGAAAAATTATGTGACCTTGGAGGGCATGCGGTTAATGAGATAAACCGTTTATTCAAATGCAAAGTGGCAGTACTACCTAGGGATTGAAGCATGGGCAAGGAGGGACAAACCCATTTCAACAGTATGACAATGGCGACGCTCCACCGAGCCTTGTTGCTCATGGGTGTGAGAGCAAGAGACACGGTGGGAGATGCCAAGATTTGCAAACAAGGTTGGTAGAGAGCGGTACTCGCCCCCCCTGCAATCAGTTTGGATTGCTTTTAAGGGATAAAACCAAATAAATTTTGAAAAGTCATCAACAAAAATGATAAAATAACGATGTCC
This sequence comes from Telopea speciosissima, assembly GCF_018873765.1. NCBI lineage: Eukaryota > Viridiplantae > Streptophyta > Magnoliopsida > Proteales > Proteaceae > Telopea > Telopea speciosissima. The sequence goes on from NC_057924.1 coordinate 44,238,520, forward strand.
ATCACAGGAAAGTTCAAGGGAAGGACCCCATACATCACTAAAAATTAATTCAAGAGGAAATTGACTACGAGAACTAGTTTCATGCAACGTAAGACGGCTAGCCTTGCCCAATTGACATGCAGGGCACACAGAATGAAGACGGGAAGAAGGCAGGGTAGATTATTTTGGCGAACCATGGTATGAAGGATGCGCTCATGAGGGTGATCAAGACGAGAGTGCCATCCATCCAAGCTAGTCCTTTCAGCAATACTAACAATTGGGGGAGATGAGGAGGAAGAGGGAAGGGTGTACAAACCACCCTTACTCGGACCGGAAAGAAGCGTCGCCTTGGTGACTTGATCCTTGATACAAAAATAGGAAGAGTGAAATTTAAAAAAGACTCCATTATCTTTTGCAAAGCATTGAACAGAAAGAAGAGGTTTAGTAATGGAGGGGACATGAAGAATATCAAATAATTGAAAAGAGAGAGTGGGAGAAGTGATTTTACCACTACCACCATGAGATATTGAAAGACCCTTACCATTACCTACATGCAAATTGTTCAGACCATTGTAGCTGTCAAAGGATGTCATGGAGTAAAGGTCAAAGGTGACATGGTGGGTAGCACCAGTGTCTGGGTGCCAAGTGCGGGCTAAGGATGGTGGATGAGAGTGATAAGGGAAAGGTGGCGGTTGGGCATAGTGGGCTTGAGGAACCTAAGGGGATGGAGCATGTGCGTGTTGATTGGGTGGGTAATAGGAATAAGAGGCTGGAGATCGGTAAAAGTAGTTCCGGGCTTGGTGATTGGTATAATGGCAAATAGTGCAAAAGAAACGGCCAAACTGAGGAGGACCACGACCACCGTGACCCCTACCAGACCTACCACACCCCCCACGACCTCTATAAGAACCACGACTCAAAGAGGGAGAGCCAGATTTAGTGGAGGAGGGAGGGGACCGGTGAGTGGTATTGGCAGCTGGAGGGGTATATGTTGGTGCAACATCAGTGAGAGATAGCTTCCGAATCTCCCGCATGCTCTCATGGCTTAAAAGAAGACCATGGAGTTCTGGATATGATGGAGGTTCTAGTCGATTCAGAATGCCCAAGACTACATCTTGTAATTCATTATTTAGGGCACGAAGGACGTGCATATTAAATTCAGTGGTGTTCACGGGATTGCCTGACGTAGCAAGCTCATCCGAGATAGACTTGGCACGTTGGAGGAGGAGGGTAACACTCTCATCCAGTTTTAATTTAAGGCTTTGCAACTCAAGATGCAAGGACATCAATCAAGTGGTGGAGGCAGAGCCATAGGCCTCATGGAGAAGGGGAACAAGAGATTCAGAGAGAGAAGCTACAAGGAGACTGACCAATTGTGAGTCCTGTTTAATCCATGCGGCAGGCTCAGCAGGATCCGTGGGACATGGGTGGGATCCATCAAGATACCTAAAGAGTCCTTGACCTTTTAAGAAAGGCACAATTTTCCTCCATATAAGAAAATTTGTTGGTGTAAGTTTGATTGAGAGGAGATGGTGTGCTGAGGGGAAAGAAATAGAGGAGGATAAAGGCAGCGAAGAGGTCGGAAGAGATTCTGTAGTGGAGGATGAAACGGATGAACCAGTGGCCATAGTGGAAGGCACCGACTAGGGTTGTTGAAGAAAGAGGATCAGCAAGCTCGTTGGAGCAAGGAGAGAAAAAAAAAAAGAAATGCTGGCTCTATGATACCATGTTAGTGCAGTATGTTTTCCATTAATTGAATGATTCTCCAATATGGAGTTATTTATGATTACATAGAAGATCCCTAGTCAGTTGTTAGAGAATTACAAAAGATTGGATTCCATATCTATTCTATATCACATGTGTGATTTTATGGGATTGTAGTCTGATGAATAAGGAATGGTTATCACATGTGGATCTCGAGAGATTGAGACTGATGTGTCTTCCAAAAATAGGAGAATCTGATCTTCAGTATCCATAAGGAGAAGGATACTCAAGATCAGTTGATAGCCCCGACATCAATACATGTTTCATGTTTGTATGTTTTTCATTCTTGTTAAACATCATGGGTAGGCCCCATGGGCACCGACTTGGGGAATTTAGCTCATCTCCAGGGAGGTGTGCGCCCAGGGTGCTGTCAGGGGGCATCCAGCAGTTGAGCTGTGCCGCACACATCTCAACACATGCCTAGGGATTTGTGAGGCACAACCCAACGGTTGGCAGTGCCCTAGCAGTTCCTTGCTCCCTGGAGAATATCTTGATCCCCACTTGGGGCAGTCATGGGACCCACAAATCCATTAAGGTTAGAGGAGGACCTCACATAAATATAATGAGTAAGAGGGAGGCTGGGCATATGAGATTGCCGCAGCCCCTCTCTTTCCCTTGTCTCACGTTCTCTCTCCCTGTTGTGTCAAGAAATCACTTGATGGTCCCTTCAGGTGCCACAACCTACAAAAGGACATCAGGGGGGGCAAAGGAGAACCGGTGTGATTTTGGCCTAGGACTCTCCGATGCCTAAGTCAGATCTCTCTGAGTAACTGATGAATTAATGGAATTCAAGATGGATTAATGGGGTAGAATACCTGGGTATTTATAGCTGGGTATGGAGGTGGAGAGTCTACGTAGTTGGTGATGGTTTCCTTGGTGGTAGAGTTCATCACGTAGTAGATCACCTCCTCCTGAGAGGTAGAGTTCGGATAGGGAAGGTGTTCCCTCGCAGATGGACATGTGCTTCCCTCGCATATTGGATAAGATCCTTGAGGGTCGTGCATAGATAAGGTTCATCTCCCTTGAGATAAGATCCCTTTAACGCTAGGATGATGTAAATCCGGGTGGTGATGCCGTTGCCAACTTGGGTGGTGACCTTAGTCCTTGAGTGACCTACTGGGTCTCTTCCTCTTGAGTCTGGCGGATGAGTCTTGAGGTAGTTGGATCTGAGTCGTCCTCTCTTCATGCCATGCCACGTGGTAGATCGGGGTTGGCCCTGAGTATTTATAGTTTATCACGTGCTCCCCACTCTCTTGGAATGAGATGCTCAAGAGAGTAGCTTCTTAGTATGGTGAGGGGCTTATTACGAATAAGTCTTCTTTGGGGGAGTTTCATGACTAGTCTTTCTGGACCGTTCGATTAGTCTTGATCTTCGTGGTAGGTCCCATGTAGTTCTTCTAGTGAGTGGGGGAGGTGAAGGGTTCAATCTTCCCCACTATAAGTTTTCCCTTTTTTATTTCTTTTTGGCTTTCTCTATTTCTTCACTTTTTCCCTCATTCTTCCCTCATTTTCACTTTTCACTTTTCTCCTCTTGCTTTTTCATCTTCTCTCTCTTGCTTTACTCTCTCTTTTCTTTGAAGCTAACTCCATTTCGTTGCCCCCCAAGTGTTTGCTTTTGGGTCTTAGTAGGTAAAGTGGTCTTTCCATCTTCACTCTCTTTCTTTACCTTAGTCTTCTCCTTTCTTGGTCACATCTAGTCTCTTGGTCACATTGGTGCCTGCGGTTTTGGTCTTATCCACCTCTGATCTTGGGCATGCTTATGTCTACGTGGCCTGCCTCAATCACTCAGCCTCGGCCACTCGCCCTCGCTCGCTCGTAGTCACTCGCCCGTTGCTGCTTGGCCTTGGTCACTCGCTCGTCATTCGCTCGTGATCACTCACCCATGCCTGCTCGCGATCACTTGCCCGCGTCCGCCCATGGTCAGTCACCCGCTCTCGATCACTCACCTGGGTCTGTACCTCAGTCGATCGCTCGCCCGTCGGCCACTCACCCATGGTCGCTCACCCGTCGTCCGCTCACCCGCGCCACTCGGCCTCTAGGTACGACCGTGGCCAAAAGAAATTTTTTTTTGGGTACTGACTCAAATTGGTCTTTTGCCACAAACACATCTTTACGCAAACCTTGACCTTGACCCATCACGAACTTCGACCTCAGACCTTGACTTCGGACCTCGACCTTCTTAGTATGTTTCCTTTGTTTTACCGCTATCATTCATTGTGAGTACCTTTGCCATTTGGTCTCTAAGATACTTCCTTGGTTGTGTGTTTGTGCATGTTGCAGTACACTGCTAAAGTGCTTAGCCTGGGAACCAAGGAGTGTCACCCAAGTAAGTCCCCCTTTCACCATGGCCATATCGAGTGGTTCAGATCCTGGTACTGTACATAAGGGGTGCTCCATTGATGGGCCAACCTCAAGCTCGTCCACATCCTCATCTACATCGGGTGTGGACACTCTCCCTCCCTTACCTTCTCCTAGGCCTATTGCTAGTGATGGGGAGGAGGCCGTTGATAGCCCTAGCCCGGACGAGAGTCCTTCTAAAGATGGTTTTGGGGTGGCACCCCCGATCATAGATCCTGATAGTAGGATGGGACGGTTCTCAAGCATCTTGACCGCATTGGACTTGGCGTCCTTTCGCCGGTTGTACCACATACCTTCTGAGATTGTTCTCCGCACCCCTGGGGGAGACTATCGCGCCTTCTCCCACCGGGCGGATGAGGTCTACCTTTATGATATTTTCTTCTCCTATGGCCTCTACTTCCCTATCCTCTGATTCGTCGAGTTGGTCTTGGATCATTGGCACCTTACCCCCGGGCAGATGTTGCCCAACTCTTAGAGGGTTATCCTGGGCTTTTATGTATTTTTCGTCTGGATGGGGTGTGCCGCTACTGTTCCTCTGCTCTCACATTTTTATACGTTGAGGAAAGGGGATGATGAGTGGTACCACTTCTACCATCGTGCTCTCAAAAGGTCCTTTGCCAACTTCAACTTCTTTGAGGGGCTCACCGATTTGGTGAAACGTTGGAGGGATTGATTCTTCTTTGCCACAATCCCCCAATGTTTGTTACAGACCACTCGGGAGGCCATTGACCTAAACAGTGTGAACCGTTCTCTTGAGTTGAATGACTTTGAGAATGAGTCCCTCACTCGGTGCCTAGGAGGCAGCAAGTTCGATGTTCGCCAGTTGGACTCGGAGGCCTTCTTATTCTTTTGGAAGTTGAGTCTGGGTAAGCTCTTCAGTTTCGTTCCAGTGCCCATACTTGTACTTATATTTTTCTTTTGTTTATCTGATGCTGACTTGGTTTCTTTCTCTGTCTGTTGTTGTTGTCAGTGGACCTACGACTTGACCTTGAGCATTTTTACACCAACGCCCGAAAGAGGGCGGCTCAGCAGACGGCTACCCAAGCCACGCTTTCTTGTCTAGATGCCTCTTCTATTAGGGTAGGAGTTGCCCACACTCCGTCAGTCCCCACTCCTCCTCCCACCATTGTTCTGGCCATGGATGCCAACAGGAAGGCGGGTCCCAGTCCCCCTAGCACCGGGAGGGGCTCTTTGGTGTTTAAGCTTCCTTAGCCTACTCATGCTACTTCTCCTGTACTTGGTGATTCTGTTCCACCCTCCTCCAAGGGTAAGGGGGTGGTCTCCTCTTTGGGTGCTGTCGCAGATCCACCGGCCCATCTCCTTTGGTCCTTCCCTGGGACTCCTTTAGTCCTTCCCTGGGACATCCAGGATGGTGCATCTATCACTGTTGGTCGAGACGTCGTACGAGAGTGGTTGGATAGGGGCCAGCTTTCTTCAGACCATGAGGCCTTGCATGAGATGAGTGACTCGGAGCTGCTAAAGTCTCTTTATGGAGATGTTACTTCTGTAAGTTTTGTACTTTTTGATTTCTCTTTCTTCGTTCTAATATGTTGGAGGCTTGCTGACAGTGATTTGGTTGCAGGTCCAGTACCATACTACTGAGGCGGTACTTCGCTTCGAGAAGTATGTCTTCCAAAGGGTCCAGCATACCTGGTCCCTGCGGAGTTTGGAGAGGGACCTTTTGGAGCAGAAGGGCGCCCGCGAGGAGGGTGCTATCCGGGAGAGGAGGATGTCAGAGGACCTGGAGCATGGTACTGGAGGCCCAGAGCTCAGACTTGGAAGCCAGGGTTCGGGTACTTGTGGAGGAGCTCTAGACCTTGAGGCGGGACCATGATGCTAACCAGGTCCGAGCCCGCGAGCAGGCCGTGGCAAAGTTTCGAAGATCCCAAGCCTTGGAGGACATGTTTTATGAGTACAATGATGAGGTTTACTCCATGGGCATAAATGACGCGGTGGCGTACGTCCTTTGGGAGACTCCTGGCTACGGCTTCTCTAGGTTTTTGAGCTATGTGCCATTGGTCGCTGCAGTCGCAGACGAGGTTACAGTTGCTCAACCAGAGGAGGGTGTGGCTCCCCCTGTAGAGGGTGTGGTTCTCCCTAAGGAGGGCGTGGCTCCTCCCCCTAAGGAGGGTATGGCTCCCCTTGAGGAGGGTGTGGCTCTCCCTTGACTTCTTTTGCTGCATTGTACTTCTTTCCCTTTTTGGATGCTGGATGTTGAACTTGGGACATATTCTTATAATTATCTTTACCTCTTTTACGTTATCTTCTTCTTTTTATCCTCGCCCCTTTGTATATTGCTTTTCGTTGTTTCACGTTCGTAGCCAACAGGCCTCGGTGGCATATCGCCTCGTGGCCAACAGGCCTTAGTGGCCGCCTTGTGGCCAATAGGCCTTGGTGGCATTCTACCTCGTGGCCAACAAGCCTTGGTGGCATTACCCCTCGTGGCCAACAAGCCTTGGTAGCATTACCCCTCGTGGCCAACAGGCCTTAGTGGCATTCCGCCTCGTGGCCAACAGGCCTTGGTGGCATTACGCCTCGTGACCGATAGGCCTTGGTGGCATTCCACCTCGTGGTCAACAAGCCTTGGTGGCATTATGCCTTGTGGCCAACAGGCCTTGGTGGCATTACCCCTAGTGGCCGATAGGCCTTGGTGGCATTCGCCTCATGGCTAACAGGCCTTGGTGGCATTACGCCTCGTGGCCGACAGGCCTTGGTTGCATTCGCCTCGTGGCCAATAGGCCTTGGTGGCATTACACCTCATGGCCAACAGGCCTTGGTGGCATTCACCTCGCGGCCAACAGGCCTTGGTGGCATTACGCCTCATGGCCGACAGGCCTTGGTGCTTGAAAGTGCTTGACCAATGATGGAGAGATACACAGATGTAGCCAAGAACGAACGTTTATTACTTCAAAACTTCAAAATTTTAAAAAGGTCCTTCAAATCCAAAAAGAAACTTTAAACAACTACTGTATCTGCGGCTAACAACCATAACTACTATGTCCTACTGGTAGTACTTCTTCAGGTGCTCTGAGTTCTAGGCTCGATCTGTCTTCTTGCCCCTCGGAGTTTTCAAGTGGTATGTCTCTGGCCGTATAAGCTTGAAAACTATGTAGGGTCCTTCCCAGTTTGCGGACAACTTTCCTTCCTTCCTAGGTTGTGATGCTCGAGCCCTCTTTAGAACTAGGTCCCCCTGGTGGAATAGGCTCCTTGACCCTTGCGTTGTAGTACTTGGACGTTTGTTGCTGGTATGCTACGTTCCTAAGTAGTGCCTTCTCACGAACCTCGTCCAAGAAATCCAAGTTTACCCTGAGTCCATCATCATATGTGTGTTCATTGAAGTGCAAGACTCTATGGGACATGGCTAAGATTTCAACTGGTGCCAAGGCCTCAGTACCGTATGCCAGTCGGAATGGGCTTTCTCCTATGGGGATCCTTACTGTTGTTCAGTATGCCCACAGGACACTAGGAAGTTCCTCGACCCACTTCTCTTTTGCTTCCTCTAATCTCTTCTTGATTCCCTTGAGCAGTGTTCTGTTTATCATCTGCACCTGACCATTGGCCTATGGGTAAGCCACGGAGATAGGCCGTTAGTCAATGTGATATATCTGGTAAAAAGCCTTAAATATAGGATTGTTGAACTGTTTCCCATTGTCCATGATGATGATCTTTGGCACCCCGAACCTATAGATTACCTCATCGCAAACGAACTTTTCCATCTCTTTCTTTATTATTCTTGCCAACGGTTTAGCTTCAACCCACTTGGTGAAGTAGTCGATGGCGACCACCAAGTACTTTCTATTCCAGGATGCTGGGGTGAAGTCGCCAAGGATGTCCATCCCCCACATGGTGAATGGTATGGGGTTAAGGATGGAGGTCAACTTTGTGGCCGGCTGGTGTGGCACTAGGGCGAACAACTAACATTGCTCACAAACTTTAAAATATTTTATGGCCTCCTCATGCATCCGCGGCCAATAGAACCCCTGGCGGAGGACTTTATAGGCTAGCGCTTGCCCTCCCATTTGGCTTCTGCATATTCCATGATGAACCTCCGCCAAGGCGTACATAGCTCCCTTGGGTCCTCGGCACCTGAACAATGGTGTAGTGACCGCTCTTTTATATAGTACCCCGTCAATGACAGTGTACTTTGCTGCCCGCATCCTTAGTTTTCTGGCCTCGACCTTGTCTTCTGGTAGTATGTAATTCTATAAATAACTGACGATGGGGTCCATCCAGCTTGGCCCCTCCTCGATCTCGTTGACTTGTTTCTTTTGGTACGTTGGCTCATGAAGTATCTCAACGTACACGGCACTAGTCAAATTCCGAAGCTCATCATTTGCTAGCCTAGACAAGGCGTCTACTGTGGCGTTCTCGATCCTTAGGACTCAAACCATCTCAAACTTCACGAACTCTGCAATCAATTCATGAGCACGCGTCAAGTATGCTGCCATGCGTTCATCTTTCTCTTCGTACTCCCCATTCACCTGATTCACTATGAGTTGGGAATCACTTCGGATGGCTAGGTGAGTGACCTGAATGTCTTTGGCTACTCGCAGTCCGAAAAGCAGTGCCTCGTACTCCACCTCATTGTTGGAGGCCTGGAATGTGAATTAGAGTCCGTACTGGATCCAAAAACCTTCAACTCTGGTGAGTATGAACCCAGTCCCGCTCCTTACCGCGTTACTCAAACCATCCATAAATGTCTCCCACAATCCTTGATCATGCTCCTTAGGTTGCGTTTCTTTTGGCTTGACCTCCGACAAATTGCACTTGGCGACGAAGTCCGCTAGGGCCTTACCTTTGATGGCCGTCCGAGGTTAGAACTTAATGTCATGCTCCCTCAACTCTACCGCCCAGGTAATTAATCGTCCTGATACATCTGGTTTGTGTAGCACCTTCTTTAGCGGTAGGTCTGTGAGTACCACGATCGTTTGGGCCTGGAAGAAGAGCCTTAGCTTTCTTGCCGTGATCACGAGTGTATAGGCTATCTTCTTGATCTTGATGTACCTAGTCTCTGCATCAATCAACATGTGGTTGACATAGTAGATAGGTCTTTATTGTTTGCCTTCCTCCTTTAATAATACCATGCTTACCGCAAATGGGGTGGCAGCCAGGTAGAGTTATAACTCCTCGTTAGGTTCCGATCGTCCAAGTAGTGGTGGACTCTCCAGATACCTCTTCAATTCGTCAAAGGCTCTCTGGCACTCCTCCGTCCATATGAAGTCTTTAGGATTTTGAAGGTTCTTCAACGTCTTAAAGAATGGTAGACAGTTATCCCCGGCCCGCGAGACGAACCTTGATAGGGCCACGATCCTTCCATTCAGCCTCTATACCTCCCTGACCGTTCGAGGTGGCGACATCTCCTGGATGGCCCTGATCTTTGACGGATTGGCCTCTATTCCATGTATTGAGACCATGAAACCTAGGAACTTTCCTGGCATCTCGCCAAAGGCACACTTTACTAGGTTCTGCCTCATCTGGTTCTTCCTCAGTACCTCGAACACTTCCTCCAAGTCAGTTAGGTGCTGTTCGGCCTTGACACTTTTTACAAGCATGTCATCCACGTACACCTCCATGTTGCACACGATCTGCTCCTCAAACATCTTGTTGACCATTCTCTGATAGGTCGCTCCCACGTTCTTTAGCCTAAACGACAGACACGGTAATAGTAGTTCTCCTTATTCATCTAGAATGCGGTGTAGGACTCATCTTCCTCATTCATGAGGATCTGGTTGTAGCAGGAGTACACGTCCATGAAGGTCAGCATCTCATGGCCTATGGTTGCGTCAATCAATAAGTCGAACCTTGGGAGGGGGTATTCATCCTTTGGGCATGCTTTGTTCAGATCGGTGTAGTCAACGCAGATCCTCCACTTCCCATTTGGTTTTGGTACCATCACCACATTCATGAGCCATGCCATGAACTTCTCCTCTCTGATGTACCCCGAATGGCTCAACTTCTCGACCTCTTCTTTGATTGCAGTCTGTCGGTCAAGGGTAAAGTTTTGCCGCTTTTATTGTACTGACTTCCTGGTTGGATCCATGTGCAATCTATATTCAGCTATGTGCTGGGGTATGCCTGGCATGTCCGAGGCTAGCCATGCAAAGACATCCGAGTTCTCTTTGAGGAGTCACCCAAGCTTGTCCTTCTATTCCTCGTTCAACAGCAACCCAACTTACACTCCCTTGGAGGGATCGTCCTCACTAAGAGGGTACAGGACTAGATCGTCCATTGGCTTTCCTCTTCGCTCTGTTAGTTCATCTCTTGGGTCACTAATGAGGTTCTCTACACATAGTGCCATCCCCCAAGCATTGCCATTATTCTTCTTGACAAATGTCGCATAGCACTCCCTAGCTTTTTTCTAGTCTCCTCTGATCCTGCCCACCCCATTCTCTGTCAGGAACTTCACCTTTATGTGGATTGGTGAGACGATTCCCTTGAAAGCAGTTAGGGATGGCTGTCCCAGAATGCCATTGAAGGATACTACGACCATGAAGTTAACCATGATCGTGGTCTGTTGAGGATACTCTCCGATGGTGACGAGCAATTCCATAGTTCCTCTGATGGAGGTGGTGGCGCCCAAGAACCCATGGAGATGGGTTAGTTTTAGCTTGAGCTAATCGTCGCTAAACCCGAACTGCCTGTAAGCTTCCAGTGAGAGCACGTCCACAGATGCTTCAGTATCCACTAGCATCCTGTGCATCGCTCGATTGGTTATATCCACCTGGATTGCTAGGGCATCCTCAAGTGGCAGGCTCACTCCTTCTAGCTCGGCGTCTGAGAAGGAGATTATCGTCTAGGCCTTGGCTACCTTGCTTGGCTTCTCCGCTACTCCTACGAACCTAGCATGGGCTTTGGCCTTTCTCATGGACTCCTGCCCTGGTCCTCCCAGTATGGTAAGGATTGGGGCTCCTCTGGAGTTGCTTGGTCTTGCTCCATCCTTCCTTTCCTCCGGGTGGTCTCTTTCTCTATCACGATCAGTTCTTTCATTCTTCACGTCGTGGCTCCTCTCTTTCACGGTCACGATCTTGGTCTCTACCTCCTTGGCCCGAATGGTCCTCTCGTCCTCCTTTCACATACCTGTTCAGACTCCCCGCCTTTACAATTTGTTCTATCTCCCTCTTCTGTTGGATGTAGTCCTCTGCATCATGTCCAATGTCCTTGTGGAAGAGACAGTACATGTTCGGATTACACTTCTCAGGCCTCGTGAGCATGGGCCGTGGCCAATGGAGTAGGCCACAGTCTTGGATCTGCATGAGGATCTGGGACGTGGTGGTATTCAGGGGTGTGTATTCAGGGCTGCTTGCTTGGTCATTCCTCTCTAGGCGACGTTTGGTCTTCTTTGACAGGCAGTCACCTTTTTCCTGTTCGTGCTCGGTCCTCGATCTTTTTCTCACTTTACGATCATCCGGTGATGATCTCTTGTTGACTTGAGGTTTGGCCTCAATCACCTTCTTCCGATCTTGCAGTACCTTGGCCATGTTGGTGAACTCGTTGCATCGCTCTAGAAGTTCCTTCATCGTCTTGGTCTCATGTCGTGCCAATTCCTTGACTAAGTCCAGGTCTCTGATGCCCCCACTCAGAGCTGTGTGCTGGGTCTGGTAGTCTAGGTCTTGGACCTCCAAGGATTCCTTCGTGAACTGGTGACGTACTCTTTGAGGGACTCCTCAGGGTTCTGCACCACATTCAGCAAGTTGATCATGGTCTTCTTCTGCTTGACGCTGCTTTGGAAATAGGTGATAAATTGTTCATAGAGTTCTGTGAATGAATTTATCGATCGAGGCCTGAGCGTTGAAAAGCACGAAGTAGCAGCACCCTTGAGGGATGCAGGGAATGCTCAGCAGGAGACCACTTTCGATCCTCCATATAGGGTCATCATCCCATTGAAGTAATTGATATGATCATTAGGATCCGTGGTACCACTATAGAGTTTGAAGGTGGGTAGCCTAAATCGGTATGGGAGTGATGCAGCCCTGATCTCTGTCGAGAATGGGTGTTGGCCTGGCATGGAGTATGTTTCACCCTTCGTCTGATTCTTCAGTCCTTCTAGCTTCTCATCCAACTCTCAGAGCTTTTTATCTAGTTCCTCATCACATTTGGTCATCTGATTGCCGCAAACCTGTTCTCAACCCCTTCGTGTTGCCCCTTCATGTGCTGAGTTCTGGCGGGAGGGTAAGATGTAACAACACGACGACCCCAGGTGTGACCATAAGGGACTCAGATACATTTAACTCTGCTCTGGGGTAGGCTCTCTTCCCAATCGCCCCTCGAACATTGATCTTCTAAGTGAGCCATGTGATTGGGTTCCTTCGTCCTATGAGTTTAGGAGGCAGCACGTTCCGATCGGACCGGTAGATCCACAGTCCTCACAGGGCAGGGTACCTGATTACCCTGCGCATGGGCTGAGTCCGCGTACCTCGCGGCTCTCTCCTATCCTTCAGCTTCCGGGGTGGCCCCCTTGGGTCTTGCTCTTGTTGAGGTAGTGGCTCTGTCCTTGGTGGTGGTGGCAACACCCTCTTGCAACGGAACGGCACCCGCTGCCTCAGGTAGTCTTGAAAGAGTCTTTGGTCCTGGAGGATCTATCGTTGCAAGTCATTGATCTGACCTATAGTTGCTGGTGCATTAGGGTCAGCCATCACCTCTCTAGGTACCACCTCATTGAGGTTGGTCTCTCCCGCATCAATGCATCCATTCTCTGGATTCCCCGTCTCTTGGACTTCAAGTTGATCGGGTTCGAGAGCTCTCCAGAGGTGGTGTCTCATTCCTATCCCACCCCAGCATTGGTAGAGGGAGCGGCCTTCCTTCGTGGTGCCATTGAATGCTTTGAGAAAACGAGAATGAGCTAGTAGGTAAGATGGCTAGCATCGTTCCCACAAATGGCGCCAATCTGTTGCATCAAGAAATCGCCTGGTGGTCCCTTCGGGTGCCGCAACCTACAAAAGGACATCAGGGGGCAAAGGAGAACCGGTGTGGTTCCGGCCTAGGACTCTCCAATGCCTAAGTCAGATTTCTCTGAGCAACCGATGAATTATTGGAATTCAAGAAGGGTTAATGGGGTAAAATACCTGGGTATTTATAGCTAGGTATGGCAGTGGAGAGTCTAGGTAGTTGGTGATAGTCTCCTTGGTGGTAGAGTCCATCACGTAGTAGATCACCTCCTCCTGGGAGGTAGAGCCCAGATAGGGAAGGTGTTCCCTAGCAGATGGACATGTGCTTCCCTCGCGTATTGGATAAGATCCTTGAGGGTCATCCGTAGATAAGATTCATATCCTTTGGGATAAGATCCCTTTGCTGGTAGGATGATGTAAATACAGGTAGTGATGCCATTGCCGACTTGGGTGGTGACCTTGGTCCTTGAGTGACCTACTGGGTCTCTTCCTCTTGAGTCTGGCAGATGAGTCTTAAGGTAGCCGAATCTAAGTTGTCCTCTCTTCATACCATGCCATGTGCCAGATCGGGGTTGGCCCCGAGTACTTATTGTTTATCACTCCCTCACTCTCTTGCTCTAGTCAGGCTCTCTCTTTGTGTTTGATCACACCTTTGTGTGTGTGTGTATTGCTTAGGGATTCCATCTTGTTCCCTTGAATTTGGAGTGTGGAATCTCCATTGGAGAAATTTAACGAGTTCGTGGATCGTTACGAAGCTTGTGAAATCAGAGTTCGTGCGGATCGATGCGTAGGGTACTAATCTAAACTATCATCTTCAACTTTTACATCATAATATCTTCTTTCTGCAATCCCAGCCGAATCGAGATCCTCTGTTGCCGCCTGCCCATGCGTGCAGCCTCACACAGACAGGAGTGAAATGATCACCCTATCCACTGCCCCGAGCACCCTACCTGGATAGGATCCACGTGGGGTCAATGCCTTGCCTATACGAGGCTACAGGCCGGTCACATGGGTAGGGGGCAGCAAAGGATCCAAATTGCCTTCTTGTACTATTTTCTGTATTTTTTTTCCACGTTTTTTAACTTCGAACATGCCTCTTTTTCACCAAAAAAAAAAACATGCCTCTTTTTTTTGTTTTATGAAAAGAAATTATTTATAAAACTTGAACAAAAGAGTACATCTAGGGAGGTATAGTTACTTCCATGTCTGTACAGCAGTGAAGTTCTATGTTTCTAAAGTTTCTCAGTTGCATCTGCTAAAGCAAAAAAACTACTTATAAGGTTCAAAAAACATGCCTCTGGAGAAAGAATTATGAAATAAAATTAACTAAATAGCCTATAGAGAGAAGTTTTGCAGCTTCACTCATTATTATGCGGTCTACAAGTCCACAACATTTGTGCTTATTCAAGCTACCAAATAGTAGATATTTGGGTTGTGATGGAAGCCTTTCCTAGGTGGACTATAAAGAAAACATTGTTCATTTTTAGTGATAGATATTTTTTTTTATCTTTATTTTTGTTAGTAAATTTAGGCCTCAAGCTACCAGATAGCAAATAATTTGGGCTCTGATGGAAGCCTTTCCTATGTGGACTATAAAAGAAAACATTATTCATTTTTAGTCATAAAATTTTTTGTGATCTTTATTTTTGTTAGTAGATTTTGTTTTATCAAGACACTACCATGGTTTAAAAAGAGAGACCCGACTAGAAAACATTCCATCGGGCAAAGTTATGAAAGGGGGAGAGAGGAGGGGGGGATAAGCCATCATATATGTGACAAAAACAAACTAGAAGCTCTAAGAAAGGATGGTGAGCTTGAGGATTAAAACTACGAGAAACAGAACAAACAAAACAGAACTAAAGTGTTTTTCTTTTTATGGGAAAATGAAAATATTATATTAAGCCAGGGCAAATTTACATTTAAAACATATAGAAAAGGGGAATTAGAGATTTGGGCCTTAAGAGCCCAAAAACGCAAAAGAGAGTTGATGTTCTCATCCTATGTACAACAAAAAGAAACTTCTTTAATTGGCTATATCCACAATTTGCAAAAAGAGGGTTAGAAGTGTCAGAAGCCAAGGAGCTCGGGATGGAGATGGAAGAAGACCGGGCAGTATCTTACTAGAGCACCAAACTTCTTTCATCTTCAAACCTAGTTTCTTGGCTTGCTCTAATCCTGTGAGAAGTCCAAAAAGTTCAGGTTCGAAAACATGTCTAGATGGAATTGTTCCTGCTGCGATCAAAACAAATTTGCCCTTAACAAAATGCATGAAGCCCACCCTGCTGGTTCTATGTCCCTAGGTTCAAACCCTGCACATATCAACACAGGAAAATCCAAAGTAGGAAAAGCAGGAAATGAAGAAAAGTAATTAATGTCGTCATTAATTACAACCCAGGATGATAATGACGGTGGAGAGATATTAAGATCTATCAACCAACGATCAATCTTCCTCAACACAAGCAAAGGATCAGGCTTAACAGAATTGAAAACAATACAATTCCTGGTATCCCAAATATAATAACAAGTTAAAATAAAAACCAAAAAAAACCAGCTCAAAGATGATTTGTCAAGCTTGTGATTGATCAATGTAGAAATGCAATAATGTTCCAAAGAGGGGTGGGAAATAAACTCGGTTCTCAGACCCAAAGGACCAGATGCCTAGATTTGTTTGGCCCAGTCACAAGAGAGGAAGATATGCTAGTGGGTCTCGACACAAGTGCCACAGAGAGCACAAGTGGGATCGATTTGAGTCCATTTCAAAATTGTATCCTTAACCGGAAGCCTTGCATGTAATACACGCCAGAAAAAGATTTTAAATTTAGGATGAAGCTTAAGTTTCAAAAAAAACTTCCACAAAGAGGAAAGAAGTAAATCAAGAACCAAGGGTAATGATTGACAATGTTTAGCTGCCAACTTAGTGTTAAAAATTCCATCCTTGGTTAGGGTACACCACCAAGAGTCCTTTAAATTGGACAAAGGGATATTCAAAATTACAAGGAGGAGGTTAGGAGTCACGTTCCCAATTAACTCCTCATTCCAAGAGGAAGAGAGAATAAAGGAGCAGACTTTCTCCGGAGAGATGTCAGGGGTAATGGTTAAACCAGGGATGGAGGGAATCCAAGGATCAATCTAGAAATGGGTATCACGCCATCTCCTACTTTTCTTAGGCTGATGGTTTTGAGTAGAGGGATGATGGATGTAATGCTATTCCAAGACCAAGTCTCCAGCCCAACTTAAGGAATAAAGAATCATGTTGGATTTTGGCCATTCAGAAGTACTAAAGTGTTGGGAAAGCAAAAGGATATAATCCACTAGGACGTGAGTTACCCAATCAGCAGTACTAGTGCCATGGTTCAGTAGAATAACAAGGGCCTTGCAGTCTAAAACAAACACCACGTAGTGAAAATTCATTCTCAATGCGAAGCAGATCACATCTCTGAGATCCTTTGCTTCTATGGCTGAAGAGGAAAAGCCCATACTAAAGCTTCTCTATGCTCCTATAAACTAGCATCAGCTATCACAAAGAACAATTTGAGGGGCACCACAAGGTCGTATTGGCGACGACCGAGCACCATTTGAGAAAACAAGAATGAAGCCAAGCGAGATGATGCAAAGGAAGACAAATTAGGAAGGGCATATGTTAATCTTACATCGATCAAAACGTAGACTGGACTACCAGTAAAGGTCCAATGACTTTATAGCATACTAGATGTCCGAGTTAGTTTAATGAACGACAAAATGATTCTGAGCCTTCCAAATAACCCAAATTAATGAAGACCATAATATCAGCACATGCCTACTTTCCAAAGCACTGTAGACATCTCATTTTGTTACCCTAGAGTAAACCAAGCAATGATGAAACTGATTGATAAACCCAAAATCACCCTGACCAATCAGGGACTGCCATGTGTTCAAACCCAAGAAGGAGGGCCAGCTCAGGACCAGAACCAAGCAGACAAACCCCGGACAGAGAGCAGACCCAAACCGGACCCGGGCACGGACCGCATGACCCCTGGCACGGATCAGAGCTGGGCGCGGACTGCCATGGGCGTGGACCGTCCCCAGGCATGGGCTGTCTAGGCATGGACTGCCTGGGCGCAGACTAGGCATAGATGAAGACCCCAGACGCGGATCTCCTCGGGCATGGTCATCCGTGGGCGCGGACTCCCTCGAACACGATGGCGACCACCACCATCAACAAGACGGACCACATCACCAAGGACTCTAGGCCATCGCCTATCAGTCACGTAGTCTGAACGTACTCATGTACTATAAACCTCATCTATCACGTAGATAGGTTTATCCATCAAGGATACCAATTCTATCATGACACTACGTCTCTCAGGAAGACGACTATCAAGTCTATCGTGACACCACATCTCACAGAAGACAACCAATCAAGGATGAGCCCTGCTACCCAGGGACTTTATCACCTACGAAGGCCACTCTACATTAATCAGGACTCTCCACACCGCCACACTCTACTATAAAAGGGAAGGTACTCTACCCCATCAACCCATCTTGAATACTATTATTCATCTGTTTGCTCAGGAGATCTAACTTTGGCATCGGAGAGTCCTAGGCCAAAACCACTAGTTCTCCTTTGTCATCCCTTGGTTCTTTTGCAGGTTACGGCACTTGAAAGGACCCTTGAACAATTTTCTGATGCAACAGATTGGTGTCGTTGGTGGGAACGACGCTAGCCATAGTATCTACTAGCTTGTTTCCATAACTGTTCAATCATGGCACCACGGGGTAAGAAGACTGCTCCCTCCACCAATAATGCCCCAAGGAACGGATCACTTCCTCCAGAGAGCTCTCGTCACAGAGCCAATGACCATGACCATGTCTCTCTAGAGAGGGAGATCCCAGACGACGATCAAGTTACGGTGGTCGAACCCAGCAACGAAGTGGTGGTGGAGGTAGTACCTGACCCCAATGCACCAGCAACTATGAGTCAGATCAATGACCTACAGCGACAAATCCTTAATGACCATTAACTCTTCCACGACTACCTGAGGCAGCGTGCAACATCACACCATCGTAGGATGGGCCCTCTATAGGAACAAAGCCCTAGGAGGTCGCCTCCCAGGGGTGATAGGTCAGGGAGGCCCACCAGGCAGCGGGAGGAGCCTTCCTAGGTTCCCAGGCAAACAACAGACCCTCAGCGTGATCGAATCAGGGGAGAACACCATCACACTAATCCATGGTACCTAACCCAGAAAGGTCAATTCGAAGGTCAGTGTTCGATGGTCGACAAGGAGGAAGTTATGCACCAGAGCCAAGCCAGACCTACAGCGAAGAAAGCCCCTCGTGTTCATGACAAGATTCATCGCGACATGACCCTTCACCCTCTCACCAACAGTCAAGACGGGAGGGGACTTCCAGGAGAGGACGCAACTGAGGTCACAGTGAACGACCAGTCAAACATGAGGGACCAACACGGGATGAAGAGTTAGACAAGAGACTCCGAGAGTTGGACGAGAAACTGGAAGGGTTGAAGAAGCAGACCAAGGGTGAGACACACTCAATCCCTGAACAGCACCCAATCTCAGAAGAGATCATGTTCACCTCACTTCCATCCAGGTTCAGGTTACCCACCTTTGAACTCTACAGTGGTACCACCGACCCTAATGACCACATCAACTATCTCAATGGCATGATGACACTATACGGTGGTTTGGACGTGGTATCCTATCGAGCATTCCCTGCATCCCTCAAGGGTGCAACTACTTCCTGGTTCTCCAGACTACGACCGAGGTCAATAGGTTCGTTCGTAAAACTGTGCGAGCAATTCGTTACCCGCTTCTAGAGCAGCGTCAAGCAAAAGAAGACCACGGTCAATTTACTGAATGTGATACAGAACCCTGGGGAGTCCCTCAGGGAGTATGTCAGCAGGTTCACCAAGGAGTCCTTGGAGGTCCGAGACTTAGATGACCAAACCCAACATGCAGCCTTGGCTGGGGGCATCAGAGACCTGGAGCTAATCAAGGACCTGGCATGTCATGAGACCAGGACCATGAAAGAGCTCCTAGAATGATGTAATAAGTTTGCCAACATGGTTGAAGTACTGCAAGCTTGAAAGAAGGCAATTGAAGTTAAACCACATGACAACAAGAGGTCAGTGCCAGATGACCGCAAGGAAAGTAAGAGATCGAGGACAGGGCATTGACAAAAGAAGGGCAATCGCCCATTAGGAAGAAGTGACCGTCGCCCAGAGAGGAGTGAGAGAGCAAGCAGTCCAGAGCTCACACCGCTGAACACCACCAGGTCTTAAATCCTTATGCAGATCTAGGACCGTGACCTAATCCGATGGCCACGACCCATGCTGGTAGGACCTGAAAAATGCAATCCCAACAAGTACTATCTCTTCCACAAAGAGAACGGGCATAATACAGAGGAATGCTATCAACTGAAGAGAGAGATAGAAAGCCTTGTAAGGGCGAGAAGCTTGAATAAGTACATGAAGGGGAGACATGATGGCCGTTCGAGCCAAGGAGGCCGATGTCGTGATCGAGAAAGAGCAGAACCAAGAAGAGAAGAAAGGAGGGTGGACCGAGATAGAGAGAGAGATCGTACTGATGAAAGAAGAGATGTGTCGAAACCCAGCGGCACCAAGGGAGCCCCCATCCTCACCATACTTGGAGGACCGGGGCAAGAGTCAACCAGGAAAGCCAAAGCCCATGCCAAGTTCGTGGGAGTACCAGAGAAGCCAAGCAAGATGGCAAAGACCGAGACGGTGATCTCCTTCTCCAATGAGGACTTGGAAGGTGTGAGCTTTCCACATGAGGATGCCCTGGTTATACAAGTGGAGATAGCCAACCAACCAGTACATAGGGTGTTGCTAGATACAGGGGCATCCGTGGATGTGCTCTCACTGGAACCCTACCGCAAGTTCAGATTCAGAGACGATCAACTCAAGCCAGAGCCCACCTACCTCCATGGATTCTCGGGTGCCACAGCCTCCATCAGAGGCACCATAGAGCTACCCGTCACCTTGAGAGAGCACCCTCGATAGGTGACCATCATGGTAAACTTCATGGTCGTCAGGTCCGTGGTGTCATTCAATGGCCTCTTAGGGCGACCTTCCCTAATAGCCCTTAGAGGTGTCGTGTCTCCACTCCACCTGAAGATGAAGTTCCCCATTGACAATGGAGTGGGGGAAGTTCGAGGTGACCAGAAGAAGGCCAGAGACTGCTATGCCACCTTTGTGAAGAAGAACAATGGCAACACACGAGGGATGGTGCTATGCATGGAAAACCTGGTCAGCGACCAGAGGGATGAACTGATAGAAAGAAGAGGAAGGCCAGTGGAGGACCTCATCCCATGGCCACTCAGCAAAGATGACCCCTCCAAGGTCGTACAGGTTGGCTCACTATTGAGCAACGAGTAGAAGAATGAGCTTGGTCTTCTACTCCAAGCAAACATAGATGTCTTTGCATGGTCAATCTCTGACATGCCAGGCATACCACGGTCCATAGCGGAGCACCGGCTACATGTCGATCCAACCAGGAAGCCCATCCAGCAGAAGCGGCACAACTTTACCCTCGATCGACAAGCAGCCATCAAAGAAGAGGTTGAGAAGTTGAGCCGATCGGGGTTCATCAGAGAAGAGAAGTTCCCTACCTGGCTAGCCAATGTAGTCATGGTACCCAAGCCCAATGGAAAGTGGAGAATATGCATCGACTACACCGAATTGAACAAGGGATGCCCAAAAGATGAGTACCCACTGCCCAGGATTGATCTACTGATCGACGCCACTGTCAGACATAAGATGCTGAATGTCATGTATGAGGATGACGAGTCTTACACCGCCTTCCGAACAGACAAGGAGAATTACTGCTATCGTGTTATGTCGTTCGGATTGAAGAATGCAGGCGCCACCTACCAATGGATGGTCAACAAGTGTTCGAGGAACAGATTGGGCACAACATGGAGGTATATATGGATGATATGCTCGTGAAGAGCGTCCAAGCCCAACAACACCTAACCGACTTGGAAGAAGTGTTTGCCATGCGAAGAAGGAACCAGATGAAGCTAAACCCTGTAAAGTGCGCCTTCGGGGTGACATCAGGGAAATTCCTGGGGTTCATGGTCTCAGTACGGGGAATAGAAGCCAACCCATCCAAGATCAAGGCCATCCAAAGATGGCACCACCTCGGACAGTCAGAGAAATATAGAGATTGAATGGAAGGATCGCTGCCCTTTCAAGGTTCGTGTCACGGTCGACAGACAAGTGCCTACCATTCTTCAAGACGTTGAAGAAGCTCCGAAGTCCTAAAGACTTTGCATGGACAGAGGAATGCCAAAAAGCATTTGAAGAGCTGAAGGTGTACCTTGAGAATCCACCATTGCTTGGGCACCTAGGACCCAACGAAAAATTATAGATTTACTTGGCTGCGACACCCGTCGCAGTGAGCGCAGTGCTACTAAAAGAAGAGGGTAAGTTACAGAGACCCATCTATTATGTTAGACATGTCTTAATCGAAGCAGAGACTAGGTACACAAGGATTGAGAAGGTAGCATACGCACTGGTAATCGCGGCTAGGAAGCTCAGACCTTATTTCCAAGCCCATACCATCACAGTCCTCACCAACCTACCATTGAAGAAGGTACTGCATAAGCCAGACGTCTCCGAACGATTGATTGCCTGGGCGGTCGAATTGAGTGAACACGACATCAGGTTCCAACCCAGGACGGCCATTAAAGGCCAAGCCCTGGTGGACTTCATCGTCGAATGCACCCTACCATAGACCGAGTTAGAAGCAGAGGAACCAGAGGGGCATGATCGAGGATCGTGGGAGATGTTCGTGGATGGTTCGAGTAACACCATAGGAAGCGGAGCTGGTTTCATACTCACCAGCCCCGAAGGATTTCGAATCTAGTATGCTCTCCGGTTCACCTTCCCAGCATCAAATAACGAAGCAGAGTACGAGACATTACTCGCTGGACTCCGGGTGGCCAAGGCCATTCAAGTCACACACCTATCCATCCGGAGTGACTCCTAGCTTGTAGTAAACCAGGTGAATGGAGAGTATGAAGCGAAGGCTGATCAAATGGCATCATACCTAGCACGTGCTCGAGAGTTAATCGAAGAGCCTACGAAGTTTGAGATGGTTCGGATTCCCAGGATCGAGAATGCCACTGCCGATGCACTGTCTAGGCTAGCCAATGATGAACTTAGAAACCTGGCCAGTGCAGTGTACGTGGAAATATTGCATGAACCAACATACCAGGAGAAGCAAGTCAATGAGATTGAGGAAGGGCCTAGCTGGATGGACCCTATACTCAACTACCTACAGAACGACGTCTTACCAGAAGATAAGGTCACAGCAAGGAAGATAAAGATGAGAGTTGCAAACTACACCATCTTGGATGGAGTACTGTACAAGAGGGGGGCCACAACACCACTGCTTCGGTGCCTAGGACCCAAGGGAGCCCAATATACCCTGCCAGAGGTACATGAGGGGATCTATGGAAGCCACATGGGAGGATGAAATCTAGCCTACAAAATCCACCGACAGGGACTCTACTGGCCAAGAATGTAAGAAGAAGCAATACAGTACGTCAAGGCTTATGAGCAATGTCAATTGTTTGCCCCAATGCCCCATTTACCCGCCACCAAACTGACATTGATCCTCAACCCCATTCCCTTTGCCATGTGAGGGGTGGACATCTTAGGTGACTTCACAGCAGCATCAGGTAACCGCAAGTACTTGGTGGTCACCATAGACTACTTCACCAAGTGGGTAGAAGCCAAACCATTGGCCAAGATCACAGAGACTGAAATGGAGAAGTTCGTCCAGGACAACATCATTTACAGGTTCGGTGTGCTAGAGATCATAGTCTCCGACAATGGGAAGTAGGTCAACAACCCCAATTTCAGAGCATTCAGTCAGAGTTACAATATTAACTATCAGCCTGTAACAGTAGCCTATCCACTGGCCAATGGTCAGGTGGAGGTGACGAACAGAACGTTACTAGATGGAATAAAGAAAAGGCCAGAAGGAGCCAAAGGGAAATGGGTCGAGGAACTACTGAGCGTTCTGTGGGCATACCGCACCACAGTAAGGACACCCACGGGAGAAAGCCTGTTCCGCCTAGCATATGGCATAGAAGCACTGGCACCAGTAGAGGTCCTCGCCATGTCCTACAGAGTACTGTACTTCAATGAAAGAACCTACACAGATGGACTATGAGCAAACCTGGACTTCCTAGATGAGGTACGAGAGAAGGCACTACTGAGAAACGTGGCATACCAACAACGCACAACCAAGTACTACAACGCCAGGGTGCGAGAATGATTATTTCACTAGGGGGACCTAGTCCTAAGGAGGGCAAGTGCATCACAGCCTAGGAAGGAAGGAAATCTATCAGCAAACTGGGAAGGACCTTACATAGTTTCCAAGCAAATACATCCAGGGACATACCACTTGAAAACTCCGAGGGGCAAGAAGGTAGACCGTACCTGGAACTCAGAACACCTGAAGAGATACTATCAGTAGAAGTAATAACAGCAGCATCGCCAGCAATAGCAGTAGTGGTAGTGGTAACAGTAGTAGTAGCAGTAGCAGTAGATGGCATTACAGTTTCAAGGATAATTTGAAAAATTTATTTAAAGTAAATAGTTGGTTTCAGAAACACTCGTCTTCTTCTACAACTCAATCGAATCACTGCCACCACACCAAGGCCCATTAACCACCAAGGCCCGTTAACCACCAAGGTCCGTTGACCAGCAAGGCACAATGCCGCCAAGGTTCGTTGGCCACCAAGGCCCGTTGACCACCAAGGCGTAATGCCACCAAGGCCCGTTGGCTACCAAGGTCCGTTGACCACCAAGGCGCAATGCCACCAAAGCCCGTTGGCCACCAAGGAGCAATGCCACCAAGGCCCATTGGCCACCAAGGTCCGTTGACCACCAAGGCGCAATGCCACCAAGGCCCGTTGGCCACCAAGGTTCGTTGACCACCAAGGCACAATGCCACCGAGGCCCATTGGCCACCAAGGTCCGTTGACCACCAAGACACAATGCCACCAAGGCCCATTGGCCACCAAGGTCCGTAGACCACCAAGGCCCATTGGCCACTAAGGTCCGTCGACCACCAAGGGTTGTACACCACCTAGAGTCGCAAGGTTAGAGAACCGTTGAAGCAATAAAGATCAAATGAATGCCATATCCACGTCAAGGAACGTGAAGAGTTAAGTACACACAATCCAGAAAGAGATCACAAATATCACAACTCAAAGTTCGAGATCCAATAGTTCAACGCCCAGAACACCTATAAGCTCAAGGAGCATCTGATGGAGGGGCCACATCTGACCCTCTAGGGGGCATCATATCGGCCTCAGCGGGGCGAACAACGCCCTCCTCTATCACCACAGCACCATCCTCATGAGAGGCACGTGTAACTGCAGTGGTCATAGGGAACAACGTAGTGACCTCCGGGAACCCCAAGAAATCATAATCGGGGGTCTTCTCCATAACACGAACTGCTAAGTCCCGGATGCCTACATCGTATATCTCCTGGTTGTACTTATAGAAGTACGCAGTGATCTCAGGAGACTGTTGATATGCAATCACCGGTCGCTCACCAACCTCAGACACCTCAACCTCATGGCTTTGCCTCAAGGCACGAAGCTCCTCCTCCGGGGCACGAACTCTAGCCGAGCTCTGGACCTCCGCTGTAGTCGCAACCCTGAGCCCCTCAGCCATACTCCTCTCACGAGCCATGGCCTCCTCCAGTACGGCCTTGGCCTCCTCCAGTACGGCCTTGTGCCCTTGAAGCTCCTTCCCTAGGCCCTGCAGGTTACGGTTCAGCTGGATCTCTCAAAAAGCATGACTCTCTAGGCGGAGCACCATCTCCGTGACATAGTGCTGGACCTGCAACGGACACAGTCGCTAAAAAACATCCCAAGTATAAGAAAAGCAACAACACAAAAAGCAAAGGATCGAGAGACACGACTCACAGAAGCCATGTCCTGGTAGAGGGTTTGTGTCAAGAATGCGTCACTAAACCCCTATATGATTAAACGCTCTCTGGGAAGCCTTCCCATGTCCAGCCACTCCCGGTACACACCACGGCTGGTCAACATCGCTCCCTCCTGAAGATCCCAAGGTAGCACCAAAGGAGAGGAGGTTGGCAGATCAGCAGTCACATCGTCAGAAGAGGAGACCACCCCTTTGCCTCTGGAGGGGGGTGGAGCAGAAGATCCAGGAGCAGAAGCAGTAGTAGATGACCGCGAAAGGATAACACATGGCCCAGTCCTCACTGAACTAGGGGGATCAGGACCCCCCTTCTGCTTGGTCCCAGCGACCACCGGAGGAGAAGAAGTAGAAATTGGAGGAGCCACCCCAGAAGAACCATCCCTAGGGGGAGCCGTCTGAGCACATCTCTTTCGCAGGTTAGAGCAGAAGACACTGAGATCTGGTCGTATGTCTACTGCACAACGACATTCAATCAAGAGCACAAGACAAGTCAGATAATGGGTACATGAAAGAAAAATACAGATGCAAACATCAAAGAAACCAAAGATTTTACCAAGACTCAACTTCCAAAGACATAGGAAGCCCTCGAAATCCAACTAACGGATATCGAACGGATCGCACCCCTGACATCGCTGGAGGGAGTTGCGCTCAAAGTCGCTCAAATTAAGAGAGCGATTCACCCCCTTGATATCAATGGCCTCCTAAGTAGACCGCAGTGCACATCGAGGGACCGTGGCAAAAATGAAGCTGTCCCTCTAGTTTCTTCAAAACATAGAAGTACGAGAACAGGGGAATGGTAGCAGCACGCCCCATCCGGGTGAAGAACACATAGAAACCTAGGATGACATGCCAAGAGTTGGGCAACACCTGCCCAGGGGTAAGACGCCAGTGCTCCAACACCAGTTCCACGAAACGGGAGATAGGGAAGCGAAGACCATGGGTGAAGAAAATACGATAGATTCAGACCTCATCCGCTTGATGTGAAAAAGCGCGATCGTCGGGTCCAGGGACGCGAAGCACGACCTCAGAAGGTATATGGAACACCCCAGCGAAGAGACGCCAAGTCCGAGGAAGTCATGATGCTAAGGATGTGAGCCAACTTACTCCTAGGATCACCAACAGAGGTAGAAGCCTTGGAGACCCTACGACCCCTACTAGGGGCATGATCTCCAAAAACCTCCTCCCCATCACTAGCAATAGGGGAAGCCAACGAGGAAGAGGTGTTTGCAGGGGAAGACGACCCCAAAAAAGACTCCTTAGAAGACCCAACCATGACCGTAATCGGATCAGAGTTGCTAGACGATGACATGGAAAGACAATGAAGCAGGCTAGCTACTTACTAAGAACGATGGTCTCCCAAAGCCAAGCAACCAACACGAAGAAAGGGATGCCAACCTGCAATCACCAATGTAGAACCAATAAAAAAACAAAAAAAGAAGAAAGCGAAAAGAAAAGAACATACCAGGCATGGATCGAAGATGGGCGCTGACCATAATGGGCGCAGACCAGAGTAATGTGCAGATCAAATATGGGAGCGGATCAAGACGAGAGTCGACCAAAGTCGGGCATCAATCGAAAGGGGCGTTGACCGAACGTCAGGCGTAGATCGGGGATCGTAAGCAATGAGCGAGCGTCAACCGAGGTAAACTAAACACAGATCAATAGGAGAGTGTAAGCACAAGGCAAACGTCAAACACCAAGCCATGCACCCGCAAAGCAAGTCAAGTCCAAAGGCAAGGCTAATAGCCAAGAGAAATCAAATAAGCAAGTGGAGCACACTACTCTTCATTGTGACCCAAGAACAAACACATGGGGGGCATAATGAATAGTAACCAAGCTCAAAGCCAAGCAAAAGTGGAAGATGTAAAAAGCAAAGAGTGGAAAAGCAAGAGAGAGAGGAAGAGAAATGGAAAAGGAAAAAGTGAAAAGGGAGAATGAGACAAGAGCATATATCTATAAAATGAAGGAAAGAAGAAAAAGAGACAAAAAAGATGGGAGAGGAGAGGTTTGAACCCACAACCTCTCCCTCACCAAATAAATTATAGGCACACCCTTCAAGAAGAGATTATTTGTAGTGAACCACCTAATTGGTACAAAAATGCAGAGGATACTCTCTTGAGCACTCCATTCCAAGAGAGTGGGGGGCAAATGATAAACCCCAAATCACCTTGACCAATTAGGGACTACCACGTGTCCTAACCCAAGAAGGAGGGCCAGCTCAGGACTAGAACCAAGCAGACAAACCCAAGAGAGAGAGCCGACCCAAACCGAACCCGAGCAAGGACCGCATTACCCCAGGCGTGGATCAGCGCTAGGCGTAAACTGCCCTGGGCGCAGACCGTCCCCAGGTGTGGACTGCCTGGGAGTGGACTACCTAGGGGCGGACTGCCTGGGCATGGATTGCCTGGGCGCGGACTGCCTGGGAGTGGACTGCCCTGGGTGCGGACTAGGCATGGATGAAGACCCCAGACGTGGATCTCCTCGGGCATGGTCATCCGTGGGCACGGTCTCCCTCAAACACGGTGGCAACCACCACCATCAACAAAATGGACCACATCACCAAGGACTCTAGGCCACCGCCTATCAATCACGTAGTCTGAACGGACTCATGTACCAGGAACCTCATCTATCACGTAGATAGGTTTATCTATCAAGGATACCAATTCTATCATGATACTACGTCTCTCAGGAAGGCGACTATCAAGTCTATCGTGACACCACATCTCACGCGAAGACAACCAATCAAGGATGAGCCCTGTTACCCAGGGACTCTATCACCTACGAAGGCCACTCTACATCAATCGAGACTCTCCACACCGCCACACTCTACTATAAAAGGGAAGGTACTCTACCCCCATCAACCCATCTTAAATACTATTATTCATCTATTTGCTCAAGAGATCTGACTTTGGCATCGGAGAGTCCTAGGCCGGAACCACACTGGTTCTCCTTTGTCATCCCCTGATTCTTTTGTAGGTTACGGCACTCGAAAGGACCCTTGATTGATTTTCTGACGCGACACTAATATTGACCTAAAGAAACATGAGACCCATTATTTATAACCTGATATGATTCCTAGCCCCATCATCAGTCCAAATCCATCATGGATTAAGATTAATCAATAAAATGAATTGTCAAAATGAGTTTTCAAAAACATGGAAATGGCTTTGTCATACATAGAATATTCCAAGCCCAAAACCCCGTGAATCAAGCCCAAGCCTAGCTTGAAGCCTCAACTAGTCATTGAACTAATTAGGGCCGGTGCCTAATAGACTTGGAGCCAGTGTTGGGGACACCTTTTCCCGATGTCAGCAGAACCAAATTTTGAGCCGATCAGTGCCCATTTGGTGCCAGATTTTTACTGTTTGCAGGTTTGTGATGAGCTTATCTCTTTATTGCCGACCTTCCAACTCATTTACGCTTTTCTAGAGACACTAGAGGTCATGTAGAATATGAAAAGTGCCTGATGGAGTTCTTCTTCATTCAAAACTCAAAATCAACTAATCCCTATAGAGCCAAGGAGTTCTCTAAGAGTTGGGATAAGGAATGTTTGCCTTAGACATGGCCAACTCCCTAGACTATAAATAAGAAGTCCCTTCCACGTTGTGGGAGAGCTGAGTTGAATTTTTTAAAGTTCTCCTAAGTTCTAAAAACCCTAAGAGAGAGTTCAAATTTTCTTCCAGTCTGCTATAGTTGTGCTGTATTGAGCCTCTCCAAACCTTAAGACAGGTAAGTCTTCTTTCTTTGGTCTCTGATTTCAATTCATATCATTACGTATTCGTTTAGATATCTTCTGATTTATGAAGGCGCGTCGTTACCATCCAACACGACAGTGACGAGGTGCCATGTATTCAAGCATGATTCATTAGGGGTCTTTAGGTTTTACTTAAATCCCTTTACACAACTATTTAGATATAGGCCTTATACTTCTACCATGATTTTACTATTGCATTTTGACATTTTTCTTTAATTTTTTCTATCGAACCAACATATTTCAATACATGTTCTCTATCCTTTAAAGCTTTGATTTTTATCATTGTCCTTAATTTTAAACCTCTCATGTTGATTTCATGATTGTTTAGTTCATATTTTGATGTTCTTTGTTGGTTTTCATCATTTTTTGTTTTCCAATATAGGGTCTTTCCCTCTTTGTTTTCTTTTCTAGGTCATGCTTATGCCTCGGGGTGTTTTGGTATTTTTGTATGTGCACAGATTTTTCATAGGTTTTTTTTTTCATATGTGATTTTTATCCTATGTTAATCATTTTATCCATGTTTAGCCTTTTTTTAGCCAAAAGATCAAGAAAAAAGAGAAAAGGAAATTACAACAACAAGCTGGACAAAGCCAGACACTCCAACAATTAAAACAAGCTACACTCTCCCACCTTTGGAAAAGCCATCAATAGGAGAGACTAGCCCACAAAAACCAAAAACAAAATCAAAACATTAAGAAGTAATGCGGAATGCAGGCCTCTATTGAGCATCATGTAACAACTTAGCTTACATAGAGGGAGGCAAGACCACCATAGAAGAGGTAACCTCTAATCTAGTTGCTCATTTGCCAAGGAAGTCCACTAATGGATTAGCTTCTCTGTAATAGTGAGACACATCCCACTCAATAGAGGAAAGATAATATTGAAGCAAAGACCATGCTTGCCACATAAACCATGGAACCGCTTTCAAAGACACCAAAAAAGCATTAACAGTGTGATCACATTCCACCCGCACATTTGAAGGCCAAGATCTTTTGCCTTCTTTTTCTTTTTGCTAGAGGATCACTTGTATTAAGAAGGGGGGAAAAAACAAGCTGGAATAGAAACCCAGCTACCTCAACACAACAAAAAAACTGATAGGGAACCAATCCCACCTTCGGCAATGCCATCAACAGGAAAGATTACCCACCACAAACTAATTTGAAAGCTAAAAAAACTATCTCCACCTATGACATTGGCATCAACAAAGAGAAGTTACAGCCAACCAAAGAAAACAAACTAGTAGAAAAAAATCAAAAGACCAATCTGAATCTTGGCCAACTTTGGGCATCCCAAACCAGTACATTCAAAATCGACACTGGCAAAGTCATCATCACCGAAGACACTTGTTGAGATGCCACTGATTTTGCCAAAAAATCAACAATAGGATTCGCTTCCCTGAAATGGTGTGTTATCTTCCAAGTAATCGATTTTAAGAAGGAATACAGGCCATACCACCTTTGGCATAAGAACCACGACACAGAGAGTTTAGAAACACACACAAAAACTGCCACCGAGTCACACTCTATCCAGAGTTTAGAAATGCCAAGAGAACTAGCATGTTCTGATCCCAAGATAAAAGCTAGAAACTCCGCTTTAAAGTTTGTCGCCTAACCCAGAAATTCCCTGAAGGAGAAAACCACTTGGGCGTCAGAATTCCAAAAAATACCCCTGCCCCTGACCGACCTGGATTTCCAAGAGAGCAACCGTCAATATTAAGTTTGGTCCATCCCTAAGGTGGCCTAGACCAAACAACATCCAAGAAACGAGATGGACCTCTACTTCATAAAGCAACATTAAGGCTTCTCCCGATCAAAATATCTTGAACAAAAATTGAATGGGAGGTGACCATTGCAGGCATAGAAGAGAATTCCCTACAAATTAATTTCCACACCTGGGCCTGGTTGTTCAATCACCCTTCGAAAATTCTTAAGTTCCTTTCCAGCAAAATAAAATAAACGATTAGAGCAAGTCCAAAAAGCCAAACTTCCTTTAAAGAGACCGTCGCAGCCTTTCTCTTCCACCAAGAGCTCAAGCCAAAGAAAGAGTCGTGCTACTGCCAAGCAAAGTAGAATAAATGGGAGAATTTAGACTAGAAACTGGGAAAAGCTGCACTCACAAAATAAGTGAGAAAATGATTCCTCCGCTTAGTATCATAAACAACACCGAGAAGGGAGGGGAACACCACAACGCTTGACAAGGTCATCCATGGGAAGTTTACCATAGGGAACCCTCCAACCAAAGATAGAGTGGCGAGGAAGCAGCGATTGATTCCAAACTGTGGAGAACCAAGGCGGCTTGAGGTTCTTCAAACGAATCACCTCCCAAGCAGACTTCACAGAGAAAACTCTAGCACGGTTATGAACCCAAAAGTAGTTTTCTTTCTGTTGCATCAAAAAATCGTTCAAGGGTCCTTTCGAGTGCCATAACCTACAAAAGAACTAGGGGATGACAAAGGAGAACCGGTGTGGTTCCGGCCTAGGACTCTCTGATGCCAAAGTTAGATCTCCTGAGCAAACAGATGAATAATAGTATTCAAGATGGGATGATGGGGTAGAGTACCTTCCCTTTTATAGTAGAGTGTGGCAGTGTGGAGAGTCCTGATTGATGTAGAGTGGCCTTCATAGGTGATAGAGTCCCTGGGTAGCAGGGCTCATCCTTGATTGGTTATCTTCTCATGAGATGTGGTGTCACGATAGACTTGATAGTCGTCTTCCTGAGAGACATAGTGTCATGATAGAATTGGTATCCTTGATGGATAAACCTATCTACGTGATAGATGAGGTTCCTGGTATATGAGTCCGTTCAAACTACGTGATTGATAGGTGGTAGCCTAGAGTCCTTGGTGATGTGGTCCATCTAGTTGATGGTGGTGGTCGCCACCGTGTTCGAGGGAGACCGTGCCCATGGATGATCATGCCCAAGGAGATCTGCGTCTGGGGTCTTCATCCATGCCTAGTCCGCACCTAGGGCAGTCCATGCCCAGACAGTCTGTGCTCAGGTAATCTGCGCCCAGGCAGTCCGTGCCCAGACAGTCCACGCCCAGATAGTCAGTGCCCAGGGACAGTCAGTGCCCAGGCAGTCTGCGCCCGAGGTCATGCGGTCCTCGCTCGGGTCCGGTTTGGGTTGGCTCTCTCTCCTGGGTTTGCCTGCTTGGTTCTGGTCCTGAGTTAGCCCTCCTTCTTGGGTTAGGACATGTGGCAGTCCATAATTGGTCAAGGTGATTTTGGGTTTATCATTTACCCCCCACTCTCTTGGAACGGAGTGCTCAAGAGAGTATCCTCTGCATTTTTGTACCAATTAGGGGGTTCATTGTAAATAATCTCTTCTTAGAGGGAGTGCCTACAATTTATTTGGTGAGGGAGAGGTTGTGGGTTCAAACCTCTCCTCTCCCATCTATTTTGTCTCTTTTTCTTCTTTCCTTCTTTTTGTAGATATATGCTCTTGTCTCATTCTCCCTTTTCACTTTTTCCTTTTCCATTTCTCTCCTCTCTGTCTTGCTTTTCCACTCTTTGCTTTTTGCATCTTCCACTTTTGCTTGGTTTTGAGCTTGGTTACTATTCATTATGCCCCCCATGTGTTTGTTCTTGGGTCACAATGAAGAGTAGTATGCTCCATTTGCCTGTTTGATTTCTCTTGGCTATTAGCCTTGCCTTTGGACTTGGCTTGCTTTATGGGTGCATGGCTTGGTGCTTGGCCTTTGCCTAGTACTTATACTCTCCTGTTGATTTGTGTTTAGCTTGCCTCGATTGACGCTCGCTCATTGCTAGCGATCCATGATCTACGCCTATCATTCGATCGACGCCCCTTTTAATCGGTGCCAGACTTTGGTTGACCCTCGTCTCGATCCGTGCCCGTCTTTGGTTTGCGCCCGGCTTGATCCGTGCCTATCATGATCGGTGCCCATCACAGTCCGCACTCATCACGATCGGCGCCCATCTTTGGTCGGCGCCTGGCTCGGTCCGTACCTGGTCTGTGCTCAGCTTGATTTGCTCCCGTCTTGATCCGTGCTCACCACGGTTGGTGCCCAGCTCTGGTCCACACCCGTCACGATCGGTGCCCATCTTCGATCCGCACCTGATCTCAACCGCGCCTGGTACGTTCTTTTTTTGATTGGTTCGGCATTGGTGATTGCATGTTGGCATCCCTCTCTTCGCATTGGTTGCTTGGCTTTGGGAGACCATCGTTCTGAGTAAGTAGCTAGCCTGCTTCAATTGTCTTTCCATGTCATCGTCTAGCGACTATGATCCGACTACGATCGTGGTTGGGTCTTCTGAGGAGTCTTCTTCGGGGTCATCTTCCCCTACGGACACCTCTTCCTCATTGCCTTCCCCTGTTGCTAGTGATGGGGAGGAGGTTTCTAGAGATCCCGCCCCTAGTAGGGGTCGTAGGGTCTCCAGGGCTTCTACCTTTGTTGGTGATCCTAGGAGTATGTTGGTTTACATCCTTAGCATCATGACTTCCTCCGACTTGGCATCTCTTCGTCAGGAGTTCCATATACCCTCTGAGGTCGTGCTTCGCATCCCCAGACTCGATGATCTCACTTTTTCACATTGAGTGGATGAGGTCTGCCTCAATCGTATTTTCTTCACACATGGTCTTCGCTTCCCTATCTCCCGTTTTGTGGAGGTGGTGTTGGAGCACTGGCATCTTACCCCTGGCCAGGTGTTGCCCAACTCTTGGCTTGTCATCTTGGGTTTCTATGTGTTCTTTACCCAAATGGGACATGCTGCTACCGTTCCCCTGTTCTCATACTTCTATGTTTTGAAGAAGGGGGAAGGTGGGTGCTACCACTTCGCCCGTCGTCTCCCTAGGGGGTCTCTTGCCACGTTCGATCCCCTTGTGGGGATCACTAGCTCGGTGAAGTACTGGAGGGACCGCTTCTTTTTTGCCACGGTCCCTCGATGTGCACTACAGACTACTTGGAAGGCCATTGATATCAAGGGGGTGAATTGCTCTCTTGAGTTGAGCAACTTTGAGCGCGACTTCCTCCAGCGATGTCAAGGGTGCGATCCATTCGACGTCCGTCAGTTGGATTCTGAGGCCTTCCAATGTCTTTGGAAGTTGAGTCCTGGTATGATCTTTGGTTTCTTTGATGTTTGCATCTGTATTTTTCTTTTATGTACTCATTGTCTGACTTGTCTTGTGCTCTTGATTGAATGTCGTTGTGCAGTTGACATACGACTGAATCTCAGTGTCTCCAGCTCTAACCTACGAAAGAGATGTGCTCAGACGGCTCCCCCTGGGGATGGTTCTTCTGGGGTGGCTCCTCCAATTTCTACTTCTTCTCCTCCAATGGCCGCTGGGACCAAGCAGAAGGGGGGTCCTGATCCCCCTAGTTCAGTGAGAACTGGACCACGTGCTATCCTTTCGTGGTCGTCTCCTACTACCTCTGCTCCTGGATCTTCTGTTCCAGCCCCCTCCAGAGGCAAAGGGGTGGTCTCCTCTTCTGACGGCGTGACTGTTGATCCGCCAACCTCCTCCCCTTTGGTGCTACCTTGGGATCTTCAGGAGGGAGCGACGTTGACCAGCCGTGGTGTGTGTCGGGAGTGGCTGGACATGGGAAGGCTTCCCGACAAGCGTTCAGTCATACAGGGGTTTAGTGACGCATTTTTTACACAAACCCTCTACCAAGACATGGCTTCTATGAGTCGTGCCTCTCGATCCTTTGCTTTTTGTGTTATTGCTTTTCTTATACTTGGGATGTTTTTTAGGGGCTGTGTTGGTTGCAGGTCCAGTACCGTGTCACGAAGACGGTGCTCCGCCTGGAGGGTCATGCTTTTCGGGAGATCTAGCTGAACTATAAGCTGCACGGCCTAGAGAAGGAGCTTCAAGGGCATAAGGCCACATGGGAGGAGGCCGTGGCTCGTGAGAGGAGTATGGATGAGGAGCTTAGGCTTACGACTGCAGCGGAGATCCAGAGCTCGGATAGAGTTCATGCCTTGGAGGAGGAGCTTCGTCCCTTGAGGCAGAGCCATGAGGTTGAGGTGTCTAAGGCTGGTAAGCGAGCGGTGGCAGCATATCAGTAGTCTCCTGAGATCACTGCGTACTTCTATAAGTACAACCAGGAGATATATGATGCAAGCATCCGGGACTTAGCAGTTCGCATTCTGGAGAAGACCCCCGATTATGATTTCTCAGGGTTCTTAGAGGTCACTATGCTGTTACCTACAACCGCTGCAGTTTCACGTGCCTCTCCTGAGGATGGTGTTGTGGTGATAGAGGAGGGCATTGCTCACCCCGCTGAGGCCGATATGATGTCCCCTGTAGGGTCGGATGTGGCCCCTCCATCAGATGCTCCTTGAGCTTATTGGTGTTCTGCACATTGAACTTTTGGATCTCGAACTTTGAGTTGTGATATTTGTGATCTCTTTTTGGATTGTGTGTACTTAACTCTTCACCTTCCTTGATGTGGATATGGCATTCATTTGATCTTTATTGCTTCAACGGTTCTCTGACCTTGCGACTCTAGGTGGTGTACAACCCTTGGTGGTCGACGGACCTTAGTGGCCAACAGGCCTTGGTGGCATTACGCCTTAATGGTCTACGAAACTTGGTGGCCAACGGGCCTTGATGGCATTACACCTTGATGGTCAACGAACCATGGTGGCCAACAGGCCTTGGTGGCATTGCGCCTTAGTGGTCAATGGACCATGGTGGCCAACGAGCCTTGGTGGCATTGCGCCTTGGTGTCCAATGAACAATGGTGGCCAACGGGCCTTGGTGGTCAATGGACCTTGGTGGCCAACGGGCCTTGGTGTGGTGGCAGTGATTCGATTGAGTAGTAGAAGAAGACGAGTGTTTTCGAAACCAACTATTTACTTCAAATAAAATTTTTCAAATTATCCTTGAAACTGTAATGCCATCTACTGCTACTGCTACTACTACTGTTATCACTACCACTACTGCTATTGCTGGTGATGCTGCTACTGTTACTTCTACTGATAATATCTCTTCAGGTGTTCTGAGTTCCAGGTAAGGTCTACCTTCTTGCCCCCCAGAGTTTTCAAGCGGTATGTCCCTGAATGTATCAGCTTGGAAACTATATAAGGTCCTTCCCAGTTTGCTGATATCTTTCCTTCCTTCCTGGGTTGTGATGCACTTGTCCTCCTTAGGACTAGGTCCCCCTGGTGGAATAATCGTTCTCGCATCTTGGTGTTTTAGTACTTGGCTGTGCGCTACTGGTATGCCACGTTTCTCAGTAGTTCCTTCTCTCGTACCTCATCCAGGAAGTCCAGGTTTGCTCGTAGTCCATCTGTGTAGGTTCTTTCATTGAAGTGCAGTACTCTATGGGACATGGCGAGGACCTCTACTGGTGCCAGTGCTTCTGTGCCATATGCTAGGCGGAACGGGCTTTCTCCCATGGGTGTCCTTACTGTGGTGCGATATGCCCACAGAACGCTCAGTAGTTCCTCGACCCATTTCCCTTTGGCTCCTTCTAGCCTTTTTTTTATTTCATCTAGTAACGTTCTATTCGTCACCTCCACCTGACCATTGGCCTGTGGATAGGCTACTGTTACAGGCCGATAGTCAATATTGTAACTCTGACAGAATGCTCTGAACTTGGGGTAGTTGAACTGCTTCCCATTGTCGGAGACTATGATCTTTGGCACACCGAACCTATAGATGATGTCATCCCGGACGAACTTCTCCATTTTAGTCTCTGTGATCTTGGCCAATGGTTTGGCTTTTACCCACTTGGTGAAGTAGTCTATGGTGACCACCAAGTACTTGCGGTTACCTGATGCTACTGTGAAGTCGCCTAAGATGTCCACCCCCTACATGGCAAAGGGAATGGGGTTGAGGATCGATGTCAGTTTGGTGGCGGGTAGATGGGGTACTGGGGTGAACAATTGACATTGCTCGCAAGCCTTGATGTACTGTATTGCTTCTTCTTGCATTCTTGGCCAGTAGAGTCCCTGTCGGAGGATTTTGTAGGCTAGATTTCATCCTCGCATGTGGCTTCCACAGATCCCCTCATGTTCTTCTGCCAAGGCATATTGGGCTTCCTTTGGTCCTAGGCACTGAAGTAGTGGTGCTATGGCCCCCCTCTTGTACAGTACTCTGTCCAGGATGGTGTACTTTACAGCTCTCATCCTTATCTTCCTTGCTTCGACCTTGTCTTCTGGTAAGACGTCGTTCTGTAGGTAGTTGAGTATAAGGTCCATCCAACTAGGCCCTTCCTCAATCTCATTGACTTGCCTCTCCTGGTATATTGGTTCATGCAATATTTCCACAGACACTACACTGGCCAAGTTTCTGAGTTCATCATTGGCTAGCCTAGACAGTGCGTCGGCAGTGGCATTCTCGATCTTGGGAACCCGAACCATCTCAAACTTTATAAACTCTCCGATCAACTCTCAAGCATGTGCTAGGTATGACGCCATTCAATCAGCCTTCGCTTCATACTCTCCATTCACCTGGTTCACTACAAGCTGGGAGTCACTCCGGATGGATAGGTGTGTGACTTGAATGGCCTTGGCCACCCAGAGTCCAATGAGTAATGCCTCGTACTCTGCTTCATTAATGGATGCTGGGAAGGTGAACCGGAGAGCATACTGAGTTCATCATTGGCTAGCCTAGATGGAGCTGGTGAGTATGAAACCAGCTCTGCTTCCTGTGGCGTTACTTGAACAATCCACGAACATCTCCCACGATCCTCGATCATGCTCCTCTGGTTCCTCTGCTTCTAACTCGGTCTCAGGTAGGGTGCATTCGACGATGAAGTCCGCCAGGGCTTGGCCTTTAATGGCCGTCCTGGGTTGGAACCTGATGTCATGTTCACTCAATTCGACCGCCCAGGCAATCAATCGTCCGGAGACATCTGGCTTGTGCAGTACCTTCTTCAATGGTTGGTTGGTGAGGACTGTGATGGTATGGGCTTGGAAGTAAAGTCTGAGCTTCCTAGCCGTGATTACCAGTGCGTATGCTACCTTCTCAATCCTTGTGTACCTGGTCTCTACATCAATTAAGATATGGCTAACATAATAGATGGGTCTCTGTATCTTACCCTCTTCTTTTAGTAGCACTGCAGTCACTGTGACGGGTGTCGCAGCCAAGTAAATTTGTAATTCTTCATTGGGTTCTGGGCGCCCAAGTAATGGTGGATTCTTAAGGTACACCTTCAGCTCTTCAAATGCTTTTTGGCACTCCTCTGTCCATGCAAAGTCTTTAGGACTTCGGAGGTTCTTCAACGTCTTAAAGAATGGCAGGCACTTGTCTCTCGACCATGACACGAACCTTGAAAGGGCAGCGATCCTTCCATTCAATCTTTGTATTTTTCTAACTGTCTGAGGTGGTGCCATCTCTTGGATGGCCTTGATCTTGGATGGGTTGGCTTCTATTCCCCGTACTGAGACCATGAACCCCGGGAATTTCCCTAACGTCACCCCAAAGGTATACTTCACAGGGTTTAGCTTCATCTGGTTCCTTCTCAGCACGGCGAACACTTCTTTCAGGTCGGTCAGGTGTTGCTGAGCTTGGACGCTCTTCACGAGCATATCATCCATGTACACCTCCATGTTGCGCCCAATCTGTTCCTCGAACATCTTGTTGACCATCCTCTGGTAGGTGGCCCCTACATTCTTCAATCCTAATGGCATGACACGATAGCAGTAATTCTCCTTGTCCGTTCGAAAGGCGGTGTAAGACTCATCATCCTCATGTATGAGGATCTGGTTGTGACCATAGTAGGCATCCATGAAACTCAGCATCTTATGTCCGGCAGTGGCGTCGATCAGTAGATCAATCCTGGGTTGTGGGTACTCATCTTTTGGGTATGCCTTGTTCAAGTCGGTGTAGTCGACGCACATTCTCCACTTTCCATTGGGCTTGGGTACCATGACTACATTGGCGAGCCATGTAGGGAACTTCTCTTCTCTAATGAACCCCGATCGGCTCAACTTCTCGACCTCTTCTTTGATGGCTGCTTATCGGTCGAGGGTAAAGTTGCACCACTTCTGTTGGATGGGCTTCCTATTTGGATCGACATTTAGTTGGTGCTCCATTATGGACCGTGGTATGCCTGGCATGTCAGAGGTCGACCATGCAAAGACATCCATGTTTGCTTAGAGTAGACGTCCAAGCTCATTCTTCTGCTCGTTGCTCAATAGTGAGCCAACTTGTACGACCTCGGAGGGGTCATCTTTGCTGAGTGGCCATGGGACGAGGTCCTCCACTTCCTCTTCTTTCTTTTAGTTCATCTCTCGGGTCGCTGACCAGGTTTTCCATGCACAGCGCCATCCCTCGTGTGTTGCCATTGTTCTTCTTCACAAAGGTGGCATAGCAGTCTCTGGCTTTCTTCTGATCACCTCGAACTTCTCC
Organism: Telopea speciosissima; assembly: GCF_018873765.1. Taxonomy (NCBI): domain Eukaryota; kingdom Viridiplantae; phylum Streptophyta; class Magnoliopsida; order Proteales; family Proteaceae; genus Telopea; species Telopea speciosissima. Next base: position 44,277,566 of record NC_057924.1, read on the forward strand.
CACTCCATTATCAGTGGGGAACTTCATCTTCAAGTAGAGGGGAGACACGACACCTCTAAGGGCTATCAAGGAAGGTTACCTTAAGAGGCCATTGAATGACACCACAGACCTGACGACCATGAAGTTTACCATGATGGTCACCTATTGAGGGTGCTCTCCAAAGGTGACGAGTAGCTCTATGGTCCCTCTGATGGAGGTTATGGCACCAGAGAATCCATGGAGGTAGGTGGGCTTTGGCTTGAGTTAATCGTCACCGAATCCGAACTTACGGTAGGCTTTCAGTGAGAGTACATCCACGGATGCCCTTGTATCTATCAGCACCCTATGTACTGGTCAGTTGGCTATCTCCACTTGTACAACCAGGGCATCCTCATGTGGAAAGCTCACACCTTCCAAGTCCTCATCCGAGAAGGAGATCACCGTCTCGGTCTTTGCCATCTTGTTTGGCTTCTCTGCTACTCCCATAAACCTGGCATGGGCTTTGGCCTTCCTGGTTGACTCTTGCCCCTGTCCTCCAAGTATGGTGAGGATGGGGGCTCCCTTGGTGCTGCTGGGTTCTGGCACATCTCTTCTTTCTTCAGTGCGATCTCTCTCTCTGTCTCGGTCTGCCCTCCTTTCTTCTCTTCTTGGTTCTTCTCTCTCTCGATCACGACCTCTGTCTCCTTGGCCCGAACGGCCATCACGTCTCCTCTTCACGTACTTGTTCAAGCTTCCCGCCCTTACAAAGCTTTCTATCTCTCTCTTCAGCTGATAGCATTCCTCTGTATCATGCCCGTTCTCTTTATGGAAGAGACAGTACTTGTTGGAATTACGTTTTTCAGGTCCTGCCAGCATGGGTCTTGGCCATCGGATTAGGTCATGATCCTGGATCTGCATAAGGATTTGGGACCTAGTGGTGTTTAGCGGTGTGAACTCTGGACTGCTTGCTCTCTCACTCCTCTCTAGGCGATGGTCACTTCTTCCTAATGGGCGATCTCCCTTCTACTGTCGATGCTCGGTCCTCGATCTCTTGCTTTCCTTACGGTCATCTGGCGCTGACCTCATGTTGTCCTGTGGTTTGACTTCAATTGCCTTCTTTTAAGCTTGCAGTACTTCAATCCTGTTGGCAAACTCATTACATTATTCTAAGAGCTCTTTCATGGTCCTGGTCTCATGACATGCCAGGTCTCTGATGCCCCCAGCCAAGGCTGCATGCTGGGTTTGGTCGTCTAAGTCTCGGACCTCAAAGGACTCCTAGGTGAACCTGCTAACATACTCCCTGAGGGACTCCCCAGGGTTCTATATCACGTTCAGTAGATTGACCATGGTCTTCTTTTGCTTGCTGTTGCTCTAGAAGCGGGTAACAAATTGCTCGCACAGTTCTGCGAATGAACCTATTGACCTCGGTCGTAGTCTGGAGAACCAGGAAGTAGCTGCACCCTTGAGGGATGCAGGGAATGCCCAACAGGATACTACATTCGATCCACCGTATAGTGTCATCATGTCATTAAAATAGTTGATGTGGTCATTAGGGTCAGTGGTACCACTGTAGAGTTCAAAGGTGGGTAACCTGAACCTAGATGGAAGTGAGGCGGACATGATCTCTTCTGAGAATGGGTGTTATCCAGGGATCGAGTGTGTCTTACCCTTGGTCTGCTTCTTCAACCCTTCCAGTTTCTCGTCCAACTCTCGGAGTCTCTTGTCTAACTCTTCATCCCGTGTTGGTCCCTCATGTCTGACTGGTTGTTTGCCGCGACCTCGATCGCGTCCTCTCCTGGAAGTCCCCTCCCATCTCAACTATTGGTGAGAGGGTGAAGGGTCACGTCACGATGAATCTTATCATGAACGCAAGGGTCTTTCTTTGCGGTAGGTCTGGCTCGGCTCTGGTGCATAACTTCCTCCTAGTCGAACATCGAACATCGACCTCTGAATGGACCCTTCTGGGTTAGGTACCACGGATTGGTGTGATGGTGTTCTCCCCCGGTCCGATCGCACTGAAGGGTCTGCTGTTTGCCTGGGAAGCTGGGAAGGCTCCCCCCGCTACCTGGTGGGCCTCCCTGACCTATGACCCCTGGGAGGTGACCTCCTAGGGCTCTGTTCCTATCGAGGGCCCGTCCTGCGATGGTGTGATGTTACACGCTGCCTCAGGTAGTCGCGAAAGAGTTGTTGGTCGTCGAGGATCTATCGCTATAGGTCATTGATCTGACCCATAGTTGCTAGTGCATTGGGGTCAGGTACTACCTCCACCACCACTTCATTGTTGGGTTCGACCACCGCAACTTGATCGTCGTCTGGGATCTCCCTCTCTAGAGAGACATGGTCATGGTCATTGGCTCTGCGATGAGAGCTCTCTGGAGGAGGTGATCCGTTCCTTGGGGAATTGTTGGTGGAGGGAGCAGTCTTCTTACCCTGTGGTGCCATGATTGAACAGTTATGGAAACAAGCTAGTAGATACTATGGCTAGCATCGTTCCCACAGACGGTGCCAATCTGTTGCATCAGAAAATCATTCAAGGGTCCTTTCGAGTGTCGTAACCTGCAAAAGAACCAGGGGATGACAAAGGAGAACCGGTGTGGTTCTGGCCTAGGACTCTCCGATGCCAAAGTTAGATCTCCTGAGCAAACAAATGAATAATAGTATTCAAGATGGGTTGATGGATAGAGTACCTTCCCTTTTATAGTAGAGTGTGACGGTGTGGAGAGTCCTGATTGATGTAGAGTGGCCTTCGTAGGTGATAGAGTCCCTAGGTAGCAGGGCTCATCCTTGATTGGTTGTCTTCCCTTGAAACATGGTGTCACGATAGACTTGATAGTCGTCTTCCTGAGAGACGTAGTGTCATGATAGAATTGGTATCCTTAATGGATAAACCTATCTATGTGATAGATGAGGTTCCTAGTACATGAGTCCGTTTAGACTACGTGACTGATAGGCGGTGGCCTAGAGTCCTTGGTGATGTGGTCCGTCTTGTTGATGGTGGTGGTCGCCAACGTGTTCAAGGGAGACCGCGCCCATGGATGACCTTGCCCGAGGAGATCCGCGTATGGGGTCTTCACCCATGCCTAGACCGCGCCCAGGGCAGTCAGCACCCAAGCAGTCCTCGCCTAGCGTTGATCCGCACCTGGGGTCATGCGGTCCGCGCCTGGGTCCGGTTTGGGTCGGCTCTCTCTCTCTTGGGTTTGCCTGCTTGGTTCTGGTCCTGAGCTGGCCCTCCTTCTTGGGTTTGGACAAGTGGTAGTCCCTGATTGGTCAGGGTGATTTTGGGCTTATCACTTTCAAAGGGGAGGGGAAATTTTAACCTAAGACACAGAATCAAAAATCCCTTTAAAAAATCTGACTCCACGTGAGGAAGATTCCAACTCTCCCCAATAACGAAATCTGCCACTTTACTAGTAAAATCGTTGAAAAAGGATGGGTCAAGCGAAGATAGCTCCATGATTGAAGAAGGACCCAACCACCTATCAAACCAGAAGGAGATCTGATCACCATTACCCAAAGCCCACCTCTCGTTGCAAGAAACCAACTCCATAGACTTTTAAGACTAGGCCAAATAGAGGAAGATTTATGGCAATTTTTTAAAGACCCATCCTTATTTAAGAACCTGGCTCTCATGAAGGAACCCAAGCTGGAACGACCGTGCTTGATATACCAGATGAGCTTACAAAGAAGAGCCTTATTCACATCCCTCAAGCGATGAATACCAAGCCCTCCCTCAGATTTTGGTTTACAAACATCATCCCATCTCACTATAATCCTTTTAGCGGAGTCTACATCCCTGGTCCAAATGAAGTTCCTACACCACTTTTCAAGAGTCTTCATAGATGATTCAGGCCACCAGTAAATGGAAAAATTGTGCACAGAATAACCGACTTAATCAGCTCCACACGCCCAACCAAAGAGAGAAGCTTACCTTTCCAACCAGAAAAATGCTCCTTGATTTTGTCCATTACTGGTAAAATGTGATCACGCTTGACTCGACCTTTAAAGATCTCCACACCCAAATACCAAGTCGGCAGAGAACAGATAGGAATTCCAAGAGCATTGGAGATCCTATTACATCTTCGGATTGGGACCTTGCCAAAAAAGAGCTTACTTTTCTCCAAATTCAACCTTTGGCCAGAGAATTCTTGATACTTGGTGAGGAAAGATTTTAGATTAAGCACATACCCATTGGAAGCATTTATGAAGATGAAAATGTCGTTAGCAAATAATAAGTGGCAGGGAGTGATAACCCCCCTAGGACCTAGGAGGGCTTTAATTTTTTTTTAAGCAAACCAAAAGCTCAGCCTCAAAATTTGCATTGATTCAAAGAAACTTCCTGAAAAAGAGGACAACTCTGGCTTCTCATCTCGAATATTAGCACCAGCTCCAACCCTACCTGGATTCCCCAAATAGCATCCATCCACATTTAATTTCACCCACACAGCCTAAGGAGGAAACCAAAATACTTCCATTATCTTCCAATAAGGATGAAAGAAGCTAATAATTCCCAAATTCCTAGCCAAAAGAAGATCCTCTATTGAAGGCAACTAGCCCTTGTACATCATAGTGAGAGCTATGATTTCTCTCTACACTACATGTTTAGCCTTGATGATCATATATTTATTCCATTATTATATTCTTATTTTGCCATGCTTGCATGTTCAATGGAATTTTTGTAATTTTTAGCATGTCTAACCTTTGCCTGGGTTTAATGCTTTATTAGCTTTAAGGTTTTGATAAACCACATTTGGTTTACAGTGGTATACTAACCATGCAACACAATTGGATTGAGGCCCTCTGTTTTCAATTATTTCCATGTTTCTTTGGCTTAAGACTTATTTAACATACCTATTGTTTGAAGTTCAGTTTAATCAGGTAGACCGAGGTGCCTAACACCTTCCTCAAACCACAACCTAAGACAAACCTGACTCTTGGTGGGATCAATTCAGAGTGGAGTCATTAGTTTAGCCTCTTGAGTAATAAATATGAGTCCTAGACCCTAATCTAGATGGTAAATCTTTGCCTTGTCTCCCTTAAGACTTAGACCCTATAAACTGTGTAGAAAAACTACAATCCATGGGATCATCTTGGGTTCATAAGCATTAGAAAATTGTCTGCGTCAACCCATGGTCTCCCATGGTGACCCTATGGCAATACCATGGTTTCCTATGAGAACCCTAAATTAAATTCGGGTTTCCCATGGTTGTCCATGGGAACCATAGTGAATACCTATTAGGATTTGGTATAAAAATTTCTTACCAAATCATCTATTTTCTTGTCCCATAAAATTATGGGATCCATAGGAATAGAGCAGATCATCTCCTTTCCATCCTATAGAAAGAGGGATCCATCCCATACCCGAATGCGCAATGGAAAATAGATTGATTTGGGTTTCTTTCATATCCCATGATTATCAAATAATTAAAACACTTAATGCATAAATAAAACATTAAGATCTGCTAACCTGTTGAGCCTCAAGTATTGCTCCTCCTCCAGATAATAGTTCTTCCCCTAACAAGCCGATCAACCAAGCCCTAATTTGGATCTCCTTGATGCAGTAGAACATCCCCAAGCCAAATCATAATTTCTTCTCAAAGACTTGGATCCAATCCAAAAAATTAGGTTTCCAAAACCCTAACCTGACCTCAAAGCTCTATAGAGCAAATGAGAAGGAGAGAGGAGAGAGAGTGTCTGGAGCTAATTTTCCAAAAGGGGGGAGGTAGAAAATTCGTCCAAGGCTGGATTAGAAAATCCGTCCCCCTTTGGTGCTTTTAAATAGGAGAAGCTCTAATGAGCTTCCCCATTCCCTATGAGAACCTGACTCTCTCTTTCTCTCTCTCTCTCTCTCCTGCTTGACTTGAAATCCTGATGGGCTTAAGTGATGGACTTCTAATTAGTGAAGAAGCAGAATCCAAAAGAGAATAATTTTAATTAATTAATTTAAACATTAATGGGTCTATTAATTAATTAGCATCAAGCCCAAATTAGTTTAAATATATTAATTAATAATTAGCGAATCCCAGAAATCTCTCTGCATATTAAATATGCATCAACCCTCCACTAAACAACATCATCGTCATGGATTCAAGGGCATATACACTAGTACTGCCAAACCCCATTCCATGGTACATGTCCACATCGAAGCGTCTGTGTACGTGATCAAAATCCATAAAACACGATTAAACTCTTTAATCAATTATATAATTATAAGTTACCATTTTATGTGAAAATATGTTTTAAAAACCATTTAACAAAATGGTACAGGATCTGGATTCAAATCCGACCATCTACAGACTAACACCCCTTGATGTTCCTCAATCGAGCAATGGAGACCATGTCGAGTGACTCTTTCACCACATAATATGTACGCATTCCAAGAACACCGGATTTAGTCTCTTGAACCGTAGTCATTGGTGAACCAAAGAATACGCTCATATCATGCAGTGACTAGGCCTTCTCAGGTACTGTGTCTCGGTGACACATGTCTATCCCAAACCTACATTTGGCAGTAATACATGAGAGAATCGATAAAATAAAATTCTTTGCCAACACATCAACATGTGCGTACTCGCATTCATACCCCAACATCAAACATGTCTAGGCGTACCCAATGTGACAACCACTTTAAAGTAATACTTATGGACAACAATGCTCAAAAAGTTTATATCACATGTCATCATATTAAAAAAAAATGTATGAAATGTTTAATACATAATAAATCGGGTCAAATCGGATTGAACCGGGTTTGATGGACACACATATCCAACAAACTATTCCTTCAGTTTGGTCTAGAAATACTCTTGACCTGAGGATGAGAGGAGAGGATAGTCCCTCTTTGGAATCTCCTTTGTCTCTCATAGTGGCGACTATGAAGGCATCGCAAATGCGATCGCAATAGAAGCGTAAATAGGATCACAATATCAATGGTGAAGTCATTTAAAATAAAGAAGGAAGCAGGGATCGATTATTACCTAAGCCTCACAAGTGAAAGACCTCCAATCGATGATAGCCCTTTCTCGATCGTTCCACACACCACGCAAGCTTTGCATTCCCACACGGTCAAGCTTTATATCTCCTCCACACCACCAAGGAACACACACCTTGATTTCTTCTAGGATCAAACACCAAGAGAAGAAGGGAAGGAGAAAACTAATTTTGGGAGGAGGGGAGAGAGCTCCACGTTTGGGTTCTTGTGTGTGTGTCTTTTGATTTTGCAATTCCCCAAATATTATATATTTGTCTCACAAAATCCCCAAAAATATTAGCTCACATGGGTGTGATATATTGAGTTACTAATTGTGACTCAATTATCTACCCATCCAATCTTTCTCTAATAGGAAAGATATGCATTGCTAGAGGAATCAAATATTGGGTTGAATATTCAATATTCACCCACCAAGTTTCCTTTTCTAACAATCTCCTCCATCCTACTATAAGATCCAATCTTATAAGAGAATCATGAAAAGGAAATCACGATCAACCGTTACAGCGTAGATGAATGGATATGAAAGGACAGGGGTAGGATCGCAATGGGATACCACTTAGCTTCTAAGAAATATAACATCGAAGATGCTAAGCAGATGTAATAACCTATGCCCAAGGTAAGTAGTTAAAACACGCATCAGTCCCCCATAAAACAATGTTGCATGGTTCAATATAAAGCATGTGTTCGAGACTGTCTATCCTCAATGAACCAATACATCGATCGAGAGATTCAATTACCTTGATTGGACCGAGAGAAAACATTTCAAACAAAATGTTCAAAAAAATAGATAATGTTTCATATATATATAATTAAAAACAATTCAAAAACATTTTGAAGATGCTACTGGATCCAGATTTGGGTCCAATCCCGTACAGAATAGTCTCCTCAACATATTCCCAACGTATGGGTTGTGGGTTCCATGTTGGGCATCTCTCTCGAATACAGTCAAACATTGAGAATCTAGTGCACTGATATATAGTCAGAGAGAGACATCAACCATTGATAGACCAAAGCTCTCAACATATGAATGCATCGATAAGGACCCCTCAGGTCAAGGGACCAATCATGAACTACTTAAGAGAATCTCATTTTTTTTTATAAACTGACAGTACACCACATGTGAAATTCTCAATGATCCAGTCCAATGTACACACCAAATGTACACTCACATTTGTGTCTTGAGAAAAGATCCTCCCTAAGCACACACAATGTAACCACCATACCGGATGGGGTGTCCAGTCCCATCCCCAGTGGTGAACAGTTTTAGGTATGAATACCTAAGGACTAAAACTAAGCTCAATAATTGATCATGCTAATCAAAACAAGAATTTATTAATTCAAATAGAAGGATTTTTTGTACATCAGTGCCAGTCACCCATGGACCTCACCCCCATATTCCCAACATGTTTCTCAAAAACACTAGGAGGCAACGCCTTAGTCATGGGTCAGATAGGTTATCTGCAATGCCAACCTTATCTATGGCTATATCACCATGCTGAATAATCTCACGGATCAAGTGATATTTCTGCTCCACATGCTTGTTCCTCTGATGAGCTCTTGGTTCCTTCGCTTGTGCTATAGCTCCCCTGTTGTCACATAACAGTTGTATAGGTCGCTCCACTAGCTCAGGGACCACCCCTAGGTCTGTCAAGAATTTCTTGAGCCAGACAACTTCCTTGGCTGCTTCACTAGCTGCCAAGTACTCAGCTTCTGTTGTGGAATCAGCTGTTGACTTCTATCTGGCACTCCTCCAAATCACTGCACCCTCACCAATCACAAAAACCATCTCAGAGGTAGACTTTCTGTCATCCTTGTCAGTTTGGAAATCCAAATCCGTATATCCAACTACTGACAATTGATCACAACCATATATAAGGAAGTAATCTTTTATTCTCCTCAGGTACTTGAGGATCCCCTTGACAGCTGTCCAGTGCTCCTATCCTAGATTGGATTGATATCGACTCACAATCCCTACAACATGATAAATATTTTGCCTAGTACATAACATGGCATACATCAGACTTCCTACTGCCGAAGCATAAGGAACTCTCTTCATAGCCTCAATTTTCTCAAGAGTTTGAAGACATTGTGACTTGGATAAATCGATTCCATGTCTGAGAGGCATATTTCCTCTCTTCGAATCCAGCATGTTGAACCTCTCAAGCACTTTATCAATGTAGGCGGATTGTGACAATCCCAACATCCTCTTTTTGCGATCTCTCACAAGCTTAATTCCTAGGATGTAGCTGGCTTCACCCAGATCTTTCATTGAGAATGTTTTGGATAGCTACATCTTTACAGATGAAAGTAACTCCACATCATTCCCAATGAGCAGTTTATCATCCACATAAAGGATAAGGAAACAGACGGCACCCCCATAGACTTTCTTATACACACATGGCTCATCAATGTTTTGTTCAAACTCAAAATCCTTGATAGTTTGATCAAAATGGATGTTCTATGATCTGGAAGCTTGTTTTAGTCCATAAATGGACCTCAACAATCTGCATACCTTGTTTTCCTTCCCTGGGGAGACAAAACCCTCTGGCTAATTCATGTATATGACCTCATCAAGATCCGTTAAGGAAAGCGGTCTGTACATCCATCTACCAGATCTCATAATCATGGTATACAGCAATCGACAATAGAATCTGAATGGATTTAATCATCGCTATAGGTGAGAAGGTTTCATCATAGTTAAAACCCTCTTTCTGAGTGTATCGCTTCGCCACCAATCTTGCCTTGAAACGTTCCACCTTTCCATCCACACCTTTCTTCCTCTTGCAGATCCATTAACAGCCTATGAGTTTTACCCCTTCTGGTAGATCTTCAAGAGTCTAGACATGGTTAAAATCCATGGAATCTATTCCACTACGCATAGCTTCCTGCCATTTCACATTTCATCGAGTCAACATCCTGAAGAGCCTCGGCATAAGTATAAGGATCTGTGTCTAAACAATTAGACACCATGTGGAATTCTTCTACCTTTTGATCCTCCTCAGTGAGAAGGTTCAGACGAGTTGGTGGTCTGATAGACCTCCCACTCCTCCAAGGCTCTTGAGTCTGTTGCTCAACTGTGGGTACGTCAACTGGAACCTCTGTCAGCACAGAGGGTACTTGATCATTAGTTATTTCTTTAATGACCACTGGATCTGATCTTGGTGAGATCATGTCATCCTCAAGAAATGTCGCATGCTTACTAACTATGACTTTCTGATTAACAGGGTCATAGAAGTAGTAGCCTATCGTAGTCTTAGGGTATCCCAAGAAATAGCATCTATCTGTTCGGGATTCCAACTTATCTGTCTGTTATTTCCTTACATGCGCTATGCAACCCCACACCTTGAGATGTCGAAGGCTTGGCTTAAGCCGATACCACAACTCAAAAGGTGTTTTGGTCATAGACTTTGTTGGTACCCTATTCAGAATATAGATGGCAGTTTCCAGTGCGAAACCCCAAAAACTCAATGGCAATTCTGAATAACTCAACCTGGACCAAACCATGTCCAACAAGGTTCGGTTCCTCCTTTCTGAAACTCCGTTCTGTTGAGGTGTTCCTGGGGCAGTCAACTGGGTTATGATCCTAGCTTCTTTCAGATAGTCCCTGAACTCATCCGATAAGTATTCTCCTCCTCGATCAGATCGAAGGCACTTGATGCAATTACTCAACTATTTTTCAACCTTCACTCAAATTTCCTTGAATTTATCAAAGGTTTTCGACTTGCGGTGCATCAAGTAAATATAACCATAACGAGAGTAGTCATCAGTGAAGGTCACGAAGTATTCGTAACCATACCTCGCATGAACGTTAATGGGTCCACATACATCTGAGTGTATCAATTCTAATACAGCTTCGGCTCTTCTTCCCTTGTTAGAGAAGGGTTTCTTGGTCATTTTTCCTTGTAGACACGATTCACAGGTTGGGTAAGGTTCTACCTTCAATGATTCCAAAGGCCCATCCTTCACCAACCTGTTTATCCTTTCTACTCCAATATGACCTAACCTCAAGTGCCAAAGATATGTTGAATTATCTTGGGCTGATTTTTTTTTTAAAGAATTATTGGAGATCTCATTTACCTCTAGTACCAATTTTAAGAGATATAACCCGTTATCCAGTAGGCCAGAAACAATAAAAGAATTATTCAATCGAATAGTTAATTTATTACCAAAGAGGAAAGTATTACCATCCTTAACAAGCCTACTGACAGAAACAATGTTCCTCTTAAACTGAGGAACATAAAAACAATCTCTCAAAATTAAAGTACTACTAGTGAAAAATAATGTAAAATCTCCAACGGCCTCAGCAACGGCCTCAACACCCGTACCCGTTCACAACTGAACTTCATCCTTACTCAGTCTTCTTGTCAGCTTGAACCCCTGCAACAAGTTGCAAATATGGGCGGTAGACCCCGAGTCCACCAACCATGTGTTAGTAGGTTTCTCTGATAAATTAGACTCATAAAGGACCAAGGTTTCAGAAATACCTTCTTTCTGTTTCTGAGCAGCCAGGAAAGCACAACATTCCTTCTTCCAATGTCCATCCTTCTTACAATAGAAACAAGTCCCCCTGCTCTTGTTCTTCTGAATTTCCTTATTGCCAACCTTAGGGTTTTTGCCCTTGTCAGCCTTCTTCTTCTTCTTCTTGCCCTTGGGCTTTGAGGAAGAAGACTTGTCCTCTGTAGTCAAGACTTCCACTTTCTGCTTCTTGGATGCAGCTTTCACTTCTTACAACATGTTGCCCAGCTCAGGGAGTTCTACGAAAAGTTTATTCATGTTGTAATTGACAATAAACGATCTGTAGATCTCCTGAGGCAAAGAGTAGAAGATGACATCCGTCTTATAATTCAGCTTGAAAGATGTCCCAAGGTTCTCCAGATCTAGGAACAACTTCCTCATTTTCATGACATGGTCAATAACCGGAGTATCTTGAGCCATCTTCATGCCATAGAGGAGTGTCACCAGTTGATGGTGGGCATGTCGTTCTTCTCTCCCATACATCTCCTTCAACTCCTCCATCATGTCCTTGGTCAAGTACAGATCCTTAACCAAATCAGCGATGGTCTTCTCCAGAGAACTCAACACAAGGAGTTTTGTCTTAGAGTTTTTCTATCGAAACAACTCATAGGCAAACTTAGAACCAGGGTTCTCCTCATTAGGGAATTCAGGCTCACCTTTGTCCAAGACAGACATTAGACCTTTTGCAGACAGGAGTAACTTGATGTTCCTCCTCCAGTCAACATAATTAGGGCCGGTCAAAATATGGTCTTTGATAAGGGTGGCATAGTTCATTTGGGTTGACATTTTGAAATCTACATGATGTACAAAAATTACTAATTAGCATGATCTACAACCATTGAAATAACTGGGGTAATAACAATCAATGATCAATCACACCCCAAGCTTCCCTCTAGCTTGTAGGGTATGAATTGGAAACGACCAACCTTCATGCTTCTGACTTAGCCTATCGGAGTTCATCATTCGCATCTTGGTTGGGTGGACTATTCTGTCCGTCACTTAGACTTCCAATGTATTTGGCCACCTGAGTGTCATGCCCATTCTTATCGGCTGACACACACTCAAGTCAAGTGTTTACCCTTAATTTCGGAGGGAACATGGTGTTTGTGGGTTAATGCCTATTATTATAGTGCACATACCACTAACCACATTCTCTACCTATCAGATGTGAGATGAATGCAGACAATTTCACCAATTCACCCAAATATTATCCTATCGGCATCTACAAGGGTGGATCAATGAAATTTCTACATTCACCAACTAAGGGAGGCTATGAGAATCCCACCAACCAGGGTTTTCCACATCACACTTGTATTAAAATGAGGGAAAAATAGAAATGCATATAAACCACAAATATACATCCAATGTATAAACAACATAGCACATCCCTCCAAGGAAAACTATAAACATATATACACCAATGGTTATGGGATAGCCTCTTTAATCAATGTGAGTTCATAAGCATGACAAACTCACTTTGATTGAAAGATAGATGGGAGCAATCATAGCCTCATATGTTACTCCCACACATGGCAATTAAAGTGTGATAATGCATAAGCAATTGACTATTATAGGGAAATTCCAAAACTGTAATAAATTTGAACACTCTAAGTGAGCAAGTCCATCCTTCAATCTTCTCTCCATCGAACCGGCAAGATCCACGATCCAAGATCCATGATCCATGATGGTCTCCAAGTGGTTACAATGAATAATTTTTAAACTAATTCAAAAATTATTATAACCCATTTCAAATAAATAAAATTACATAACAGGAAACCAATCCACCAAAATTGGACTGCCTGGAGGATAAAAAAGGAAATTACATATAAAATCACATCCATGCCATGCCTAACACACACATACATCTAATGCATGTAATTTTTAAATCCCATAACCATGGTCATCATTACATATATGTTGCTCAAAAATAATATTCCAATATTTATGTGAAAATTACCCAAAAACACATAAAACATCATTCCATGACAATCCAAGTCATTATGATCATGTGCATCCAATGCATCCATCATGCAACCATTATCATGATAACTTATGTCATAATGGTTATGTGCATTACATGACCATTACCATGACAATCCAATGTCACTATGATCATGTACATCACTTAGCCATTACCGTGACAACTTATGCCAGAATGGTCATGACACATGCCCCCACAAAGCCGTCACATACATGCTTAAAATAAAATTAACAAGCATAAAATTATAATAAGCCATTATGCAAACTGGGGAAGGTGAGTGAAGGGAAGAATCTCTCCACCCATCTTCTCCAATGAAATTCCCTTTCATCAAGCAAAACAGAATTTTTTTTTTTTTTTTAATTAAAAACTGCTACACAAAGTATAGCAAAACAAAAGGGAAAATCAGGACAACAAGTGCACAAACATAAGGCAGCACCACATGCTACAAGGCTACCCACGCACGCATGTGGCTGGCAGCCCTGTGTGCATGCCGCAGGCGGCCAGGTGCACACAGGCAAGGGGGCATGGGCATGATAAGGGGTGGGGTGCATGCGGCTAGGGGGCGCACAGGCAGCAAGCCCGCGGCCCCTATGTGCGCATGCATCTCACTCCAATAAAATTTTTTTTTTTTTTTTTGCATAAACAAAGTGAAATAAAATTTTTCTAAGCATTACATAATAATGAACAAATAAAATTGAAAACAACCCCATGGATAAAGAGGCTCTGATGCCACTGAAGGCATCGCAAATGCGATCGCAACGGAAGCGTAAATAGGATCACAATATCGACGGTGAAGTCATTCAAAATAAAGAACGAAGTAGGGATCGATTATTACCACAGCCTCACAAGTGCAAGACCTCCAATCGATGATAGCCCTTTCTCGATCGTTCCACACACCACACAAGCTTTGCGTTCCCATACGGTCAAGCTTTATATCTCCTCCACACCACCAAGGAACACACACCTTGATTTCTTCTAGGATCAAACACCAAGAGAAGAAGGGAAGGAGAAAACAGATTTTGGGAGGAGGGGAGAGAGCTCCATGTTTAGGTTCTTGTGTGTGTGTCTTTTGATTTTGTAATTCCCCAAATATTATATATTTGTCTCACAAAATCCTCAAAAATATTAGCTCACATGGGTGTGATATATTGAGTTACTAATTGTGACTCAATTATCTACCCATCCAATCTTTCTCTAATAGGAAAGATATGCATTGCTAGAGGAATCAAATATTGGATTGAATATTCAATATTCACCCACCAAGTTTCCTTTTCTAATAGACTAATGGGTGGTTAATTTTTCAAACTTCACAAAACCAAACAAGGTATGTGTGGGCCCTTGTTCGCTAAACACTTTGTGATGATAACTATTTGTACTAATTGGCATCACCCATATATATGTATGCGCTATATCACACTTACTGCATGGGAGCGTAGTAATAGCCATGTGGCATAGTTATGGGACAAACGGTAGAGACCTGTGGTGCCCCATGGCAAAACCACAACTTAGTCACGTACTTTCGGGTATATTAAAGTGATGCATTACTAGGGGTGTCAATAAAGCCCGCTCAGCCCGAACCCGCCCTGAGCCCCGCCTGGACCCGACCCTGATTTTTCAGCCCGAAGGGCGGGTCAGGGTTTAAAAATTGCTTGACCCTAGCAGGGTCGGGTCGGGTCAGGATCGGGTTCAGGCCTCGGATTAAGCCCGGCCCGGCCCAACCCGACCCTGTATTGTTTATAAGCATGTTTATATTTTTTTATATATACAATACATACTTATATAGATATTTATATTTATTTATATTATACTTTTTCTTTATCCTAACACTAAAGAAATAAAAAATAAAAAAAAAACACTCAAAACCCTCAAATCCCTATCACATTTCACTCACCCCATCTCTGTTCCTTCACGCCGTTTCTGCAATCTTCTCCAAATCTTCTCCAAACAAAACAGCCTAAATCCATTCTCTTTCCCTTCAGCCTTCCATCTTCCCATTGTGCGATTTCTGCAAATTATCCCCACATCGAAAAATAATAGGGAAGAATCGTTGAACTGAAGGAGTTTTGAAGTCCGAAGGAGTTGAACATCTGCACTTCAAGGTGATGCTTGAAGGGAAGTTGTAAGAACCCTCTCGTGATGTCCGGATATCCGGAATGCTGGATTAGCTTCATCTATCGTCTCTCGTTTGGACTTTGGAGGAGAAGGCTGAGGAGGAGAACTGCAAGGCGAGTTTGGACCAATTAGGTATGTCCGATTATTCTTCTTCTTGTGTATCTCTCTCTTGGTTTTGTCCCTCACTCTCTTCTCTTTGATCTTTCTCCTTTTTTTTTTTTTTTTTTTCTTTTCATTGGGTTGAAACCTAGAAGGGTTTAATCGAAGTTTTAGAGGAAAAAAAGGGGTGGTGGGTGTTTTCGTTGGGAGTCGACAGTGGTTTTTTTTTTTTTTAAGTCAAATGGGTGGGGTGATTTTCAGTGAAAATTGAAGAGGTTATCTGGTTTGGGGTCAAGTAATTAGATGGGAATGAGAGTCGAAGGGAGGAGTGTTTTGCTATGGAAGTCCAGGGTTTTTGTTTGCTTGTTTGTTTGTTCGCTGTTACAGGCTTACAGCAGGGGGTAATAAAAGGAGAATAGGTTGTTACTGTTGGAATCGCAAGGGGGTTGGGGAGATGGGGCTGTTGTAGATAAATTTTTTTATAGCTCTCTGTGGTAGAGACCAAAGGCATGGAGGTGTAGAATGTAAAACAGAGATCTCTTGAACTTTTGAATTAATGGATGGAAACGGATACATACCAAATCCAGGTCTTTTCTTAGATAATTTTTTTTCTTAAATTTATTTTGGATTATTGAATATTTTTTGTGTGGCTTTTAGGAACCCGACCTTCGGGTTAGTGTGATGGTATGAACATGTTTGATTTTATTACTGAGGACTTGTAGTACTGCTCTTATTTTTCTTCTTGTAATGCATCTTCTATCTTTTGATTTTCACGGTTTTTCTTTCCCTGTTGCATTTGTACATAATTAAGCTTGGAAAGGAACATAATGGAGAGAAATTTCAGATCTCAAGCTAGTGCACTGTTTATAATCTTTTCATTTTTACTGCTTTAAATTAAGTTAAAATATTTTACTTGCAAGAGGTGGAATATGACAATCGCAGTGCAGACAATTTTAAAAACTTACAATCTGATCAACTTTGGCATAGTAAAAATTACAGGCATAACAACCATTTTCAAAAAAAAAAAAAAAAAAATTAAAGTCAAGTCAGTTCAGGGACAGGGTCAATCAGGGCCAACCCGACCCTGCCCGATCCTATCAGGGTCGGGTCGAGCCGGGCCGGGTTAGGGAAAACCCTGGAAGGGTCAGGTCAGGGTTGAGGATTTCTTGGCCCTGCCAGGGTTGGGTAAGGGTCAGGGTTTAGGTTAAGGCCTCTAGGGTCAGGGTCAGGGTCAGGGTTTAGGCAGGCCTACCCCAACCCGACCCATTGACACCCCTATGCATTACCATACATTTTGATCACATCACTGTACAGATAAAGTGGGAGGTATATTCATTACTCATTGCTAAGGGGACCTTTTTATAACCTGTGCCAAGCCAACTCATGCATCATGTAAGGACTATAACTCTACGCATAGGATCTTCCATAGCTAATTGTGACTATTGAAAAGACCATTTGAGGAATGTTGGCCGAATTTCACTTTGTAGACACAGCAGTTTGACACCTTGGGAGATCATCTCGACGGTGATGATTTAGGCCCAGATTGAATAAAAGAAATTACCAATTTATCCCTACCCTACTTTTTGTATCCAGATTGTCTCAGATAGAGCCAAAACCGCTAGGATAGCCTTATTTAACCAATTTAAGCCCTTGTGTGAAATTTTACTCAAATCCGACACTTTTTGCAAAAATGACCATTCCCCTACTATTTTCATCGATATCCAAACCAACTCAGTTTGAGCCTAAACCTTTTATTTTAGAGTCATAGGGATATTTTAGACACACATGTACAATTTTGCTCAAATCCGATGTATTTGGTACTTTGTTAATTCTAACATGCTCCTAGCACTTTTTCTGAGTATTCGAATCTTCCAATGTGACCTGAAATCCTTTGAATTACATTATTTGGTCATATTAATCCTACACATAAATTTTGTGTAATTCCAATATCATTTGGACCTTGATCGATGTACACTAATTCTTCAATTTTTGTGCCATATTATTAGTAGAACTCGGTTATGGCCACCATACAGATGGAAAATATTTGTTGAGAGCTTCATGGAGATATGTGGCACGCCAAAATCAACCACACATATTGAGAGAAAATTAACAAAAAATGTATTCTGGGTCATCCCAGGCTAACCCGACCCGAACATAGCCCATGGCATGGGCTTGCGCAACCCGATACTCCCATGCCCTGGTAGGCATGCGTGCCTAATAGGGATTGAATGCTTGCCCATCCACGCAGGCCTACGTGCCGTGCCTGAAAACCTCACCATCTATCGGGTCACATCACCTGCGCACGCTCACTAATGCACCTATGCCCTACAGCTAGTGTATGACCTAGCCTCATGCTTGTAAGGCTTATAAGACATTTCATCGAACACTCGCGGGGGCCTAAAAAAATAAAAAATTCCTGAAAAAGACCCCATTAATGCACTCACTTCCTTCTTTCCCGTGCAACTTATACCACTCTCATACCCCTTTCTTATATTTTTATAAAATTTTCTAATGAACCTGATGCAGCATAAAACACCCCACCTATCAGAGGCTGCCACATGGCCGACCTGACCTCAGTCCGAGAAGCGAATTCAGCTGAGCAAGAAACCGGGCCGACCCGATCTCTGATAGGTCACCTGACAAAGCCGAGCTCACACAAGTCAGCCATAAACTCTTGACCGAGCATACACAGGACAGCCTAAGCCGAGCTGACCGTCGAGACCGACCTAACAGGCCGACCTCTCAGGCCGACCTCCCAGGCCGAGGTAACTGCCAAGACCGACCTACCAGGCCGACCTCCTAGGCTGACCTCCGAGGCCGAGCCCTCCTCCACAGAAGCTACCATAGCACCCCACCAAGGATCGCGGGGCCGCATCAGCACATCCCAAGAATCACGGGATAAGGATCGAGCCACGATCCCAGCGCAATACGAAATCACACTTTATATGGACTCTTACCTTAATAAGAGCCCGACCCTGAAAATAGCTCTCCAGTCCGCTCTACGCGAGAGAACCTTCCAAAAGAAGGACTTCTACCATACTAGGACTCTCCCAACCGCCTCATCTCATCCTCACTCTATAAATACCCAGGTATGGAGCACCATTCCTCATCTGGCTTTCACTACGCAATTACGCTGTTGCATTGGAGACCTGACTTGAGCATCGGAGAGTCCTTAGCCGGAGCCACACCGGCTCTCTTGTGCTCATCGCTTGGTTTTTGCAGGCTCATCCGTGGGCGAACTGGGCATCAGAGGTTTTCACCCGCAACAGATTTGGTGTCGTCTGTGGGAACGACATCAGCAGGCTGTCGTCGTTTCTACCAACTTCAAGAGCAACAATAATGGTGCACACGAGATCGGGGTAGCATGGCTCGACTTCTCGTACGGATGAGCCACAGCCCGTTGGGCAGACGAGGTGATCATCGCCCCCCGAAGCCTCGCGACAGGGGATAAACAGAAGACCCCCTCGGGCAGGGGGTGCGTAGCCCATCACGGGCACCACGATCAGCCCCATTCCCCCACCAGAGGGTGGGAATCGGGGAGGTGTGCTAGCCACAGTCGCGATTGACCGGGTACGGGCCAAGCCAAACTTGGGCGGGCTGGGCCTACCAGTGTCGCCGCCCTTATTGGAGAGTTTGGACCCCGAAGCCTCGATAAATAATCAACAAGTTATGGACTTGCAGTTGTAGATGCTCCACAGCAACGAGATGCTGTGTGCCTTCATGAACCAAATGGCCCGAGGTGGGCTGATGGGCCAACCACTGGTCGCACCCCCTCTAGCCCCGGTCCGCGCAGAGAGAAACTTACAACAAAATAGTGGCTGGCGTAGGGCCCAGCCTAGCCGAGCCGCGTCCTCACACCCGTCTCGTCAGAAGACTCCTCCTCCGCGCCTTAGCAGAGGCGCTCGACGGGATGGGCAAGAGCATCACCAAAGCCCGGGAACAGGGTAGGAAATCGAACCAGTAGGTTCGATAGCGAGGAGGTCGGTATTTTTTGGACGCCTCGAAGAGGACGGACAGTCGAGGAGAGTCCGAGAACAAGGGAACGAGCCGAATGAAAGATGCGCTGCGAGACAAGAAGGATCTCATCATACCCCCCGACGTCAAAGCTCGCCTCCCCGAGAAGAACAACAGGGGAGCCCCCGTGGGTCCAACTTCCAGGAAGAAAGAAGAACAAGGAAGGATGGTGCAAACCGAGCTGACCAGAACGGCCGACCACAACGGGACGACCGAGCCTACCGACCTCGGGCTGAGAAGCCAAATGGTCGACCTAGGCCAAGCAAGCAAAACAATTTGTACTGGGTGGATGAGCCGGTGGGCCGAGCACCTGAAACCGAGCTGGAGAGGCGGCTACGAGACTTGGCGGAGCAAGTGGAGGGGTTGAAGACAACAGTCAACCTCCTCAGCGTGAAGCAGAGGCCCGACGAGTCGATCCAAGCTTTCGTCTCCCGTTTTAACAAGGAATCCTTAGACATCAAGGATTTGGACGAGGCCATGGCCCATACGGCTATGAGCAACGGGCTCGCCGACATGGACCTCATCAAGGACTTGGCCTGGAAGCGGACCAAAAAATTGGCCGAGCTCTTGGAGAGGTGTAATGAATTTGCTAATATGGCTGAGGTCCACCAGGCCTGGAAGGGAAACGAAAGCCGAGCCGATAAGAAAAGGCCGACAACCAATGACCACAAGGAAGACAAACGGCCCAGGAAGGATCGTCGAGCTGAGAGATCGGATCGAGCTCGAAGCCCCGATTACACCCCGCTAAATACCTCGCGCAAGGAGATTTTGATGCAAATACAAGACGGTGGATACATCCATCGGCCCCGACCTATGCAAGCGGGGTCATCTCAGAATCCTAACAAATATTGTCAATTCCACAAGGACACCGGCCACGACACTGAGGATTGTTATCAGTTGAAAAGAGAAATTGAAGAGCTGATAAAAGCGGGCCACTTGAAGCGATATGTCAAGGGAGGTCGTGAAGAGCGTGGGGGTTGGCGACCTGAAGAGCGCGATCAAAGAACAACCGAGCCAAGGCCCGAAAGTAGGCGACTCGAGCGAGATGAAGATAAAGCCCGAGCTGAGAAGAAAGAGGACAGGTCCGGGCCAAGCAGTGACAAGGGAGCTCCCATATACACCATCCTCAGAGGGCCCGGAGAAGAGACTACTCGAAAAGCCAAGGCAAACGCACGGTTTGTCGGAGTCGCCAAGATGCCCACCAAGAAGCTCAAGCCAGCGGTGACAATTTTCTTTACTGAAGCCGACCTCGAAGGTATAAGTTTGCCTCATGACGATGCTTTAGTGGTCGATACCGGCGCATCCGTGGACCTTATATCGCTAGATGCGTATCGGCAATTTGGCTTCGACGACGAAGCGCTCAAGCCGGAGGGCACCTCACTTCATGGGTTCTCGGGAGCTGCCGCGACCATTAAGGGTTCAATCGACCTGCTGGTCACGATCGGGCAAGCTCCATGCCAGGTGACAATCCAGGTCAAATTCATGGTAGTACGGTCGGTAGTGGCTTTCAACGCCATACTAGGCCTCCCTTCATTGACCGTTCTCCAAGCCATCATCTCCCTGATGCACATGAAGATGAAGTTCCCCACCGAGAACGGAATCGGCGAAGTCTGAGGTGACCAGAAGAAGGCACGGGAGTGCTATGCTACTTTTGTCAAGCAAAACAAAGGCAATGTCTGAGGAATGACAATGTGCATCGAACACCTCCTCGAGGATCAGTGGGATGAGCTCATCGAGAGGAGAGGATGACCCGCGGAAGACCTGACCCCGTTCCCCCTCAGCGATGAGGACCCAGCAAAGGTGGTCCAGCTCGGATCATTACTGAATGAAGATCAAAGGAATCATCTCTGAATTTTCTTAAGGGCGAACGCCAATGTCTTTGCCTGGTCGACTGCCGACATGTCGGGCATACCCAAGCATATAGCTGAACACCGGCTCCACGTAGATCCAAGTCGAAAACCAATTCGGTAGAAGAGAAGGAACTACGCACTTGATCGATAAACCGCGATCAAAGAAGAGTTGGAGAAGCTCCACTGATCGGGGTTCATCCGAGAAGAAAAATTCCCGACCTGGTTGGCTAACGTTGTCATGGTCCCCAAGCCGAATGGGAAGTGGAGAATGTGTGTCGACTACACCGACCTCAACAAGGCTTGTCCAAAAGATGAGTACCCGCTACCTCGGATCGACCTCTTGATCGACGCCACGGCAGGTCATGAGATGCTGAGTTTCATGGACGCATATTCTGGCTACAACCAAATCATGATGCATGAGGAGGATGAGCCATACACGGCATTCCGAACTGACCAAGAAAACTTTTGCTACAAGGTCATGCCGTTCGGATTGAAAAATGTCAGAGCGACATACCAGCGGCTCGTGAACTATATGTTCCGTGAGCAGATTTGAAGAAACATGGAAGTCTACGTGGACGACATGTTAGTGAAGAGCTTAAAAACCGAACACCACTTGGCCGACCTGGAAGAAGCCTTTGGCGTATTGAGGAAGAATCAAATGAAGCTAAACCCCGCCAAGTGTGCATTCGGCGTGACCTCGGGAAAGTTCCTCGGCTTCATGGTCTCTATCAGAGGCATCGAAGCCAATCCGGTAAAAATCAGGGCCATCCAAGAGATGAGCCCTCTAAGGACGATCCGAGAAGTACAGAGGCTAAACGGATGAGTGGCGGTGTTGGCACGATTCATGTCGAGGTCGGGCGACAAGTGGCCACCGTTCTTTAAGGCCCTCAAGAATATCCGAAACCCGAAGGACTTCATCTGGTCGGACGAGTGCCAGGAAGCTTTTGAAGAGCTGAAGAAATATTTGGAGAACCCGTCTCTTCTCAGCCGACCCGAGCCAAAAGAGGAGCTTCAAGTTTACTTAGTCGCTACCCCTATAGCGGTCAGCGCGGTGTTGATTAGGGAAGAAAGTCGAACTCAAAGACCCATATACTACATCAGCCACGTTCTTGTTGACGCCGAGAAAAGATACTCCGGGTTCGAGAAAGTAGCATTCGCTCTTATCACGGCCGTAAGGAAACTAAGGCCGTACTTCCAAGCTCATCCGATCGCGGTACTAACCGACCAGCCACTCAAGAAGATATTGCACAAACCCGATGTTTCGGGACGGCTGATCACCTGGGCAGTTGAGCTAAGTGAATACGATATAAGCTATCGTCCGAGGATAGCGATAAAAGGACAAGCCCTTCCCGACTTCATCGCCGAATGCGCAGGGCCCGACCTCAAAGTCGGGGAAGAAAAGACAATAGAAAAGGTCGGGGCTACGACCGACCCGACTTGGACCATGAATGTTGATGGCTCAAGCAACTCCAGAGGGAGCAGGGCCGGCCTAATCCTGGTGAGCCCCGAAGGGTTTCTGATCCAATATGCCCTGAGGTTCAAGTTTCCCGCCTTGAACAATGAGGCCGAGTATGAAGCCCTCCTAGCCGAACTTTGAGTCAGCAAAGCAATGGGCGTAAAGCGGTTGAAGGTGCGAGGAGACTCCCAACTCGTGGTCAACCAGGTCAATGGAGACTATGAGGCAAAAGATGAAAGGATGATAGCTCACCGGAGCCGAGCACGAGCTCTGATTTCTGAACTCAAGCACTTTGAGATGACTCGAATACCGAGAAAAGAGAATGCCGTGGCTGACTCCTTGTCAAAGTTGGCCGAGGCCGACCTCCAATATCTGAGTCGATCAGTGTACATAGAAATCTTAGAGAAGCCCTCCTTACAAGAAGAAAGGGTAAAGCACATTGAAGAGGACGGGCCGACCTGGTTGGACCCCATTGTCAACTACTTGGAGAATGACCTGCTCCCGGAGAACCGAGACGAAGCAAGAAAGGTCAAGATCCGAGTTGCCAAGTACACTGTGATCGACGGAGTGCTCTATAAAAGAGCAATCTCAGCCCCTCTTCTCTGATGCCTTGGACCGAAGGGAGCTGAGTATGCCTTGGCCGAGGTGCATGAGGGAATATGCGGGAGTCACATGGGTGGCCGAGCTCTTGCATACAAGATACTTCGGCAAGGATTCTATTGGCCAAGAATGCAAGAAGAGGCCATGAGGTATGTGAAGACATGCGAGAAATGCCAGCTGTTTGCACCAATCCTAAGCCGACCAGCAACAAAGCTGACCTCAATGCTGAGCCCAATCCCTTTCGCTATGTGGGGAATGGATATTCTCGAAGATTTCACCCCGGTAACGGGAAACAGGAAGTACGTGGTAGTGGTGATCGATTACTTCACCAAATGGGTCGAGGCCGAGCCCCTTGCAACCATCACCAAGAAGAACATGGAGAAATTCTTCCGAGATAAGGTCATCTACCAGTTCGGGCTACCGAAAGTGCTCATCACAGATAATGGCACGTAATTCAATAACCCGGCCTTCTGAGAGTTCTGCGAACACTTCTACATCGACTTCTGACCCGTCTCAGTAGCTCATCCACAAGCAAATGGACAAGTAGAAGTGTCCAACCAAACATTACTTGCCGGCATTAAGAGAAGGTTAGATGAGGCCAAAGGAAGATGGGTGGAAGAGCTCCCAAGTGTACTATGGGCTTATAGGACGACAGTAAGAACACCAACCGGGGAGAGCCCTTTTCGCCTCGCTTATGGGACCGAAGCCCTAGCCCCGGTCAAAATTATGGCATCGTCGTACCGAGTGCTCAACTTCGATGAGAAGACCTACGAAGATGGATTGAGAGCCAACCTGGACTTCCTCGATGAAGTTCAAGAAAATGCACTACTCCGGAACACGGCATACCAACAGAGGACGGCAAAGTACTATGACTCAAGAGTATAAGAGCGACACTTCCGTCAAGGGGACCTTGTCCTCAAAAAATTTATCGCATCCCAGCCAAGGTAGCAAGGAAAGTTAGCACCAAACTGGGAAGGCCCATACATAGTCTCCAAGCAAATTCGCCCCGAGATGTATCGCTTGCAGACTCCGGGGGCAAGAAGGTACCAAGACCTTGAAACTCAGAAAATTTGAAGAAATTTTTTCAATAACTGAGCATGCTTGTATTCGGTTTCAGCCCCGTCGTTTGATTCAATTAAATAAAGTCTTTCTCCGCCACTTAACGTATTTGTAAGCTCCTAAATCAAAGTCGTAAGACCGGCCCTCATAGACCTAGCCGACCTCGAAGTTCGACCCTCGTAGGTCGACAACCAAGTCATAAGACCGGTCCTCATAGACCTGGCCGACCTCAAAGACCGGCCCTCATAGGTCGGCAACCAAGTCGTAAGACCGGTCCTCATAGACTTGGCCGACCTCTCAAGAGCAAACTCCCCCCTTGGCCGAGCCTAACAAAGTTTGAAACTAAGCTAAGGCATTACGCTTGGCCAGGAAGGCTGCTCGGCCACGCATCCGCTTATATGATAGCCGGTCCAATCAGACCGATGGGAATGGCGAATTAACTAACCAAAGCGAAAATCACCTTGACCTCGGGCATGGCATGGCCGAACCATCGACCACGTGAAGCATGGGTAAAAAATAGTCCCTAAGCTCGGCTAGCGGAATGAGTCGTCAGTTCAGCCACAACCTCAAATGGAACAACATACATAAGGAAAAGAAGGCTAAGAATGTCGAGCTAAAACACTTGGACAAATTCTGGCAAAAATAGATTTTTTATTCAGTACAGGCCGACTGCTCGGCATGGTTACAATGAGGGCAGTTCGGTCACCAAAAAAAAAAAATAAATAAATAAATTTTTACATCTCAATCTCCTCGGTGGTGGACTTGGAGGCGACCTCGACAACATCCACAGCGACAGGCTAGGCAAGGGGGTCTTGGGGTTCAGCATCAAGGGCGAAGAGGTCGGCCTGCGTAGGTTCCTCAAGGGGCAGAGCCTGGGTGACCTCGGCTCCCTCCTCATCTCCCAACTCCCTGGCAAAGGTAGTCGCGTCGTCATCAAAACGTGAGAGATTGAGATCGGGATAGACCGCCTTGATCTCGGCCAAGAGATCAGCCCGGCCTGCCTCAAAACCTTCGACGTAGGGAGGCTTCCTGATCTCATGGCACACATCAGCGTACTCCTTCGATTGGAGATAGTCGCTGATCGCCTCGTCCCGAGCCATGGCCAGGTCCTCCTTGGCCTTCTCCCTCGCCTCAGCGAGCTGAGCCTGGACCTTTTCTTTCTGCCTGATCACCTCGGTCTGAGAGCTCTCTACTTCGGCCTTGGCTGCAGTAAGCTTCTCTTGGGTCTCCTGACGCCTCTGAATGGCATCCTGGGCATCCTGGTAGGCTTTCTTGCACTGGACGCCTAAGGAGTGGTTCTCAGTCAAGAGCCGCTCAAAACGAAGCATGGTCTCAACTGCATTGGCAAAGCCCTACAAAAAAGCATGAGAACAAAAGTCAGGACAGATTACACAGGTTGGACCTAATCACAAGTGCCGACCAGGAAACTTACCGTGTTGAAATCCTAAAACAGGGTGGAGAGGAGCTCAGGGTCAGACAGCGCCTCGAGCTTCTCCCTGTCAGTCGGAAGCCGACCTGCGTCTAGCCATTCCTTGGCATGGGCAGCCGGCGTCAATGCCTAGTCCCCGGGGAAGAGGCCCCAGGTCGGCCTCACAGGAATGTTGTTGGCCGAGGCCCTCCCCAAAACATATCGGGAGATGTTGGGGGATGAAGCCACGGGTGGAAGGCCACCACTCGTCAGATTGACCGAGAGATTCTGACGCTTGGTATCTTTAGGCGGGCTCCTCTCGCCTTTTCGGCCCTTCCCTTTCCTCGGAGACCTCGTTGGGCCCGTACTCTTCTCGGCCTCAAGGCCGACCACAGCGTCTGACGGACCCGGCATCACGGCCTTGCCCTTGGGGGCCTTGGAGGACTCGCCCCGGGACTTCTTCTCAGCATTTTTCTTCTTTCGGTCCGCAAGGGTCTCGACCCTTTGCCGAGCGGTGTCCATAGGGGGAATATGGCCAACCACTGCAAGAGAAACCAAACATCAAAAATAAATCGAAAAAGAAAAGAAGACTAAGTCAAGGGGCCAGCTCGGGCAACAGAGATGGGCTCGCCTCGGGCTCCTACCAGGGGTCATATGCCACCTCTGAAGAAACCCCTCGTCCTGAAGCTGGAGGACATCGAGGGGCGGACGCTGGGGGAATCAAGTCAAGCGAGGTCAGCTCATTCTCGGTCAGGGATAGTACCCTGTTGACATAATTCAAATGGATCTCCTTCCACTCGGCTCGGAGAGGGCTGTTTGGGATCGAAGCAAAGAAAAAGCAGGGCTTCCAATGCTTGTTGAAGCTCGGCGTGCCGACCAAGAACTTGTGGCCGCCCAGGGACGCACTCTTCCCAGATTGGCGGCTGAAATAATACCACCCCTTTTCTGGAGACTTCTTCAAGAAGAAGAGCCGAGAGAAAAGCGCCACGCTTGCGCCTCGGCCCATCTCGTAAAACAAGGCATATAAGCCGTACACGGCCAGCCAAGAGTTCGGCACCAGTTGACCCAGGGACAGATGGAAATGGTCCAAGATCTGGTCCACCAGGCCGAGAATGGGGAGCCTGAACGCATACTTGAAGGGCAGCTCGTACAAAGCCACCTCGCCGGGCCTGATGTAGCAGGCCATCTTCCCTGGGTTAGGAGCTCAAAGCTGAATGTCCTCGGGGATGGCATAGGTGGTCCTCAGATAGTCGAGGTCGGCATCCGTGATTGTGCTCAGAACGGTGCCGACACTCCCTTCTTCGAGCTCAGGGGTGTCAACGGACGAGCTGACCGAACCAACCCCCACTTCGAAAGAATCTCCCTCACTTGACTCCTCATCAGATGAGGACGACCCAGAGTTCTCGGCTCGGTCCGTGGCAATTAGCTGGGCCACGTGGTAGAACTCCAGGAGCAACGGAGGCTCGGCCACCTCGGCCTGACGAGGCTCTACTACATCGGGCTCATCCGAAGTCGAGCCCAACAAGTCTATGGTGGGAGAACGAGCGGGGAGCTCTCGGCTAGGACTCGCGCCCTCTGCCGCCCCGACGAACAGCTCACCCATGAGACTACTACCAACTGACATACTGGACGGAGAAGACATACTGGTTGAAGAAGAGCTGAGGGTGAGCTGAGTACGGACGAAGCAAAGGCCGAGCTGATCACGAACTAGTAAGCACCGAGCGCTACAGAGCTGAAGAATCCGAGCTTGCGAGAAGTCAATAACTTAGAGCAATGAAGAATGAATAGTTAGGAGTCGTCTATTTATAACTCCTGGGTTGAACTGATCCAACGGCCGA
Organism: Telopea speciosissima; assembly: GCF_018873765.1. NCBI lineage: Eukaryota > Viridiplantae > Streptophyta > Magnoliopsida > Proteales > Proteaceae > Telopea > Telopea speciosissima. The sequence continues at coordinate 44,305,441 of NC_057924.1, forward strand.
GCAGATCTCAGCATAATTCAACGGCCCAGATCAAAGGACGTTTCGAATTCCTGAGCCTGCCATAATGACTCTGCTGATGTGGCACTGACGCCTAACCGTCAGACCGTGCAACGTCAAATCCACGGCAAAAAATAAGCTCAGCTCGACCGCAAAAATCTTCCAGACAAGCAGACCTGGAAACTTCACTCATCAGTGCCGAGCCGACCCCTGATGAGTGGGGGGGCCTGTGATGCAGCATAAAACACCCCACCTATCAGAGGCTGCCATATGGCCGACCTGACCTCAGTCCGAGGAGCGAATTGAGCTAAGCAAGAAACCGGGCCGACCCGATCTCCAATAGGTCACCTAACAGAGCCGAGCTCACACAAGTCAGCCATAAACTCTTGACCGAGCATACACAGGACAGCCTAAGCCGAGCTGACTGTCGAGATCGACCTAACAGGACCACCTCTCAGGCCGACTACCAAGACCGACCTACTAGGCAGACCTCCTAGGCCGAGCCCTCCTCCACAGAAGCTACCATAGCGCCCCACCGAGGATCGCGGGGCCGCGTCAGCACATCCCAAGAATCACGGGATAAGGATCGAGCCACGATCCCAGCGCAATACGCAATCACACTTTACATGGACTCTTACCTTAATAAGAGCCCGACCCCAAAAATAGCTCTCCAGTCCGCTCTATGCAAGAGAACCTTCCAAAAGAATGACTCCTACCATACTAGGACTCTCCCAACCGCCTCATCTCATCCTCACTCTATAAATACCCAGGTATGGAGCACCATTCCTCATTTGGCTTTCACTACGCAATTACGCTGTTGCATTGGAGACCTGACTTGAGCGTCGGAGAGTCCTTGGCCGGAGCCACACCGGCTCTCTTGTGCTCATCGCTTGGTTTTTGCAAGCTCATCCGTGGGCGAACCGGGCATCAGAGGTTTTCACCCGCAATAGAACCTTAGTTTGCTCATTTTACCATTTGGAGCAACCCAACTTAGAGTGGCGTTTGGTGGATTCCAGCAACAAATTCTAGCCGTTCTAGTGTCCTTGCACTTGGCTAAGACACTCCCATGCTTCAAGAATAATTTCCTTAATTTTTGGAGATTTTAATTTTTCTCAATGAAAATAGGTTGTTTTGAATATAATGATTCTTAAAAATAGCTGTTGTGTTCAAATTTTATGCAACATGTATCCGCACTGTACTTAATGTCCGCTGATATTTTTCGGGGTTCAAATTTTTTTCCCTTTTTGCCCTATTTTGGCACTTCATAAATTATAATATATGCCAAAAATGCAGATAATTCCTCAAAAAAAATATGGGATGTTCCTTTAGCATGTTTGATTTTGTAAGCTCAATAGCCACTGCTTTCCATGTATGTGTCATGTTATGTATGCTTCCCATCCCTCCTAGGACAAATATGTCATTTTTTTGTTTTAATGCAAAAAAATAAGGAAATATAAAAATCAATGTGAACTTGCTGTTTTTATGGTTTGTCGTCATATACCTAGCATATCCCATAGATTAGCATTGTTGGAAAACCAGGTTTTCTGACTCGACTCGTCTTCTAGTAAAATCTGGTGACTCGGCCTTGTCAAACCCAGTCAAGACGAGTCACGTTTTTTTATTTTATAATGTAATAAATATGTATAAATTAGTAAAAAATCTAAAAATACAGAAAAATTCTAGAAAAAAAAAATTCAAGTAATCAAATATCAATGCATTTTGAGTTTATACCATTGAACAAGAGAATGAGTTGAGGAATTGAGGCTTTCTTATTGTTTTAGATCATGGATTTATTATTTACTTAACTCCGTTTCTAAGTGAACTAGTTTTATAATTTTTTTAAAAATGACTAAACTCATCTATTTTATCATGACTCGGGTAAATAAATACCGAGTCTTATTTGACTCGGACAATTTATGGCCTAGTCTCTTCATTTTTTACCCTGGCCTAGTCTACACGACTCTTGATCAGAATTTCAAAATTTTGACTAGACTCGGGCGACTCACCCCAGTCAAAACCCGATTTTCCAACTATGCCGATTAGTATGTCATTGCATATGCAAACTATGTATTATTATTTTAAATGAATTTATTTAATATATCTCATATTTTCTATAAAATAGGGTAAATATACATCATAAAATCACTATGACATGTCCATGATGAATTTCGGCCATCACATTGTTTGTATATGACAAAACAACATGTAGGCTCATCAAGAATATTTTTGTGCGTTTTAAAAAATATTCATGTCATTTTCTAAAAATGCATTCCCACTTTTTCCTCTCATGCACATGTTCACTGCTAGAAAAATAGAAAAAAATGTTTTCTCAATCCAATAAAATTAGTGGATATTCCGTAGCGTTTTCACATCATTAGGACAATTCCCTTTAATTTGTTTTATGTCAACATGCATGATATTTTTGCATTTCTTCACATTAAAGGCATATTGGTAATATCATAAGTAAAAAATCCAAAAAAGATGACATTAAAAAAACCATGAAAAATGTTTTTCATTAATTCCATGCTCGCTCAAGTGATTTTGTAAACTTACCATGCGCATGCATGTTCATTCCCTGTCATATCCATACATAAAAGGCATTCCAATGGGCTGCTCTCGCTTGGCAAGGTTTTCCATGTTTCTCTTTGAATTGAATGGTTGTTGCCTTGTTGACCAAAAAATATTTATATGACACCTGTGGTCTATCAGCATGTGAAATTAGCATTTTCAACAGAAAAAAGGAAAATAAATCATTTGCATTATCATGTGCTGGTGGGCGTCCACTGATAGGTTGCTTCTTATGGTATTTCAATAAAATGTTAAACAAAAAGTACTTTATTAGAATAACAATTCCAATTACAAGAGGGCCCCAGTTCACACTATATACCCCTAACCGGTGTTGTGACTGAACATGTACCTGTGCCCACACACTGGGCTGTGTGTGGAACAGCACCGTTTAACATTAACAAACTACTAACTAATTAAACTATATTGTTCCTTTTTTTTTTTTTTTTTAACCCGAATATTATCTATGACCTGAGGCAGCCCCTAAGATTTTATTAAAATAGAACGACAATAAAGAAGATGAATACAAAGGGGGGCATTCCCGCCTAACCAAAGCCCAATGGAGTACAAAAGATAACCAGACAAGAAAACACTCGATCACTCAAAGAAAGAGCTCCAAGCCAGACCCAATCAAATATAAAGTTACAATCTTAGCACCGGAAGACCACTAGCATCCTTTCGAGAAATCTGCTGAAGATTGTGAGGTAAATTAATCTCTCCAAAAAACACCGAATCAGACACCTATATTCTTCCTTATGTTGCTAACAATAGAGTTTCAATAAAAACACATTTAACTGTATTTACAATAAAAGTGTCTAACAATCGATCACCAAGAAATGATGATAGTGATGAAGATTATTCTACAGATTATGTAATATGATTTGAGCACCATATTGTGGATGAAGAGTTATTACAGTGGTAGGAGCATGAGCATAGTATGGAGAAAGTTCAAATGCAAATCTTTGTAGAATCATTGCTAAAGCCATCTTTGCTTCTATCATCGCGAAGTTCTGTCCAATACATATTCGAGGCCCCCAACCAAATGGGAAAAATGAGACTTGATTCTTTGTAGCATTTGAGATTCCTTCAGCAAATCTCTCTGGTTTGAATTCTTCTGCATCTTCACCCCATACCTCATGATCACGGTGAACAAGGACTATAGGTAACATTAGTTGTGTTCCAGGGGGCAGAGATAATTCTCCTAGTTTTATGTTCTTGTATGTACACCGATTAAGCTGTAGCACGGGTGGATATAACCTAAGAACCTCATACAGAATCATGTTAACCTGAAATGGAGGATTAAGAAAGGGGAAGAAAGTTTAGAAAAGATATTATTCTAAATTATCTAAGACTGATGGGAAAGCAAATCCTTACAATTTTGAGTTGGCTTAGTCCATCAAAATTCGGTGTATTCTTCCCAAATATTTGGAAGACTTCTTCCCTCGCTCGCACTTGCCAGTCTGAATGCATACTTAATACAACCATCGTCCAAACAAGCAGAACAGATGTGGTTTCCTGACCTGCAAAGTAGAACAGTTTACACTCTTGGATGACATCCTCGATGGTCATTCCGGCGTTATTCTTGCTTTTATTTTCCTGAATTTCTTTGCTGTTGGATTCAAGTAACAAGCCTAACAAGTCTAACAAGTCATCGTTGTTAGCATTCACAACCTTCATAGCCTTCTGTCTTTTGTTGATGATGTCCATTAAAAGGGCTCGTACTTCTCTGTCAATTTCTTTCATTCTTTTGTTCCTTTTCGTAGGTAGCAAACTGAACATAGATAGCATTGGTGAGGGAAAGAATTGAAATTTTATAATAATTATTGCTTTTAGATTTTCTCGTGATTTATGATTTATTGTTGTCATACTTCACAAATTCATAGAGGGTGGGCTTTGGTGCAACGGTAAGGTTGCTCCATTGTGACCAAGTGGTCACTGGTTTGGGTCTGGAAACAGCCTCTCTGCAAAAACAGGGGTAAGGCTGTATATGGTATGATCCTCCCCAGACCTCACAGTGACGGGAGCATCTTGCACTGAGTACGCCCTTTTATACTTACTGAATACATTTACTATTTTGTTCATAACAATGTGATAAACTTGAAGTCATCAATTCATCTAGAAAATGTAGAAACTAACTGAATTAGATTAGATAAGAATGCTGAATTGTACCTAAAACCAGGGATGAAAGCAGTCTGAAAAGATTGCACGAATAGCTCTGCTTGTTCATCTTGCAACTTGAATATCCGTTTACCTTCTTCGTAGGAGCTACCAAATGCCGCCCTAGATATGACATCCCCTGTTAAATTTTGGAGTTCTGGCCAGACATCCAATTCAAAAGACCCTTCTGATGTAATCAGTTTCTCCCATTTGCTGATCATCTCATTAGTGCTTGTATAAAATGCCGATAACATGCTCTTTAACAATTAACAAGGAAGAAGAAGATTCAATCTATCAGTATCACAATAGCATGGAAAAGCTATCACAGTAATGTACCAATAAGTAAAGTGGGATTTTAAATCCTGGAAAGAAAATTGTAGTTCTTTTTTTTCGCTAAAGGATCATATGTATTAGAAAGAGAAAAAAAAAAAAGAATGTACAAAAACAAAAACACAGCCCCTGACAAGAAACCAGGGTAGAAATTAAGAAGCCAAAATCGAACTAGTCCCTCCCACCTCCGACAATGCCATCAACAGGATGGGACTAGAATGCTACATCAACAAAGAGATAAAGGAAAAGAACTTAGGAAACCCGAAACCTCGGTCTACCTTGCGCATCCATTTGAAGGTCATGAAGAACCAAGGAGGGGAAAGTGATCATAGTCGAAGAAACCTCAAGTTTTGTAGTAGATTTGGCCAGATAGTCTACAACAGGGTTTGCTTCCCTATAACAGTAAGTAATTTTCCATTCAATAGACGAGAGGAACAACTGCAAAGATAACCACTCTTACCGCATAGACCATGGAACTTAGCCTTTGGATAACAGAATGAAAACTGAGTTGGAATCACATTGCACCCAAAGATATTGAATCCTTAGATCCCTGACAAACACCATTCCCTGAATTATCACCAAGAATTCAGCCTCGCTGTTTGATTTTATTCCCAGAAATTTTCTATATGAAAAGATCACTCTGGCTTGATCATCTCGAAAAACGTCACATGCACCTAACTTCCCAGGGTTTCCCAACGAGTAGCCATCAACATTGAGCTTTACCCAGTCTGGCGGAGGAAAACACCAGCGGATTTCTAAAAGATCCCTAGGCTTATCAGCGGTGGAGTTCTGCCTCTCTTCTTTCTTTTCTCTCCCCCCCCCCCCCTCCCCCCAAAACAACCACCACTCTTTTTCCAATGAAATGATGTAAACCTATTCTTTCTTTCTTTTTTTGGTAAAAATGATGTAAACCTATTCCATTGTATGCATTTAAAAGAATTAGAAAGGAAATGTCAAAGATATAGAAGTAACCTTTAATTTTTCCATATGAAATGCAGGGTTTATAATCCTTCTGTGCTTGACCCATTTCTCACCCTCATAATCAAGAAGTCCCCTCACAAAAAAACGTGAGAGAGAATTTCCTTTGATCTTCGCAAAGTCACCAAACTTGTTGCTCAGAATATCCCTTATGAGTTCAGGATCCATAATATACAATCTTGGATTTGTTCCAAACCAAAAGGCAGATTTTTTACCTGCATTTTCAATTATCAACAATTAATTCTCTTTTACCCATAGAAAATAAAATATTTTTTCAGGGATTAAAAGAACACAAAAGAGAATGAAATGTAGAGTAATGTAGAGTATATCTGCTTTTAAGGCTTCAACCCTTGGGCTATCCCAAAAGAACCAGGTCCTTCACTAATCCTACCAACTATTTCTTTTCTTAATTTTAAATTAAGAAATCAGCAAATCACTTGTTCTCCCCTCCCCCAAAACCCAAAGAAAAGAAGAAAAAACTTCCATATAACCAACCCAGCGTGTCTAGTGGAAAAAGATAGCAGAGATTGAAATCTATTTTCAGAGATAATCGGAGCCAAGAAGACATACCGTAGTTCTGTATGGTTTGAAGATGAAAGGGCATGACACGTGGAACAATATGATGGGATAGGTTCATGGGTTTGGACCGAGCTTCCTTGAACAGCCTTTGGCTCTCTTTCAGGTCACCCAACAGTAAATTGTATGGAGTGACTTCGATGCCTTGTTCCTTGAGAAGCCTCTCCAGCTTCTTAGGTCTCCACCATATCCATTCCAACACCTTCCATCCCAATAATACAACCAAAATACACAATATCACCATTGAAATGAACCCAATTTCTACCATCATTTTTCACTCTCTCACACACACACATGCTACCAGAGCTCCTTCAGAAAAAGGGAGGGAGAACTGAGGTGGGAGGTGGGGAAGAAAAGGTGTGGCGGGGAATGCGTCTCTCTAAGAATGATGACTTGTATGAATGCGTCTGAGGCAACTAAGAAACACCCCATTGGGCCCAGATGAGGACAGATAATCTAACTTAAAACTTTTCTCAGCCACGAGTCATGCTGAACACTTATGATTTCGGTCGATACTTATCTCCATCAGTTTTAATCAATCGATTTTATCCCTGATTTTCATTAACATTGGATTTTATTATCTTTTTACCTTGGTCCGTACTGCCAATGATCTGGGATTAATCAAGAATTGGTATTTGTTTGTTTACCAAGCAAAAAAAGCACAAAAAAAGGAATTGGAATTTGCACCATAAAAAATCAAGAATTGGTATCAGTCTACCAATACCTATATGAATCGGCCAGGCCAATCCACACCAACTCTTAAAACCATGCGCGTGAAACGTCCAAATGACCATTTTCAAACCATCCAATCGGGGCAGCAACAAATTTTTTTTGGATTAAGGGTAAATATGTCATTTCATTTTTTGATTTGATTTAAGATTTTAAATTATCACTGTTATTGTAGAGGGGGATGGGTGAGCATTTTCAAAAAGCTAGGGGTGAATTGAGTATCCTACGATTTTCAGGAGGTGTCTTGTAATTTACCCATATATTTATTCACCAAAAAAATATTGTAAGAGAAAAATCACATAATGAACACCAAGAATCTTTTAAGTGGAAAACCCTTCAATGTAGATGGAAAAAACCACCGGGCAAATCTTGCACCAATCCACTATGAGAAAAATAGGAATACAATGTTTTACTCAAGTTTTTGCCCAAACTTGAAATTTACAAGCAATTGGAGACAATACAAAAGGAATTTCCTCAAAAGAAGCCAAACCAAGTTCTCACCATAAACACCACGAATCTCACAAAATCTCCTTGTTTTGAAGAGATCTCAAAATTGTAGTTGAAATAGCAAGGCTTCTAAACCAATTCCAACCTCTTTGCTCTTCTTTCTCCTTCTTCTTCTCTCTTTCTTTTTCTTGTTTTCTTTTCTTTTGTGAGTTCTTTAGAACGACACACACCGTACTAAAGAAAAACCAAAGAAAACGATGCCTAAAAGGCTATCCAAATTCCACCGCCCAAACCCCTAGACGATTCACATTCTAATGCCTTTTGGCTTGGGGCTTGGCCTAGACAATAAGAGTGGGTTTGATATCAATCCCGGGAGCTGTTTTTCAAGCCCGGGAGTGTCTTGGTCACAAAAAAAAATAATGAAAGTTGTTAGATAAAAAAAATCTATATACCCGCGATTATATGACCAATTGTATATGATATTTAGAATTTGGTCCCAAAAAATTCTATTAGGACCCATTTTCACACTGCTTCAGCTGCTTCAGCTCATAAACTCTAGCAATGTTGTTGTGTTCTATCAGATCATATCTCTCACATATGATCATAACCGTTTTCTTTCCCTGTTTTCCATTGATTGCAATCCTATCCAATCCCTCATGATCCTCTCTCAATCTTCCATACATAGCACTGCAATCCATTGTAATCCTGTAATCCCATATGATCCTCTCTCAATCTTCTATGCATGGCATTGTAATCTCTTATTTATGGTTTGTGTATTATGGGTGATAGACTTTCCAATTTGTGGATTGCATCACCTATATATACACTCTCTATTTGTAAACTAAGTCAAGAAAAATATTCACATAAAATATTCTTATCATGGTATCATAAGCCAGCAGCTCCAACGAGCAAAGAATCTTTTTTTTTTTTTCTACTCTTCCCACGTTCTCTCTTCTTTGGAAACCATGGGCTCTCCTCCCCTCCACCCCAAGCTCTTCTACTCTCTCCTCCACTATTACACCTACACCTAGTCTTTCACAAATCCTCTCCATTAAACTATCATCCAAGAATTATGTGTATTTGAAGACCCAAATAGTACCATATCTCAAAGGTCAGCGATTTTATGGCTATGTCACTAGCTCCAATCCCTGCCCCAAGGATGCTTCGCAGGTTGAACAATGGGAGGAAAAAGACTCCTTGATCATGAGTATCCTAATTTCTTCTCTATCAGATGAGGTCATGTCCCTTGCAGTTGGCCAAGAAACCAGTAAGGAAATATGGGACGCTCTCCATGCGGCCTATAGTAATGCTTCTACCCCAAGGATCTTATCCATTAATGCTGCACTTCAACAACTTGTTCAAAAGCCAGATGAGACTGTCACACAATTTTTGAGTAGGGCCAAGGCTCTCTCTGATGACTTAAGTGTTGCCGGCAAACCCCTCCCACCGGAGGACCTCAATCTCCATATTTTTTACGCTTTACGCGCTGAGTTTCAGCCACTCGTGCCAACTATGATGGATCGACAAGAGCCGATCAGTTACACGGATATGCATGGCCTCCTGGTCAGCCATGAATATCTACTTCAGTCTCGCCAGGCCATGGTGGACCCGGCTGCCAATGCTACAGCAAATGTGACTCAGTACAATCGCGGCCCTCCTTCCCAGTCCTTTGGCCATGGCACTTCTAATGGTCATGGATGGGGCAGGGGTGGTGGTGGCCGCCCAACTGGACCCAGTGGTTTTGGCAGATCTATTGCCTATGCTCATAACCCTTGCACAATCTGTGGGCACACAAACCATCAAGCCCCCACCTGCTACTACAAGAATAAGACTATTGGCCAATCATCTACTCAGACTCCCTCTCCATCCGCCTATGTTACACACACCAACCCTCCATTACTACCCACACCACAGCCCTATACTCACAACAACCAAACCCATCCAAATCCCAACCCAACCCAACCGTATTACCCACCACAACATGGCCATAATCCTCCACCCAATGGAAACCCGAGCCTAGCATCTTGGATTCCGGACACTGGGGCCACTCATCATGCAACACCTGACTTGCAGTCGCTCTCCTCATATGCGCCCTACAATGGTAAGCACAGTTTGTCAATTGGCGATGGTAACTCTATTCCAATCTCTCACATTGGTACTTCATTTCTTCCTTCTTCATCTCGTTCTTTTTCTCTTTCTGATATTTTACATGTACCCTCTCTGTTAAATTCCTTACTTTCTGTAAATAAATTCGCTACTGACAACAATGTTTTCTTTGAATTTCATGCCACTCATTTCCATGTGAAGGATCCGATCTCCAATCGCATTCTTCTTATGGGGCCTGGCAGAGACGGACTCTATCATCTACCATCTCCATCGCCACTTCCTCCCTCCACCAATCTTGCGCAGGTTTCCACTTATGATCACTGGCACCAACGTTTGGGTCACCCACATGACCGCTCCCTTCGCCTCATGGTTAAGGACATTAAGTTACCTTTGTCTCCGCATTTATGTTCAGCCTGTCAAATGGGCAAATTAAGCTGTTTGACACTTCGTGAATCTAATAATCGTAGCAGTTCTCCATTGTTTTTAATTTTTAGTGATATTTGGGGCACTTCTCTCACTATTTCATCTGAAGGAAACCGTTATTTTTTACTTTTTGTGGATGATTATACTTGCTATATTTGGTTTTACCCTCTTAAGGCCAAATCAGATGCCTTCTCTGTGTTTAAACAATTTCAAGCCTTAGTTGAACGCCAATTCTCTACCACAATAAAAAATGTGCAAACTGATTGGGGTGGAGAGTTCCGTTCACTGCGTAATTACTTTGCCACTCTTGGCATCCACCATCGGACTTCTTGCCCACACACACATGAACAGCAGGGCAACGTTGAAAGGCGTAATCACCATATTGTTGAGACCGGGCTGACCCTTATGCATCAGGCCTCGGTCCCTCAACTTTATTGGGATTATGCCTTTGAAACAGCTGTTTATCTCATTAACAGGATGCCCACTCCCACTCTTGGCAATCTCTCTCCCTATCAATTTCTCACATCTAACCCACCCGACTACAGCTTTCTCAAAGTTTTTGGGTGCCTTTGTTTTCCTTTTCTATGCCCTTACAACAATCACAAAATCGATCCTCGGTCTGCTCCCTGCATCTTTCTTGGGTACAGTCCCCATCACCATGGCTGCTGTTGCATGCATATTGGATCACATCTCATTTACATTGCATGACATGTGCTTTTTGATGAGCTCCGCTTTCCCTTTCGTGAAACCAATATGACCCCCCTCCCCACTTCTATAACCCCATCTTGGACCACCCTACCTCTCACCATCCTACCCGATCCACCATCACCAAATCCTCACAATGATCAATTAACCAGGCCTACCACACCCATCACACCCACCGAAACCACATCTCCCTCCCCTAGTTTGTCCCCATCAGCAACCCCAACCCCACCATCTTCTCCTCCACGCTCCTTAGTAAGCTATATGCTGATCCCTCCACCACCCCCCATGCCCATTTTACCCCCATAGCCCCAGAACCACCGAATCCACTCACCACCGAACCCACTGAATCCACCTGTTACACTCAGGCTGTGAAGGACCCCCTATGACGTCAGGCTATGTTTTATGAGTTTGCAGCTCTCCTAAAAAATGGCACATGGTCATTAGTCCCCCCTACTAATGCAAATTTGGTTGGTTGTAAGTGGGTATACAGGATCAAACGCAAGGCGAATGGGTCTATTTAACAGTACAAGGCACGCCTTGTAGCCAAGGGATTTCACCAGCAGCAGGGCTTGGATTATGATGAAACATTTAGCCCAATTTTCAAACCCACCACAATTCGCACAATACTCACCCTAGTTGTATGTAAAGGATGGGGTGTTCGCCAACTAGATGTGTAAAACGCCTTCCTCCATGGCATTCTTAATGAAGAAGTTTATATGTCACAACCTCAGGGTTTCATAGATGCCAGTCGCCCCAATCATGTATGTCGATTGCTGAAGTCTTTATATGGCCTCAAACAGGCCCCACGTGCCTGGTTCAGTCATTTGTCACAGTTCTTGATTCAGTCTGGATTCCAATCATCATAAACGAATCTGTCACTATTCATTTATACACAAGGTCCGACGACCACCTATGTTCTAGTGTATGTTGACGACATCTTGGTTACTGGCAGTCAGCCCAAGCATGTTGAGACTCTACTAAATGGGTTTGTATCTGAATTTTCCATCAAGGATCTGGGCCGCCTGAATTTCTTCTTAGGGGTAGAGGCGACATATCATCGTGATGGACTGACATTGTCTCAATCCCGGTATATCACTAATCTTCTTCAGAGGGCAGGCTTGCAAGACTGTAAGCCAGTCCTCACACCAATGGCCACCAATTTTACAACATCTAAAGAAGGGGGTGCACCATTTTTTGATCCAACAAAATACAGGTCGATAGTTGGGGCACTGCAATACATAACTCTCACACGGTCGGATGTAGCTTTCTCTGTAAATAGAGTGTGCCAGTACATGCATAACCCTACTGAGGACCATTGGACCATGGTAAAGCGTATACTATGCTACCTTAAACACATTGGTGCTTATGGGCTACGTATTAGCCAGTGTAATTCTCATGATCTCCAGGCCTTTTCTGATGTTGATTGGGCTGGGGATGCAGATGATCTCAAATCTACTGGTGGATATGCCATATACATGGGAAACAACTTAATCTCTTGGGCCTCCAAGAAGCAGAAGACAGTTGCACGGTCCTCCACCAAGTCAGAATTCAAGGCCCTTGCAGATGCCTGTGCTGAGCTTACATGGCTCCAGGCTCTCTTTGGTGAGCTTGGTATTTCCACTTCTACGGCATTCGTGTTATGGTGTGACAACATCGGCACCACATACCTATTGGCAAATCCCATTTTTCAAGCACGCACCAAGCACGTGGAAATCGATTTTCATTTTGTTCGTGACAAAGTAGCCAAACGTGACCTTCAGGTTCGGTTTATCTCTACAAAAGATCAAATTGCCGATATTATGACCAAGGGCCTCGGCGCAGCATGATTTTCTTTTCTAAGGGACAAGCTGAAGATTTGCACGCTCCCATCTTCATCATATGATCCTCATGATCCTCTCTCAATCTTCCATACATAGCACTGCAATCCATTGTAATCTTGTAATCCCATATGATCCTCTCTCAATCTTCTATGCATGGCATTATAATCTCTTATTTATGGTTTGTGTATTATGGGTGATTGACTTTCCAACTTGTGGATTGCATCACCTATATATACACTCTCTATTTGTAAACTAAGTTAAGGAAAATATTCACATAAAATATTCTATCATGTTCTGAGTCAGTCTCTACCACGGAGTCCCATATCTCCTTAGCGGTATTTGTAAACAGTAGAGCATCGCTAATGGTAGGTTCCATAGAGTTGAGAAGCGAAGACATCACAAGATGGTTTTCAGCTTCCCACTCTGCATAACTCGGAGTTGTACCTGAAAGAACAAAAATGGATTCATGAAGGTTTAATTACTGAATCACTTCACAATGGTATGTTCCGGGTTCGTTTAGATAATGAAGGTCTGATTCTAGGTTATGTTTTAGGAAAGATCCGACGTAGTTTTATACAGATACTACCAGGACCTAGGATCAAAATCGAAGTAAGTCGATATGATTCAACTAGAGGACGTATAATTTATAGACTAACATTTGGTAAAATCGTTCTGCTTTCTTGTGCCCAAGAACGAACTGGCCCAAAAAGTGGTCCCAAAAACGTAAATGAATCTCCATCACAAGACCATTTTAAGGTGAAATCGTTCCCTAAAATCCCGATGAAGTTTCTTGCGATGAGTTGAATCTCACATGACCATCTCTAGTGACTGAAACACAATTTCCATGCGTCTTACGCTGTCAATCTTGTCTCATGTCCAGCTAGTGAACCAGAGCTCAGATCTTGCATCTCCAACCTCCTCTTGTGACTGAACTAGAGGAGAAATCTCATCTCTAGCTTCCTCTTGCGATTGAAACTAGAGGACAAACCAGAGGTGTCGTGGATCCTCACCGAACTTCTCAAGCTTAGAAAGTAATCTCGGTCTCTCTCTCTCTCTCTCTCTCTCTCTCTCTCTCTCTCTCTCTCTCTCTCTCTCTCTCTCACATACGGTCATACCATCTGATGAAACCCTATTCCAAAAATTTGTTAGAATTGCGGGTACGATTCGGCAAAAGCGAATTGGAATCGTTGCAACCGATGGGAGAAACATTCAAAACTCAAAATGAAAATTTAGGGTTTTGATCGTTACCTGAAACTTCAAAAACGCAAGCCTCCATACGATCTTAGCCCTTTCACAATGAGTCCCACGCACACATACTGCTTTGCGTTTCCTTGAATGCAAGCTCCTCCACAATCAATTTGGGTTTTGGTCACAGACTGGTAGAGAAGAAAACTGGAGAAGATGGAAAACCTCAATAATATTATGAGAGTCTATGCTAGGGTTTTCACACCATATCGATATATAATGCAAAATCCTATTACTAAGTAATGGGGTAATTACAAAATTACCCCTGGGTTTTCCTTGTGGGAATCGGAATCTGATTCATAATCGAGTTCCTTTTCCAACAAAATTCCCCTTTCTTTTATCTTTGTTGTCTCTCCCAAATCCTCTTTTGTTGCTCCAATCTTTCACTAGTCTCTCTCCTATCACTCTCCCTCTTGAACTCAAGTTTGTGCAAAGAGAGATAGAGGAGGATGAAAAAACAGGTGGTTTTTCACCAAGCTCAGGATTTTAGTCAAATTTGATAGAATCAATGGAATCACTCTACTAGAGCTTAGAGTTTTAACAAACATTGATGTCTTTATTTTGTCAATTTGAGGAATCTAAAGTTCGGAAATCAGGGTTTTGGATTCATTCACAGTAGCATTTTTGTCTTAAACAGGATATGTGAACAAATTTTGATTAATTATTGGAAGATTTGAATGACCTGCTTTTTCTCATTTACATTTTTTTTTATGATTGAGTTTCTGCTTTTCTTTGTTTGGTTAGATTATTAGGTTTATTTTGCCATTCTGGTGGAATTGGGGCGGGTGCTCTGTTGCTTCATTAAGATTATTGAATGTGGCTCTGGGTCTTTTCTTCCTTTTGGTTTAGGGGTGTATCTTTATGTATTTTCATGAATTTTTTCTGCTTTATATACATTTATTGAAGACTGAATTTTGGTTTTTCCTAATTGGTTGGATAATTATGTTTATTTTTTCACGGACATGTATTTTGTTGCTTCTACTGAGATTTGTTCTGTTGATAATTACATTCTAATCAATCTATGGTTTGAGAGTTGTAACTAATTAAATAATTACCAAATCTAGAAAATTAAAAATGGCAGAAAAGGGAGATTTCCTGTAATGCCAGATCAGGTGATTAGAGCACCTTCAAACTCTGGGTAGATTCCAAACTACAACAGATCTCAATTTGACCAAAAGAGGGGCCAAAAGGAATGTTATAACATTATAAGTGCTACTAATAGAAGATAGATTCTGTCTTATAATGAAATTGATGTTGGACAGGTGCTCTTCCCCAAGTTTTAACTCAGCCAGATTCATAGGGTTGTTGATGTTGAATAGTTGTTCTTGCCCAAATTTACATTCATACAGATTCAATGCGTAGTTGATGTTAAAGAGTTGCTCAGCCTGGTTCATTGGGTTGTTGATGTTGAACAATTACTCAGCCTGGTCCATTGGGTTATTGATGTTGAACAGTTGCTCAACCTAGTACATTGGGGGGTTTATCATTTGGTTAGATTAGTCCAGTACTAGTAAGGGAGAGAAATAGAAAACAAAAAGAAGAACTTGATAATCATATTTAGATCAGTATTTTAATTGGTGTTATCATTTAGTGAGATTATTTACCAAAAAAAAAAATCATGTAGTGAGATTAATACACTATTACTAATGGAAGGGAGGGAAAGAGAAAGCAAAAAGATCTGGTATTAATCTTTAGGTCAGTATTTTAAAACTAAAAGTGTATATCATCATACACCCAATAATAATTTTTTCATGTGGGTGGATCAATGGAGAGAATGTAATTGTGGGAGAGGTCAATGTAAGATCAGAACATTGAAAAAATCTTGGAGCAAAGGTCGACAATTTTAGTGTTGCCCATATTTTATTGGAGTATGTCAAACAAACTTGTGTTTCCTTATTTCAAATAATTAACTCTGGCATCTAACAGAATCATACTGTTTTACACTAGTCATTCCAGAATTACAGCTTTCTAGAATAAATGACTCTAGCATCTGACAGAAACTTACTGTTTTACACTGGTCATTCCAGAATTACAGCTTTCCAAAATAAATGACTTTGGCAACTAACAAAATCTTACTCCTTTACACTGGTCATTCCAGAATTACATCTTTCTAAAATAAATGACTCTGGCATTTGACAAAATCTTACTGCTTACACTGGTCATTCCAAAATTAAAGTTTTCTATAATAAATGACTCTAGCATCTAACAGAATCTTACTAGTTTACTCTGGTCCTTCCAGAATTTCAGTTTTTGGCCCTTACGTCGTCATGTTTTCTTAAAAAACCTATCGATCCCTGTACCGTCACGACACCGACTTTTCTAAAAATACTTTCGATCCCCCTGTCAGACTCGGAACGTCATTATGTGCATATAAATGGATCTTAATCAAGTTTTTAATCAATGGTGATGCCCAAAAATGATTTCATCCGTACTCATTGCATTTATGCCCTTTGGGGGCATTTTGGTAATATACTAATTAAAGGCCCAAAATCCCATTCCAATAATACTATTCAGTATGTCTGGACATCTTAAGTTGATCAACATCACTTTCGATCCTTACAATCCTCCAGAGTGTCAGTTTTGACACCCATTAACTATTTTGCCCTTGGGGGTATTTTAGTCATTTTGCAACCAAAACTTTTTTAGGACCCATGAAGGACTCCTAATAATTGCAACACATGTTTTGACACATAAAACACCATTTCCATGAATTTTTTACAATTTTTCCCTTTAGTGGCATTTTGGTAATTACTGCCATTCTGAGCTGGATTGTACTTTAGATCTTTGGAATATCTCATATATATGTCTTGTTAACATTTGCCTCTGGGATATGTATAATATGCACTTAGGTGATGTCTTTAAATATGAATGGTGATGTAAATATTTTTTTGCAATTTTGCCCTCTAGTGGCATTTTGGTAAATTGTTATTTCAAGTTGGATTGCACTTTAGAATTTGGAATATCTCATGCGTCTTGTTAACAGGTTTGGTCATGTTTAATATTAGTGTTGATGCTAAAATTTGATCTTTCTGCAATTTTGACCTCTAGTGGCATTTTGATAATTATTACCATTTTGAGTTGGATTACACTTTAGATATTTGGAATATCTCATATATGTCTTGTTAACATATTTAATCATGTTTAATATCATTGGTGATACTTAAATATGATCTTTCTGCATTTCTACTCTCTAGTGATATTTTGGTAATTATTGTCATTTTGAGTTGGATTGCACTTTAGATATTTGGAATATCTCATATATGTTTTGCTAACATACTTAGTCATGTTTAATATCATTGTAGATGTTTAACTATGATTCTCTGCAAGTATGTTCTCTAGGGGTATTTTGATAATATTTACCATTTTCAGTTGGAATACGCTTTTAATATTTGGAATACCTCATACATTTATTGTTAATGCATTTAGTCATATTCAGATCAATGGTGATGATCAGATATGGCATTATTTGCATTTCATGCCTTTATGCCCACTAAGGGTATTTTGGTAATTTCAATTATTTTATGTTGGTTTGCACATTTAATGTCTTATGATGCATGATCATGATATTTTGATAGTAGATCAACCTTGCATGTTGTTATATGAGACCTTATTTAGAGATAATTTGTGAACCCAAGCATCTAACACGAAGGATCGACTCCCCCGGGCAGAGGTGGGTGCGTAAAACCTTTCATCTCCGTAACATGACCTCTTATCCATTCTCTGGCCAGATCATATGGAATCAATCGTAGCCCTATCCTCTAACCAAGAATTGGGCTACCTATTTTGGGGTTCTAGGCCCTTCACAACCTGGGTGGCGACTCCCTTCTGTTATTTTAAATTGTGCTTTCCCCGCACCCACACCATTGGTTCATAAGAGTGAACCACAACATAACATCTTTTAACATTTCAATTCGAGTGGCTAAGGAAAATGGAAAAAATCAAATGTCGTGAGGCGTCATCATCACAACTCCCAATCGACCCCAAGAGACTCCACCACGGAGAGCGGGGGGAGGATCCAGTCCGCATCCGTTTGCGGTGTGTGTTTTCTGTTTAGTACTCTACAGTGGCGACTCCGCTGGGGAAAGTTTATGGTCAAGCTTTCACTAGATGCTGCTTTTGTTTTAAATACAAATATTCTCTCACATATTGGATTGTTTGACAATATGCTTGTTTGATAATCTTGTTTGTATCATTGTACTAACTACATCATGCATCGTACTCGGAGTGAAATCAAACGACGAAGGTACTCCCTGTTGTGTTTCTACCCCCGGGGAGGTGAGACACATCATAATAAGTACTTTGAGATCGAATAATGGCCGCTTCCTGGACAAGAGAGTTCAAAGTGAAATTAGGCGACAAGGATGTTCCCAGTGGACACTCTGAGATGAAATGATACCTGCTTCTGCACTACACTCATTGCACACACACACAATGCATGAAAAACACTCAACCACGTGGTTTAGTCATTGGACCCTATGTGTAGTCATGGGTAATTCGCGGCTAAGTCACACCCCTTGATATTTACTTTACGGTCTTAGAATCATAAGGGAGGATGGTCACTAGTGTGATGTGGGGTATATTGGATACTCAAAAATGGCACTAGTTTGATCATTTTGAGTCTAACTGATCTATTCCCCTAGTATATCAAAGGAACCACGTACTCATGGTTCGTTGTCATGAACGATAGGTATATCGGTTATATCAAGGGTGACCTTTTATGTCCTATCAGCCTACTTAATGCATCATGTAGAAAATTAGACCATACATGAATAGGATTCACTACAAACTAACTTGGTAGATTGTTCTATGATAACACTGGCAAGTCGGCTCCTCTCATTATGCCTCCTATTATTCCTTTCCTTCCATAATTCCCAAATAATTAAAGAAGGAATGATGCCAGTGATCCAGCCAAATAGATTTTCCCAAGAGGCATGACCCTTCCACAATAAAATTTTGCTCCTCACATCCTGAAGAGGAACCAACTCCACCCCAAAGAAGGCAGAAAAAAACCTCCACACTTTATCAGCAGTCCTACCCAACACCAAAACATGAGAAACCGATTCACACCTAGGGCTTGCACAATAAGAACATTTGGATGCTAGGGGAAGCCCCAATGCCCTTAGAGCATCATCAGTGGGAATGCCACCAAACACGATTTTCCAAGAAAAAAAAAACCAATTTTTGAAGGAAGAGATCAGTTCCAAAACCATTTGGCATAATCCTTGATCATTGAGATCGGGCGAATTTCATTCCAAAGAGCCTTAGTGGAACACCTTCCATCCGCCACCGAAAGCCACACCAGCCTGTCTTCCCTGGCCAACAAAGAAAAGTTGCTTCCCAGGATCCTATCACAGACATCCGATGAATCTATTTGATCCACCACCTCTCTATTCCAAGAACCATCCAAATTAATAGTGTCTCTAACACCGGTATCCAAATTTAAATGGATGGCCCCGTCAAAATGATCAATAAGCGGACCACTCCCTGACCAATTATCTAGCCAGAAATTAACATCGTCTGAACCAAGAAGCTACCACGACTTTGCAAAGAGCAAGTCTTTTTGCAATAGCGTCCTTCTCCATGAGACCGTACCCACCCGCCTCACCGCTGCCAATAGAAGGTGCTCATTCTTTAAGAATTTGTCCTTAAAGAAAGAAACCCACAAAGACTTCTTTGTCAAAATATGCCATAACCCCTTCAATCGCAAAGCGCTACTGATATCCTCAATGCAACGAACTCCCAAGCCCCCCCTCATATATCGGACGAGTCATCTTCATCGAACCCACCCAGAGATGGCATTTACCCCACTCTGAACTCCCTAACAGAAAATCGGCGCAAATGCTATTAAATTTCCTAATAACCACCTTAGGAATGTCAAAAGTAGAAACAATATGGATGGGGGGATAGAGGAAAGCACATGTTTAAGACGAATAACTCTCCCCCCTTGAGGGAAAAAGTTTCCCTTTCCAACTTGCAACCTTCTTTCGCATTCTTGCCAAAAAATCATCAAAGAAATGAACTCTGAGATGACCAGCATATAGCGGCGTGTAGATGCTGAATTTCGTCACCACCCCCAGCAATGATGACAATCGGACACGAATGACTAACAACGTCCCCCAAAGGACTTCTCCCCCCGCACACGAGCCATATCACCCCTCCATATCCCTAAAAATAATTTATAAAATTACTTAGTGCTAAAGGAGGTACTGCTCACCTTCCCGGACAACAGCAGTGCCGCAGCCCTGTGGGGCGGCACCGCAGACCCCAAAAAAAGTTGATTTTCTTTTTTTTCACCCCGACGGCGCCGTAGATTTCACCGCGGCGCTGCCAGACGTGATTTTTGCCTATAAATAGCCCCCTCCACCTCTCATATCCACATCCCAAGTTCCCAAAGAGAGGGGGAGCTCCTAGGCTCCAAACCTCTGCCCGTTTCTCTTCCCGAAGCCCTGTTTCCCTTGTCCCGGGGTCCCCCCAACTCCTAGCTTCCAAGCTAAGCCTAGTCCCTCTGTCCGAAGTCTGCCAATCCAAGCCCGAGTTTTCAACCCCCTTCGTACCCAATCCTAGAAAAGTCCTTATGGCCTAGTTATTATGCCCGAGAGCCGAGTGCCCCACTCCCATAACTACTCGACGTCGTTACTCTACTGAAGTATTTCCCATTTCACTACCTAACACCGTTACTCTGCCAAAGTAGTTTCCCATTTCAATATCCAATGTCGTTACTCTATCCAACAGAGTCCCCCTCAATACCCGACGCCGTTACTCTGTCCGACAAAGATCAACTTAATCATCGTAAGCCGTTACTCTATCCAAAAAAGGATAATGTCAGTCATTTGTCTCCACCTGAGCCGAGGCACGTCTTTCACATTGTATTTTCGTAATTGCATTGGGTAAGGCGTACAGGTACTCGTTTTTATCGTTAATTTTTTATTTCAGCACAATGTAGTCCTTTAAGTATTCCTTTGTAGTGTACATAGTAGCCTTGGATGTTGGTATAGGAAATTCATAAAGGAAGAATATTCAAAAATAAGTATCTAGTAGAAAGATCGGTTTACCTAGGCGACGCGGGTACCTAACACCTTCCCACTCTCGTAACCTGACCACTTATCCCGAATCTTTGACCAGACCAAACGAAGTCCCATAGCCCTTCAACAGGTTACACCAATGGGTCCTAGGCCCTAATCCTTAGTGGCGACTCCATTTCATTTAATTGTATGAACCCCATCCCCTAATAAATTAATATACCCTTGAGAAGACGCATTCCTTCTCTCTCTCCAATCGAGGAGCATAACACAAATCCCCCATCCGAAAATGTTCCGAAAGCACGCGGTTCTCCAGGAGGACAGATCCTCACATGGTGTACCCAAATAAGTAATCGACAGATCCTTTCTAGTAAAGCCTGTAACAGACTCTATTATACGACACTTGCTCTCCTCAGCTTTAGCACCCACCACAAAATAGCTCTTTTGCATATTAACAAGCTACCCTGAAAATTCCTCATATCTACTAATAAATCCACAAATTTGTTTCAAAGATCTCTGACCCTTTCGTGAAAATAATGGTGTAATCAGTGAACAGGCTGTGTGAAATTCCAGGGCACCCCCTTGGCAAATTATAAAATTCCACCCTGCCTTCAGTAAATAAAGTTCTTAAACCCCTGCTAAGAACCTCCTCTGCAATAATAAAGAGGGAAGGGGAAAGAAGATCACCCTAGCGAACCCCCCTAGTGGACTTGAAAAACCCATTGGGCCCCCCATTTAAAACCACTGAGAACCAACAATTCTCCACCGTTTTCTTGATCAACCCAATCTAATTCGCTGAAAAGCCAAATTTTTCCAACACCTTATACAGAAATTCCCATTCAAAATGATCATAAGCCTTAGCCATATCCAATTTTGAATTGACATTACCTCCACGAGTTTTCCTATTAATGTCATGAGCCACTTCCTTAGCCAACGCTATATTATCATAGATATAGCGCCCCTGCACAAATGCACCTTGCTCTTCCGAAATAATAGCAGGCAAAATGATAGATAATCTCAAAGAAATAATTTTTGCAACAATTTTATAAGAGAAATTGCATAAGCTAAGAGGACGAAAGTCAGCCATTACCTCAGGGTTTTCTTTCTTTGGAATAAGAACCAGGTTAGCCGAAGTGTAACTCCTTGGGAGGAAGCCACCCACAAAAAATCCTTGACTGCAACCCAAACATCACCACTTACTACCACCCAGCATGAAGTGAAAAAGTAACCCGAGAAGCCATCAAGGCCAGGAGCACTATCCATAGACAGATAAAAGGCTGCATGCTTAACCTCTTCCAGAGTTGGAGACGCCAATAAATACTCATTCTCCTCATCAGTTACCAACCTAAGAATCAGATGAAGCAGATCCTCATCCTGTTGGCTTCCTTGAGAAGTAAACACGTCTGAGAAAAACCGAACCGCCTCCACTGCCACCCAATTTCCATTGCCATCTTTTATTTTAGGAAAAATTACACTGTCACCCTCTGAGGTTTGTACTAAATATAAAGCGACCCCCTGTGTCTTAAAAATATACACCCGGCACTCCTGAGTTTAGTGTACTTGTTACACTCAGCCCCCATCTGTTAGAGCATTTCCGTTAGTTGCTAATGTGTTGGCCATTGATGCCTTAAAATGATAAATATACCCCTAATGGGGTGTGAGCTTACCATTTTGCCCTTAGGGAAGCGCAAACTTCATACCCCCTTCCCCTTCCCCTTCCCCTTCCCTTCCCTTACCTTACCATCCCCCTGCTACTTGAACTTACCTGCGATAGAGAGGCTGCAACAAGAAGGCACAACGACTAAGGGGGTCACATTTGGGCGCAACAATGATAGGAGGCAGTGACCAGAGCTGGATCATAGTACGACCATTGTGATTTAGGGCTTTCCAGAGCTAGAACTCATGGGTTAGACCGAATACTAAAAAATTGCAGGGAGTGGAAGGGCAGTTATGGAGGGCTTTGGTGATGGATTTGAGTTCCAAAGCAGTCATTTTTCCAGTGGTGTTCGAATTGGAAGCGTAGTGGAGGAGGGCGTCTGCGATGGTTGTGGGTAGCCTGGGTTGGACATTAGTATCGGCGACGTGGGAGGAGGTGGAGATGATGGAATCCCTAGTGTTAATTAGGGTTAGAAGGAATACGAATGTAAAGAAGGTAACGAAAGCGAGAATGCATACACGGTGAGAACCTGCTTGCTTGTGGAGCGAAGGGTCGAGGATGAGCAGCTTTGTGTTGTTGGTGGTGTTCTTCATCCCTCTAACACTCTCAATGGGACTTCAAGCACAACCAAAGATGAAAGTAGTAGCAAATCTCCCTTTCAACTACTAGATAAAACATAGGGGAAAAGTGAAAGGGTCTCTCACAAAGAGTTGGAAAAGTCATAAATCCCCTCCCATTAATTAATGTCTTGAAACTCCCACCCTCTTACATATGGTTTACACAACCGTGTATGAAAACTTTTCCCTAAAACATATTTAAAGAGGAGAAAAAAAGAGCCCTTTTTTTTTTTTTTGGTAGGAGGTAAAAGAGCGGATAGGGGAAGAGAAATAGAGAGCCAACGGCTCTTTGGTATTTCAAGAAAAACAAAAATAATGGGACGTTGAAAGGGGTTGAGGGGAGATAGTGGATGGATGTTGGTGGTTGGCATTTAATGCCTTCCACCAATGTCTTCATCACATGTACACATGGAAAATTTGGTACACAACACATTAAACTATGAAAATAACTCACAATAATAAGTTTCTAATGATAGATCACCAAGAAATGATGATTATAAAGAAGATTCTACAGTTTATGTAATATGATTTGAGCACCATATTGTGGATGAAGAGTTATTACAGAGGTAGGAGCATGAGTATAAGATGGAGAAAGTTCAAAATCAAATCGTTGTAGAATCATTGCTAAAGCCATCTTTGCTTCTGTTATCGCGAAGTTCTGCCCAATGCAAATTCGAGGGCCCCAACCAAATGGAAAAAATGCGACTTTATTCTTTGTGGCCTTTGAGATTCCTTCTGCAAATCTCTCTGGTTTGAATTCTTCTGCATCTTCACCCCATACTTCATGATCATGTTGAAGGAGGAGTATAGGTAACATTAGCTGTATTCCAGGGGGCAAAGATACTTCTCCTAGTTTTATGTTCTTGTATGTACACCGATTAAGAAAT
Source organism: Telopea speciosissima (assembly GCF_018873765.1). NCBI lineage: Eukaryota > Viridiplantae > Streptophyta > Magnoliopsida > Proteales > Proteaceae > Telopea > Telopea speciosissima. The sequence goes on from NC_057924.1 coordinate 44,329,699, forward strand.
AACACTGGTGGATATAATCTAAGAACCTCATACAGAATCATGGTTACCTGCAATAAGAACAGAAAGGTTAGAAAAACTATGTTCTGAATTCAGTAGACTCTATGTGTCTAAGACTGATGAGAAAGTGAGTTCTCACAGTTTTGAGGTGATTTAGTCCATCAAAATTCGGTTTGTTCTTCCCAAAGACTTGTAAGACTTCGTCCCTCGCACGCCCTTGCCATTCCGGATGCATACTTAATACAATCATTGTCCAAACAAGGAGAACAGATGTTGTTTCCTGCCCTGCAAAGTAGAAGAGCTTACACTCTTTGATGACCTCGTCGATGGTCATCCCAACATTCTTCTTGTTTTTATTTTCTTGAATTTCATTATAGTTGGATTCAAGTAACAAGCCTAACAAGTCATCATTGTTGGCTTCTCCAACCTTCATAGCCTCTTGTCTTTTGTTGATGATGCCCATTAAAAGATCTCGCACCTCATTGTTAATTTCTTTCATTCTTTTGTTCCTTTTTGTTGGCAGCAAACTGTCACATAATCTTTGTTAGGGCAAGAATCAAAATTTTTAATCTTGATAACTTTCACCTTCTGTTTTGGTGCAGAAATGAACAAATTCATGATTTGAAGTATATATTGATGATTTATGATCTATCAATGTCATACTTCATGCACACATTAACCATATTTTTCTGGGGCAATTACTAATACTATCCTACACTTAGCCTATATTTACTAAAACTCCCCTAGTTTAAACTTTTTTTCTGATACTCCCTTGCTTTTAAACTTTTACATCTCCTCCTCCCCTCATGTTTTTAAATACCCAGATTGCCCTCCCTTTTCACCTAGTAACTGTGTCTGGGAGCAGGTACCGAGATTGCCCTTCCTTTCCATCGGGTCGAGCGGGTGCATCGGTATTTCGTTCATTACTGTGTCTGGGTGCAGGTGCACGCCGCGCTACGCGACCAAGTGGCAATCCTTTTCCCTATCTTTTAATCCCTAAAAGGTCTTGTTGCTACCTTATTGAATGTACCACCGATCCCATCCCAATACGGTTGAGACCGATTCTGATCCCATCCCAATACCGATCCTACCATCAATTACTAAATTCATGATGATGGATGAGACAAAAGAAAAAAAAAAAATGGATAAATTGTCATATGTCCTTAAGTAAGTGCTAATGCATTTAAATTTAATTCAACCAAAAAAATAATAATTTAATCGCATTAAAATACATAAGGGGAAGAACTACTTTGTTAGTGGGAGAAGTGTTGAAATGCCAATGCTTTTCTTTCTTTGTTCGGTAAAAGAATGATTCTAAGTATCAGTATCGTATCATCCGTATCAGGTGATACGTACCGGTTTTGCTAGTCATCGATATCGATACTATGTCGATAGCACGGTACGGACGAGGGGTAAAATTTTCAGAAAACTCATTTTTTTAAGAAGATTCAAGAGTAATTTTGTCTGTTACAACCGATCCAAGTCGATACCATAACAGTATCATATCGGTTTTGCAAGGTACCAATATCCGTTTCGATACCTTACACTAAAACCATGGGTAAAAACAAACTTGTTAAAAATTTGTTAACCGGTTGGTTCTTTCTTGGTTCAGTAAAAACAACTTGTGAGCCACTCACTAAGATGGATAAATAGATTAGCAAGTTACTAAGTGAAAAGGAAGGGGGTATTTAAAAAAATGAGGAGAGAAGGAGATGAAAAAGTTTAAAAGCAAGGGAGCATCAGAAAAGAAATTTAAGGTATGGGTGTTTTCGTAAATATAGGCTAAGTGTAGGAGAGTGATAGTAATTGCCCCATTTTTCCACAAGAAGGTAGGGTATCTAAGAAAAACTTCTTCTACACACATGGAGCTATTGAATATTGGTTTGTTGCTAGTAATGCTCAATGGGGCAAGGGCAAAGATTGTACCTAAAACCAGGGATGAATGCAGTCTGTAAAGCCTGAACGACGAGCTCGCCTTGCTCATCTTGCAATTTGAATATCTGTCTACCTTCTTCGTAGGAGCTACCAAATGCTGCCCTAGAGATGACATCCCCTGTTAAATTTTGGAGTTCTGGCCACACATCCAATTCACAACGCCCTTCCAGTGTAACCAATTTCTCCCATTTGCTGATCATCTCATTACTGCTTGTATAAAATGCCGACAACATTTTCTTTACCAGATCACAAAGAAGAAGAAGAAGAAGAAGAAGAGAAACTCTATGAGCATCACGATAAAAGTAATAAGATTAGAAAGAATTGTCAAAGATATAGAACCAACCTTTAGTTTTTCCATATGAAAGGCAGGATTTATAATCCTTCTGTGTTTGGCCCATTTCTCACCCTCATAGGTTGCAAGTCCACTCAAAAAATACCGTAAGAGTCTATTTCCTTTGATCTTTGCAAAGTGACCAAACTTGTTGCTCATAATGTCCCTTATGAGGTCAGGATCCATGATATACAATCTTGGATTTGTTCCAAACCAAAAGGCAGAGTTTTTACCTGTATTTTCAAATTTACATTTATCAACAATTAATTCTCTTTTTTCACAATTAAAAATATAAAAAAAGTTCTCATACCCCACCAACTGTGTATAATGGGGCTATCTCAAGATAGCAAATAGTGAAATATATTTGCAGAGAGAAGAATTAGAGGCAACACATACCGAACTTCTGTATTGTTTGAAGATGAAAGGGTAACACACGTGAAACAATATCATGGGATAAGTTCATGGGCTTTGACTTAGCTTCCTCAAACATCCTCTGGTTCTCTTTCATGTCACCAAACAATAAATTATATGGAGGGACTTTGATGCCTTGTTCCTTGAGAAGCTTCTCCAGCTTCTTAGGCTTCCACCATATCCATTCCAACACCTTCCATCCCCACCACACAGCCAAAATGGATAATATCACAGTTAAAATAAACCAGCTTTCTCTCATCACTCCCATCATTTGGAACACCACCACTAGCAGTTGAGATAGACGAGAGTGAGTGAGATGGGGCATTATTTATACATGATAAGGAGCGGAATGACTTGGGGAGGAAGAAAAGATAGACGGGTGGAATGCGTATTTCTAGTTTTTATGACGTATGTGACTGCGTCAAAAGATACCAAACCATGGTATCATGCCTTCAATTTATTTTTGGGGTGGGGGTGGGGGTGGGGGGGAAGAGTCAAACATCATGTGACCGCCACATGTTGGCGAGCCGAACCAGGCGTGCAACACTTTATTGTGGCAATAGATAAGCTTTATTAACAAGGATAGTGATAGGGACACGTTAAAACTAGGAACGCTTGGGATTTTGTCCTCACATCTAGACATGTTTGATGTCCGGACAAGATCAACTTCTTTCATCTTCATCTTTTAAATCACAATAACTTTCGTCTTTCTTTCTAGAACGCCGCCCACCTTTTTCTACCATTTTATCTTCTTTTCTCTATATTTTTTAATTTTAAAAAAATAAGTGATATAATACATATTATTATAGTGTTACTTTAAAAATTGATAATTTTCTCCTCGGCCTGTTCCAGACCATGCATTTCCTTCCTTCTTCCCATGATCAGGGCCAATCAGGGTCAGCCCGGCCCAACCCTAAGGGTGGGTCAGAGTTGGATTTTTTTGACCCTAAGTCAGGGTCGGGCCTGGGCCAAGCTAAGGGGACTTAGGGTTGGGCTAGAGTTCTATAAAGCCCGGCCCAACCCGACCCTATTGCAGCCCTAATTCCAGTGTTATGTTCGTTCTTGTGAGTAGACCGCAACTTGAATCACTAAATTTGAACTTAAAATGGCCAAGTTATGGCTAAACAAGTTTAAATAAATTCTCGTGACATGGGGCTTGTCACGTCTGGAAGTTGGACCTACGATTGTCTGATCTGGCCTCTAGATTGTAGGTCGATTAATGATGTTTAGATCTCAGCACTGTTCTTGACGCAAGCTCCGAAGAGCAGGGTCCTTCTGAGCCAGTAATACAATATCTCCTATTGGTGCACTGTACGAACGCTTCACTCAATCATCGTGACATTCCAGTGCAACGTAGCATACCAAAAATTTTGTATGCAACAAATGAAGCGTGAGCATCTTCTACATCAATGATGGTGTGCCCAGCGAGCTTAAATCCCAGGCTTTCAGTTTGAGTTTGAGATTCGTGGCTTTCTAGTAGCCATTCGATCTAATGAGGTCTTTGAACTCTATTTAGGTGAGTGAACGCACACTAGATTTTGATACATCCAGCCAATGGAATCACATGCTATTATACCCGTGCCCAAAAATCCGGGTTAATTTGAATTTTTGGATATAGGTACGGAACCCGAACCCATACCTGCTGGTGCCTTGTGGTACATCAGCCCAGTGATCAAGATGAATGATGTAAGCCCGGTAGTAAGATCCTACATACCGTTAAGAAGGCAAACACCAACTCCTTGCAACTGTACAGTTCACCACCAAATATACAGCCTAAAGTAGGTATCACCCCTTGATTGCTAAGGCCCTACCCAAATACATGATACATTATGTCTAAGAAGCGTGTAGGTGAGTGATCATGCGAAGGCCTTGGCCTATGGTTGATCTGACACAAAACAACAAAGTGCTTTTAGCCTGTTTTGATTTGAGATCTAACTAGGGTTATGATTAAGTTCTAGCCTAGGTTGGGATTGGATCATCCAAACCCTCACATGTCATGATGAAAACTCAATTCCATACATGCATGTTAAATCCCAACTCGAAAGTCAAATTCTGCTACTCTGGAAAATTGACCCCTGTTTAATTAAAATGGTATAACTTCATCATTCGAACATTATTTTCTTTGATTACAATTTTTTTAGAAACTAGATTCATAGAGCTTAATTTTATTAGAAGGAACCATTGTCCAATTCTGTCTCCAGGTGATCTGGAATTCCACATCAAGTTGTTGTCATGGATTGAATTCTTCTATTCTAACAGATTGAGCCATGTTTAGTTAAAACGACATAACTCCACCATTTAAACCTCGATTTCCTTGATTTTTTATTTTTTAGAAACTAGTCTTATAGGAATTAATTTTGTTAGAAGAAATCATTTTCCAATTCTACCTCCAAGCGAGCTGAAATTCCACTTCAAGCCCAAATTTTCCTGCTGTTGCTGCCTCTGGTCGATCCACACTGGTTGATCTGGATCAATCAGTTCGATCGACTAGTGCTGTTGTATTGGATAATTTGCATCCCAGGAGTGTGGGGTCTGGTATCCGGCATCAGGGAAATTCTCCCCATGTCCCAAATGTACGTTAGAAGTATTACCCCCCGACGATGGGTTGAACGGGACCCGTGAATCGGCCCGTGTACACAAGAATTGGGCAAATAATCAATTTTATCCAATGGAACCATAGTCAAATAGACCCTAAGTTCCCTCTATATAAACCCAACCCTTATTTCTGAAACTCATTTCTTCAGCCAAAAGAAATCCTTGAGAGGGAGAGGAGAAGGAAGGAAAAGAAGAAGAAGAGAAAGAGGAGGAAGGCTGGGAACCTTCTTAGCTTTGGAAATTCTAAGATAAAACCCTAACACCACGATTTTCCCTTCTCATGAACCCTTGTTGATTCTGATTTGTATCATTTCAGAAGTTTAAGCCATAGATTTACCAATCTCTTGGCCTCCATGTTAAATCCTTCATATGTATGAGCTTGGGAACCCAATCCTTAAGCATACAGCCCAACCTTCTTACTGTTTGTATTTCTTTAAAATTTCAAAACATGAAACCTCTCTTGAAGTTCTTATTCTTGCCCTTTTATAGTTCAGATTGTCAACCTCTTAAACCCCATGCTCAATCTTTCATGCATTCAATCATAAGAACCCAAACCCATGAACATGCAACCCAATCTCTTGCTGTAAATTCTTTTCTTTAAAGTTTTAGAACATGAAAACCTTATGTGGGTTCTGATCTTCATAGATTCATGGTCAATTGTTAATTTCCCTTAGACCCCATGGTGATTCTCCACATGTATAAGCTTAGGAACCCAATCAAGCATGCAACCCAAGTTTCTCTTTGATTTCTTTCTTTAAGGTTCCAGAACATGAAACACATCAAAATTCAAATGTTATTGATGTTTAACTTATTTAAAATGTCAGCTTATGCTCCCTAAATCTGAATCTCATAGATTGGACCCAAACCCCCATGCATGCAAGCCCAAACCCCTCTTTGATTGCTTCCTTTAAATTTCCAGAACTTGAACTTGTCATGTATGCTAAGTTGCAGCCATGTAAATGTCTAATTAAACATGTAATTAATGAGTTCAACCATTGGTTTATAAGATAGAACTCATTCCTATGCATGCATGTTCAATCTAAGCCAAATTAATCTAATCCTAGTATTGTAATGGCATAATTACATCTATTCCATACTGTTTTAAGTAAAGTTGGTGCATGTTAGGAATCAAGCACAGCCATGCATGATGGTTTTGATGAAACATGAATCAAGTCCATCATGCATGTTGGATCTATTCACAAGACCATGAAATTGGGTCAAAATGGATAGTGAATGTGTTTGCTGATCATGAATCCCAACTCACTTTGAGTAAAAATAAGCCAAATCCTCAAAGGACATCTAATTCCTCGGGCTATACAGTGTCAGGTCGATTGCCTCCCACTGCTAGAACCTTGAGAACAGATCTGAACCCAAACCACCGTATGGTCTAAGACATCATTTAGAAGGCCATTTGTGTAAATTAACTAGAAACCCATGACTTTCCAGCCTTGTTACCACTTTTGGTAACATTTTGATTCACTCGGGTTGATTGGATCAACAAGTCCAATCAACCAGTGCAAATCTTTTGGGTGAAACCTTGACCAAATCATGTGGGAACCCTTCAAACTATCACTTGAAGCTTAATGGTGTGAAAAATGTATGTAAATCCAACAAAACCCCTCAATTTTTCTGCTGCCAGCATAACTGGTCGATCCCTCTGGTCAATTGGATCGACCACTGTTGTTGTCATCTCAGATTTGAGTTTGGCCTTGGTTTAAACCTTAGACCAAGGGTAGCCATGGACTCCATGGGCATTTAAATCACTGCTAATATTTGGTTTGTTTCAATTAACCTTAGGCTATAACAATTCGTTCGACGAAGAGTTTTGGAGTGCGATTGAGAATTGACAATCAATCGAACAAGCAAGAGTTTGTCAAGGTGAGTGGGAATATGTCATTCATGTAGGTGTAATTCTACTGTGTGTTATCTTATTATAAATGAATGTGTTATTTCATTTCCTTTAAATCTTGTCTTAAAATTTTGGAACTGTGAATGAAAATGTTGAGATGCTATGTTATGATGAAAGGCATATTATTGAAATCGTTAGACTAGATATCGTATTTGGTTTGGAAATGAAAGGTATGGTGTACCGTAGTATGGGATGCGGGAGCACTATACACTTCATAATTAGAATTGCTAGATTAGATGATTAGATGTCACAGCCGGCTTGGAAATGAGAAGTATGGTGGCCCGTAGAATAGGATGCAGACGAAACCACTCAACTCATACAATGTCATATAGAAACATGCGGCAAGGGTTTATCACTACCCGTACTACGAACCCTTACCAACAGGGGTTAAGGTGTTGGATACCACAAATGTGTGAGGCCAATGTCCTGAGGGGCATTGCTCGATTAGTTGGCTCATTAGGTCACTAGGACAGGTGATGTCTGTTGGCCCTTCAGTTAATAGGACTGGTGGTAGCACAGTGGTAACATAGGGTGCTGGTTGGGCTGACCTTGGGAAGGGATGCCGAAGCCGACTAGTCTTCTCCGATAACTCAATGGGTGTATCGCGGGAAGGGGTTAGAAACCCGCACTAAGTATACATGTATTGGGGATTGTAGTAGTACTTACTTATTTAGTGACTTAGATTGTAATGTTAGGTGGACTAGATAATAAAATCTGATCTCATGCATATAGGATCATTGTGTTGCATTTGCATGCATGATTTATTACTCACTCATTGGGCTTAGTGGAGCTCATTCATCATGGAATCTTTCTTTTTCGACGATTTTACTGGTACTAATTTACAAATGGCCGATGAAGTTGTTGATGGAAATGTTGACCTTCCATACTTTGCGGTTCTGTGAAGACCTTGTGATTATATAAGCTTCCTTCTATTGGATATGTAATTATCGGGATATTGTACTTTTAAGCATAAATGGATATGTATATGGTATAACATAGGTACTTGGGATTTTATTGTAATACAATATAATCCATCTTTTGGGTAGTTTTTATCTTTTGTTGCACTCTGTTATACTTTATTTGTCTATATACCTCGTTTGGTGTGGTTTGTGATATGTAAGTACTGCTTCTGGATCCTAGTGGATTGGCGGATATCGTGGGATATCTGGATCACCTGCTCGTTCCTCTTAGGGGGTGGTTTGGGGGCGTGACAGAGTAGTATCATAGCAAGAAGCTCTATTTACATTCACAAATAGTGGAAGTAGGATGGTGGGTAGTCTAAAGACAAAGAAATAAAAATTTTAAATAAACACACAAATAAAGAAATAGAAGAACACAGTAAGAGACTAGCCAGGTGCAAAAGCCGATAATTTTATAACTGAAAGAGCATAAACCATTACAATAAAAAAGAACTGGAAGTACTACTTCCAAACATAACAAAAAGAAAGTACAACTGATAAAATAGAAACAAACAGAACATAAAAGTAGAAAATTTTAAATTCTAGAAATTTTAAAACTAGGTCTACTCTTGAGCTGAACCGTAAGTACGGAATGATAATCAACGAATAGTAGGTATCTACAGACACAGTTGTACCATAGTCGAACCCTGACAAACAGAGACTTTTATGTAATTAAAAGGGAAATAGAGAACCTCTAGACTCAAACAACCCGTATCAAAATCTTACTCCATCGATGGTCGGACCGAATCCAGTGCCTAAATTGGGGCATGTAGGTGCATATTTTACTAACTCTACGTCATGATCACAACACCATGCATTTCAAACTTCTTGTTCCAAATCTTTGTTTTGCACCCAAGTGATCTTAAATCCTAAATTCTTTCCTAGAAAACAATCATGGTTTGAACTAGATCCCTTGAAGATATTTTTTGAGGAGCACGTCCTCGTCCTCCACTTCAACCTTCCAATGAGCCCCTTTCTCAGAACATAGAAGTTGCTGCCTCTTCCATAAGTGTACCTGAAGTTCTACTTGCACATGTACCTAAGGTCCCTTCGGTAATTACACCAGCACCTCCCCCGGTTATGACTGCTAGAGAAATGACTGCCATCATGGCCAACATGATATAGGTCATCTAACAACAATAACAATAGACCCAGTTGTAAATCTAGCAACAACAGGAAGAGTTGCTGGCCAACATGAACACTCAGTTTGTGACTGCAATGCAACAGTAGCAAGAGTTGTTAGCCAACATGAACACCCAGTTAGTGATGGCCATGCAAGGAAGAGTAGTACCCTGTCCCAATTGTCCCCCAAATTTTCCTCCTATACCTCAAGTTCCACCAGATAACTCCACTGCTAGAGTGATGGAGAGATTCAAGAAGCTCCATCCTCTCACCTTCTCCAAGATTGCTTCAGATCCACTACAGCCTGAGTGATGGATTAATGCTTTAGAAAAGGCTTTCAAAGTATTGGAGTGTATGGACACACATAAATTGATTTGTGCTGGGTATCAGTTGCAGAACGAAGCCGAAGCTTGGTGGAAATCAACCAAGCCTAATCTAGAGGTAGCCCATCCCAACCCCACCTGGGAGAAATTTAAGGAGATTTTCTTTGGGAATTACTTCCCAAAAACCTTCAGGGATTGAAAAGAAGCAGAGTTTGCGGCCCTTTCATAAGGGTCAAAGTCAATGTTAGACTACCAACAGCAATTCGAGGACTTGTTCCACTATGCTCCAGAACACTTGAGGAGCGACGCTTGCAAATCTAAGAAGTTTGAGTAGGGACTCAAGCCCGAGATTAGTGCAATATTGGCCACTCTAGACATCCAATCATATGCCCGGATGGTTCAGAAGGCCAAGGTCGTGGAAGATCGACTAAAAGAGAAGACTCCGGTATTGCAGGGATCGGACAAGAGGCCAAATACTTTCCAAAATTATAACTGGTCAAACAAGTCCTTCAGGGGACCTAGTTCCAGTCCTAACTCGATACAGTACTGTAGGATAGAAATGGGTCAAGCTTATCAACCCATCTACTCTATTTCAAGTCAGCCTACACAGTACTTCCGCCCTGCAGCAAGCAAAGTTTCATCATTTATTCAGCCTCCTCGCCCAGCACCAAGCCAAACAAGTCAAGCCTCTTTTCAGCCTATCCGTCTTGCACCTACGCATCAGCCTGCTAGACCTAGCCACTACTATACATGTAAACTACCCGAACACATGTCTAGAGATTGTCCTTGTCGCAGGTTTGGTGCACCACGATGAGTTCCACCTATTGCTTGGCCTTTCCAACCCCAAAATAATACAGTTCAAGAGCAAGAATATGCCTTAACCACAGAAGGAGCTGAGGTAAATCCAGAGGAAATGACAGGTACTTTATCCATATCTTCCTAACCTATTCAAGTATTAACTGATTCTGCTACATCACACTCTTTCAATTCTACTGCTTCTATGATAAGAGGAATATGCCTTCGAAGAACTTAGAACACAAATTAGTGGTTAGCACTCTTACTGGAAATGTTATGAATTTAAAAGAAATGTGTGGACCTTATCCATTGAAAAAAAAATCCCAGATTCATATCAAAATTTTAGAAGGTCGGTAAAAGGCCGTAGGCACGTAGTTGAGTCGGTAAGAATATACATCCACAAACTAAATGGGTAGAGCTTTTAAGGCTGAATTCAAGTATGTGTGAAGTATACCAAGTAGTTAGAGGTAATAACAGGTCTAGAGACTTAAGTTGACAAAAGGGACAGTAATGGGTGTTAGTATAGCCAAGTATAACCGATAACAAAAAGAAACTAGAACGGAAGGATTTGACAAACTTTGCTCAACAATAGGTATAAATGGAGTAATGGGTCCCCGAATGTCCCCTCCGTTATTGGGAGCGAACAATAGGGATTCCATAAATATTCCAATTCATTCTAGAGTTGAGTCAGGTATTGGATAACCCAATGTGAAAGTTTTCATAGGAAAGATCCATGTAAGCTCAGATAGTTCAAACTTATGCCTTACGACCCAATACTATAGAAGTATAGATTACTGAATGAAATCCGCAGAGATAGTTGGATCTTTTCAATTCGTGAGGTATATGTATATGGTACAAAACCCAAAAGTGATTAATATTATTTGTTGAGAGGTGGATATTTGAGAACCGAACCTCGGGGGCTCAATCAAAACAAAAGAGTTAAGCCATTACGAGACTGAAGGACCTGAAGTTCGTCGTGGGCGATCAGGAATTTCTTCGGGTATCACCAACCAAAGGGGGTGATGCAGTTCGGTAAGGAACGAAAGTTGAGTCCACGAATCATGACCAGTGATGTACTAATTGGCAGAAGTCCATGATGTATTCCATGTATCGACGTTGAGGAAATACCTCTCAGACTTTACAATCTTGACTCATGAACCACCTGAGCTTACTGTCGCCATGACCGGTGAAAAGAAAACTCAAAGGGATTTTGGGATGCAAAGAGCACGATCTCAACAACCATACTATCTTATTGTATGGGAACCTGTTGGTGAAAAATCCAACACCTACACATAGGGGCACAACGCATGTGGTGGAGGTAACGCGGGCGTGCTAGAGCCTTTGACGTAGGCCCAAACAGAACTGAAAATGGCTTGTCCAGGCTCCCAACCAGGACGAAATGGCCTGTTCTAACTTTTGACCAGGACAAAACGGCCTATTCTAAGATGACTAAACAGCCTGCTCCATCTCCCAGCCAAGACAAAATGGCCTGTTCTAACTTCCAGCTAGGCCAAAACGGCCTGTTCTAACTGGCAAAATGGCCTATTCTAAGAGGCCAGAAATGGCCTGTTCTGACTTCTAACCAGGACGAAAAGGGGTTCTTTTCTTGCCTAAGTAGCTCTAAGGTCTTCTGGGTGAAAGAAAATTACGATGGACGAAGCAAAGGAAGAAGATTGAAAATCAAAGTTGCTTACTTGTAGTCTGTATCTGATTGGAGTCAGTACAACTTGTGAAATCTGACATTAATGAGGCTTACAACTTGGTATTTACACTACAACTATTCTATGACCAAATCACATAATCTCCCAAAAATGGATTTGATGAAGGTTCCACAACTCTTTCAGCCATAGATTGATGAAGGTTGGAACTTGATGTTAATGGTCGCCTTCTGAAACACGGGCCAAAAGACAAGATTGCTGGATTTGTTCTCCAAGCATCTCCCAAAAATGGATTTGATGAAGCTTCCACAATTCTGCCAGCCACGGACTGATGAAGTTTGCAACTTGATGATGATGGTTGCCTTTTGAAACATGGGCCAAAAGACAAGATTACTGGAGTTATTCTCCAAGCAAGACCTACTTGAATGCCCCTTGAAACACGAGCGAATGAGACATCAGTGGCTGGAAGCCAACTCCAGAGAAAATTACAAGACAAGATGAGAGATCTACATCTTGAAAGATAAAAAAGAAAAGATAAAAACTCTATTGTAGAGTGTTGTGTTGTTGATTGGGTGTCCATTCTTCTTCGTACTCTCTTCTTTTATAATTGCTCCCTTGGCGGTTGTGGTAGTTTCAGCCATTTCCATGATGTGTCCAGGTGGTTGAGTAACTACCCACCATCTCTTGTACCACCTTCCCACTTTGTCATTCAAAAAAGGGAACCTCTTTGATGGCCTTAAGGCATCCATAACTGAAACAACTTTTGTAAGCAGAAATGGGGTGTAACAATGCCCCTCACAGTCCCGTTTGAACGAGGCCACACGAGTTCGAATGGGATTGTGGATATACTTTTGTAGTCTTAAGTTCGGTCTTATAGCTCGTCTTGATTTGCTCTTCATCTTCTGCCATCACAAGCATATGAAGGAATCGGTTTGGACAATGGTTCAAATCAAAATGAAACCCATAAATTTTTGCCGACCCATTTTTGCATTTTTAAAAACCCAAATGGTGAATCCATTCCCAATCTAGCCTTGAGGTGGTCCCACTTGAACTTAATACTCATCGGTCTCAACGGAGATGAAGGTGAATCAGCCTTGAGGTGGTCCCACTTAAATAATCCTCATTTGCCCCCCACAGCAAAGCCCACCTTTGAAAGCAGCACCTGATAAAAGGAAAGACAATCCATTTACATACAAAGAAGAAAAATAAATAAATAATAGTGAAGTGAATAGGATTAAGAACGAATATTGATATTTGAGGAATTTAGAAATTAGAGGGGATAACAGGCGAAGGATATGAATATCCATTGTTGAGTTGAGTGATGTTTTCTCGCTCCGATCGTGCGTGGCACTCCTTGCTCTCGGAGCAGCATAACAAAAAAAAGAAGAAGCCCCTCCCGGAATTGAACCGATGATTGACGCCATATAAAAGCTACGTGACTCTTGTCTTTGAAGCGCTGAGTTACTTATGACTCTCATCTAAGAGAAAGAGTGTCCCAAAGGGCTACCTTTTCTCTTAGATAAGAGCAAGCCCGACCGATGAGGAGGCGGAGCCGAGTGGAAACCTACTACGAAAAAATAAGAAAGAGTCTCGGCTTGACTCTAATAGGTGGCAGTAGGGGAACCTACTGCTGGAACAAATCCTGGTTTTTCTCATTTGGGACTAAAACGAGGTGACTACTCTTTTACTTTACTCTGGTTTCTGAGTCACAGTTGCTAACGGGCAAATGCGTGTGTACTAGTGCTTGTGCTTGCTCATTAGAGAATGCCCCAGTAGTCAGTAGGGGGCTAATAACTTGAGTTAGAAGTAGGAGACGATCAAAGTTATCTTATATAGGCTATTTGGGCTTAACGAGTTAGAAGATGTTGCGTAGGCCAGTGAATCCAGAAAATACGTCCAATTACTTAACAGCAGGCTTAGATAAGTAGATTTGCTAAGTAGATGTGGAAGCGAGGGCAGGCTGAAGAAAGTTCCTTAACGGCATTGGGCATATTAGTTTCAATGGAGATGAGGGTGGACTAACCTTGAAGTGATCCCACTTAAATAATCCTCATCACCTACCTCCTTCCTGGTGGTGTTTTTATGTCATTCTTCTCTTATGGACCTGTAATTATGAAGGATGCCATCCCTACATGTATGGCAGCAAGTATCGCACCTTCTATTTCTTCCTTCTAACAATAACTGCATCTCCTACCTTAAACTCCACAGGCCTCTCTAGCGCAAGTGCACAACAAGTTTGAACAACTCCTCACTAGTAGTTGCAATAGCAGCCAATATACCCTTCCTTAAATGCAATCTTCCCTTTTTTGAATGAATCAGAACACGAAAAGAAAAAATGAAAGCTTGCTCTACTGGTGGTTTAAACGACTATCAAGGCCAAATATTCTGAAACGGGAAGGGAAGAATAGTTGGTGGCAAAAATGTCCAACACTCTCATAGAATGGCGCGGGGTAGAATAGGTGCGAGGTGTACCAGAACCTTTGACGCAGGCTCAAATGGATTGGGTTTTTTCCTATCTGACTTTCAACTAGGGAATCTAAGGTTCCCTCGTGCCTGAGTAGCTCTAAGGACCTTTGAGTTAGACTTCAAAGATATCAGTCTCGATGGGATTCTTGACAAAGAACAAAAATGGCTAACAGGGATTTATATGATGCACAAAGACAAACACAGAATACTAAATAACTGATTGAATAATGGAAAGTAAACAAGCCAATCTCAGATCATACCAAACTGTTGAGGTGGATGAACCCTTGATTCCTCCTCCCAATGGCTAATCCATTGACTGTAATGTACACTTCCCAGAAGAGAAGAAAAACTAAAGCAAAATAGAAAGCTGACAAGTAAATGCTGAAAGAAAGATAAATGCTAAAAGTAGTGTATTGAGTTGTTGTGTGTGTCCTTATGCGCGATAGCTCCTCGACTTTTATAGATGGTCCCAGCATTGCTTGGCGGTTGCAGCCGCCATTCTCCCATAGTGGCCTTCGTGCCCTATCCTTTTGCTTGCCACATGGCCCTTTGCTAAAGCACTCCCTGATCATGCCCCTTTGCCCATGATGTTGTGGAGGTGGTGGGCCTCATCCCTTTTGCTTGGAAATAGGGAGCGTTACTCCTATTTGGAGATATTCTCTATATCGCCTCCTTTGACTTGGTCAGCTTACGTTACCCTCACCTAATGATGTGTCCAACCCAATACTAAATGTGAAACAGGTCCCAATAGTACCATGGAGTAATCGCCTCGATCAAGGAAATCCAGGTAACCAGAGGATGAAAGGCGATCAAAATACCTGTAGACACCTCATTTTTTCTTTTCCCCTAGAGTTTTCCCGTAACGATGATGAGCACCCTCTCTAGACGCTGAATTTTGTCATCCCCCCAGTGATGACGACAACCGGACGCGAAAGAGTAGCAATGCCCTCTAAACCCTTCTTTTTCTTCAGAGTAACCCAGATAGCCCCCGTTCCACCTTGTTTCCACCCACGATCCCCTGTATCCTCGATACGACCCCGCACAACACCCCCACCCAAAGCCACGGCTTAGCAGTGCTGCGTGCAGTCGTGACACTGCTCGACAGTGCCATGCCCGGTCACAACACCTCATCCAGCCCAAAATCTGCCCCGCGGCGCCACGGGAGACCAAAAATGTATTTTTTTTACCCAGTGGTGCCGCAGATTTCACCGTGGCACCGCCAGATGAGTTTTTTCCTATAAATACCCCTACCCCTCATTTCAAAATTTCAAGTTCTCAAGAGAGGGGGAGCTCCAAGACTCCAAACCTCTACCCGTTTCCCTTCCTGAAGCCCTGCTTTCCTTGTCCTGGGGTTCCCCCCCCCCCAACTCCTACCTTTCGAGCTAAGCCTAGTCCCTCTGTCCGAAGTCTGTCAACCCAAGCCCGAGTTTCCAACCCACCGTCGCACCCAATCCCAAAAAAGTCCTTATGGCCTAGTTATTCTCCCCAACGGCTGAGTGTCCCACTCCCATAACTACCCGACGCCGTTACTCTGCCAAAGTAATTTTCCATTTCACTACCCGACGTCGTTACTCTACTGAAGTAGTTTCCCATTTTAATACCCGACATTGCTTCTCTATCCAAGAGAGTCCACCTCAATACCCGACGTCGTTACTCTGTCCGACAGAGTTCAACTCAATCATCGTAAGCCGTTACTCTATCTGATAAAGGATAAAGTTAGTCATTTGTCTCCACCAGAGCTGGGGGACTACACTTTTCATAATTGCATTGGTTTAAAGCGTACATGTATTCATTTCTATCGTTAATACTTTATTTCAGTATAATGCAGTCCTTTAAGCATTCTTGCATAGTGTACAGTAGTTAGTATAAATTAGTTTAATTTTAATTAAGCAGTTTGTGTATCATTTTAGCCTTACATGTTTGTATAGGACATTCATAAAGGGAGAATATTCAAAAATCAGCATCTAGTAGAAAGGTTGGTTTACCTTGGCAAGGTGGGTGCCTAACACCTTCCCACTCTCGTAACCTAACCACTTACCCCAAATCTCTGACCAATCAAATGAAGTCCTTCACAGAGTTACACCAATGGGTCCTAGGCCCTAATCCTAGGTGGCGACTCCATTTCATTTAATTATATGACCCCCATCCCCTGATAATGGGTCATTGCAACCATGGAATAAATGACACCGCAACAATTCCGGTCCATTATAATTTATCAGGAGAGTATGGAGGACTTTGATTGGCCATAAAACTCTTTGAAAACTCTTTTCCAAAATACATTTAATTTAATATTAATAAAATAAAATACTCTTTGCAAACACTTTACAAAATACCAAGGCCTTGGATTTGGCACAATCAAATCCGTTCACTCTCTTTTTGGGGTTCTCCCTTTACGGGCAGTGGAAACTTTATTGACCATCACATCCATAACTATTTACATTGTGCACACCGAGCGGCCGATATATAGTCAGTCCTTTCGGTAGACATCAACCATTGACACACTACAAATATACAGAACATAAATAAAATGGTAAGTGTCTCTCAAGTACAGAGAAAATAACTACCGGAGATTCCCGCTGCAACTACAACTTGACAATGAATAATTTTGGAATCCCCGTGGATCATGTTCACCACGAAATGTGCCTATATTTACGTTTTGGTTCAATCACTATTGTACAAATGTCAAATATAGCAACCATAGAATAGATTGCCCAAATTTGTCCATAGTTGTGAACAATGAATAATTTTGGAATCCCCGTGGATCATGTTCACCACGAAATGTGCCTATATTTATATTTTGGTTCAATCACTATTGTACAAATGTCAAATATAGCAACCATAGAATAGATTGCCCAATTTTGTCCATAGTTGTGAACAAAACGGTTTGAATTAGGCCGATGCAATATACAATTATAACAAGTATATAATTGAATAAAACTAACTTAATCAATTTAATCAAATTAAATTGGGTTTGATGGACACATAAACGTTACATCCAACAATCTCCCACTTGTACATTAAACCCAATGTCCAACAGGTTTTATCCCCATGTTCTTAACATGTCTATTAAATACTACTGGAGTAAGTCCCTTGGTTAATGGGTTGGATAAATTATCTGCAGAATCAACTTTGGTAATCAATACGTCCCCTCTTTGTATTATCTCTCGAATGAGATGATACTTGCGCTCCACGTGCTTGTTCTTCTGATTTGCTCTTGGTTCCTTAGCTTGAGCAATGGCTTATTTGTTATCACATAACAAAGCATGGGGTCTTTAACGAAGTTAGGTACTACCTCCATGTCGGCGAGAAATTTTCTCATCCATACCCCTTCTTTAGCTGCTTCACAAGCTACTAAGTAATCAGCCTCAGTTGTGGAATCCGTCGTTGACTTCTGCTTTGCACTCTTCCATATGACAACCCCTCCTCCTAGCATAAATATCATGCCAGATGTTGATTTTCCATCATCTTTATCTGACTAGAAATCTGAGTCTGTGTACCCTACTACTGATAAGTTATCTGCACCATAAACAAGGAAATAATCCTTTGTTCTTCTTAAGTACTTCATAATGCACTTCACAGCTGTCCAATGTTCCTGTCCAGGGTTTGATTGGAATCGACTAACCATCCAACTGCATGACAAATATCTGGTCTGGTACACAGCATTGCATACATGAGGCTTCCAATGGCCGAAGCATATGGAACCCCTTTCATAGTTTCTATGTCCTCAAGGATCTGTGGACATTGTGACTTAGAAAGTGCTATGCCATGTCTAAAGGGAACGTTTCCTCTTTTATAATCTTTCATTCTAAACCTCTCTAGAACTTTGTCTATGTAATTTTCTTAGGACAAACCTAAAATTTTGCGTTTCCCATCTCTGACTATCTTAATGCCTAGTATATACGTGACATCACCCAGGTCTTTCATTTAAAAGTTGGTGGAAAACCATTTCTTAACAGAAGTGAGCATTCCAACATCATTCCCAATGAGAATTATGTTATCTACATACAGGACAAGGAAACAGACCAAACTCCCACTGAATTTCTTGTCGACACATGGGTCATCAACGTTCTGATCAAAACCAAACTCTTTGATCATTTGATCAAACCTGATGTTCCAGCTTCTAGATGCTTGTTTAAGTCCATAGATTGACTTCAACAATTTGCACACTTTGTTCTCTTCCCCATGGGAAATGAACCCCTCTGGCTGAGACATGTAAATATCCTCATCAAGATGTCCATTCAGGAAGGCTGTCTGGACATCCATCTGCCAGATCTCATAATCGAAGTGTGCCGCTATGGCAAATAAAATCCGAATGGATTTTAACATTGCAACTGGCGAGAAGGTCTCCTCATAGTCTATGCCTTCTCTTTACGTATAGCCCTTGGCTACTAGCCTTGTCTTATATCTCTCCACGCCTCCATCGGTGCCTTTCTTCTTCTTGTAGATCCATTTGCATCCTATAGGCTTAATGCCTTCAGGTGGATCCACTAGAGTCCAAACGCCATTGGAGTACATGGAGTCCATTTCGACTTTCATAGCATCTAACCATCTAGTTGCATCCACATCTCCTATAGCCTCTTGGTAGGTGCAGGGATCCGTATCCGAAGTATCGGCAACCATGTAGAACTCTTCTACTTTGTTTAATTCCTCACTAAAGAAAACCAAACGGTCAGGAGCCCTGATTGTTCTTCCAATGCACCTAGGCTTTATAGGATTCATCACCGGTGGTGAAGTTTCAACGGGTGGTGGTGTAGGGACCATCTGAGTATCCATGTTATCCAACTCTTCAATTACAACCGGCTCAGTTCTAGGTGCAATTTGGTCATCCTCGAGAAACATGGCTTGTTTACTTATAAACACCTATTTCTCAATTGGGTTATAGAAATAGTAACTCACAGTGCCTTTGAGGTAGCCTAAGAAATGGCATCTATCAGTCCTGGGTTCAAGCTTGTCTGCATGCTGTCGTTTCACATGTGAAACACAACCCCATACCTTAAAGTGTGGTAGACTAGGCTTACGCCCTGTCCATAACTCATATGGTGTCTTGGGCACAGACTTGCTTGGAACCCTGTTTAGAATATATATAGTTGTTTTCAATGCATATCCCTAAAATGACAAGTGCAGCTAAGAATAGGTGAGCATGGATCGAACCATGTCTAACAGAGTTCTATTTCTATGCTCTGACACACCATTTTGTTGTGGTGTGCCTGGTGCGTCAGCTGTGATAAGATCCCCTTATCTCGTAAGTGGTCTAAGAATTCGTTGGATAAGTATTCACCTCCTTGATCGGATTTAAGGCATTTAATACGCCTATCTAATTGGTTCTCAACCTTGGCTTGGAACTCTTTGAACTTTTCAAAGGTTTTCGATTTACGATGCATTAGATACACATAGCCATAACGTGAATGGTCATCGGTGAAAGTGACGAAGTACTGATATCCCTGCCTAGCAATGATATTTAGTGGTCCACAAACGTCTGAATGGATTAAATCTAACGTTCCATTGGCTCTTCCTCCTTTCTTAGGAAAGGGTAACTTGGCCATTTTACCTTGTAGACATGATTCATAGGTTGGAAATGGCAAAACCTCTAGACTTTCAAGAGGTCCATCCTTAACTAACCTATTTATCATGTCTATCTCTATGTGGCCTAGTCTAAGATGCCATAAATACATTTGATTATCTGGAGAGTACTTTCTTTTCAATACATTAACATTCATGCTGGAATCATCGGATTCACTCAAGACAGAATTGAGAAAGTAAAGGCCATTCAATTTAAAACCAGAGGCAATAAACTTGTCCTAAAGAGAAATGATCATATCATTATCAAATGAAACCTTATAACCATCATCAATAAGTCTTGAAATTGAAATCAAATTCCTACTAAATCCAGGTACGTAATAACAATTATTAAGTTTCAAATAACCAGCACTGCTAAAATAAATGAAAAAAGTTCCTACAGCTACTACTTCAGCTTCATCTCCAATTCCAACTTTGAGGGTGATCTCATTCCTTCTTGTCCTTTTGCTCTCTTGAAACCCCTACAACTTATTGCAAATGTGTGCGGTGGACCCAGAGTCCACACACCACATGTTAGTTGGTCCAACCAACATAAGAGATTCAGAAACAATAAAAGATTTAAAAATACCTGTCTCTAGCTTGTCCTTCTTCAAGAACGCTAGGTACTCTTGGCAGTTTCTCTTCTAGTGTCCAGTCTTGCCACAATGGAAACACTTTCCTTAGTCAGCTTTGGCCTTTTTCTTCTGCACTCCTCCTTTTTTCACACCGGTTGACTTGCCTTTCTTATTTTTCGTACTCTTCTTCTTTTTCTTGTTCTTTGAACCCTAAAAACTCTTCTCAGTAACAAGAGAAACAACTTTATTTTTCTTAATCGTACTTTCTGCTTCCATAAGCATGTTAGTAAACTCAGAGATGTTGTTAACCACTACTTTATTCATGTAGAAGTTCATGATAAAGGAGCTATAGGCATCAAGAAGTGAGGCAAAGATAATCTCTATCTTGAAGTCCAACTCAAATAGAGTGCCCTTATTCTCCAATCTAGAGAAGAGCTTGGTAAGCTTCATCATATGATCCTGGATTGTGGTACTGTCATGCATCTTTGCAGAGAACAGCGCTGAGGAGATTTGTTGGAGTGCAAGACGATCTTGCTTGCCAAAAGTTAGCTCTAAATGTTCCATCACATCCTTGGCGGATTCCAGGTCATCACATGAGCTCTGGAGGTTCTTATCAGTGGAGCTAAGAATATAGGCGGTAGCCAGAGCGTCCTTCTCTTTGAAGGTCTCTCAAGCCACATAGTCATCACCTTCATTGGTGTGGGGTAAGGGAGGTCCATCAGTAGAAATGACATGGTGGATCTTCACTGCCTTCAGAACGAGTATAAGATTTCGCTTCCACTCGGGGTAATTAGTTCCGACCAGTCTATTATCATTAAGTAGGGAATGAGGGCAGCATTGTTTGTCATATTGATGGCAGTTAGGGTCTACAAATAATGTACAAGCAATTAATTAGCAACCATACCATCGAAATAATTAAGGAAACATGCATCACATTCCAATGGTAACTCACAAAATCAACATCCCTCTCAGTCGATAATGTGAATTGGAGTCTTCTAAGCCTTTAATATGCATAGCTTAGCCTTTCGGAGTTCACTATGTATATACTTTACTGTCAATACCCTAATATAAGGGTTGACCTCCAATATACTTTGGCCACCTGAGTGACAGCTTAGCCTTTCGAAGTTCACTGCACACTCAAGTCAAGTAGGTACCTATCTCCTCAAAACAATTCATGGCTCTTAGGTAATGCTGACACTCAGGCTATACCTATTTACTATGATTGTTTCTATCATGCCGGAGATGGGAGGATGCTACTTAACCACTGATCATTAAGGTTAGCCTTTTAGAGTTCCCAAAGTGGTCTATGGATAGTCCATTCTCTCATCGAGATAGGAGGCCACGGGATTCTAGCCGTTAAAGATTCCCGCACTATTACTTGCTTTACTTTGTCGAGGGCAATAAGGTAATTTTAATATTACTACGCATTAACCATATTACTCCTAACCATCATACATCACATGCATCTAGTAACGCGCACAAGCAAATATTACCCTATGTACTAACATGTAGCAAACCATATAAAGCAAATAAAGTAAACAATAATATGGTATGATCATGGGATTCTCGAAGGTCTTCAACTCCTTGAAACTTGAGAAGCTCCCACTAGAAACTTTGTCTTCCTTGAAGTCACGTTCCTCTTCTTTCATCTCAAAGATCATCTCATGTCTTCAAGTGGTTATATCCAATGGACTTTAAAATTAAATTACATCTCATGAATTTAAAAATAAAGATTAAAATTTTACAACCATTTAGAAAACCTTGGGAAACCAACCCTCCAATTATAGGGATGCCCAAGGGGGATACAACCATTTAGAATGGGGTAAGAAGAGAGGGAGGGGGAGATTAAGAAGTGACATAAATATAAAACAATCATCACATACTTAATCCCATGACCATTCCATACTACAAAATAAATGGTTAGATCAATTGCTCAAAATCAAAGTGCTAGTACCACATGAATCTCATAATCCTACTTTTAACTCTTTAAAATTGATTTAAGTATCAACTTTAATACCCAACACTTGGATATGCAATCTATACATGATAGGTGGGCAAGTACTCAAGAAAGCTTTGCATTCTCTATATTATCTCATAATAAAATGCAATGAGGTCAAAATTACAATTTCACACATACTTGTTTAATTACACAATTTCAAGAACTATTCTGAAATTTCTTTAATTAAACGATGTTAGAATGAAAATGCATTTCGGTTCTCATAAAACTTGATGTCCAATCAATTCTCAATTAATCATACCAAGTGGAACTTTAAATTAAAAAATAAAATTTGCATATATTTCATTCAAAAAAAAAAAATTTGTATTTACAATTCGGGCCGACCCAAGTGGTCTGATCCACGTGGACCAGCCCATGGGTCAAACCCATGTGAGTCGGCCCTTGTGGGTCCCATGGGTCAATTTACAATTAAATAGAATCCTATTTTAATTTGGACTTTCCTAATCAAGTTAGGATTCCTATTTAAAATCAATTTCCATTCATGAGAGAAAATAGTTAAAGTTTGATTCTAAATAGGAAATTAGAATCCCACTCCTTTTAAATTCTCATTATACTATGAGCAACTTAATTAGATTTAGATTCCTATCCAAAATAGGAAATTAATTCAAATACAAGTTTTTTAATTTAATTAGGCAATTTTGCTCATAAATCCAACTTTCGTAATCTAATTAGGAAACTTTGCTAAAAGTCCTATTGTGTTCAAAACACAATTAGAGCATCTTCAAGCAATCTCCATTACAATAGCTTCAACTAGAACTCCATTAATGGAGCTTACAAGATGGAATTTGACATGAAGAAGATGAACTTTTTAGATCTACATCACATGCACACATAAAAATTTTCAAAAATCATCATCTTTCCTATGGACCCCTTATTTTATTATTATTTTTTTTTGAGTTGCAAGGGCCGCTGCCCACTCGGCGCGCTGGCCGCGGCCTGCAGCCACGCGGCATGCAGGGCTGCGCCTGCGTATGACCACCCACCCCACACCTGATGATAAGTTGGCCAGCCAGCCCGCCTGCTTGCCGCGGCAGCCGGTCGGTGGTTCCAGCTGGTGTGGCCTGTTCTCCTTCGTTTCAAATATTGTCAACTTCGAATTTTGTGTACAATAGTCAAAATTCAAAAAACTCAAAACACAATAATGGAGGAAGAAGAAGAAGAAGAAGATTGTAAGTTGATTTTGACATGTGTTTAATGAAGAACCTACGCTCTGATACCAATTGTTAGTGACGGCGGAAGCGATGGGATTCTCATGTAATCACAAAATTTTATGAGCATGAAAGGATCTCAATAAACACATTAATGTACTAACCTCAAGGGGAGAGCAAGGTCACCTAGAACACTCAAATGATGTGTTCCTCCAAAGGAATGCAACACTTGAAGAAGATCTCCCAAGCTTGCTTCATCTCTAATGGCCAATAGTGCTTGAGGAAGAAAACTCTATTTTTCTCTCTCTAAGCTCTCTCACAATTTTGTACAAATTGTTCTAATGATTTTTTCTCTATTATCATCATCAATCAATCATCTTTGGCCTTAGGTCTCTTTATATATATAGAGACCTAATTGAGGAGGTGGCAAACCTATGGTCCAGATCTAACCAAGTGGTGTGATCCTAAAGAGTAGCCCATAAGATTATCTTAAATTGCACATAAGGATAAAATTTATCCAAAATCATAGTAAAGGATGATCCTACCATGGCGTAACCTGAAAAACCCCTTATGATAGGTAACTTTTTTACATTTTATCCCCACACTACTAACACCTATAATGGGCCATTGCAACCATGGAATAAATATCACCGCCACAATTTCGGTCCATTATAATTTATCACGAGAGTATGGAGGACTTTGATTGGACATAAAACTCTTTGATCTTTTTTAAAATATATTTAATTTAATATTAATAAAATAAAATACTCTTTGCAAACACTTTACAAAATACCAAGGCCTTGGATTTGACACAATCAAATCCATTCACTCTCTTTTTTGTGTTCTCCCTTTACAGGCAATGGAAACTTTATTGAACATCACATCCATAACTATTTACATTGTGCACACCAAGCGGTCGATATATAGTCAGTCCTTTCGGTAGACATCAATCATTGACACGCCACAAATATACAAAACATAAATAAAATGGCAAGTGCCTCTCAAGTACAGAGAAAATAACTACCAGAGATTCCCGTTGCAACTACAACTTGACGGTGAATAATTCAAGAATCCTGGTGGATCGCAAAATGTGCCTATATTTATATTTTGGTCAAATCACTATTGTACGAATGTAAAATATAGCAACCATAGAACAGATTGCCCAAATCTATCCGTAGTAGTGAACAAAACGGTTTGAATTGGGCAGAAGCAATATATAATTATGAAAAGCACATAATTGAATAAAATCAAATTAATTAATTTAATCAAATTAAATTAGGTTTAATGGACACATAAACGTTACATCCTACACTTTTTGGGTATATAGGATCTACTAATTTTCCTTCTTTGTATAACTTTATTGGGCTTATGATGGATAGCCCCTTTTGTTATTTTGTAATGCTTCAGGTTAGAATTGTAGAGACTGCATTAATAGTGATGGTTTGAGAATAGAGTAATGGTTTATAAATATTTTTAAATGTTTAATGTTAAGCTTTAGCTTCCGCAACACTCAGTATTTCTTTTACTATCCATTACTATGGGAGTGTGTGTTTGTGAATGATATTAACTGCTTCTGGATCTTGGGGATTTGGCGGAGTGTTATTATACATTCCGGGTCACTTGCCCAATCCTCCAAGGGGGTGGTTTAGGGTGTGACAGGCATTGAGGCTATCAATTAAAAAGTGGAAAGATGAATGAATGAAATGTTTATACCAACATGCAAACCTATGAGGTATACCAGGCCTTGAGCCAATGGACTGAAGCCACTTCGGTGGTATTAACTGAAAGTATACCGACCAAATGAATGTTGAGGATATAACTGAAATGAAATGATAAATTAAATGAAATGCGATTGATTAACGAAATTCGACTGATTGACTGTTTTATGATTTAAAGGAAATGAAATGAAATCATTCTTATGAATAGATATTAAATTCTTATATTACTTTAATATTGTGAGCATGATTAGCAATGTTATTTCTTACTGGGCATTAGTTCATTCCTCGATTGATAACCCTTTTTCAGATGAGACAGGCATGGACAAAGGCAAGGGCATTGCCATTGTCGAAAGGACTGATAAATAATGCATCCGATGATGATCTTTTTGGAGTCTTCTACTTTCTTGTATATAGAACTCATGGGGTGTAAATTTCTATTTTGGAGGAGGGTCTCAATCCCAAATGATTGTAAATATTTTAAAGTTTTGTTCCTCTCTTTGGAGAGTGATGTTATGTAGATGGTAGAAACATCAATACCATGTTTTAAGTTTTAGATGTCTTTCGCTTTATGTTTTAATGTTTTTAATTTCTTTACTCTTTAATTGAATAGCATATTCTAATTGAATGTTTTTCTTGTGCGGTCCTGGCTGGATTCTGGTGTCATGGGCCCCACCTAGTCCTTAGATAGGGGTCATTACAACACCGGCCATTTGGCAGTGCCACCGACCTCCTAAGCTAGGTTGACTCCGTTTGTATCTGTTTGGCTTCGTTTGGGTAACTGGTCTATTATCTCATTTTTGGTTGTTTTTATGGGTTTACGAGTGACTTGAGAAAGACGCCATCTGTCCATGTCCCGTTGTCATCATCGTCAGGTGGGTAACAAAATTCAGTGTCTATAGTTTGCCCCTCTTTGGTCGAGGCTTGTGCCAACAACCGAAAGGCGAAGACAAATGATCAATTGATTTTGTCACCAAGAGCATGTACTACTGTCACTTTGCTCATAGGTGACAAAGTTGAACGATATAACCACTCTTGAGTAAATCGATCAGTTAATCATGCAGGTTGCCTACTCAAAGGCTCTTCGACAAAATTAAATATGTAAATTCTATGAAAGGGCTGAGGTGATTCGGCACTCTTCGGCCGGATACAAAATGATACAGGAGTGATTCGGCACCCTTTGGCCGGATAATAAATGATCCAGGTTGATTCTGCACCCTTCGGCCGACTCACAAGTATGCTTATTTTATGATTCTTGACCAAACTCTATGAAGTCAAACACGAAAGGACCAAAACAGACTGAAGAAAGGTCTAAACAAGGCCAAAAGAAAATGTACTAACATTCCAAAATGCAGTCTGGACAAAAATCGAGAGTAGAAAGCTTGGTTTCAAGACTGGACAAGGTCTTCTGAGGGACAGACGACGCCATCTGACTTAAGCATCGAAGAGTCCTCCTCATAATCCGCTCTGGGTCTCTTCAGTGCTTTTCACCTTTTGTAGGTTGTCCACATCATTCAAGCCGAGCAAACAGAGCCAAGAATGCCCATGCCTGTGGCTGACCAAATGGAATCGTGGTACTGTCCGACCAAAACAGACTAAGCAAACGGAGGTTCTGGCCGACCTAAACAAACCGAGCAAATTGCGGCCTTGGTCGACAAAAAACTTGGCCAACTAAAATTGACTGAGGTGATTGAGATCCATGACCGACCAAAAACTTGGCCTACTAAAACGGACCGAGGTGAATAAAGTCAGTTGCCGATCAAAACAGACCAAGGTGAATGAAGTCCCTAGTTGACCCAAACCCCATTGCAACCGAAGATCGACCTAAGCCCCAGTGCAACCAGGGACGAACCTAAACCCCAGTATAACCGGGGACCAACCTAAATTTACTCCCTTGTACCCACTCTGTGTCCAAGGGAGTAGGGGGCATCTGATATGCATAAAAATAATTGACACGTGGACGCAGAAAAGAACCATTGGGAATCAAACACATAGATGTCGTGGCCTTAGCAGAACTTGGGCTCCATGCAACAATTAACCCCCACTACAAGACATGTTCCCCAAGTCAAGGAAAGGACGATCTCCACTCTGTCACAAGCACAGGGATATCCAGGTAACATGAAGACTCCGCAACCACCCCTCCTTTGTTTAGTACAGGAGGGACCTAGGTACAATTCACTTCACTTTTGCTCAGACTTACTACTCTCTTCGTACTCCCTCTACAAATTTACTGTTGTGCAGGTCTGACTTAGGCATGGAAGTCTTCAATGCTTTTCACTTTTGCAGATCATCCACATCATCAAGCCATTCCAACCATGGTTCTAAGTATCGGTATCGTATTGCCTGATATGTATCGATTTTGTTAGTCATCGATACCCATATCTTACCGATACTATATTGGTAGCACGCGGACAAGGGGTAAAATGGTCAAAACATTCATTTTTCAAGAAGATTCAGTGGTAATGTTATCTGATACAGTCGATCCAGGCCGATACAATATCATATCAGTTTTAAAGGTTACCGATACCGGTTTCGATACCGTGCACTACAACCATGATTCCGACGGCTAGCATTTATCATTTCTTTTTTAGATATTTTGTTTCTATCTTATTCAAAAACAGTATTCAAAAAAAAATAATAAAATAAAGTAGATACGTCCTTGTCAATGATAGAACACATGGCAACACGATGGAAAATCCACCAAAATACGGATGTTTCATAAGTCAAGAATAGTGTGCTTTCGAACTTCGATGTTAACTCTGTGCTTTATCAAAAATAAATGTTCACTCTGTTTCCATAAATGGACAGAGAGTCTGTCAATATTATATTAGCCTGTGACGCATTCAAATGCGTCACAAAAGCTCCATTTTTCCACGCACTTGGCTTTGGTCTCTAAACATAATTTTTCCACGCAAGTGACTGAACGTAATTGAGATACGCATTCTGCCTGGCACCTGTTGGGCTTTCACCCTCCACCACATCCGCTACTTTACATATATAGTTTCCCCAACCTCCTTCCTTTCTCTCTGAAGGATCTCTGGTAGCACTGGTGATCCAAATCCTCTCCCTCTCTTTCTATGTTATGTGTGCGTGTGTATAAGAAGTGATGGGAGAAGGTGGGTTCATTTCAATAGTGATATTTTGCATTTTGGTTGTGCTGTGGGGTTGGAAGGTGTTAGAATGGATATGGTGGAGGCCCAAGAAGCTGGAGAGGCTTCTCAAGGAACAGGGCATCAAAGTTACACCATACAAGTTATTGCTGGGTGACCTAAAAGAGACGCAGAGGCTTTTCGAGGAAGCTCGGTCCAAGCCTATTAACCTATCCCATGATATTGTTCCACGTGTGCTTCCCTTTCATCTTCAAACCATACAGAAGTACGGTATGTCTTGGTTCTGATTTTCTCTGCAAGTTTATTTTGATATATGATAACTTTATCTTGTAGTGTAGACACATTGGACCAGTATGTGGAAGTTTGTTTTTTTTTTTCCTCTTAGGGTGGGGGGAAGGTGGGGTTCGAGTCAAGTGAACAGTTGATTGGCTGATTGCAAATACAGAATCTGATAGATATTACATATTCCCAATATACATTCCTATTCTCAAAATGCAGAATGCAATCTTAACCGAGAATTACAAGATTGTTTTGAAAAATTTTTAGCCTTTTTTATTTTTTATTTTTTATCATTTTAGAATGCTCAGGCATTTCATCAAACACCTTATGGGAAAAATATGAAATTATTGGGAGAGTGCATACTCCAGCTCCCACCCACCTCAAGTCTCTGGATGCTAACTTCGTTGATCCCTGTGATTGCTTAAAGATGAGCGATCATAACCAAGAAAACCTGTCCCTGAAAGATCACTTATTTCAATTGACTCAAATTGGACTCGAGAGAGAACGATGGATCAATTCGTTCACTAATCTAGTTTGTATGGCTTTGTGCATGATATGGTTGTGGAACTCTTCTGAAAGAGTGAAAACAGGGTGGAAGGTGGATGACTTTGATTGGGAAATAACTTGTGAGAATCTTGGGAATGTCGTAACAGAAATTCTTGGCTGGACTCCTGAAATCAAGGGAAACTTCTTTAGGAGCTCATCCTATAAATCTACTTTAAGGAGTAGCCCTTTTTTGTTGAGGCTATCCACGTTGAAGAAATCCTTGAAGTCGTGGTTATCAGTAGATACTAGCAATTAGAACCAAGGCTAAGGCCTGACTTAGAACGAGAACGCGGAATGGGTTAAAACTACATTATAAAATGGGCCTTGTTCTCCTATGCATTCCAGGGATTGACGACGAGAATGTATACCAAACGCTGTTCTATACATTCCAGGACCTGTTCTCAATCCAGATGCATTCCAAGAATGGCCACCAAATGCAGCCTTAAGAGCCGATATAGTTTACATTTTTCACTCTCTTATGTGTTCTTTTGAGCCCTAAAAACAGATTCTATATTTTTTTTTCTGGGTAAATAAAATTAATTGTTGATTATTGGAATTTGAAAGTGCAGGTAAAAAATCTGCCTTTTGGTTTGGAAGAGATCCAAGAGTGTATATTATGGATCCTGACCTCATAAGGGACATTCTGAGCAACAAGTTTGGTCACTTTGCGAAGGTCAAAGTAAATCCACTCTCACGGTTTTTGGCAAGGGGACTTGTAAGCTATGAGGGTGAAAAATGGGCCAAACACAGAAGGATCATAAACCCTGCCTTTCATATGGAAAAATTAAAGGTTGCTTCTATGTCTCTGACATTTCCTTCTAATCCTTCTAATCCTTCTAAATTCTGCCCTGTTCTTTCCTGGCTTTAAAAATACACATTATATACTGTTGCATATTTTGTTGTAGCTTTTCCATGCTATTGTGATGATGACTAACTGTACCTTCTTCTTTGCTAATTGTTAAAGCGCATGTTATCGGCATTTTATACAAGCTGTAATGAGATAGTCAACAAATGGGAGAAATTGGTTACATCAGAAGGTTCTTGCGAACTGGATGTGTGGCCAGAACTTCGAAATTTAACGGGGGATGTCATCTCTAGGGCAGCATTTGGTAGCTCCTACGAAGAAGGTATACGAATATTCAAATTGCAAGATGAACAAGCCGAGCTCTTAGTGCAATCTTTTAAGACTGCATTCATCCCTGGTTTTAGGTACAATTCAACATTCTTGCCTAAAGTCAGTTAATTTCTTCATTTTCTAGAATCTATTCAAATAACTTGCCGTTTTCCTATTGAGCACTATTAGCATCAAGAGGATATCCATTTTCAATCACTTCATATGTAGCAGAAGTTTTTTCTTAAGATTACCCCAGCCTCTTTTAAATCTTCAAACTTCTAGATGAATGGATGGCTTTAAGTTTATCACATACTTATGAAGAAAATGGTAAATATGTTCATGAAGCAAGACAATGATAAATCACAAATCAACAGTTTAAGCTGATTACTCATGCATGAAATTATTCATTTCTGATTCAAAACAAAATGTGAAAGCTGTCAAGATTATAAAATTTGATCCTTGTCCTCACCAATGTTAACTGTGTACAGTTCGCTGCCTATGAAAAGGAATAGAAGAATGAAAGAAATTGACAGAGATGTACGAGCCCTTTTAATGGGTATCATCAGCAAGAGACAGAAGGCTATGGAGATAGGAGAAGCCAACACAGATGACTTGTTAGGCTTGTTACTTGAATCCAACAAGAAGGAGATTCAAGAACATAAAAACAAGAACAACGTTGGGTTGACCATCGAAGATGTCATCCAAGAGTGTAAACTCTTCTACTTTGCAGGGCAAGAAACCACAGCTGTTCTGCTTGTTTGGACGATGATCGTATTAAGTATGCATTCGGAATGGCAAGTGCGTGCAAGGGAAGAGGTCTTCCAAGTCTTTGGAAAGAACAAGCCAAATTTTGATGGACTAAGCCACCTCAAGATTGTAAGCTTGCTTTCCCATCAGACTTAGGTATTACATAGAGTCTGTTATATTTAGAATATAGTTCTTCTAAACTTTCTTCCACTCTCTTAATCCTCTATTCCAGGTTACCATGATTTTGTATGAGGTCCTTAGATTATATCCACCAGTGCTGCAGCTTAATCGATGTACATACAAGAACATAAAACTAGGAGAAATGTCTTTGCCCCCTGGAATACAGCTAATGTTACCTATAGCCCTTGTTCACCATGATCATGAAGTATGGGGTGAAGATGCGGAAGAATTCAAACCAGAGAGATTTGCAGAAGGAATCTCAAAGGCCACAAAGAATAAAGTCGCATTTTTCCCATTTGGTTGGGGGCCTCGAATATGCATTGGGCAGCACTTCGCGACAACAGAAGCAAAGATGGCTTTAGCAATGATTCTACAACAATTTGCTTTTTAACTTTCACCATCCTATGCTCATGCTCCTACCACTGTAATAACTCTTCAGCCACAGTATGGTGCTCAAATCATATTGCATAAACTGTAGAATCATTGCCTCTGTCATCATCTGTCGGTGATCTATCATGGAAACTTTCATTGCAAGTAATATAATAGTTTTATGTGTTTTATTCCCAATGTAACATGCTTACATGTGTTTGAAATATAGTTTAACTAGTTAATAGTTTGGTAGTAAAATGCAAGAAAAGTACTAGTTTGGTTCATATTTTATTGGTTTACGATAAAGTAGCTTACTAGTTTGTGTTGGATTTATGTGTCCATCAAATTTGGTTCGTTCCAATTTACTTTGTATTGAACTTAGGGATGTCAACAAAGCCTGGCTGGCCCGAACCATCCTGAGCCCGGCCCAGACCCGACCCTGATTTTTCAGCCCTGAGGGCAGATTTGGGTATAGTTATAGTCTGGCCCTGGCAGGGTCAGATCGGGTTTGGGTTTAGACCTCAACCTTAGCCCGACCCGACCCTGTATTAATTATAAGTGTATAATACTGTAATTTATATATATACACATATTCTAATGAAAAAAACTAAAAAGCAAAAGACAAAAAAGCTCTAAGGGCACATACGACTAAACCCTTAATACCTTTAACCCTTCTCAATTTTCAACTTTTCATCCTAATCGCTATAAGGGGGTAAGGGCATCGTTTGCTGCCTTCCTCCTTCCCTTAGTCTCCTTTCCTGAAGAGTGGAAATTTTCAAAAGGTACGGAATCTGAACCAATCACTCTTTTCTTCTCCGCTTCAGATTTTCCACAATCGATTGTTACCCTTCCAAGGTTTCTAGGGTTTCATCTTCAGATTGAATTTCTTGTGCAGAAGTCGGAACTCGAAATCAGATCGCTGAAGCGCCATTGATTTATTTTGTTTTCTATATTTCCTTTGTCTATTGTTATGCACCGAATCCTGTTTCGGGATCAAATCGGACTATCATTCCTTTTTTAATTCTTTATTGTACTGAAGTTTGCTGGTGAGACACCATTACAGGAATCAGGTGACGGTGTATTTATGAGTTTTCATCAAAATGTAATCTTATCAGTGGCTTTTCTTAAGTTCATTCTAGGGCTTCTGTTTGATTCATTTTCTCTTGGTGCGCAAATTGATTGATGAATTTACTTGTATGACCGCTTTTATGCTTTGATTCTTAATTTCTTATCCAGTTTTTTATTTTGTTCAGAATATTAAGTTTCTCTTTGTATTTGTTCTTTTCTCTTTCTTCTTTTCCCATTTTGAAATTCTGGCAAGCTTTTTAATTCTAACTCACATATCAATTTTCTTAGCAGAGCTCTCAATGGAGTAATAGTATATTATGTGGGTAATTGCATAATGGTTTAAATCTTACGCTCTCATTGACTAGGCTTCTCCTCGTATCTTTGGTTCTATGTTTCATCGATTTTTGGTCATGGACGATGGAGAGCTCGATTACTTAAACCAAGAATTAATTTCATGGGAAGAAAGTGTAGATCAGAAATACCCATTCTCTTCCACTTTCAAGACAAGGTCAGTCAGGGCCTACCCGACCTTGCCCAACCCAATCAGGGTCAATCAGGACTGGGCTGGGATAAGGAAAACCCTAGCAGGGTCGGACTGGGTTGAGGGTTTCTTAGGCCCTGTTAGGGTTGGGTTGGGCTTTGGTTTAGGTTAAGGCCCCTAGGGTTGGGTTAGGGTTTAGGGCAGGCCTGGCCCAACCCGACCCATTGACACCCCTAATTGAACCTTTTATACATTTTTGGTTTAATATTATCACATGCGATATAAACTTTTTAAGCATTATGTGTCCGTAAGTTTTACTTAAAATGGTAGTCACGACTAGGGTTTGGGCGGGAATCCTTATCATATGGTTGTTGCATTGGGTATGCCTAGACATGTTGATGTCGAGGTACGAATGCGAATGCGCATAATGCTGTGCAGTGGTGAAGAATCTACTTTGTCGATTCCCTCATGCATTACTGCAAGATGTAGGATGGGATAGACATTTGTCACCGAAACCCTGTACCTAAGAGGACCCTGTCACTACAAAATGTGACCGCATTCTTTGGTTCATCAATGGTTGAGACTCAAGTGAGTCAAAGCCGGTGTTCTGGGAATGTGCAAACATTTTTGTGAGTGAAAGAGTTACTCAACATGGTTACCACTCTCGATTGGGGAACTCCAAGATTGAGGTTGTCTGTGAATGGTCGGATCAGAATCTGGATCGAGTGCCGTTTTGGAAATGGTTTTTGCAAAACCAATTTTACATAAAAGGGGAAAATAAAGGGACACCCCCTCAACTATGGCCTGTTTTCAAGTACACCTCCTCATTTTTAAAACCTTTCAAATACACCCCCTCATCTATGGCACCGTTATCTAACTAACAAAAACGTAAAGTTACTAAAATACCCTCTATACTTTAATAGATTAAAAATCAAAAAGACCAAATTACCCTAAATGCTCCCACCCTTCTAGTTACCCTATTTTCCAATCTCATGAAACCTTCTCACCGCTACTCTCTCCTCGACCTCCCACCTTCATGTCTGATCGCCTAGGGTCCTTGCATCTCCGGTCGCCGCTGCCACTCTTTGGGTAAGCTCTCTCTCTCTCTCTCTCTCTCTCTCTCTGCTACTACTCGCCGCCACTAGGCCTTGAGAATCCCAAATAAAAGGTTCTCAAGAACAATTGGCAATTGTGGGGTGGTCTTCACATCCATCGTTTTTTTTTTTTTTTTTTTTTTTTTTTTTTTTTTTTTTGTGTTAGAGATAAATCAATTCAATGGTCAGATGAGCAACACCTGTATTGGTTGTAGGTTCTTGTGGTGAACACTACAAAGTTTGCAATTGAGTTGGTTTTGTATTGAGATAAGCAGCATTTATCAAGGTATTCTTTGTCTACTCATTTATTTTCTATTCCATCTGCTCTCTAAAATTAGTACCATTGTTTTCTAATCAAAGGCTAAATACTCCAATAACAGAGAGTTGGGGAGAAAACACCATTGTTCCTTGTCCATTCTGTACTTTGAATCAAGACAATCCTTGGGTTGTTTTGGTTTTAATTTTTCCTCCATCTATCTATATAGGGTTCCTTAATAGTGAATGAGAGAACTAGTAACGATTGTGTAACATTACTGTGGTAAGAGTTTAAAGTAGGTTACACAATCATAATTTCCAAAATTTTCCTTTTACTTTTTTAAACCAATTCCACTTCCCTTCCATTCCTTTTACTTGCAACCAGATGGAGCTTAAACGCAAGATGTGTCATCTACCTTATCACTCTTCCCATATTATTGATTGTTCTTTAATTTTCACAATTCTCTTTTGTATTGCAGTGTGGGGTTAGACCTTTCCAGGGGAACCATATGAAACACTTTGAAGTTGGGGTTATTGAACCTGCAATGAACAAAGTGAAGATTTTACATCTTAATATTAGATTTCATTTTCCTTTGTTAATGTTAGAAAAGGAAAGATGTTGGGTCAATATTGGATTCCTCTAGCAAGAGGGATCTTTCCTTGGTGGGAAAGATTAGATGGGTTGGTGATTGAGTCCCAATAGAAAACTCAATATTCCTTGCCCATGTGTGCTACCAATTTGGCAGTGAGAGGGCAAATCACATATATTCGTGAGATTGCCAAAATTCATGAGGCACTCTCTCATCCTTGGAAAATCGGTGGAGTACTCCCCTTCCTAGGGTGGGAGTCCATCTAGTCCAGGGATCTAGTTATGGTGTCCGGGACACGGGGATGTGGGTCTGATAGAAAAATACATCAAAAGGGCATGAAACAGCACGGGCGGATCCACGGATGGAATCAGTCGAGTGAGTCCGTTCGTGACTCCGTTGCTACTATCAAGAACCAAACCTCAAGGAAAGTTGCGGGGCTTTGACCTATACTTCCTGGACTTCGAGGGAACACTTATAATAGTAATTTAAAGTTCAAGGTCACTGGTGTTGACCATTGCCACCGTGGCATTATCCGTTGGTAAAATTCTAATTTGACCCGGGGTATTAGGATATATTTCGGATGCGGGTGTAACACCTTACCTTATGGGCCCCAATGGCCATAATCTAAGTGGGAGCATGGGACCAAAACATGAGCCGGCCAAGGGAGGAACACCTACAACCCCTTCCAAGGCTGTTGTGAAGTAAAAAAATGGAATTCCAGGAGGAAACCCCTCTCTGTTGTTGTGTTTCTGCCTCTGGGAGATCCATTGGAAGATGCACCAAAGGTCCAGTGCAAGTCCCAGTGAAGCTGCCAGCATTATTCTATGTTTGGATCTGAATCAAACCTAGCCCAAGGTAACCCCAGGACTCTAAAACCTTCTAAAATAGTATTTAACATATTGTAATGGCCCCATTAACATAGGTTATAGCCTTGGGTGCGAAGAGCAATTTCAAAGTCCAACCGGGACCCGACAAACCGAAGTGCGATTAGGAATTAGACAAGGTGAGTGGGATTACACCATACATGTAGGTGTAACATAACTAATGAGTTTTGATAACAATAATAATTTACTTTACTGTCTTTATAAACTTTTGTTCTTATTTGCTTTATGTTGATAACAATTGATAGAATTGCTTACATATAATTTACTAGTTTAAATGTTGTATCTGGCTTGGAAATGGGGTTGGTGGTGGCCTATAGAATGGGATGCGGGGTACCACCAGACTCATACTAGATCATATAGAATGCTTATGGTTTGGGTATCATCACCTATGCTACAAACTCTTGCCAACAGGGGTTAAAGTGTTGGATGTCTGTGAGAGAGCTAATCCCCAGGGGGTATTATCTTGTTGGGTACCCGTGTTCAAGAAAGATAGTATAGACCAATCATAGAGGGCTGGTTGGGCTGTCCATGGAGAGGATGCCAGAGCCGACTAGTTTTCTTCGACAACTCAATGGGTGTATCGCGAGAAGGGGTTAAGAGCCCGCACCAAGCATACATGTATTGGGGATTGTAGTAGCACTTCTACCTGCCTTAGTTTTGTTGCTAGGTGGCTTAATAAATATCAATGAACCTCATGCATATAGACTCATGGTTGTGCTTGCATGTACATGCATGGTTAATATTTCATTCATGGGCTTGGTGGAGCTCACACTCTTGTATATTTTCTTTTAGATTATACTGCAAGTGGATATTTCGATGGCTAGGAGACTCCTTTCGAGGCGGAGATTGATGGGGACCATGACCATCTGGGTTTGGCCCCTGAGGGAGGTTATCCCTCTTGTGTGGGTGATCAGGGTGACCCTTGAGGATGATCCTTGAGGGATGGGTAGCATATTTATTCTAACCTTAGAGATTCTTTTTGGGTAGATAAGATCTACTAATTTCCCTTCTTTTGTATAGCTATATTGGGCTTATGATGGATAGCCCCTTTTGTTATTTTGTAAAGCTTCAGATTAGAATTGTAGAGACTGCATTAATATTAATGGTTTGTAAATATTTTTAAATGTTTAATGTTAAGCTTTAACTTCCTTAACATTCAGTATTTCTTTTACTATCCATTACTATGGGTGTGTGTGTTTGTGAGTGATATTAACTGCTTCTGGATCCTAGGAATTTGGTGGATTGTTATTATACATTCCAGGTCACTTGCCCAATCCTCCTAGGGGGTGGTTTAGGGCTTGACAGGCATTGAGGCTATCAATTGAAAAGAGGAAAGATGAATGAATGAAATGTTTATACCAACATGCAAACCTATGAGGTATACCAAGCCTCGAGCCAATGGACTGAAGCCACTTCGGTGGTATTAACTGAAAGTATACCGAACAATGGAATGTTGAGGATATAACTAAAATGAAATGAGAAATGATAAATTAAATGAAATGCGATAGATTAAAGAAATTAGACTGATTGACTGTTTTATGATTTAAAAGAAATGAAATGAAATCATTCATATGAATAGATATTAAATTCTTATATTACTTTTATATTGTGAGCATGATTAGCAATGTTATTTCTTACTGGGCATTAGCTTATTCCTCGATTGATTACCTTTTTTCAGATAAGACAAGCATGGACAAAGGCAAGGGCATTGCCATTGTCGAAAGGACTGATAAATAATGCATCCGATGATGATCTTTTTGGAGTCTTGTACTTTCTTGTATATAGAACTCATGGGGTGTAAATTTCTATTTTGGAGGAGGGTTTCAATCCCAAACGATTGTAAATAGTTTAAAGTTTAGTTCCTCTTTTTAGAGAGTGATGTTATGTAGACGGTAGAAACATCAATACCATGTTTTAAGTTTTAGATGTCTTTCGCTTTATGTTTTAATGTTTTTAATTTCTTTACTCTTTAATTGAATTGCATATTCTAATTAAATGTTTTTCTTGTGCAGTCCTGGCTGGATTCTGGTGTCATGGGCCCCACCTAGTCCTTAGATAGGGGTCATTACAACACCGGCCGTTTGGCGGTGCCACCGACCTCCTAAGCTGGGTTGACTCCATTTGGATCTATTTGGCTTCATTTGGCTAACTGTTCTTTTATCTCATTTTTGGGTGTTTTTATGGGTTTATGAGTGACTTGAGAAAGACGTCTTCTGTCTATGTCCCGTTGTCATCATCATCGAGTGGGTAACAAAATTTAGTGTCTATAGTTTGCCACTCTTTGGTCGAGGCCTGTGCCAACAGCCGAAAGACAAAGACAAAAGATCAATTGATTTTGTCACCAAGAGCATGTACTGCCATCACTTTGCACATAGGTGATGAAGTTGAATGATAAAACCACTGTTGAGTAAATCAATTAGTTATTCATGCAGGTTGCCTACTCAAAGGCTCTTCGACAAAATTAAATATGCAAATTCTATGAAGTAAAACATAAAAGGGCGGAGGTGATTCGGCACTCTTTGGCCAGATACTAAATGATATAGGAGTGATTCAGCATCCTTCGGCCGGATAATAAATGATACGGGTTTGATTTTGCACCCTTCGACCGACTCACAAGTAAGCTTATTTTATGATTCTTGACCAAACTCTATGAAGTCAAACACGAAAGGACCAAAATAGACTGAAGAAAGGTCTAAACAAGGCCAAAAGAAAATGTACTAACATGCCAAAATGCGGTCTAGACAAAAATCAGGGGTAGAAAGCTTGGTTTCAAGACTGGTTTCAGGGGACAGACGACGCAATTTGACTTACGCATCAAAGAGTCCTCATAATCCGCTCTAGGTCTCTTTAGTGCTTTTCACCTTTTGCAGGTCGTCCATATCATTCAAGCCGAGGAAACAGAGCCAAGAATGCCCATGCTTGTGGCTGACCAAATGGAATTGAGGTACAGTCCGACCAAAACAGACCAAGCAAACAGAGGTTCTGGCCGACCAAAACAGACCGAGCAAACTGCGGCCTTGGTCGACCAAAAACTTGGCCAACTAAAACTAACCGAGGTGATTGAGATCCATGGCAGACCAAA
Organism: Telopea speciosissima; assembly: GCF_018873765.1. Classification (NCBI taxonomy): domain Eukaryota; kingdom Viridiplantae; phylum Streptophyta; class Magnoliopsida; order Proteales; family Proteaceae; genus Telopea; species Telopea speciosissima. The sequence continues at coordinate 44,369,010 of NC_057924.1, forward strand.
AACTTGGCCTACTAAACGGACCGAGGTGAATAAGGTCAGTTGCCGATCAAAATGGACCAAGGTGAATGAAGTCCCTAGCTGACCTAAACCCCATTGCAACCGAAGACCGATCTAAGCCCCAGTGCAACCAGGGACTGACCTAAACCCCAATATAACCGGGGACCGACCTAAATTTACTCCCTTGCACCCACTCTGTGTCCAAGGGAGTAGGGGGCATCTGATATGCATAAAAATAATTAACACGTGGACGCAGAAAAGAACCATTGGGAATCAAACACATAGATGTCGTGGCCTTGGCAAAACTTGGGTTCCATGCAACAATTACCCCTACTACAAGACATGTTCCCCAAGTCAAGGAAAGGGCGATCTTCACTTCGTCACACGCACAAGGATATCCAGCTAACATGAGGACTTCATAACTGCTACTGCAACCACCCCTCCTTTGTTTAGTACAGGAGGGACCTAGGTACAATTCACTTCACTTTTGCTTAGACTTACTGCTCTCTTCGTACTCCCTCTACAAATTTACTGTTACGCGGGTCTGACTTAGGCATGGAAGAGTCTTCAGTGCTTTTCACTTTTTGCAGATCATCCACGTCATCAAGCCATTCCAACCATGGTTCTAAGTATCGATATCGTATCGCCCGATACATATCAGTTTTGCTAGTCTTCGATACCGATACCATATAGGTAGCACGCTACGGACAAGAAATAAAATGGTTAAAAAATTCATTTTTATGGAGATTCAGGGATAATTTTATCTGATACAGTCGATCCAAACCGATACGATATCGTATCAGTTTTCCAAGGTACCGATACCCGCAACCATGATTTTGACGGCTAACATTTATCATTTCTTTTTTAGATATTTTGTTTCTATCTCATCCAAAAATAGTGTAAAAATAAATAAATAAATAAAGAAGACAAGTCCCTCCAAATTCTGCCGGCTTTGGGGTCTGATCATAACCCCCTACTTATAGACACTAACCCCCCGTTCACTCTTTTAAAAAACTCTTTCACTTTCAAGCAATATGGATCTCGCACCCTGATTTTTATCAGTTTGTCTCCATGACCTGGGAATCCTTTTCTTCTCCTAATTTAATGATCAAACTTAATGCTATGACTCACTTATTGAGAAAATGGAGCACGAGTGTGTTTGGCTGAATTGAAACCCTGAAATCAGATTTCACTACCAAAATCTCTGTTCTTGAGGCCCTCTCACCCTCTGCAGAGTTCTCACAGTAGCTCAGTGAAGCTTATTCCAATCTTGCAAGGCTCCTCAATGCCGAGGAAGTATTTTGGTTCCAAAAATCTAGCGAAAAATATATGTTTTAGGGTGATAGGAATACAAAATTTTTCCATGCTGTGGCAAATCATAACCTTCGATCCAATCGGATCACTTCTATCATAGAATCTGCCGGCCGCACCATTACCACTCCACCTGCTATGGCTCGGGCTTTTGCTTGTCATTTTCAATCCATCATGACTACCTCTGACCCCCTTGATCCCTCATTTATTGAATGTCTTTTTGAACCACTCCCGCAACCCTCTACACTTACTTCCCTCACTGCGCCTCCCACGCTTGAAGAAATCAAGACTGCTGTGTTCAGTATTGGGGCTTTTAAGGCGCCTGGCTTTGATGGATTATCGGCCAGATTTTATCATGACATATCGAGCAGAATGTGGGGCAGTTAGGAAGAGTAATATAGATAAGATGAGTGTAGCAGAGATGAGGATGTTGAGGAGGATGTGTGGCAAGACCAGGAGAGATAGAGTAAGGAATGATTGTATTGAAAACAGTAGACACTGATTTTTTGTCACCCCCTAATTGGCGATGATGACAACGGGACATGGATGATGGACGACGCACTCTCCCTCTTTTTAGACCCAAGATACCTGACCCATAAAACCAAGAACCATGCTGAACACAAAATGGCCCATTTATAGCCCAAAAAAAGGAGAAATGGCACTGCGCTCCCACGGCGCCTTGGACTCTTCCCACGGCGCCGTGGACGCCTTCCCACGGCACCGTGGGGATGTGTATCGGATTTTCACGGTGCCATGAGGGGGTGTGACATCAGCCTGCTGACGTCACCCATGGCGCCATGGAGGACTTATCTGGCCAGGAGAGAGAAGGGGTCCCTCCCTCCCACATTTCCCAAGGAAGATTGGGTGGAGAGACCCTCCCTAAGTGATTCCTAACCCCCTTTCTTCTCTTTTCACCCTCATTTCTCCTCCTTCTCTCATGAGAGTGTGAGTGCTTGAAGTTTTCTTGTGGCGGACAGATCCTTCGATTGTCCCTCTGAGTATAGAGCGTTTTTTCTCCTTAGCGTTGTTAACCGGTCTGTGCATGGATAACCATCAAAACTCTTTTATTACAAACGTTATTCTGTTTGTTTACTCCTCTCCAAATCATTTGAAAGAGCCGTTACTCTGCCAAAAAAGAATCGGCGTCAGTCTATTCGTCCATCTCCCCTGAGCCAGGGGAATACAACCATACAGGTATAATTATCGCATTTTTGTTGATTCAATGTAGTCCTTTCATATTTCATCGTTTTAGTCCATATTTTGCACATATATAATGTAGTTTATTATGCTTTAGTTCAATTCATAGCATTTGAATGTAATTCATAATATCCCCCATCCCCGCAATAAAAGAGAGAGAACATTCGTCCTTATGTAGCATCTAACGCAGAGAGACCGGCTGCGGCCGGGCGAGGTGGGTGCCTAACACCTTCCCACACTCATAACCTGACCCCTTACCCGAACCTTTGGTCGAACCATATGGAGTCACGTAGCCCGATTCCTCTCACAATGGGTAGGGCTACACTTAATGGGTCCTAGGCCCTAACCCTAGGTGGCGACTTCACATTATATTAGCATATTTTAATGCATGATCCCAATCCCCTATTTATCAATATTATACATTGATAATATTATCCATATCCATATACACACACACTCACATCTCCGAGAAACCCTATGTCTCCATATGCCATAAGGGCCGAGGGACCCTCGTCCCGAGGGACCACGGTATTTACAGTGGCGACTTCACTGGGGACATGGTGGACAAATGTCCACCCGAGGTCAAACTCTCTAAATAGGTGTTATCAATAAATGACAAAATATTCTCTCTAAACTTTTATAAAAAGAGAAAATAATAATGAAAGAATATAATGAAAAAAAAAAATACAAAACAAAATACAAAAAAAATAAATAAATACCATAATATGTTTGTCTGGCTAACCCTTGTGTGTACTAACCGCATCATGCATAGTGCTCGAAGTGAAATCAAACGGCGAGGGTACTCCCTGTCGTGCCTTTACCCCCGGGGAGGTGAGGCACGTCATACTAAGTACTCTAAGATCGGATGATAGCCGCTTCCTGTACCACTTTCTTGCACACATACACTGCATGGGAACCCCTCTTATCCCCGTAGTTAGTCGTTGGACCCCATGAGTAGTCATGGGTAATTTACGGCGAAGCTACAGCCCTTGATATTTACTGTACGAGTTTAGAATCACCGGAGACGGTATTCACTAGTGTGCTGTGGAGTGCTTTGCCACTCAAAAAAGACACTAGCTTGATTACTCTGAGTTTGTGTGACCTATTCTCCAGGTATATCAAAAGAACCACGTGCCTACAATTCGCAACCACGAGCGATAGGTATATCGGTTCTGTCAAGGGTGGCCTTGTTCTGTCCTATGGAAGCTTACCTATTACATGCATCATGTAGGAAAATAGACCGCATATGATTAGGATACGATACAAACTAACCTTTGTTAGTTGTAAGAAAGACCGAGTTTAGGGTCATTTGACGATTAACCTGGTTTTGATATGAGATGCCACCAAAGATAAGGAATTCCATAGTCCCACGATGGTCCCTCGAAGAAAAATGGAAGTCCACTTCCATATAATGGAACCTTACATGTTCCTCGGAAAAAAAAAAAGGAGGGCATCTCATTTTGACTCCAGATACAATCGTCAATAACCCAGTAACTAAGATCTTTCTTTTGTTTGTTTTTTTTTGTGTGTTCGAAAATGCTTGGGCAATGACGGCATTCGAAGTCTGGTCTCAGAAGGAGTCTACTGAAACTCTGATGACCACTCCGATTACTTGAGTCGAATAAAATAATAAAATAATATGAAACAAATGTTATAAAATACCAAAAAAATCATAAAAACTCAAAAGAAAAAAATGACAAAAAATAAATAAAATAAAATTCTTTTTTAGCCTTCTTAGGGTCTAAACTAGGTATTCTTCTTTCTTTCGTAGAAGAACGATTTCGTCCTTATCCATCTGGATCTGATGCGGCGGAAGGTTGACTCGAGCCAACCCGCCATTCTCCTCAAGATCCCTGATTCCTTCTCATTCTTCTAATTCATCTTCTAAGATATCACTTGTGAGTAACATGAATCCTCCGGAGGACCACTTGTCTGAAAGTCACGTCGAAGATCGAGTGGATAGGCTACAAGTAGACATGGCCGAAATGCGGCAACTCATGGCACAACTAGTTCAGTCGGTCAATGAATTATCTAAGGGTGGATCCATAGCTGGACAAGCAGAGCAAGAAGTCCGAAAAACTAACCTCGCAACCCTCAAGACTCTAATCATCATACCAGTAGAAGAAGGGGAAGATAGCCACCCTATGGACCCTCCTGAGACTGAACGGGAGAAGAAAATGAGAGAAAAAGTAGCCAAGTTGGAAGTGGTTGTCAAGGGCAAAGTCAAAGAAAAAGTTGAAGAAGACTTGGTGTTCTTTCCTGAAGGAAAAATCCCCGAAGATTTCAAGTGGAAATTGGATAAGTTCGACGGATCGGGAGATCCTAGAGCTCATCTCAAGATCTTTGCCACTATTGCCAGATCATGGGGACTTTCTAAAAACCAAATGGGACAGGCATTCTTGTATTGTTTGGCCGGATCTGCTTTGAGGTGGTTAACCCAGCTTGATCACACTCAAACCCAATCATGGGCCTCTGTGGTTAAAGCAATATTCGTACAATACCGAGATGGATATTATTCGAAGAGAATTGGAAACATTGAGGCAAGAACCAAGTGAAGAGTTCTCAAACTACATCATGCGGTTCAGGGAGAAGGCCGTAAAGATGTGGAACCGCCCTACTGAGGAGGAGCAGGTTGAGATATTGTTAGAAAATCTGTACGAGGAGTACCGTGAGAAGATATACTACCAGCACATCAAAACATTTGATGCTCTTATGACTATTGGGAAAAAAATTGAAGACAAGATCTTTAAAGAAAGTCAGAATCAGGGTATGACCCGTGAAGCATCAGGAAGCTATTCGATAAGGAAAAGCCCAAGAGCCAAAGGAGGAAATACTGTAGGGACGAGCAGCCAGGCGGCAGAAGTCCAGGTGGTAGCCACAGGATCTACCCCTCTTGTGATCCAAACTGAATCTGAAGCATCCAGGAGGAATTTCAACTTTGAAGGAATGACACCCTCGTTGTTATTCACCAAGCTCAAGAAGCAGGGAATGATCAATTCAATTCCTCCTAGGCCTGTGGATTTGAACAATCCACCTACCTGGTATAAGCCCAATCTGTACTGTCATTATCACGACCAACAAGGCCATCATACGGATAGATGCCTAGCTCTTAAGCATGCGATCCAGGACTTGATTGACGAGGGTAAAATTGAACTTCAGAAGAAGCAGCTGCCAAATGTCACCACAAATCCTCTACCTAACCATGGAGTAAACATGCTTCAAGAGGATGCCGAGCAAGCAGATCCTACCACTTTGATTCATCCGGTCAGGAAGAGGAAGCTAATGAAGGCACACGTCTATATAGCAATGTTGACCAAGAAACTTAAGGAGGAAAAAGAACCATAGATTCGACAAGAGGTGTCTCAGGAAGTGGATCGGCCCGATTCCCCTTTCTATCATCCAAAGTCAAAAGGTGCCACATGGGTAGAATACCAGATACCTGCATGGAAAATCTCACAACCACTGGTGAAGGGGACCTATTCCCCAGAGTCATCTACAGGGTCAGTAAACATGTTGTAGGAAGAGAGACCATTCCAAGATCCTACTACATTGATCCAGCCCATCCCGTGGTATTTAGGAAGAGATGAGCAGTCATGGCAAGCACGGGCAGAAAGGATGCAGGTTTGCATTTACTGCTCCCAAACCAACTGTGATGGGAATATCCGAACAGGCGGGCAACCATGTGATCAAGGCAGAGGTATAGCATCCGTCAGCTGGCTTTGAAAGTTGGATTTCTTGGAGTATGGATTAGAGGGTCTCGAGACAATGACACCATTGTGCAAGTATGGTTTCTCATCATCCGAAATATGTCACCTGGTTCCTGAAGAAGAAGAAGGGACTAAAATCACCAGAGTCACACCTCAGCTCCTTAAAGCAGTCTCAGCACTAGCTATTGGACAAGCTCCGATCGAAGAAGTCTCTCTTGTCCATATAGGGGGGCTATTGACAATAGCTCAGATGAGGAAGATGACTGAGAAATCTACGAGGGATGGATAGAGTATGCCGAGAAAAGTCCAACGATGGAGGGCAAAGGAGTAGAAGTGATGGATTGGGTAAATAACATCGGAAGCGATGATAATAATGATCCTACCAGCCTTATTCAACCCATATCATCAGATGAGGATGAAAGCAGAGATGATGAGGAGATATCATCTCCAGAGGTTCCCAGAGGAGATTGGACGGTGTCCAGAGAAGATTTCAAGCATTGGAACATGAGCGCCTTCTACCAGGTCGTAGATATACTCGATGTTTCCACCAATACTCAAGAGATCATGTACAAGGCTACTTCTCTATTTCTAGATCTGGTGTGTAGTAACTTCGCAGCACGTTGTGAGAGCTTGGTGATGCCAAATGAGAGCGATGTACTCGCTCGAACCCTCCATGAGCTGAAAAACATGACTTGGTTAGTCAATGCTTTAGCCTGTGATCTGTTCAGAACTCCTCCAGAAGACCTGGTCTTGTATTCAGATTCATTCTCCTATCCAGATCCACCCCGAAGAAATGAAACATGGGACGCATGGATCAATGATATCAGCCTCGGGGAATTTCAGATTGACCCCACCAGAGGTATCTTTCCTAGGGACATCGATGATGAAGGGGAAGAGCCATTGGAAGAAGAACAATCATCTGAAGAAGATGAAAGTGAGCAAGAATCTCCATCAGAGGAATCCAATGATGAAGTGTCCAAAGGGGAAGAAGAAACAGAGGATGAGGAACCTTGGCAACCAAAGACACGTCTAGAGAAGCATGAGAACATTTGCGGACCTGCACCATGGGACTTATCGTTTCAGGTGAACAAGATCCACCGGGACATGGATAAAATCCAGGAAATGCTCATGAGAATGGTGGTCTTGGATGATAAGTACCAGGAGGAGCTTCAACAGTTGAAACCTGTTAGAGAACAGTGGGCGCTCCCTCAAGCAATTCGTCATTTGGAAAACTCTATAAAGCTAACTGTAGCCTTGGCACAAGATCTATGTGGGACTCCTCCCCCGTCTCTGTATCAAGGTAACAGAGAATACCGTGCGTGGGCAAGAGCACATGATGATTTCTATATGTGTCATGTCAATGAGGGAGGGGCAGTAAATGACCCAACAGGGAATATCCATCCAATTATTTCAAGCCCGGAAGAGAGGTCCGAAAGTTCAGTTTCTCAAGGAGAAAAGAAGGATCGTAACTTCTATAAGTCATTGGCGGAAGCAAGAAAGATGTACCAAGCAGCTTCGGAAGCCTTTCATGCCATTAGCCAATTGATACCAGAAGAATCCCATACAGTCCAGCAGGTTGCTAAAAAGTAAGAAACCCTGTCAGGAATCCTAAATCAAGCCCGAAAGTCTATTATGGCCTTATCTGGTGAAGAAGGTAAAACCTAAATTTATCCCAAGGGTCCTCTTATCACCACTGATAGTGACGAAGAAGATGGAGACTTTTGCCCAGTCCGATTGGTTATCAAAGAAAGAGAGTCAAATGTGGCGGAAACCAGGAGTGGCCGAAACTTCAAGAATAAAGAGTTGACAGTGGAAAAATATTGGTCTAGCCAATCAATGGCGGTTGTTGAGCCAGAAAACCGAGTACTAGACCAATTGAAGAAAGCCCAAGATAATATCTCAATCTGGGGATTGTTAATGGCGTCGCCAACCCACCGAGAAGCTATTTTGAAAGCTCTTACCAAGGTTCAAGTGCCCATAGAAATGGGGCCTAAGGAATTATCTCACATAGTGGGGGCCACTTATGCCATTCAGTCACTCTTTTTCTCATAAGAGGATTTACCCCCAGGAGGAAAGAATCACAACCTGGCGTTTTACATTACAGTGGAATGTAACAAGAATCAGGTCCCCCAGGTCTGATAGACAATGGGTCCGCCCTCAATGTAATGCCCCTTAAAGCAGCCAGATGCATGGGTTTATCTCTAGACAAGATGAAGTCGTCCAGTCAAACCATCAGGGCATACGACAATTCCAGAAGGGACGTAATTGGGATTCTTACCACCAGTGCCAAGATTGGACCAGCCTGCTTTACCATAGACTTCCAAGTCATCGACATTCAAGCATCCTTCAATATGCTGCTTGGAAGACCATGGCTACATTCAATGGGAGCCCTAGCATCAAGTCTTCATCAAAAACTAAAGTTCATATATGACCAGAAAGTAATTACCATCTTTGGAGACCCAGAAATGGTACACACTTTGGCCAACATTGAAGTAGGTGGTTCATCCTCGCAGGAAGTGCAGCTGGGTGGGTTTGAAATCGGCCACATTTGTACTACCTCTGCAAGTGAAGAAGACCAGAGTCTAGGGAAATTCCTGACAATGTGGAGCGAGGCCTCTGTAAAGATTATGAAAAAGATGAAATATTTCCCTGGATTAGGATTGGGAAAAAACCAACAGGGGGTACCGGCATTCCCAGAGATACCAGCCAATGCCAACCGTTGTGGATTAGGGTTTAACCTGAAGAACCCAAGGAAGAAAGCCACAGGATAGAAGAATAGTGCGGCAAATGGTGAGCCATACTTCAAGACTCTGAACGGGTACTTCATGAAAGAGGGAGAAGACTTCCCTTACTGTGGAAATCCAGAACCATAGTTCAATTAAGAGCAGGGCGAACGTTTACCAGGACTTGAAATATTCTTTAAGAACGAAGTGGACTGGATAGCCATGGAATTGGATCAAGCCAGCAAGAAGGAAGTCACAGGGGATCAAGGGATCGGCGAACTGTTCGAAGTGGTGGTGATCATTGAAGAAGAGGAAGAAGGACCGGCACCACATCTTCTCATATAACCTCTCCAAGGATCCATAGCAAATTGGTCAAGAATGATGAAAGATTTCCATATTAATGAGTCTGAAGTTGTAACCAGCTCTAGCATAGTCCTGTCTAAGTCTGTCTCTGAGTCTGTATCTGAATCCTATGGAAATGTCCAGTCCATTGGGTCTATCTGTACTCTTCCCCTTATCATGAATGAAATTGCTGATTCTGAGTATGTTTCTTCTTCTTCTTCCTATTCTTCTGATGATGATAATGTCTTAGAACATCGTAATCTGTTAGAACAGTTGGAGCAAAGAAGAGCTCAACCCGTCCGAGAGGACACCCACCCCGTAAATATAGGGACCGATCAATGCCCTCGAATAATCAAAATTGGTGCTTCTCTCAACAATGACGAAACATCCCAAATGATCTCTCTCCTCAAGGAATTTGAGGAAGTCTTCGCCTGGTCCTACAAGGATATGCCTGGCATCGATCCAAAGATTATGCAACATGAACTACCAACATATCTAGAGGCTCACCCAGTCAAGCAGAAGTTAAGAAGGATGCGGCCGGAATGGAGTGAGAAGATCAGGGAAGAAGTCATCAAACAATGGAATGTAGGATTTCTTCAAGTAACCCAGTACCCTCAATGGTTGTCCAATATTATCCCAGTCCCTAAGAAAGATGGGAAGGTTAGAATGTGTGTGGATTTTCGTGACCTAAACAGGGTCAGCCCGAAGGATGATTTTTCGTTACCCCACATTGACATTTTGGTAGACAACACTGCAGGCCATGCTCTACTGTCCTTCATGGATGGTTTCTCAGGATATAACCAAATTAGTATGTGCCCGAAGGACAGGGAGAAAACTGCCTTCACCACACCCTGGGGCACATTTTGTTACAAAGTAATGCCTTTTGGGTTGAAAAATGTTGGGGCAACATATCAAAGAGCGGCCACGGCTATCCTACACAACATGATACACAAAGAAGTAGAGGTATATGTCGATGATATGATAGTCAAATCTATTGACCGACAAGGCCATTTTGCAGCTCTCAGAAAGTTTTTTGAAAGAATTAAAGAATACAAGCTAAGGCTGAACCCTTAGAAGTGTGTGTTTGGGGCCAAAGCAGGAAAATTACTGGGGTTTCTTGTCAGCAAAAGAGGGATAAAAGTGGAACCTGACAAGATAAAAGCCATCACGAAAATGCCACCACCCCGGACAGAAAAAGAGGTACGAGGGTTTTTGGGCCGCATCCAATACATTAGCAGATTCATATCTCGGTTGACATCCACTTGAGAACCTATCTTCAAACTCCTAAGGAAGAAAGAGCGGAAAGAATGGAATGAGAAATGCCAAGATGCCTTTATGAAAATCAAAGAGTATCTACTTTCTCCTCCTATACTTGTCCCTCCAGTGTTCGGTAAACCTTTGCTCCTATATTTGTCAGTAGGAGAAACAGCAGTCGGATCAATGATGGCCCAAGTTGGCAAGGTGGATGGAGAAGAGCATGCAATCTACTATGTAAGTAGAAAATTCCTCGAGTATGAAACTCGATATGCTCCAGTAGAAAAGACATGTACATCTCTGGTTTGGGTAACTAAGCGCCTGAGGCACTACATGGTGTCACATCCCATCAGGTTGATCTCTCGAATGGATCCAATTAAGTACCTCTTTGAGAAACCAGCATTGACAGGGAGAATGGCTAGGTGGTTGTTGCTATTATCAGAATTCGACATAACTTATGTCAGTCAAAAGTCTGTGAAAGGGCGGGCAATCTCCGACCATCTAGCAGCATTTCCCTTAGAGGATGATTCCCGAGCAATAGAGGACCTCTTCCCAGATGAAGATTTGCACTCCATAGAAGCCGAACCAACTAGAGGGTGGCAATTGTACTTTGATGGAGCCGTCAATCAAAAAGGATTTGGCGCAGGGATATTATTGATAACTCCAGAGGACTTTTACTTGCCAATGGCCTTCAGATTGGAATTTAGTTGTACCAATAACATAGCAGAGTATGAAGCTTATGCTATTGGGTTAGAAATGGCTCTGTCTGTAAGAGTTGACAAAATTAAAGTTTACGGAGATTCCTCTGTTGTGATCTGTCAAACACAAGGAAAGTGGAAGACTAAGGATGAGAAGCTGAAGCCCTACCAAGTTTATCTGGAACAACTGACGCAATGCTTCGAGGGAGTTTCTTTTGAGTATCTGCCCAGGGATAGCAATCGGTTTGCCGATGCTTTAGCCACTTTGGCATCCATGGTAGAATGTGATACTTAGGACAAGATCCTGCCCTTCCTAATAGAAAGAAGGACCCGCTCAGCATATGGAGAACCAGTCAATACACTCACCGAGGATGGAAGGCCTTGGTATGCTCCAGTGGTCGACTACATCAAGGAAATGAGATATCCTAAAGAGTTTTCAGAAAGAGAGAAGAGGCATTTGTGAAAATATGCTACTCAATTCATCCTCCAAGGAAACTTGTTGTATAAGAGGTCTTATGATGGTATCCAACTATTATGTGTAGATGAGGATCAGGCTCAAATCATTATGGAAGAAATCCATCAAGGAATATGTGGACCACACATGAATGCAAGGATGCTGGCCAAGAAAATTCTCAGGATGGGATACTATTGGGTCACTATGGAGGCTGAGTGTGCTGCCTTCGTAAGGCGATGTCATAAATGCTAGAGATTTGCCAACATCATTCATATTCCTCCGACAGAGTTGCACTCATTAAATGCCCCTTGGCCATTTTCTACCTGGGGAATTGATGTAGTTGGTAAAATAACTCCAAAGGCTTCAAATGGACATCAATTCGTGTTAGTCGACATCGACTATTTCACAAAATGGGTAGAGGCTCAATCTTATGCAGTTCTAACTTCCACCAAGGTGGCAAAGTTCATAAAAGAGAATCTCATCTGCAGATACGGTGTGCCGCAACAGTTGATTTTAGATCAAGGCCTGCATTTCAGGGGAAAAGTGAAAGAACTCTGTAACCAATTTGGCATTAAGAGGCATAAGTCTACTACTTACTGGCCACAGACTAATGGAGCAGTAGAAGCAGCCAACAAGAATATGAAGGTCATATTGCAAAAGATGGCAGATACACACAATGACTGGGCGGAGAAACTTCCACTAGCCTTATGGGCATATCGGACATCCATCCGAACCTCTACCGAAGCTACCCCGTATTCCCTGGTATATGGGATGGAAGCCGTATTGCCGGTAGAAATTTAGGTCCCTTCCCTTTGAGTCTTACTCGATAGTCAATTGCCAGAAGGGGAATGGGTAAGGGCCAGATACGAAGAACTCAATCTCCTGGATGAGAAAAGGATGAAGGCCATGGACAATCTCAAGAAATATCAGCAAATAATGGCTAGGGCATTCAATAAGGGTGTCCGTACTCGAAGCATTGAAGAGGGAGATTTGGTCCTTAGAGAGTAGCGATCTCCAATCCACGACCCAAGAGGAAAGTTCTGACCCAATTGGAGTGGACCCTACAAAGTCAAGACCATATTGCCAGGACAGGCGGTCCAACTCTCTGATCTTGATGAAGAAGATCTTTGGGGTCTGGTCAATATGGACCAGCTAAAGAAGTATTTTGTCTGAGATATGTGAAGCAATTTGAACTACGTTCGACCTGATTCCTCCGAAGGGATACGTAGGCAACTCGATGTATTCGGGTACGGTCTCAAAAAAAAAAAGAAAAAAAAGAGAGAGCATTGTATTGGTTTCCTCCCATAAATTCCGCCAGTCGGCGTCCCTTGCACATATGAGTAAATCTCGCCATTTGGCCTTCTATTCCTTGACCTAGCTTAGGAGTAAAGTCATCTAGAGCTGGTTATTAATAAAGGATTTATTCATTCTGTGTCACAAAATGCTAACCCAATCCTTAATGCAGGTAGTATGAGGGGACCAAAGAAAGAAGGACTCGACGAACAGTTACGTCAGTGGACTCTCCGGATGAATGTGGACGAGCCTACACTTCTAGAGGATCACCATCTGATAGTATTGGGAAGGATCGATTGCTTCAAGCTCCATCATGATTTACTAAGGGAAGTGTCGAAGTGCTGGAACCCCCAATTGCATGCATTTTACTTCGGAAAAGTTTGACTGGCTACGACCATTGAAGAATTTCAGGCTTGCATGATGTCACCCCCTCGAGGAAAGTTGTTCCTCCCAACTATGAAGAAAGAACAGCTTTTCAAAAATTTGGGAGATTTCTTTGCCATGAATAAGGAGTTAAAGCAAGTTCTCAATTATGACAAGGTGGATGCGTTGAAAGTTGTGAAGATCTTCAACAACAATGGATTTGAAGAAGAAAGACAGATCCGACGCAGAAAGTGGGCGTACTTATTCTGTATGATTGGGAGGTACTTGTTAGCATCTCCGGGAAAAAGCATGTCTCCAATAATTGCAGAAGTGGTTAGGCAAATTGAAGAAGGATGCGACATCGCTCCTACCATTTTAGCAAAAACATTCAAAGGGTTTGATACCATGAGTTAGTCTCAGAAATACGGAACAGACTTCCTTCATGGATCTCCGGTGGTGTTCCAAATGTGGTTGATGGAAAAACTAAATTGGTCACACCAATTCCGTGTCCTCACCTTCGGCCTATGCATTATCAAATACAAAGGGAAAGTCAGAATTCCACAAGGTCCAAGACTGGAAGAAATATTTGGAGGAGAGAGAGGTCGAAGAAATCCAATGGAACTGCCCTTGGATGAAGGCCGAGATAGAAAAATCAGAAACATCAGGGTACAATTATGTGAGATTCATGGGTTTAACTCACACCAATTTTTATATCCCTTCCTTAGTATCTCCGATGCAGGAACAACCTAAGATGGAGAATTTCAGAACCCCAGAGATGTGACACAAGAAGTGGTGATTCTGTTATCCGAAAAATGTTACAAATAAGTGATATCAATTTGATGTTCCTATCTTTACTTGTTTGTCTATCCTTTCTCATATAATGAAACCATTTACCAATAGAATTTGTGCTTCTAAGGAAAGGGATGGAGTCTCATGTGCATTTCAAAGAAAGAAATATCCAATGAATTCATAAACAATTTGTTTATGTGTACAAAAAAAAGAAGAAGAAAAGTGTACATAAAAATTGCACCAGTATCCATACCAAAGTGTAGAAACAAAAAAAGAAAAGGGGAAGGAGAGTAAATGTACATAGTTGTAACAATACTTCCAATTAAAAAAAAAAAAGAGGAGCGGTCATGACTCAGGGGAGTAATCGCCAACATCCAAGCCTTCCCCCTCTCCGCTTTGGGACGCTATTAGGGCATCCCTCTCGACCTCAGCCCGCGTAAGGTTGAACTGCAGCTACTCATTTGCAAGCCTGAGTCTCTCAATCTCTCTCCGGCAATGGTCGAGCTCAACCCTCTAAAAAAAAAAAGAAAGAGAAAGAGAGGAAAATCAAAAGATAAGCAAGAAAAAAAAATAATAATAAAAAATTTGAAATAAGAACAAAAAAAAGAAAAAAAGGGGGGAAAGAGACGAAGCATTACCATCCTATGGCCCGCGTCCACATGCGAGATGATCGTCTCATCCATGCTCGCCATCATACGCCTCATGTCGGCGTATCGGCTCGCATCCACCTAAACTTGATAATCATCCAAGATGTCAAGAATTTGAAATATAATGGATGAAGTTAGGAAAGTTGGATGTGCTTACCCCATCATAAGGAAGAGGGAGGCCTAGGTCCGTGTCTGCAGCCCGAGGAGGTGGTAAGATGACCTCAACCATCCCAGGCTCGTGGTGGCGAATAAACCACAAACGATACCCTGGAATGTGGTCATCTGGACCAGCAATCCGCAGGGCTAGAACCTCTCCAGAAGGCCCAACACCTGACTCTACCTCCCCTACTCGGGAGGCGCGAGAAGTGCTCCCACCACCATAGACCCCTGGAATCATGGGGCGACCTGGAAACTGTCAAGAAGAGAAACACATCAGAATAAAAGCTAGATTAACAATCTGAGGAGAAGAGGGAAAAATGGAGAAGATCTTACCTGAGGTCCCTCGTGGGTGAGGGGGACACAGACTGTCTCTCGAAGAAGGAAGTCGGTATAGTCCATCTCGGCTAGCACCAGCCCAGTCGCAGGCTCACCAACCCTCCAGTGCCTGATCTCATCCCGATCCATCAAGGCTGGCTGATGGACCCAAGCAGGAGGAGGGCAGGGCACCAAGCGAGCCTCAGACCACTGCAGGGACACTCGCTCTCCCAAGTAAAAGACAAACCCCCATAGGCCCTCAAAAAGGACCCTGCGAGTGGAGAGAGCTGAGGCCCTGTCAAACATGCCCGGCTCTAAAATCATCTCCCCCAAATAAGGATGGAGAGAAGCCTGTCAAGTAAGAGTCAAGATCAAAAAAAAAAAAAAAAAAGAGAAGAAAAGAGAAAATAAGATAAACAACCACTTTAAATTTACCTCAGTAGGCTGCAGCTCATTCAGGGGGCCGTGAATGGACCCAAGGTCCTTATGGCGATCGCTCCTGAGCAAGTGGGACTTACGCCATCGCGTAGTCCGAGGAAAGGTGGATCTGGGGTCATCCCCAAGTCTGAAAGTAGGGACCCAGAACCGTAGGATCTCATAGCTCCACATCTGTAATAGACAATCATAAATGAGCTCAAATAAATAAGAATAAGATAAAAATGAAAAAGGGAAAGAGAAAAAGGCAAAGTTGAGAGAACTAACCCATAGGACGTAGCATCATCCGATCAGGTTCGACGACCCCACAACCAGATAGTCTAATATATCCAGGAAGTAGGCGCATGTCGAGCCCCCCCAATCGTAGCCCGTGGCCACGTCAAAGTGCTCAAAGAAGGGAACATATGCGGCATCGGCTGTCACCATACCCATCATATCGCTAAAGATCACCTCCGCCAGCAAGAAGAGGAGGAAGCATCGAGCCTGCTGATCTTGAAGGATGGACGGCGACTGGTCTGTAACGACCCTCTCATCCCAGGTACCCCTCAGGACCGACGTGGGGATCTCTCTCCCTGTAATGGCAATCCCCAACTGCTGCCTGTAATACTCTAGGCGCTCTGATGGCTCCGCCGAGGCTATAATCCTCTCCTCCGGAGTCAGTGTCACGGGTAACCCACCAAGGGGTAATCCCGTAATCATGTAGAAATCTAGGGGGTGACCGTCGCCTCACCAAAGGAAAGGTGAAATGTATGGGTGCTCGGCCACCACCTCTCTATCAGAGCCCTCGCAGTCGGACTGTCCAACTCGCGAGCTAGGGATGAGGTGATGTGTCCCAGCCCGGTCCGAACTACCCGCGACTGTACCATTGGGCAAAGTGTGCAGTACCACTCTGAAACAGCCTCCAGCCCACAATAGTTCTTGGGCGAAGGAAGGGAGCTGCCCTGCAAAGAAAAATAAGGCAAATGGTTAGCCAAAATAATTGGGACAACAATTAAATAAATAGTAAAAAAAAAAAAAAAAAAAAGAGAGAGGGAGAGATTGTAAAAAAGAGGCATTACCTAGATTTACGTGCCAAAAGACACTTAGGGTGGTATCTGATGGCCTTGCTTTGATTTACGTGCCACTAGGTGCCTAGGAGGGTATCTAGAGGCATTACCTAGATTTACGTGCCAAAAGACACTAAGGGTGGTGTTTGATGGCCTTGCTTTGATTTACGTGCCACTAGGTGCCTAGGAGGGTATCTAGAGGTGTTACCTAGATTTGCATGCCAAAAGATACTAGGCCTTGCTTTGATTTGCGTGCCACTAGGTGCCTAGGAAGGTATCTAGAGGGGTTACCTAGATTTACGTGCCAAAAGACACTAAGGGTGGTATCTGATGGCCTTGCTTTGATTTGTGTGCCACTAGGTGCCTAGGGGGGTATCTAGAGATGTTACCTAGATTTACGCATTGAAAGACACTTAGGGTAGTGTCTGATGGCCTCGCTTTGATTTACGTGCCACTAGGTGCCTAGGGGGGTATCTAGAGACGTTACCTAGATTTACGTGCCAAAAGACACTTAGGGTAGTGTCTGATGGCCTCGCTTTGATTTGTGCACCACTAGGTGCCTAGGATGGTATCTAGAGGTGTTACCTAGATTTACATGCCATTAGGTGCTTGGGGTAGAATCTAGGTGGTGAGGTATGAAGCTAATATAAATAGAATGCATAAATTGAAAGGGAAAGAGTAAGAGTACTGACCTGGCCCCATATGGAGCGGCAACCATGGCGGGCGGTGTCGGCTAAGGTAACCCCTGAAGGATACCATGCAGCTCGTGCATCGCGAGCAGTAGTACCGAATAGTGGCTCCTGGTAAGACTGGCGTCCTCGTCGGCAGAAAGACATGATGTGAGTGAAGTCAAAAATCAAAAACAGCAGAGCTTCGCAGCAGAAATGAGAGTGAAGAAATGAGGGAGGGAGCCCTCTATTTATAAACTCTCCATCGCGCCCACGGCGCCGTGGAATTCTCCACGGTCCCGTGGGACAGCGGCCCACGACGCCGTGGAGGTTTGCCCACAGAGCCGTGAAGTCTGGCAAGGAGTCGTGCACGCGGGGCCGTGCAAGCATGGTGCCGCCCATACACAGGGCCGTGCAGACCCCCACACGGCACCGTGGACCAAAAAAAAAAAAGAAGAAAAATAAAGAGGAGAAAAAAAAAAAAAGAAGAAAGAAGAAAAGAAAAGAAAGAAAGAGAAGAAAGAACATAAATAAAAAATAAAAAGATAAAAAAAATCCCAAATGAAATCCTTCAATATTGACTTTCGATCGAGTGGTGTCTTATCACTTTCCAAACTTGATGGTTTTGGTCGAGTGACACCTTATAACCATCCAAGTTTGACTTTTGGTGGAGTGGTGCCGTATCACCCTCAAACTTGATCTTCGGGCCGAGTGGTGCCTTATCACCCTCCAAACTTGATGGTTTCGGTCGAGCGGTACCTTATAACCATCCAAGTTTGACTTTTGGTGGAGTGGTGCCTTATCACCCTCAAACTTGATCTTCGGGCCGAGTGGTGCCTTATCACCCTCTAAACTTGATGGTTTCGGTCGAGCGGTACCTTATAACCATCCAAGTTTGACTTTTGATGGAGTAGTGCCTTATCACCCTCAAACTTGATCTTCGGGCCCAGTGGTGCCTTATCTAGATCTTCGGTCGAGTGGTGCCTTATCACCCTCCAAACTTGATGGTTTCGATCAAGTGGTACCTTATAAACATCCAAGTTTGACTTTTGGTGGAGTGGTGCCTTATCACCCTCAAACTTGATCTTCGGGCTGAGTGGTGCCTTATCTAGATCTTCGGTCGAGTGGTGCCTTATCACCCTCCAAACTTGATGGTTTCGGTCGAGTGGTACCTTATAACCATCCAAGTTTGATGTTTGGTTGAGTGGTGCCTTATCACCCTCAAAATTTGATCTTCGGGCCGAGTGGTGCCTTATCTAGATCTTCGGTCGAGTGGTGCCTTATCACCCTCCAAACTTGATGGCTTCGGTCAAGTGGCACCTTATAACCATCCAAGTTTGACTTTCGGTTGAGTGGTACCTTATCACCCCTAAATTTGGTCTTCAGGTCGAGTAGTGCCTTATTTAGATCTTCGGTTGAGTGGGGCCTTATCACCCTCAAAATTCTATCCCAGTGGAGTCCCTCTTATTCGATCTTGTCGACCGAGTGGTGCCTTATCTAGGTCTTTGGTTGAGCGGTGCCTTATCACCCTAAAAAATTGTTTGAGCAATGCTCACAAGATAAAAATTTGATTCTTCCGAGTTTTCCTTTTGAGGATTATCGAAAGATTTCATCGCGATTAACCGCCTGTTTTTAGCAACTCTGCCGCCTTTGAGGAAATCGTCAGCAGTACATGCTCTTGGTGACAAAATTCGTTGGTCTTTTGTCTTTACCCTTTGATTTTTGGCACAGGCCTCGGCCAAAGAGGGGTAAACTGTAGACACTGATTTTTTGTCACCCCCTAATTGGCGATGATGACAATGGGACATGGATGATGGACGACGCACTCTCCCTCTTTTTAGACCCAAGATACCTGACCCACAAAACCAAGAACCATGTTGAACACAAAATGGCCCATTTTTAGCCCAAAAAAATGAGAAATGGCACTGCGCTCCCACGGCGCCGTGGACAAGAGTCCATGGCTCCGTGGACGCCTTCCCATGGCATCGTGGGGATGTGTACCAGATTTCCACGGTGCCGTGAAAAAGCCTCCCATGGCGCCGTGGAGGACTTATCCCGCTAGGAGAGAGAAGGGGTCCCTCCCTATAAATAGGAGGGTCCCCTCCCACATTTCCCAAGGAAGATTGGGTGGAGAGACTCTCCCCAAGTGATTCCTAAGCCCCTTTCTTCTCTTTTCACCCTCATTTCTCCTCCTTCTCTCATGAGAGTGTGAGTGCTTGAAGTTTTCTTATGGCGGACAGATCCTTCGATTGTCCCTCTGAGTATAGAACGCTTTTGCTCCTTAGCGTTGTTATCCCGTCTGTGCACGGATAACCATCAAAACTCCTTTATTACAGACATTATTCTATCTGTTTACTCCTCTCCAAATCATTTGAAAGAGCCGTTACTCTGCCAAGAAAGAATCTGCGTCAGTCCATTCGTCCATCTCCCCAGAGCCAGGGGAATACAACCATACAGGTATAATTACCGCATTTTTGTTGATTCAATGTAGTCCTTTCATATTTCATCGTTTGAGTCCATATTTTGCACATATGTAATGTAGTTTATTATGCTTTAGTTCAATTCATAGCATCTGAATGTAGTTCATAATATCCCCCATCCCCGCAATAAAAGAGAGAGAACATTCGTCCTTATATAGCATCTAACGTAGAGAGACCGGCTGCGGCCGGGCAAGGTGGGTGCCTAACACCTTCCCACACTCGTAACCTAACCCCTTACCCGAACCTTTGGTCGGACCATATGGAGTCACGTAGCCCGATTCCGCTCACAAGTGGTAGGGCTACACTTAATGGGTCCTAGGCCCTAACCCTAGGTGGCGACTTCATATTATATTAGCATATTTTAATGCATGATCCCAATCCCCTATTTATCAATATTATACATTGACAATATTATCCATATCCATATACACACACACTCACATCTCCGAGAAACCCTATGTCGCCATATGCCATAAGGGCCAAGGGACCCTCATCCCGAGGGACCACGGTACTTACAAAAACAAATTGGGAGCTACACCAATCCAGGACAAGCTTCGTGAGAGCCACTTAAGGTGGTATGGCCATGTCCAACGGAGACCTATGGATGCACCAGTAAGGAAGAGTGACCAGATTCAGTTTGACGGAGCTAAAAGAGGTAGGGGCAGGCCTAAGATGACTATTGGAGAAGTGGTAAGAAAGGATATGCATGCGGTAGGGCTCAATCCTAGTATGACCGTAGATAGAGTTGTTTGGAGGACTAGGACCCGTGTAGCCGACCCCTCGTAGGGGAATGTTCTTGGGATTCTGTTTTGACCTTTTTTTTCCTTTACTTATTTTCTATTCTTCTCTCTTTTACTTCTTGTACTTCTTTTTACTTCTATTATTTCTTTTACTATCATAGCCTCTTCGGATCCATGTAGCCGACCCCATTTAGTTGTGATAAGGTTATGGTTGTTGTTATTGTTGTTGTTTATCATGCCTGTTGGGACATTATTCAGTCTTATTTGCTTCGATTTGTTCATTGGTTTTTCAATGAAGGTACCCTCCTGCATGGAATTAACCATACTCTTCTTGCCTTAATTCCGAAAAGTAGCTCCAGTAACAGAGTGGAGGAGTATCGACCAATTAGTCTCTACAATGTATCCTACAAGGTTATTACAAAAATTCTTGCCACCAGATTGCAAGTCCTTCTTCCACTCTTTATCTCCCCTACCCAATCTGCTTTTGTTAAAGGGCGCCAGATCACTGATAATATAATTATTGCCCAAGAAATATTTCATTTCCTACGGCAGAAACGTACAGGTAAGACTGGTTTTCTAGCCTTGAAGCTTGACATGTCTAAAGCATATGTTAGGGTCGAGTGGAGTTTTCTCTTGGCACTGTTCAAATTCTTGGGGTTTGAGCCACAATGGAATCACCTGTTGTCTACTATTTTGCACTGTTCCTTTCTATTAAGCTCCATGGTAGCTCATTTGACTTCTTCGAACCATCGCGTGGACTGCAACAGGGTTGCCCGCTTAGTCCCTATCTTTTTATTCTGACCATGGAATGTCTATCACGCTTACTACATACTTACAGGGACTTAAATTTATTCAAAGGCATCAAAATTTCTTGGGATGGGCTTGAAATCACTCACCTATTCTTCGCTGATGACACGATGCTTTTCTGTCGGGCAACTTTGTCTGATGTTCATACTATTAAAGCCGTGTTGAACCTATTTGAATCCATGTCTGGCCAGCAGCTTAACCTTAGTAAGAGCAGTGTCATGTTCAGCAAAAACACGCATCCTAGCCTCAGGAAGAAAATTTGTAAGGCCCTTGATATACAGGAAATGGGGCTGGATTCTAAATATTTGGGTACCACCTTGTTTCCGGCACGCTCTAAAGCCATAGCACTATCTCCCATTATCACAAGAATCCACAACAAATTATCCACTTGGAAAGGAAAATTCCTCTCCCAAGCAGGACGCTTGACTCGTATCAAATCAGTGCTCCACTCCATTCCAACCTACCACATGTCGTGTTTCCTTTTTCCTAAGTCTGTTTGCACCAAGTTGGATTCTATCAGTTCCAATTTTTTCCATTCTGGGGCTTCTACAAGTAAAAACCTGTCCCTAATTTCTTGGAACTTGATTTGTCGACCAAAGCTTTTGGGTGGGCTTGGCATCCAAACTCATTGGAATCATAACCAGGCCTTGATTCTTAAGCTGGGATGGCGTCTCCTCAATGAACCTCACTCCTTATGGGCTCGTCTGCTCAAAGGTAAATATTTTGCCAAGGACTCCCTTCTTAATCCTCTGACAACACTCAAATGTGGTTCTTGGACATGGAACAGCATTCGCGCGATTACACCAATTTTACGAGGGTGTGTTTGCTGGAGAATTGGCACCGGCTCCTCAGTTCATCTATGGGAGGAACCTTGGATTCCACCTGAAGCCTTTAATTCTTAAGGCCTCACCTCCCTCAATCAAATGGTGCCTATAAACCGTCTTTTCCGAATAGTGAGTGAACTCCTAATTAATAGGGAATGGAATAAACCCTTAATTGTATCTCTTTTTCCACCAGCTATATGTGCCTCCATTCTCTCCATTAAACTTTCGGTTAACCCATTCAGAGATCATTTGTTCTCCCCATTGACAAAATCAGGTACCTTGACCACCAAAAAGATGGCTGCTCTGATGGCATCCCAACCATCTTCCATCCCAGCTACCTTACCCAACAACTTTTGGAAGAAACTGTGGGAGTTAAAGATCCCACCCAAATTTACACTCTTTGCTTGGAGGGTGATTCATGATGGGATCCCCACTCAGTCCAAGTTAGTTTGGAATGATCAGTCAACTAATCGGTGCCCTTTCTGTTCTGTTGAATTTGAAACGCTGTGGCACCTCTTCTTTTGATGCGCCATTACCAAACAAATTTGGGCTATGGGGCCTCTTGGCCTCCGAATTGAGGAATTTACTGGTACTACCATAATGGAAGCAGTGCATAGGTTCTTCAATGACTGTATAGTGAGTTGGCCATCTGATTCCTATATCATGAGTATCATTTGTATTACCATGTACTTTGTTTGGATCCACAGGAATCAAATTATCTTTTCCAGTCAACCTCTAAACCCACGACACATTTTGCAAAAAATATTATGTTGGACCAATGATTTGGCTCTCTATCCTCCACCCCTCCAACAATCCCATACCCTTCGATCCCCTTCGGCACAACCCCCATACCTGGACATCTCACAATCCTATTATCTACACTTGGGCTAGGAGGAGACTTGTATTATCATCTCGGATGGAAGCTTTTGTCATTCCACTGCATATGAGGGATGGGGTTTTTTAATTTGTTATAACAACACTTTCTATGCTTCTTCTATGTACTATGGGCTTGTAGGGACAGCACAAGAGGCAGAGCTGCGAGGACTCCAAGCAGGGCTCCAAAGGTCACTTTCACTGGACTGTAAGGAAGCAGTTGTGTGGACTGATTCACAGGAGATGAAGGACTGGCTGGAGCATTCGAGTACTTGTGATTGGCCATATCACCTTTTTACTTTGTTGTTTGATATCTCCCACCTCATTTCATCCCTCCATTCTGTAAGTATTATTAAGCAACTGAGATCCTTCATAACACCAATAGGCAGACTAGCCAGACATGCTCGTCTTACTAAATCCTCATCGGACGATTTAGATGGGAATGTAAGCATTATGTTTAGTTAGTAAAGTTCTTAATTTTCCACCATTAAAAAAAAAGGTCCTTGTTAGTGCTAGAACACATGGCAGCACGATGGAAAATCCGTCAAAATATGGATGTTTCATAAGTCAAGAATGGTGTGCTTCCGAAGTTCGATGTTCACTCTGTTTCCATAAATGCACAGAGTCTATCCATATTAGCCTTTGACGCATTCATATGCGTCACAAAATCTCCATTTTTCCACGCACTTGGCTCTGGTCTCTAAACATAATTTTTCCACGCATGTGACTAAACGTAATTGAGATGCGCATTCTGCCCAGCACCTGTTGGGCATTTTTTTTTTGGGATTTTTCAAATGCTCCCTTGAAAATGGCCAAACTTATAGTTACCACTCTAAATTTTCACTAATTTCACGTATACCCTTGCTTTCCAAACTAAGTACCACTATAGTCCCTCCCGTTAGACAAAGACGTTATGTTATAATGGATCCTAATTTTTCAACATTGATGGACCATTCTGCCCCTTGATAAGGTAGAATGATAAAAATGCCCTTATTTGAAAAAAAAAAAAAAAAAAAAAAAAACCTGCAACTCATCTTTCTCAAATCGATTGTAGAAGATGAGTTGCAAGTATCCTTCAACCCATTTGTACGTTTGGCCATTTTCTGGGTAAGGTGAGGATTTCTTGTTCTAACATTGTCAGAGAAGTAAAGGAGATTGCACAGCTGTACACGCTTGAGAAACAAAGTTTGTTCTCTCACGTTCGTGGTGAAATCAGCCTGAAGCTTTACCTTTCAACAAAGGAACAGACTAAGAAGAATAATGGAAATGAAGCTGCAACTTCTTCTACTTTTATGAAAAAGCCGAACAATATGCATCTGCAAGCCACGTCTGGGTCTTTCTCTCTGCAACCACAGCAGCAGCAGTGGCAAAAATAGAAACAATTGACGCAGGACAACAAATGGCCACAACCACCCGGGCAGCAACCCAAGCCTGTGGAGCCAAACCCAAGTGAGGCAGGCATCGTGGTCGTCGAAGGACGAACATCATTCGCCGTGTCCTTCTGAAGCCTCCGCCTCCTGGTTCGGCCACCGCAAGAGGCAGCAATGGCTTTTAAAAAAAACCCTAACCCGTCTCTATTTTGCGATTTGGGGAAGAAGGAGAGGGAATATTCCTTCTCCGATTCCTTGTTCTTATTAAAAAAAAAAAAAAAAAAAAAGATTTTTGTATGACCAACTTTTTTGTGGTCAAATTGGTCATTCTGTCCTGTCAAGGGGGCAGAATGGTCCATCAACGTTAAAAAATTGGGATCCGTTATAACATAATGTCTCGGTCTAACGGGAGGGACTATGGTGGTACTTAGTTTGGAAAGTAAGGGTGCACATGGAATTAGTAAAAGTTCAGGGAGGCAACTATAAATTTAGCCATTTTTAGGGGAGCATTTGAAAAAAAACCCTTTTTTTTTTTTTAATGAAACACCTGTTGGGCTTTCAACCCCACCACATCCGCTACTTTACATATATTGTTTCCCCCACCTCCTTCCATTCTCTCTCAAGGATCTCTGGTAGCGGTGGTGATCCAAATCCTCTCCCTCTCTTTCTCTGTTATGTGTGCGTGTGTATAAGAAGTAATGGGAGAAGGTGGGTTCATTTTAATAGTGATATTTTGCATTTTGGTTGTGTGGTGGGGATGGAAGGTGTTAGAATGGATATGGTGGAGGCCCAAGAAGCTGGAGATGCTTCTCAAGGAATAGGGGATCAAAGTTACACCATACAAGGTATTATTGGGTGACCTTAAAGAGACACACAAGCTTTTCGAAGAAGCTCGGTCTAAGCCCATTAACCTATCCCATAATATTGTTCCGCGTGTGCTTCCTGATACAACATAAAACCACCTCACCAATCAAAAGCCGCCACGTGGCCGAGCCGGGGTCATTCCAAGAACCGAACCAAGCTGAATCAGAAACCAGGCCGACCTAATCTCCGTCACATCGCATGGTAGGGCCAAGCACTCTGCTAAGACCGTGACACATCATCTATGCCAATCTCCTTGATCGAGCATACACAAGACGGTCAAGGCTGAGGTGACTGCCGAGATCGATCTCCCATGGCCGATCTCCATGGCCGAGCTCTTAGGTCGAGCCCTCCACCAGGGTCATCACAACGGCCTCCCATGGTCGACCTCCATGGCCGAGCCCTCTACCAAGGTCATCACAATGACCTGCCAAGAATCATGGAGCCACGTCAGCACCGGCTAAGTATCTCGGATAAGGATTTAGCCAAGATCCCTACACAATATCGAATCACACTCCCATTAGGACTCTTACCTTAACAAGAGTCCGACCCCGAAAGAAACTCTCCACTCCACTCTGCTCCGCAAGGAAGAGCCTTACCAAACAAGGACTCTTACCATACTAGGATTCCTCCAACCGCCTCATCTCCCTCTATAAATACCTAGGTATGGAGCTCTATTGCTGACTTTTACTTTCACTAGCTGTTATGCTATCACATTGGAGACCTAACTTGAGCATCGGAGATTCCTAGGCCAGAGCCACACCAGCTCTCTTGCTCTCACTTGGTTTTTTACAAGCTCATCCGTGGGCGAACCGGGCACCGGAGGTTTCCACACGCAACAGATTTGGTGCCGTCTGTGGGAACGACATCAATAGGTCATCGTCGTTTCTACCAACTTCGAGAGCAGCAACAATGGTGCACATGAGATCAGGGCAACATGGCTCGACTTCCCCTGGGGATGAGCTACAACCCGTTGCGCAGGCGAGGCATTCACCGCCCCCTGAAGCCTCGCGATAGGGTGCGACCCGAAGATCCCCTCAGGTAGGGGGTGCGCAGCCCAGCACGGGCAAAGCGGCCAATCCCATTCCCCTACCAAAGGGTGGGAATGGTGGAAGCTGACAGGGCACCGATCGAGCCAAACTTGAACGGGCTGAACCTACCACTGCCACCGCCCTTACCAGAGAATTTAGACCCCAAAGCCCCAGAAAATAACCGGTAAGTTATGAACTTGCAGCTGCAGATGCTCCACACCAACGAGATGCTGCGTACTTTCATCACCCAGATGGCCCGGGGTGGGCTGATGGGCCAACCACTAGTCGCACCCCCTCCAGCCCCAATGCACATAAAGGGAAACCTGCAGCAGAATGGTGGCCGGCATCGGGCCAAGCCGAGTCAGGCCACATCATCACACCTGTCTCGTCAAAAGACTCCTCCTCCACGCCCTAGTAGAGGCGCTCGACGAGATGAGCAAGAGCATCACCGAAGCCTGGGGGCAGGGTAAGAAATTGAACCTGTGGGCTCGGTAGGGAGAAGGTCGGTATTTTCTCGTTGGCTCGGAGAAGACGGGCAGCCGAGGGGAAATTGAGAACAAGGGAACGAGCCAAATGGGAGACATGTTACGAGGCAAGGAGAAGGATCTCGCCATAGCCCCCGACGTCGAAGCCTGCCTCCCCGAGAAGAGCAACAGAGGAGCCCCTGTGGGTCCAATTTTTAGGTGGAAAGAAGAATAAGGAGGGATGGTGCTGACCGAGCCGACCAGAACGGCTGACCACAGCGGGAAGACCAAGCATACCGACCTCAAGCTGAAGAACAAATGGTCAACCTAGGCCGAGTAAACAAGACAATTTGCACCAGGTGGATGAGCCGAACGGCCGAGCACCTGAAACATAGCTGAAAAGGCAGCTACGAGACTTGGCTAAGCGGGTGGAGGGATTGAAGAAATAGGCGACCCCAGATGCCTATTCACTGGTCAAACGACACCCTTATCCTCCTGAAATCATGATCGCGCCAATATCGGCCGGGTTCAAGCCACCACCTTTTGAGAGGTATGATGGGATGACCGACCCGATGGATCATATCAAATACTTTAATGCGATGAAGACCATGTACGGGGGAACCGAGATTGTTTCTTATTAGGCTTTCCCCGCATCTCTCAAGGATGCGGCGACCTCATGGTTCTCCTGGCTGCCGTCGAACTCCATAACAGGCTTTGCCCAGCTCTGTCGAGCCTTCGTCACATGCTTCCAGAGTAGCATGAAACACAAGAAGACGACGGTCAACCTCCTCAGCGTGAAGCAAAGGTCTGATGAGTCGATCCGAGCATTCGTTTCCCGCTTCAACAAGGAATCCTTAGACATCAAGGATTTGGATGAGGCCACGGCTCATACGGCCATGAGCAATGGACTCACCGACATGGACCTGATCAAGGACGTGGCCTGAAAACCAACCAAAAACATGGCCGAGCTCTTAGAAAGGTGTAATGAGTTCGCGAATATGGCAGAGGGGCTCCAAGTGCAAAAAATGACTGGAAGCAAGGGAGAGAAGAAGAGGTCGGCCACTGACGACCAAAAGGATGAGAAGAGGACTAGGAGTGACCGCCGAGCCGAAATGTCTGACCGAGCTCGAAGTCCAGATTACACTCCTTTGAACGCGTCACGGAAAGAGAACTTAAGGTAAATCCAAGATGACAGATACATCCACCATCCTCGGCCAATGCAGGTCGGGTCATCCCGGAACCCTAACAAGTATTGTCTATTCCATAAAGACAATGGTCACGACACCGAAGATTGCTATAAGCTAAAGCGAGAAATCGAAGAGCTGATCAAGGCAAGTCACTTGAAGAGGTACATCAGGGGATGTCGAGAAGACCGCGGAGGTCGAAGGCCCGAGGGCCACGACCAGAAGAGGGCCAAACCCAGGTCTGAGAATAGGCGAGGCGAGCGGGATGAGGATAAAGCCCGAGCTGAGAAGAAAGACGATGGGTCTGGGCCGAGCAATGACAAAGGAGCTCCCATATACACTATCCTTGGAGGGCCAGAACAAGAGTCTACTCGAAAGGCCAAGGAAAATGCA
This sequence comes from Telopea speciosissima, assembly GCF_018873765.1. NCBI lineage: Eukaryota > Viridiplantae > Streptophyta > Magnoliopsida > Proteales > Proteaceae > Telopea > Telopea speciosissima. Next base: position 44,397,435 of record NC_057924.1, read on the forward strand.
CGGTTCGTCGGAGTCGCCGAGATGCCCACCAAGAAGCACAAGCCAGCGGCGATGATCTCCTTCACCGAGGCCAACCTCGAAGGTATAAGTTTACCTCATGATGATGCTTTAGTGGTGCAGGTAGAAATTCCGAAGAGACCCGTCCATCGGGTATTGGTCGATACCGGCGCATCCGTGGACCTTATGTCGCTAGATGCGTACCGACAATTTGGCTTCGGCGATGAAGCGCTAAAACCAGAGGGCACCTCACTTCACGGGTTCTCGGGAGCTGCCGCCACCATCAAAGGCTCAATCAACCTGCTGGTCACGATCGGACAAGCTCCATGTCAAGCGATGATCCAGGTCAAATTCATGGTAGTACAGTCAGTGGTAGCTTACAACGCCATACTTGGCCTCCCATCACTGACCTCTCTCCAAGCCATCATCTCACCAACGCACTTGAAGATGAAAATCCCTACCGAGAATGGTATCGGTGAGGTCCGAGGTGACCGGAAGAAAGCGTGGGAGTGCTATGCTACTTTTGTCAAGCAAAACAAAGGCAATGTCCGAGGAATGGCAATGTGCGTCGAGCACCTCCCTGAGGATCAGCGGGATGAGCTCACCGAAAGGAGAGGACGACCAGTGGAAGACCTGACCCCATTCCCCCTCAGCGAGGAAGACCCAACAAAGGTGGTCCAGCTCGGATCATTGCTGAGCAAGGATCAAAGGAATCAACTCGAAAACTTCTTAAAGGCGAACGTCGAAGTCTTCACCTGGTCAGCTGCCGACATGCCGGGCATACCGTGGCATATAGCCGAGCACTGACCCCACATGGATCCGAGTCAAAAGCCGATCCAGCAGAAGAGAAGGAACTACGCCCTTGATCGATAAGCCGCGATCAAAGAAGAGGTGGAGAAGCTTCGCCGATCAGGGTTCATCCGAGAAGAAAAATTCCCGACCTGGTTGGCTAACATCATCAAGGTCCCTAAGCCAAACGGGAAGTGGAGAATGTGTGTCAACTACACGGACCTCAACAAGCTTGTCCAAAAGATGAGTACCCGCTACCTCGGATCGACCTCTTGATCGACGCCACGGCAGGGCACGAAATACTAATCTTCATGGATGCATACTCCGGCTACAACCAAATCATGATGCATGTGGAGGATGAGTCATACACGGCATTTCCAACTGACCAAGAAAATTTTTGCTACAAGGTCATGCCGTTCGGATTAAAGAACGCCGGAGCGACATACCAGTGACTCGTAAACAATATATTCCGCGAGCAGATTGGAAGAAACATGGAAGTCTAAATGGACGACATGTTAGTAAAGAGCTTGAAGGCCGAGCACCACTTGGCCGACCTAGAAGAGGCCTTTGGTGTATTGAGGAAGAACCAAATGAAACTGAACCCCGCCAAGTGTGCATTCGGCGTGACTTCGAAAAAGTTCCTCGGCTTCATGGTCTCTGTCAGGGGCATCGAAGCCAATCCGACAAAAATCAAGGCCATCCAAGAAATGAGCCCTCCAAGGACGATCTAAGAAGTACAAAGGCTAAACGGGCGAGTGGCGGTGTTGGCACGATTCATGTCTAGGTCAGGCGACAAACGCCTGCCGTTCTTTAAGGTCCTCAAGAACATCCAGAACCTGAAGGACTTCGTCTGGTCGGACGAGTGCCAACAAGCTTTTGAAGAGCTGAATAAATACTTGGAGAACCCACCTCTTCTCAGCCGACCAGAGCCAAAAGAGGAGCTTCAAGTTTACTTAGCTGCCACCCCGGTGGCAGTCAGCGCGGTGTTGGTTAGGGAAGAAGGCCGAGCTCAGAAGCCTATATACTACATTAGCCATGTTCCTGTCGACGCTGAGACAAGATACTTCAAGTTCGAGAAGATAGCTTTCGCCCTTGTCACGACCGTGAGAAAGCTAAGGCCATACTTTCAAGCTCATCCGATATTAGTGCTGACCGACCAGCCTCTCAAGAAGATATTGCACAAGCCCGACGTGTTAGGTCGACTAATCAGCTGGGCGGTCGAGCTGAGTGAGTATGACATAAGCTATAGCCCATGGACCACGATCAAAAGACAAGCCTTGGCCGACTTCATCGCCAAGTGTACAATGCCCGACCTCGGGGTCAAGGAAGAGAAGACAGCAGAAGATGCCAATATAGAATTTAAAACCGACCTAACCTGGACCATGAACGTTGATGGCTCGAGCAACCCCGAAGGGAGCGGGGCCAGGCTGATCTTAGTCAGCCCCGAGGGCTTTCGCATACAATACGCCCTAAGATTCAAGTTCCCAGCCTCGAACAATGAGGTCGAGTACGAAGCCCTCCTAGCCGGGCTCCGAGTGAGCAAGGCTGTAGGCATCAAACGACTGAGGGTACGAGGAGACTCACAACTTGTGGTCAACCAGGTCAACGGAGACTATGAGGTAAAAGATGAAAGAATGATAGCTTACCTGAGCCGAGCACGGGAGATGATTTCCAAGCTCGAGAACTTTGAAATGACTCGAGTACCGAGGAAAGAGAACGTCGTGGCCGACACCCTGTCTAGGTTGGCCGAGGCCGACCTCCCAAATCTAAGCCGATTAGTATACATTGAGATTCTGGAGAAGCCTTCCTTGTAAGAAGAAAGTGTCATACACATCGAGGAGGATGGGCCGACCTGGATGGACCTCATTGTAAACTACTTGGAGAATGACCAGCTCCCAGAGAGTCGGGAAGATGCAAGAAAAGTCACAGTTCGAGCTACCAAGTACACCATGATCGACGGAGTGCTTTATAAGAAAGCCATCTCAGCGCCCCTTCTCTGATGCCTCAGGCCGAAGGGTGCTGAGTACTCCCTGGCCGAGGTGCACGAAGGAATATACGGGAGCCACATGGGTGGCTGAGCCCTAGCATACAAGATATTGAGATAAGGTTTCTACTAGCCAAAAATGCAAGAAGAGGCCATGAAGTACGTGAAGACGTGCGAGAAGTGTCAGCTCTTCGCGCCAGTGCCGAGCCAACCTACAACCAAGCTGACCTCTATGCTGAGTCTAATTCCTTTTGCCATGTGGGGGATGGATATACTTGGAGACTTCACCCCGGCTTTCAAAAATCAGAAATATGTGGTCGTCGCAATAGACTACTTCACAAAGTGGGTTGAGGCCGAGCCCTTGGCTACCATCACCGAGAAGAGCATGGAAAAGTTCTTTTGAGATAAGGTCATCTACCGGTTTGGACTACCAAAAGTGCTCATCACGGACAATGGCATGTAATTCAATAACCCAACCTTCCGAAAGTTCTGCGAGCACTTCTATATTGACTTTTGACCAGTCTCGGTAGCTCATCCACAAGCAAATGGACAAGTAGAAGTGTCCAACTGAACATTACTCGCCGGCATCAAGAGAAGGTTGGATGAGGCCAAAGGAAGATGGGTGGAAGAGCTCCCAAGTGTCCTATGGGCATATAGGACGACTGTAAGAATGCCAACTCGGGAGAGCCCTTTTTGACTAGCATATGGGACCGAGGCCCTCACCCCAGTCGAAGTAATGGCATCATTATACCGAGTGCTTAATTTCAATGAGAAGACCTATGAAGATGGGCTGAGAGCCAACCTTGATTTCCTTAACGAAGTTTGAGAAAACGCCATACTTCGGAACACAACATACCAATAGAGGACGGCAAAGTACTATGACTCAAGGGTAAAAGAGCGGCACTTCCATCAAGGGGACCTCGTCCTCAGAAAGCTCAGCACATCCCAACCAAGACAACAAGGAAAGTTAGCACCAAATTGTGAAGGCCCGTACATAGTCTCCAAGCAAATTCGCCCAAGGACGTATCGCTTGCAGACTCCAGGGGGCAAGAAGGTATCGAGACCTTGGAACTCGGAAAATTTGAAGAAATTTTTTCAGTAATTTCCTTAAGTATTCTGCTCGGCACAGTTTATGATGAGCATATTTGTATTCGGCTTCGGCCCCAATGTTTGATTCGATAAAAAAAAGTCTTTCTCCACCACTTAGCCTATTTTTAAGCTCCAAAATTAAGTCGTAAGACCGGTCCTCATAGATCTGGCCGACCTCGAAGACCGATCCTTATAGGTCGGCAACCAAGTTGTAAGACCAATCCTCATAGATCTGGACGACCTCGAAGACCGACCCTCATAGGTCGACAACCAAGTCACAAGACCGGTCCTCATAGACCTGGCCGACCTCGAAGATCGACCCTCATAGATCGACAACCAAGTCGTAAGACCGGTCCTTATAGACCTAGCCAACCTCGAAGATCGACCCTCATAGGTCGGCACCCAAGTCGTAAGACCAGTCCTCATAGACTGGCCGACGTCTAAACCAACAACTGCAAAAGCACTTTACGGCCAAGCTAAGCAAAAACTAAAGATCAAGTAAAATATTCTGACCCGAGCTGACGTATGGCGTCCATGCTGTTAGGCCGACCATCCTTGAGCTCGGCTACAAGACCGGGTCGGCAGTTCAATGTCAACATTCAAAACAAATTCCCAAAGAAAGGATAACAAACAACTGTCGAGCTCAAACACTTAGGCAAATTTAGAAAAGAACGTTTTATTCATTGAAGGCCGACACCTCGGCAAGGTTACAAAAAGTGGGCAGCTCGGCCCTATACATTAAAAAAAAAAAAAAGAGAAAAATGTATTTAAAACCCCGCACAACGGGACATATACACCAAGGAGAAAAAAGGAGCCTAGAGCTCGGCGATATGGAGGGGGTTCTCGGCTGTAGGGTCCTCGGCGGCAAGGTCCTTGGTGGCAACCTCCTTATAAGCGACATCCTCGATGGAAGGGGCGACCTCGTCCCAGGGAGTGGTCTCTGCCAGGCCAGCCTGGTCAACCTCTACCCCAGCCTCATCTCCCAGTTCCTCAGCCACAGTGGTCGCATCATCGTCAAAGCTCAAGAGATTGAGATCGGGATAGGCAGCCTTGATCTCGGCCAAGAGATCAGCCCGGCCTACCTCAAAACCATCAACGTAACAAGGCTTCCTGATCTCATGGCATATGTCAGCTTACTCCTTCGATAGGAAGTAGTCGTTGATCGCCTCGTCCCGAGCAAGAGCCAGGTTCTCCTTGGCCTTCTCCAGTTGAGCCTACAGAGCCTTGACTTTTTCCTTCTGTCGGATCACCTCGGCCTTAAAGCCCTTTACCTCAACCTCAGCAGCAGTGAGCTTCTCTTGAGCCTCCCGATGTCTCTAAATGACCTCCTGAGCATCCTGGTAAGCCTTTTTACATTGGACGCCCAGGGAGTGGTTCTCAGTCAAGAGCCGCTCAAAATGGAGCATGGTCTCCACTGCCTTGGCGAAGCCCTGCAAGAAAGCATCCGAACAAAGGTCAGGTCAGACTCCACAGGTCGAATCCAGTCTCAAGAGCCGAACAGAACAATTACCATGTTAAAATCCTGGAACAGAGTAGAGAGGAGCTCGGGGTTGGATAGCGCCTCGAGCTTCTCCCTGTCGGCCAGGAGTCGACCAGCGTCCAGCCATTCCTTGGCATGCGTGGCCAATGTCAAAGCCGAGTCCCCTGGGAAGAGGCGCCAGGTCGGCCTCAGTGGAACATTATTGGCCGAGGCCCTCCCCAGCACGTATCAGGAAATGTCAGGGGGTGAGGCCACGGGCGGAGGACCACCACCCGACAGATTGACCAAGAGCTTCTGGCGTTTGAAGTCCCTTGGTGGGCTCAGCTCGCCCTTTAGATCCTTCCCTCTTCGGGAGGGGCTCAGCGGGGCTCTATCCTTCTCAGCCTCGAGGCCGACCACTGCATCAGCTGGGCTCGAAAGTGTCGCCTTGCCCTTCTGTGCCTTGGAAGACTCACCTCGAGGTTTCTTCGTGGCATTCTTCTTCCTTCGATCCACAATGGTCTCGGCCCTGAACTGAGCTGAATCCATTGGGAGAATATGACCGACCACAGCAAGAAAAACAAAATGTTAGAAACAAATCAAAAAAGAAAGAAGACTAAGTAAAGGGGTCAGCTTGGGCGATAGAAACGGGCTCAGCTCAGGCTCCTACCAGGGGTCATATGTCACCTTTGAAGAGCCCCTCGTCCTGAAGCTGGAGGATGTCGAGGGGTTGATGCTGGAGGATCAGGTCGAGCGAGGTCAGCTCATTCTCGGTCAGGGGCAATACCCTGTTGATGTAGTTCAAGTTGATCTCCTTCTACTCGGCTCGGAGAGGGCAGTTTGGAATGGAAGCAAAGAAAAAACGAGGCTTCCAATACTTATTGAAGCTCAGCGTACCGACCAAAAACTTGTGGCCGCCCAGGGCCACACTCTTCCCAGATCGGCGGCTGAAATAGTACCACCCCTTCTCTGGCAACTTCTTCAAGAAAAAGAGCCGAGAGAAAAGCGCTACGCTTGTACTTCGGCCCATCTCATAAAATAGGGCATTGAAGCCATACACAGCCAGCCAAGAGTTTGGCACCAGCAGACCTCGGGACAGGTGGAAGTGGTCCAAGATCTGGTTCACCAGGTCGAGGATAGGGAGCCTAAACGCGTACTTGAAGGGCAGCTCATACAAAGCCACCTCGCCGGGCCTGATATAGCAGGCCATCTCCCCTGAGTTGGGAGCTCGGAGCTGGATGTTCTCGGGGATGGCATAGGTCGTCCTGAGGTAGTTGAGGTAGGCATCCGTGATCGTGCTCAGGATGGTGCCGACACTCCCTTCTTCGGGTTTAGGGGCGTCAGCGGACAAGCTGACCGAACTAACCCCCACTTTTAAAGAATCGCCCTCACTTGACTCCTCATCATCAGACGAGGATGATCCGGAGCTCTCGGCTCAATCTCCGAGAATTGGTTGGACCACGAGGTCGGACTCCAGGGGCAACGGAAGCTCGATAATATTGGCCTGATGAGGCTCCACTACACCGGGCTCGTCCAAAGTAGAGCCCAATAAGTCTATTGTGGGAGAACGAGTGGGGAGTTCTTGGCTCAGACTCGCGCCCTCTGCCGCCTCGACGAGTAGCTCGCCCATATGACTACTACCAATTGACATACTGGGCGGAGAGGACTTACTGGTTGAAGAAGAGCTGAAGACGAGCTGAACACGAATGAAGCAAAAGCCGAGCTGAGCACGAACTGGAAAGCACCGAGCACTGCAAAGCTGAGAAATCCGAGCTTACCGAGAAGTCAACAACTTGAAGCAGTGAAGAATGAACAGGGAGGAGTTGCCTATTTATAACTCTTGGGCTGAACTGATCCAACGGCCAAGGAGAGCTCAGCATAATTCAACTGTCCAGATCAAAAGATGATTCGAATTCCATAGCTCATTTATAGCAACGGATGACGGGGCACTGGCAGCTCAACCGTCAGATAGTTCAACATCATGTCATCGACAAAGTAAGGTTGACTCGACCACAAGAAGAACCAACCGAGCTGACTAGAAGACTTTACTCATCAGCGCTAGATCGACCCCGGATGAGTGGGGGGCCCGTGATACAACATAAAACCACCTCACCAATCAGAAGCCGCCATGTGGCCGAGCTGGGGTCATTCCAAGAATCGAACCGAGCTGAATCAAAAACTAGGTCAACATGATCTCCATCACATCGCATGGTAGGGTCGAGCACTCTGCTAAGCCCGCGACACATCATCCATGCCGACCTCCTTAACCGAGCATACACAGGACGGTTAAGGCCGAGGTGACTGCCGAGATCAATCTCCCATGGCCGAGCCCTCCACCAGGGTCATCACAACGGCCTCCCATGGCCGAGCTCCTAGGCCGAGCCCTCCACCAAGGTCATCACAACGGCCTACCAAGAATCGCGGAGCCACGTCAGCACCGCCCAAGTATCCCGGAATAAGGATCAAACCACGATCCCTACACAATATCAAATCACGCTCCCATTAGGATTCTTACCTTAACAAGAGTCCGACCCCAAAAGAAACTCTCCACTCCACTCCGCTCCGCGAGGAAGAGCCTTACCAAACAAGGACTCTTACCATACTAGAATTCCTCCAACCGCCTCATCTCCCTCTATAAATACCCAAGTATGGAGCTCTATTGCTCACTTTTACTTTCACTAGCTGTTACGTTGTCGCATTGGAGACCTCACTTGAGCCTCAAAGATTCCTAGGCCGGAGCCACACTGGCTCTCTTGTACTCACTCGGTTTTTTACAGGCTCATCCGTGGGCGAACCTGATTTTCTCCATGCCTGATGAGTGGGGGGGCCTGTGATGCATCGGTATGTCTTGGTTCTGATTTTCTCTGCAAGTTTATTTTGATCTATGATATCTTTATCTAGTAGTGTAGACACATTGGGCCAGTATTTGGAAATTTTTTTTTTTTGTTTCCCCTTAGGGTGGGGGAAGGTGGGGTTCGAGTCAAGTGAACAGTTGATTGGCTGATTGCAAATACATAATCTGATAGATATTACATATTCCCAATATACATTCCTATTCTCAAAATGCAGAATACAATCTTAACTGGGAATTACAAGATTGTTTTGATAAATGTTTAGCTTTTCTTTTTCTTTTTTCATTTAAGAATGCTCAGGCATTTCATCAAACACCTTGTGGAAAAAATATGAAATTATTGGGAGAGTGCCTACTCCAGTTCCCACCCACCTCAAGTCTCTGGATACTAACTTCATTAATCCCTGTGATTGCTTAAAGATGAGCGACATCATAACCAAGAAAACTTGTCCCTGAAAGATCACTTGTTTCAATTGACCCAAATTGGACTCGAGCGAGAACGATGCGTTCACTAATCTAATTTCTATGGCTTTGTGATGATATGGTTGTGGAACTCTTCTGCAAGAGTGAAAACAGGGTGGAAGGTGGATGACTTTGATTGGAAATTACTTGTGAGAATCCTGGGAATGTCGTAACAGAAATTCTTGGCGGGACTCCTGAAATCAAGGGAAACTTCTTTAAGAGCTCATCCTATAAATCTACTGTTCTCAATCCCGATGCATTCCAAGAATGGCTACCCAAGGATAAAAATCCACCAAATGCAGCCTTAAGAGCCGATATAGTTTACATTTTTTACTCTCTTTTGTGTTCTTTTGAGCCCTAAAAATAGATTCTATATTTTTTTTCTGGGTAAATAAAATTAATTGTTGATTATTGGAATTTGAAAATGCAGGTGAAAAATCTGCCTTTTGGTTTGGAAGAAATCCAAGAGTGTATATTATGGATCCTGACCTCATAAGGGACATTCTGAGCAACAAGTTTGGTCACTTTGCGAAGGTCAAAGTAAATCCACTCTCACGGTTTTTGGCAAGGGGACTTGTAAGCTATGAGGGTGAAAAATGGGCCAAACACAGAAGGATCATAAACCCTGCCTTTCATATGGAAAAATTAAAGGTTGCTTCTATGTCTCTAACATTTTCTTCTAATCCTTCTAAATTCAAACAATAGAATAGATTTATATCATTGCACTGGAAAGAAGAAAAAAAAGGGGGAGGGGGGAGAGAAAGAAGAAAGGCAGAAATGCCCTGTTCTTTCCTGGGTATAAAAATACACATTATATACTGTTACATATTATGTTGTAGCTTTTCCATGCTATTGTGATGATGACGGATTGTACCTTCTTCTTTGCTAATTGTTAAAGTGCATGTTATCGGCATTTTATACAAGCTGTAATGAGATAGTCAACAAATGGGAGAAATTGATTACATCAGAAGGTTCTTGCGAACTGGATGTGTGGCCAGAACTTCGAGATTTAACAGGGGATGTCATCTCTAGGGCAGCATTTGGTAGCTCCTACAAAGAAGGAATACGAATATTCAAATTGCAAGATGAACATGCCTAGCTCTTCGTGCAATCTTTTAAGACTACATTCATCCTTGGTTTCAGGTACAATTCAACATTCTTGCCTAAAGTCAGTTAATTTCTAAATTTTCTAGAATCTATTCAAATAACTTGCCATTTTCCTATTGAGCACTATTAGCAACTAGAGGATATCCATTTTCAATCACTTCATATGTAGCAAAAGTTTTTTCTTAAGATTACCCCAGCCTCTTTTTTAAATCTTCAAACTTCTAGATGAATGGATGGCTTTAAGTTTATCACATACTTATGAAGAAAATGGTAACTGTGTTCATGAAGCAAGACAATGATAAATCATAAATCAACAGTTTAAGCTGATTACTGATGCATGAAATTATTCATTTCTGATCCAAAACAAAATGTGAAAGCTGTCAAGATTATAAAATTTGATCCTTGCCCTCACCAATGTTAACTATGTACAGTTCGCTGCCTACGAAAAGGAATAGAAGAATGAAAGAAATTGACAGAGACGTACGAGCCCTTTTAATGGGTATCATCAGCAAGAGACAGAAGGCTATGGAGATTGGAGAAGCCAATGTTATTATAAATCGATCCGAATAGGGAGAAAATCCCAAAAGCCAAGATCTCCATAGGGCGTTCAAGAACACAATCAAATAAATAATAGAAAACAGGGATAGAACCACCAACCCTGTTTCGCATCCATAGTGATGATGATTGCAGCGGAAAATAAAGAACAAAGATCTAGGTGCTTCTCCTCTATTCCCAAAGTAACTGGCTTGATGAGAATACCGAATGCGCACGGACGACGAACACTGAATATCTCCCTCTCTTTCAAGAATGCACTCCTCAATAGCAATTGAGAATAATAAGTTGTTATGGGTAGAGGGGGGACCTAGCTCTCCTTATATAGTAATCCCTATAGGGTCTGACTCATCACAGTCCCAATAGGAATCTATCTGGCCCACACTAAGCCAGTCCACATTAGACTTCTAATATAACTTAATGACCCCACTTTATTAGACCAAAACCCTAATTAGCATGGTTTAGGGATTTAATTATGTCCATATGGAATTTTATTAGAACTAAAATTCTAACATTCTCCCACTTGGACTTACATTAAATTCCTTATTTTTAAAAAGATTTAAAAATAGTTTTGACCAAAACAAATCACAGGCTAACAACTCTTTAAGAAAACTTTATGTGCACAAGTTTTAAAATAAATAGGTCTAGAGGTCATATTAGAAAGTCAATCCTATCCCATAGAGTTTTAGACACCGAATCATGGCGGTAACTGCATCTATGATCAAGCGACACAGAGCCTTCTATGGTCACGAGAGCCCTTAACTCTACTAACATGGATGCAATATGGTAGTGTGGCAACGAGATAATACTCACGTAATGATTCCTTATATATTATCCATTTATCAGTCCAAAATTTTTCTTCTTTAAGTGGCACAGGCTCACTAGAGAAATAAACTTTGTGATTCTAACAAATCTGTATGTCTCATTAGAAATAACTCGAGTTATACTTTATGTGTTACAAGATATACCTTTAGGCTAACAACTTAATGCTCCAGTCTTGCTTAAGGTTAAAACATTCCTTAAGACTATAAAATCAGAAATATATTCATCATGTCAACAAATAAAACACTCATGTGTTTAAAAGAAACTGCATGCAATGACACCTGATATATATATAAATCAAAGTTTACTATAAGGTAAAAATACAAATGAAAAGAAACTTTAAATTACAATGAAGCAAAATAAAACAAACTCCCACTAACTAACCACATCCCATGATGCAACTAAGCCCATGCTCATGACATGTCTCTCAAAAACAAAAGGGCGAAGACCTTTGGTTAGGGGATCTGCAACCATATCATCTGTACCAATATGCTCCACTGCAATGTCACCTTTCTTTACTCTCTCCTTTATGGTTAAATACTTGACCTCCATGTGTTTAGACCCTCTAAGTCCTTTATTGTTGTTTATAACCAACACAACAGAGCTGTTATCATAGTATATCCAGATGGGTCTATCCACAAAATCTACAATGGTCAACTCCTTTATGAGATTTCTGAGCCAAATAGCCTGAGTAGCAGTCCTATAGCATGCTACAAACTCTGCCTACATAGTCGAAGTGGTCACCAATGTCTGCTTTTTACTCTTCCATGATACTGCCCCTCCTGCCATCAAGAAAACATAACCTGATGTGGATTTTCTGTCCTCCTCACAGCCAGCAAAGTCAGAGTCTGTATACCCCACTAGCTTGAGTTCAGGAATGTGTTTGTAAGTCAGCATATAATCTCTTGTCCTCTTCAAGTACCTCAATACTTTCTTGGCAGCAATCCAGTGGCTAAGACCAGGATCAGACTGATACCTGCCAAGAAGTCCCATCACAAAAGCAATATTCGATCTGGTACAGACCTGAGCATACATGATACTACCAAGTGCACTAGCATAAGGCACCTTCTTCATTTCATCCCTCTCAGCTTCATTTTTTGGGCACTGTGTCGAACTCAGTTTGTCACCCTTGAGAACAGGAACATTCCCAGGTTTGCAATCCAGCATACTGAACCTCTCCAGAACACGATCAACATAAGCCCTTTGAGAAAGACTTAATAAACGATGAGAATGATCCCTATGGATCTCAATCCCAAGAACAAAAGAGGCCTCACCAAGGTCCTTCATGTCAAATTCCCTAGATAAAAGTTGCTTTGTATTATACAACATCCCTAGGTCACTGCTTGCAAGCAGGATGTCATCCACATACAGAATGAGAAAACAGAATTTGCTCCCACTGACCTTGTGATATATACACTGATCCACTTTATTTTCCATAAAACCAAACGAAGTCACAACACTGTCAAACTTCAGATACCACTGCCTAGAAGCTTGTTTAAGATTGTAGATAGACTTCTTGAGTCTACACACAAGATGATCTGAATCATCCACTACAAAACCCTCAGGCTGAACCATATAGACTTCCTCATCAAGATTGCCATTGAGAAAGGTGGTTTTAACATCCATCTGATGCAGCTCCATATCAAAATGAGTTACCAATGCCATGATCGCCTTGAAAGAATCCTTCAAGGAGACTGGAGAAAAAGTCCCATTAGAGTCTACTCCCTCTCTCTGAGTGAATCCCTTGGCTACCAGTCTGGCTTTAAACCTCTCAACTTTTCCTTTGGAATCTCTTTTGATTTTATACACCCATTTGCAACCAATGGGCTTACAACCTTTAGGTAAATCAACAAGCTCCCAAACATCATTATGTTTCATCGATTGCATTTCATCTCTCATCGCATCTATCCACAAATCTGACTGAGGACTAGAAACAACGTCTGAATAAGTAACTGGATCGACCACACAACCAATGTCATAGTCATGTTCTCCTAGATAGACCTCATAGATAGGTGATATAACTGACTTTCTCTCCCTGGTGGATCTCCCCGTAATGGTGCTACTACTGTCTCAACCTGAATCTGAGGAATCTCAGCTGGAACTGCATCAATGATAGGATCCTCAACAGCATCCTGAATAAGAGGAATCTCATCAGGTGCTAAATGAATGTCGGGGACGGTATCAATATCAGGCTCTTGAACTCTAGCAGGTGTAACCAATGGCACAGTATGCCCCATATTCGTCTGAATAGGTAGAAGAATAGGTACTGATGTACCAACCATATGACTATCTTGAACAGTCTAAGAACAATCATTCTTTTCAGTCACATCAAATTCCAGAAACTTCGTTATCTGTGACTCCACAATCCTAGTACCTCCGCAGGGATTATAAAATTTATATCCCTTCGAATGATCTGGGTAGCTGACAAAGTAGCAACGAGTAGTCTTGGGATCCAACTTGTTTAAAGTTAGATTATACAACTTCACTTCTGCAGGGCACCCCCAAACTCTAAGATGGTTTAAACTGGGTTTACGACCGGTCCACAACTCAAAAGGTGTAAGAGGAGCGGCTTTAGTAGGTACATGGTTAAGGATATAAAGAGCAGTTTTCAAGGCTTCACCCCATAAGAACTTAGGTAAATTAGTCCTACTAGCCATACTCCTCACCATGTCCATAAGGGTGCGGTTACGCCTTTCGACGACCCCATTTTGTTTAGGACTTCCTGGCATAGTGAACTGACTAACTATTCCAAAATCCTCAAGGTATTTGCCAAACGAGCCCTTAAGCTGTCCAACATTGCCATGTCTGCCATAATACTCACCCCCACGATCAGATCTAACAATTTAATAACTTTCCTAACTGTTTCTCAACTTCAGTCCTAAAAATCTTGAACTTGTCAAGAGATTCAGACTTTTCTTTAATTAAGTACAGGTATCCGTATCAGGAATAATCATCTGTAAAAGTGATGAAATAAAAATTTTTACATAATGAGGCTGAATAGGGACCACTGATGTCAGTGTGAATGACCTCTAACAGGTCAGAACTACGGACTACAGTTTTCTTCTTTATTTTGGTCATCTTTCCCTTACAACAATCTACACAAGTTTCTAGATCACTTTTGAGAGTAGGTAGGATGTCACACTTTATCAGCCTTTCCACTCTTGCCTTAGAAATATGACCTAACCTCTTATGCCACAATGTGAAAGACTGTTCTTTAGGTAAGGGTCTTTTAGAAACAACGCTTTCAACATTACAAGAGACGTAGATATCAGTGGGAGACAAACACAATCTGTACAATCCATTGGACATAAAGCAGGAACCAACTTTAGTTGAATTAAAAAAAAATTAACCATAGTATTCTTTATTTCAAAATAGAAACCACTAATGTCTAAAACTGAAATCGAAATTAAATTCCGCCTAAAGGATGGTACATAAAAAGTGTTCCTTAAAGTCAATTTAAAATCAGAATCTAATAATAAAATGACATCTCCCACGAACTCTACGTCAGAATGTTCATCATTTCCTATGACCAGCCTTGATTCATCCTTGTTTGGCCTCCTCCGGTTTATGAACCCCTATATGGTAAAAGCAACATGGTTAGTTGCACCGCTATCTAGCCATCAAGAACTGGATGGGGCTTCTGATAGATTGGATTCACATACAAAAGCCAAAGAATCATTACCTGATGGCTGCTTGGGCTTGAGTAACCAAGCCTTGTATTTGTCGCAGTCCTTCTTCATGTAACCCTTCTTCTTGCAAAAGAAGTAGCGATCACTTTCTTTCTTCAAAGAGTCTTTCTTGGGTCCCAAATTGTTAGTCTGATCGGACTGTTTATTGGGAGACTTATGAGTATGATTTTTAGACTTTTTACTCTTACGAGCTTTGGAAGTAAACAGGGCAGTAGGCTTTTTCTCTTTCTTCAGTTTCTCTTCCTCAGACACAATCCTAGAAATTAGGTCATTAATACTCCAGACTCCATCTTGGGAAATGTAGTTGATTTTTATGATGCCAAATTCAGAAAGTAGGGTATTTAACGCTTGATGGACAATTAAGGCATCTGGAAGAGGAATGTCTAAGGCCTTGAGTTTAGTTTGGTAATCAACCATCCTAATCATGTAATCCCTAACACCCCTAGAACCATCATATTCCATATTAAATAACCCTTGTAGAAGTGTCCCAATCTCAGCATTCGATGAAACTTTGTATCTCTTGAAAATTGCATCTAGCAATTCCCTGGCAATATATTTCTCAAGAGACCACTTTTTAGGTGTTCCAAGATTCGACCTCTTTATGGGACAAGATATCTTGAGTTGATTACTCTTTTGCCATGCAGCATGCACAGACTTTTCATCCTCAGTACTATCAGCAGTTAGATCCATTAGTGTATCCATAACAAGGGACGTGTGCATATCTGCCATTTCCATAGCAAACATAATGTCCTCTTTCCACTTCTTAAAGTTTGACCCAGTGAGGAGCTCAATAGCAACCATGTTATTATTGACAGAGAAGGTGACTGAAAACTTGAACAATGAACAGTACAATAATTAAAATGATGCAAGTACAGCTTGAAAACTTTATAAGCTAATGAGAATTTTACACACATCATTGTGAAAATACCTTTGGGCTGAATTCTTAACATGCAATTGTAAAAATCCCTACATACCAGTGGCCATGGCAATGCAGCTCAACTTTCAAAATCCACCACCTTTGGGTGTGCAGAATTCTAGGGTCAGCCTATTCACATGCATACTATATATGTACCCCTTCAAGTACCAATACATGATCACCACCTTTGGGTGTATGACCACACATCAGAGTTGAAGGACATCCCATAATTGTATAAGACTGGTGTTTCACAAATCCAACAAGGAAGGTCGCTTTGGCGGCTGCATCCTGTCAAAACCATGAAACCCTCTTTCGGGATTTTCCAAAATTACTTACATCCTTAAACAATGTGTTATTTTATAATTTATGACAAGGGGCTTTAAATGTCTTAAAATTAACACAAAAATAATAATAATTATGTTCATCAAGGTAGGTATTCTAGCAAGTCAGAAATTGGTTCGGTTCCTAATAGAATGAACCGATAAATTATATAAAAGGGCATGCATCAAAAGAATACCAAAATATTTAAAATATGCATATATGATCAAAACAGAGGGCACCACTGTGTAGAGCACACAAAAAATAGACCCAACGTAAAAAATGGGACCCCAAACGGAGTCTCGTAGCCCCCCCTGAAAGCTCGATCAAAGTTCAAGTCCAAATCCAGTTGACTGTACTGGTCAAACCGGTCCGAAAAGTCAAACCAAATCAATTTGGTTCAAACCCGGTCCACCTTGATTTGGGTCAATTTAGTCGGGTTAACGGGTCGGGTCTCTAGGTCGAAACACGGGTTGACCCGACCCGATGGTGCACGTTAACAGATCTTATAACTATTAGGGGCGCACGATAGCAAACCCCGTAAGACGTTTTTTTTTTAAACTTCTGCCAACGAGTAAGATCACCCACGGCTGCCGCTGGCGTTGATCCACCCACCAAAATTTTTGATTTTTTGAGCTCTACGCCCCCATGTGATCAGATTTGATTTTTGCCCAAAAAAAAATTCGACAGAATGCTAGTGTCCGTACGGGTTTTTTGAAAAACTGAAAAAACCCTAAAAACCTTGATTCAAATCGAAAAATTTTTTATTCCCTTATTATGTTCTATTATTTTGAATCCATATAGGTTCAAGAACGGATCTATGGAGGCTCTGATACCATATGTTATTATAAATCGATCCGAATAGGGACAAAATCCCAAAAGCCAGGATCTCCATAGGGCGTTCAAAAACACAATCAAATAAATAATAGAAAACAGGGATAGAACCACCAACCTTGTTTCGCATCCATAGTGATGATGATTGCAGCGGAAAATAAAGAACAAAGATCTAGGTGCTTCCCCTCTATTCCCCAAGCAACTGGCTTGATGAGAATACCGAATGCGGAGGGACGACAAACACTGAATATCTCCCTCTCTTTCAAGAATGCACTCGTCAATAGCAATTGAGAATAATAAGTTGTGATGGGTAGAGGGGGGACCTAGCTCTCCTTATATAGTAATCCCCATAAGGTCTGACTTATCACAGTCCCAATAGGAATCTATCTGGCCCACACTAAGCCAGTCCCCATTAGACTTCTAATATAACTTAATGACCTCACTTTATTAGACCAAAACTCTAATTAGCCTGGTTTAGGGATTTAATTATGTCCATATGGAATTTTATTAGAACTAAAATTCTAACAGCCAACACTGCTGACTTGTTAGGCTTGTTACTTGAATCCAACAAGAAGGAGATTCAAGACATAAAAACAAGAACAACGTTGGGTTGACCATCGAAGATGTCATCCAAGAGTGTAAACTCTTCTACTTTGCAGGGCAAGAAACCACATCCGTTCTGCTTGTTTGGAAGATGATCGTATTAAGTAGGGCTGCAACAGGGTCGGGTTGGGCTGGGCTTTATAGAACCCTAGTCCAACCCTAAGTCCCCTTAGCTGGGCCCAAGTCCGACCCGACCCTGACTCAGGGCCTGAAAAATCCAACCCTGACCCGCCCTCAGGGAGGCCCTGATCATGGGGAGGGGGAAAGAAATGCATGGGTTGAAATGGGCTGGGAAGAATTTATTAATTTTACATAAAATAACAATATAATAAATTATATTATAACACTTATTGTCTTCATATATAATATATTATATAAAAAAATGTGGGTGAAATTTAAAGTTCATAATGTATAATTTATATCAATATATATTTTATAGTATAACTTAAATAAGGGTCGGGCCGGGCCAGGCCAAGCTTAGCTCGAGGCCTCAACCCTAACCCGACCCGACCCTAACTCAGGGCCAAATATCTCAGCCTAGACCCGAGACCCTGTTCGGGCTCAGGGCGGGCCAGGGCGGGTTCGGGCTGGCAGGGCCAAACTTGCACCCCTAGTATTAAGTATGCATTCGGAATGGCAAGTGCGTGCGAGGGAAGAGGTCTTCCAAGTCTTTGGAAAGAACGAGCCAAATTTTGATGGACTAAGCCACCTCAAGATTGTAAGCATGCTTTCCCATCAGACTTAGGTATTACATAGAGTCTGTTATATTTAGAATATAGTTCTTCTAAACTTTCTTCCACTTTCTTAATCCTCTATTCCAGGTTACCATGATTTTGTACGAGGTTCTTAGATTATATCCACCAGTGCTGCAGTTTAATCGGTGTATATACAAGAACATAAAACTAGGAGAAATGTCTTTGTCCCCTAGAATACAACTAATGTTACCTATAGCCCTTGTTCACCATGATCATGAAGTATGGGGTGAAGATGCGGAAGAATTCAAGCCAGAGAGATTTGCAGAAGGAATCTCAAAGGCCACAAAGAATAAAGTCGCATTTTTCCCATTTGGTTAGGGCCCTCGAATATGCATTGGGCAGCACTTCGCGATAACAGAGGCAAAGATGACTTTAGCAATGATTCTACAACGATTTGCTTTTGGACTTTCACCATCCTATGCTCATGCTCCTACCACTGTAATAACTCTTCATCCACAGTATGGTGCTCAAATCATATTGCATAAACTGTAGAATCATTGCCTCTGTCATCATTTGTTGGTGATCTATCAAGGAAACTTTCATTGCAAGTAATATAATAGTTTAATGTGTTTTATTCCCAATGTAACATGCTTACATGTGTTTGAAATATAGTTTAACTAGTTAATAGTTTGGTAGTAAAATGCAAGAAAAGTACTAGTTCATATTTTATTGGTTTATAGCAAAGCAGCTTACTAGTTTGTGTTGGATTTATGTGTCCATCAAATCTGGTTTGGTCCGATTTACTTTGTATTGAACTTAGGGATGTCAATAAAGCCTGGCTGGCCCGAACCCATCCTGAGCCCGGCCCAGACCCGACCCTGATTTTTCTGCCCTGAGGACGGGTTTGGGTATAGTTATAGTCTGGCCCTGGCAGGGTCAAATCGGGTTTGGGTTTAGACCCCGGGCTTAGCCCGACCCGACCCTGTATTAGTTATAAGTGTATAATACTATATTTTATATATATATACACATATTCTAATGAAAAAAACTAAAAAACAAAAGACAAAAAAGCTCTAAGGGCACATATGGCTAAACCCTACATACCTTTAACCCTTTTCAGTTTTCAACTTGTCATCCTAATCGCTATAAGGGAGTAAGGGAGCCATTTGTTGCCTTCCTCCTTCCGTTAGTCTCCTTTCCTGAAGAATGGAAATTTTCAAAAGGTATGGAATCTGAACCAATCACTCTTTTCTTCTCCGCTTCAGATTTTCCACAATCGATTGTTACCCTTCCAAGGTTTCTAGGGTTTCATCTTCATATTGAATATCTTGTGTAGAAGTCGGAACTCAAAATCAGATCGCTGAATCTCCATTGACTTATTTTGTTTTCTATATTTCCTTTGTCTATTGTTGTGCACCGAATCCTGTTTCGGGATCGAATCGGACTATCGTTCCTTTTTTAATTCTTTATTGTACTGAAGTTTGATGGTGAGAAACCATTACAGGAATTAAGTGACGGTGTATTTATGAGTTTTCATCAAAATGTAATCTTATCGGTGGCTTTTCTTAAGTTCATTCTAGGGCTTCTGTTTGATTCATTTTCTCTTGGTGCGCAAATTGATTGATGAATTTATTTGTATGACTGCTTTTCTGCTTTGATTCTAAACTTCTTATCCAGTTTTTTATTTTGTTCAGAATTTTAAGTTTCTCTTTGTATTTGTTCTTTTCTCTTTCTTCTTTTCCCATTTCGAAATTCTGGCAAGCTTTCTAATTCTAACTCATATATCAATTTTCTTAGCAGAGCTCTCAATGGAGTAGTAGTATATTATCTGGGTAATTGCATAATGGTTTAAATCTTACGCTCTCATTGACTAGGCTTCTCCTCGTATCTTTGGTTCTGTGTTTCATTGGTTTTTGGTCATGGACGACGGAGAGCTTGATTACTCAAACCAAGAATTAATTTCATGGGAAGAAAGTGTAGATTAGAAATACCCATTCTCTTCCACTTTCAAGGCAGGGTCAATCAGGGCCTACCCGACCTTGCCCGACCCAATCAGGGTCAATCAGGACCAGGTTGGGATAGGGTAAACCCTGGTAGGGTCGGACTGGGTTGAGGGTTTCTTAGGCCCTGTCAGGGTTGGGTTGGGCTTGGGTTTAGGTTAAGGCCCCTAGGGGAGTTATTGTTTAGGGCAGGCCTAACCCAACCCGACCCATTGACACCCCTAATTGAACCTTTTATACATTTTGGTTTAATATTATCACATGTGATATAAACTTTTTAAGCACTATGTGTCCGTAAGTTTTACTTAAAATGGTAATCACGAATAGGGTTTGGGCTGGGCACCCTTATCATATGGTCGTTGCATTAGGTATGCCTAAACATGTTGATGTCGGGGTACGAATGCGAGTGCTCATAATGATGTGCATTGACGAAGAATCTTCTTTATTGATCCCCTCATGTATTACTGCTAGATGTAGGATGGGATAGACATGTGTCACCGAGACCCTGTACCTGAGAGGACCCTATCACTGCAAAATGTGATCGCATTCTTTGGTTCATCAATGGTTGAAAATCAAGTGAGTCAAAGCCGATGTTCTGGGAATGTGCAAACATTTTTGTGAGTGAAGGAATTACTCAACATGGTCACCACTGCCCGATTGGGAAACACCAAGATTGAGGTTGTCTGTGAATGGTCGGATCGAAATCTTGATCGAGTGCCGTTTTGGAAATGGTTTTTGCAAAACCTATTTTACATAAAAGGGGAAAATAAAGGGACACCCCCTCAACTATGGTCTGTTTTCAAGTACACCCCCTCATCTATGACACTGTTATCTGACTAACAAAAAGGTAAAGTTACTAAAATACCCTCTATACTTTAATAGATTAAAAATAAAAAAGACCAAATTACCCTAAATGCTCCCACTCTTCCTATTACCCTATTTTCCAATCTCATGAAACCTCCTCACCGCTGCTCTCTCCTCGACCTCCCACCTTCATCTTTGATCGCCTAGGGTCCTTGCATCTCCGGTCGCCACTGCTACTCTCTCTCTCTCTCTCTCTCTCTCTCTCTCTCTCTCTCTCTCTCTCTCTCTCTCTCTCTCTCTGCTGCATCTAAGCTTCCTGGATCGCAGCTTGCACCAACCACTAGGCCTTGAGAATCCCAAATAAAAGGTTCTCAAGAACAATTGGCAATTATGGGGTGGTCTTCACATCCATCGTTTTTTTTTTTTTTTTTTTGTGTTAAAGATAAATCAACTCAATGGTCAGATGAGCAACACCTATATTGGTTGTAGGTTCTTGCAGTGAACACTACAAAGTTTGCAACTGAGTTGGTTTTGTATTGAGATAAGCAGCATTTATCAAGGTATTCTTTGTCTACTCATTTATTTTCTATTCCATCTGCTCTCTAAAATTAGTACCATTGTTTTCTAATTAAAGGCTAAATACTCCCATAACAGAGAGTTGTGGAGAAAACACCATTGTTCCTTGTCCATTCTGTACTTTGAATCAAGACAATCCTTGGGTTGTTGTTGTTTTAATTTTTCCTCCATCTATCTATATAGGGTTCCTTAATATTGAATGAGGGAACTAGCAACGATTGTGTAACATTACTGTGGTAAGAGTTTAAAGTAGGTTACACAATCATAATTTCCAAAATTTTCCTTTTACTTTTTTAAACCAATTCCACTTCCCTTCCATTCCTTTTACTTGCAACAACCAAATGGAGCTTAAACGCAAGATGTGTCATCTACTTTATCACTCTTCCCATATTATTGATTGCTTTAATCTCTTTAATTTTCACAATTCTCTTTTGTATTGCAGTGTGGGGTTAGACCTTTCCAGGGGAACCATATGCAACACTTTGAAGTGGGGGTTATTGAACCTGCAATGAACAAAGTGAAGATTTTACATGTTAATATCAAATTTCATTCTCCTTTGGTAATGTTAGAAAAGGAAAGATGTTGGGTCAAAATTGGATTCCTCTAGCAATAGGGATCTTTCCTAGGTGGGAAAGATTGGATAGGTGGGTGATTGAGTCCCAATAGGAAACTCAATATTCCTTGCCCATGTGTGCTATCAATTTGGCAGTGAGAGGGGAAATCACATGTATTCATGAGATTGCCAAAATTCATGAGGCACTCTCTCATCCTTGGAAAATCGATGGAGTACTCCCCTTCCTAGAATCGTTCTCTCTTCCTCTCCCTCTCTTGGTGTTTGATCTTGGAGAAAGCTTGGGTTTTTGAGAACTCTTGTGTGTGGAGGAGTTGGCTTGATCATGTGGGAACGCAAAGCTTTGCATAGTGCATAAAACGACTGAGAAAGGGCTATCATCGGTTGGAGGTTTTGCATCTGTGGAACTCTAGGTAACGATCGATTCTCCTATTGTTCTAGATAATTTAATAACATTCTTCATTGATAGAATCGATCCTACAATGCTTTTATGGATCTATGTTGATTGCCTTCAGTGATATCAGAGTCTTGCTATCAAATGGGAATGTTTTATTTTTTTGTATCCATTATTGCATGTGATGCTCTTAGTTTAGATTCATTATATAAATAAATAAATAAAAACAAAAAAACAAAATGGTTTCAAGTTTTTTTTTTTTTTTTGAAAGAGGATGGTCCCCTTTTCTTTTTTCCATGGGCTACCCTTGATGGGACAGCAAGCATATTAAAAAAAAAAAAATTAGTTTCAAGGGTTTTTTGAAAGGAGACTCATTAGGGAAGATGTGAGAAAGGATTTTTCTCTTCACCCATCTTCACCATTTTACATAATGGCTTATTTTATTGGTTTTTTGATAAGCATGTATGTGGTATTGATTAAATCATGATAGACATTATGCTCATGGCCATTGTGACATGTTTAGTCATGGTAATGGTGTTTTTATGTGTTTTTGGTATTTTTCACATAAAATAAGGAATCTATAATCTTTGAGCATCATGTATATAATGAGGACCATAGTTATGGGATTTAATAATTTACCTGCACTAGATTGATGTGTGTGCTAGGCATGGCATGAATATGATTTTGGATGCAATTATTATTTTTTTCCATTCTTCTCCCCATCTCTCATGTAAAGGTTGTGTAATTCCCCCTCAGGCAGTTCAAATTGGTGGACTAATTTCCTGAGTTTTATTTACATTTAAAGGGTTGTAATAATTTTAAATTAGTTTACATTATTTGTTGTTACCATTTGATGATCATGATAAGATTGGGATCGTGATTTTGATCATGGATCAAGGATCTTGACGGTTCGTTGGTGAGAAGATTAGAGGAGGGACTTGCTCACTTGGAGTGTCCAAGTTGTTTACAATTTTGGATTTATTTTCCTGTAATAGTTAGTTGCGTCTGCATTATCACATGATTATTGCTATGTGTGGGAGTGACATATAAGGCTATGATTACTCCCAATCATCTTGTAATCAAAGTGAGCTTACATTAGATGTAAACTCATGTCGATTAAAGATGTAATCCCATAACCATTGGTATTTAATTTTTCTTGGATGGATGTGTTTATGTACTTATACATTGGATGTATGGTTATGATTTTATGCATTCCTGTAATCCCTTAATTTTAAAACAAGTGTGATATGGGAAACCCTGATTTTGTGGGATTCTCATGGCCTCCTTTAGTTGGTGAGTGTAGAAATTTCATCGATCTACTGTTGTAGATTCTGACAAGATAATACTTGGATACGTTGATGAAATTGTCTACACCCATCTCACATGTGATAGGTAGAGAATGTGGTCAGTGGTACGTGTATTGCGATAGTAGGTATTAACCTACAAACACCATAATTCCCTCCAAAACTAAGGGTATACACTTGACTTGAGTGAATGTCTGTGAGGATGCGATCCTTTCCAGGAACCGCGCGTGAGGGGGTTTGGTGCTCCCCTGCACTTGGCTCGAAATGGGCTTGGGGTTATGTTCCTCGGTTGGAGAGAGAGAAAGAATGTGTCTTCTCAAATGGTTATGATTTATTAGGGGATGGGGGTCATACAATTAAATGAAATAGAGTCGTCACCTAAGATTAGGGCCTAGGACCCATTGGTGTAGCCCTGTGAAGGGCTACGGGACTTCGTTTGGTCTAGTCAAAGATTCGGGGTAAGTGGTCAGGTTACGAGAGTGGGAAGGTGTTAGGCACCCACCTCGCCCGACAAAACCGGTCTTCCTACTAGATGTTGGTTTTTGAATATTCTTCCTTCATAAATGTTCTATTCTCACATGTACAGCTAAAATGATGCACAAACTGCTTAATTAAATTAACTACTGTACACTACATAGTCATAATTTAAAAGTCTACATTGTTACAGAATTAAAATACGATAAAAGAGTTAAATACCTGTATGCGTTTAAATCAATTCAGTTATACAGGACGAAATGCGTCCCCCAAATCAGGTGGAGGCAAAAGACTGAATTTGTCCCTCGTCAGACAGAGTAACGGCGTTAGAAAGTAGTTACCTGGTTATCAGGCAAAATAACGGCGTCGAAAAAATATTTGGGGAGTACTTACCCAGATGTCGGGCAGCATAACGGCGTACGAGTGTCGGGTGCTGAGACCTCGGATAGAACGACGGCATCGAAGAGCTTCAGAAGCTAGGCTTCTTCAAATATTGGGCAGAGTAATGGCGCACGGGCGTCGGATACCAGGACCTTGGACAGAATAACGGCGTCAGAAAGCGCTTCAAAAATAGGGGATTAGGAAATTGAACAGGGTGACTAGCTCATGGGAGGCTTCGGGATTTTGGATAGAACCAGGTTAGGGAAGGCGGGTCCAGAGGACCCGGACTCCAGACTGAGGGACTAGGCTCGAAGGCTCCAAATCGGACAGGGGCAGGGCCCCGAAACTAGGAAAAAAGAAAAAAACTGAAAAAATGTAGCTCTAGGGTCCCCCCTCTCCTCCACTTGAGACTTTGTTGAAATGAGAGGTGGGGGGCTATTTATAGGCAAAAATCCATTTGACGGCACTGCGGCGGTTCTGGGGGCGCCGCCGGACAAAAAAAACTCATTTTAGGTACCTTGGCAGCACCGCGGCCCGAGGCACGGCACTACCGCGTGGCATCGCAGAGGAGGAGATTTCCCTGGCTGCGGCGCTACCGTGCGCCGCCGTGGCTGAGCGCTGCACTGCCAGGTGGCACCGCAGCTGGGCGCGATGCTGTTGGGCTGTGCCGCGACCGAGCGTGGTGCTGCCAGGCGGTGCCGTGGCTGAGTGTAGTGCTGTCAGGCGGTGCCACGACCACGCGCAAAGCCACTGGGTCAGGGCTTTAAGCGTGGACGTCGTGGGGGGTCATTCCGGGAATGCGAGGGGTCCATGGGTGGAAACAAAATGGAACAGGGGGGTGTCCGAGTTACCGCGAAGGAAAGGAGTATTTAAAGGGCATTGCCAGTCTTTCACGTCCGGTTGTTGTCATTGCTGAGGGGTGGCAAAATTCAACGTCTACAATTTGCCCCTCTTTGGCTGAGACCTATGCCAACAGCTGAAGGGCAAAGACAAAAGACCGCTTGATTTTGTCAGCAGGAGCATGCATCACCGCCATTTTGCTCATAGGTGGCAGAGTTGAACGATAAAACCACGGCTTGGTAAACCATTCAACAAATCTTCTGAGCAACTACTATAGTCACTTTGCTCATAGGTGACAGAGTTTTGAACAATAAAACCCAACTCGACAAATCGCTCGGTGAATGATAAAACTTATCTCGGCAAACTATTCAATGAAAATTCTTTTTATAATTCTGAACACCAAAACCTATCTCGGCAAATGGGTGATTAAAAGATCAAAAAGGGCAACAACTTTGAGCAATGCTCGATTTGAAAGGCATACTGACCGAATTTTTCCTTGGGGACGTACGATGAGATGGCATCGTAACCAAACAATGATTTTTCACTTAGGCCATAGGATATGAAACAGTAATTTGGGGTGGGACCGTCTTGCTTGAATTGGGTAACAGTACTGGAGTGTCGACCCTTGAAGAAGTTTTCTATAGTGAAAAGTGGGAACTTTCCACTTGTGGACTCATTAAAATGATCTTTTAAACCAAATGTATATATGCTTAGTTTGGATGATCATATCATAAGACATCATTGTCCATGAGCTCTAAAAATAAATTTCAAAAGTCCTTACAGTAAAATGATAGGAAGAAGACAAGAGAAGAGATAGGAAAGTGAAGTCAATTCATTAATTCACCTAAATTGCTGGTCTGGAATCCACCAGATTCTCCTGTTGAATCCATGGTAGTTCCTACTCAAAATCCACATCTTGATACACGGTTGTATATTCTGAAATCCGCACACATGAAATAGCTTCAAGATTCTATTCATTCATCAAATTGTGGGTGGGGCTGCAACACTTTCATACATTTAAAGAATAAGGGAATGATATCTTGGATTCAAAATAGGAAAAAATAAATAAAAACAGATTAGAAAACACCCTAAAATAAAATAAGGGGAAGTTGTCTTGCACTCTACATATATTTATCTTTGGACTCATATTTAGGTTTGAAGTAGATTGAAATTTATGAAGTTTTTACTTGTTCTCTTGTTAAACCAATCTTTGTCTTTAAGTTTTTTACTTTCTACTTCTTCCTTTGTATATGGGTTCATTGACTAACTTTGTTAATCCTTACCTTGTTTCGGATTTTAAATCCTTGAATAGTAGAGCAAAATGTCACCCAGCTTTGTCTATGGATATGCATGATTGGTAAACTGGGATTTTCCATTGCTTTATCCTCTTTTGACCATATCCAGATTTGGGCTGCTTCTGTTCTCGTTTGGGTTTAAATTTTCTTTACTGTTTTTTTATATATTCTTTTCTTTACTCTACTGAACCAGTGGTCAACATGTTTCCCCCCTGTCTGTAAGTTGTTTGCTCTCTCCCAAGGGTGTCAACGTTGAAGGTAATTCTTCCCTGGTTTTCTTCATTCCTACAGCATTATTGTTTTCTCATATTTTTCAAAAAAGTGGAAAACGAATAGTCTTTTGACAAGGCTTCTTTGTTTTTTGGCCATTTTTGTTCAAGCTTTGATGACTATAAAAGTGTTTGAGTTAAAATAATACCGCAAGCGTACGGGTCAATCGTAGCTACGGGTCGAACACGAGGAGATATACGCCACTTTATTTAACTAACTTAAAAGTAATGCAAAGTGAACCAAATTAAAGTGTTAAATTAAACTAATTAAATTAATGAAAATTAATGCATCCTAACACATAAGCATCTAACAAAATTAAGGGATTAAATTGACGTCCTAACACATGAGCATCTAACCTATCAAACTAACGCAAATTGAAAGGAATAAAAATACAGCCACACATAATAACCACATAAAAAGGAATCAGGGAATAAAAGTGCATCCACAAACCACAACCCTATAAAAAAAAAAATAAAAGAAATAGAGGGAGAAGAAGAAGAAGATACAGAGAGAATGAGATTAAGGGTTTAGAGAATGAGATACCTTGAAGTGCTTGAATACTTAAATAAACTCACCATGGCTTCCTCTTCTAAATCTCCATGTCTTGTCATTAACATAGGAACTTAGACTAGGAAACTTTAAACTAAAACTATTACAACCATTAAATTAGACTTATGAAATCAAAATTAAGAACTTGAAATCAAAACTAAGAACTTAAGCCAAAAATAGGAAAAGAAGAGAAAATTTCACTAAGTGAATGAAGTAAAAATTACACTAAAAAACTGAATTAAAATTGAACTAAAAACTGAACTAAAAAACTAACTTCTTACAACCCAAAGGGCAAGGGGTATTTATAGGGGGAAGAGAGGAGAAGAGAGAAGAGGGAAGTGTAGGAGAAATATTCCCTAAGAAAAGAGAATATTCTTTTCTCCTTCCTCTTTTACAGTGGCTTGAATCCTAAGAAAAAAGAAAAAAATAGAAAGAAGAAGAAGAGAAGATTGTTTACATAGACCTGCTATTTTTAGAAAAGTAAATTTCTAATTCTAACTTGTGCTTCCTTTTCTTTGTAGATATCTTCTCTAAGCAATAAAATCAAAGCATCTTTGATTTTTCAACCTTCCATAGATGAGAAAATATCTTTCAAAATAAATCTATCCCAAGTAGAATTCCAGAAATGCCTTTGAGAAGTTGGAGGAGAGAGAGAGTAAGGGTGATGACTAGGATTCCTTCAAGAATAAATAAAATACCCATTCTATCCTTCAGAAAACGTGGAGCATGGGGTGTTTATATAGGATTCACCATTGTGTTCCTTGCGAAAAATCACCCAAAATATACCCAAATTTCGTCCAATTTGGAGTTTGGGAGCCCAAGATATCTCAAGTTGAAGTTGGACTGTCCAGAGCCCTCCAAATGGAATCTTTCGGGTACAGGAAATATAACTTCTAATAATTTCGTTAAGACCCCTGAGATTGAACTTTCGCTTCACTTTGTCCCCGGCCGAGTGTCAATAATTACAAATAAACCCTTATAGACCATTTTCGTGCTTCGTTACGGAAACGGCCGTAACTTCTTCGTTTCAACTCGGAATCAAGTGCCGTTTGAACCGTTACGAAGCTGACTCGATGGGCTACGCATCCAAGCCATTAACACCTTTAAACAGCTTAAAAATATTTTCTTAGCATCATCTCCTCCATTTTCACAAGAATTCACCTAAAACCTGAAAAGCACAAGAAAGCACCGAGTAACTCTGTCCAATGTGGTAAAATGTATGCTTTATGCCTTAAGATTTCACACATAAATGTGCTCATCAGATTCCCCCACACTTGAACGTTACTTGTCCTCAAGTAAAGCAAAAGAAAAACTAACCTAGAATGCAGAAAATCCTAACTCACTTTCGTAGGAATCACGGTTGCACTTAGCATGTGCAACAAGCCTTTGAACCCCTAGGTTACCCCTAGTGGACGAGTTGTGTCTCGTGGGTGTTTGCAGTGAATATACACCCAAAATTCAATTGTAAATGAATGCTGCAAATTTTAATTATAGCATAAGTAGGACAGTGCACATAATCCCAAAAAGTGTTCAACTAAAGATCAAGGAGCCAAAGGTTCCCCCACACTTGAATTTTATCACCCCACATCAATTCAAGTAACAAGCATGCATCAAGTTCAAGGGATCTCCTCATATTTTCTAAACACTACTCACCTTCAAGTAAACCCCCCCATAGCATCGATGGAACCAAAGACTTAGGCATTGAGTATTGTTGACCATACTTTCTTTTTCAGGCATTAAGGCAAAAGCTTTTTTTTCTTTCTCAACAACAAACTCTTTTTCTACTCCACTACTATTCCCTGAATGACATGGTGGAGCATACACCAGACACCCAAATACTTGGTAGCTTCGCTTTTTGCATATATCCATAAGACATTGAGACATTGATGCAAGAGTTTTTTTTTTTTTTTTTGAGTTTCCTTCCAAGGAATTTTGATCAAGTCACCCTGCTTCATGAGGCACAGTGCCCTGTCTAGTCCCAAGGAATTTCACCTTCCTTTCTTTCTTTTTTTTTTTTTTCTTTCATTCACTTTCATGCCTTGCCTTGTCACAAACAAATTGATCTCAACTACTAGCCAAAAGATCAAAGGGTCCATAAAATACATAGAGAAATCTAACCATCAAATGAAATAATGCTCATATTTTCCAATTCAATCACTCTCACCGGATACAAACCAACCACCGTCCTTGAAAAGGGATTTTTTATTATTTCGCATGCTAGGACATCAAATTCCCTTTCTCTCTCGTTTTGCAATCAAAGAGACATATGCATAAAATCAAACTATTGCCACAATCACAATTCACCAATTAAGCCCAACATCCCCCCCACACTTAATTCATGCAGTGTCCTCAATGCATGCATAAAAGAAAAAAAATAAGGACATGGGAGGAGATGAAGGGGCTTACTAGATATAATCAACAAAGAGGATCATGAAGAGTTATGAGCTCTACAAAAAGTGCTAGGAGCAGCAATAGAAATCTCAATCCATGGCCAGTAAATGGAGAAATAGCTTCAGAACCAGAAAACACTTGACCATGAATTTTAGTAAAGCGAGAAATAATACGGAAGTTAAGCACAACTGAGAAATATCCAATAGAAAAATCTGTCATCATAGGACAGTGAAAAATGAAGGCAATAAAACTCAGGCCATAAATCCTTCCCTTCTCTCCCATTTGCAATGTAGAACACCTATCATTCTTTGAAAAACCAACCAAAAATGGATCACAATAAGCATAAAAAGGATTATGAATAACCTCATCTAAATAATCATAAAAAATTGGAGGTTTACTCAAATCAATCCTAGCAATACAACTATCCGCTCTTTGCATAACTTGGTTTGCCAAATAAGGATCATGGAAATATGCTTGAAAGGCATTATGACTAACATTGTCCTCCTCAATAAAATCATCAAACCTAGGAGGTTTGGACAAATCAACATGTGAGACAATGGAATCCTCAAAATGACAATTATCTAAGTTTTCCAAAGAGAGAGGGGGATATCGAATTTCCTGGGTTTCTATGTTATCATAAAAATCTGATTCTAAATCAATAAAAACACTAGGCTCACTAAAATCAGAAATTTCAGGAAAAAGTTGGACTTCCCCAAGTAGCTCATCAAATCTCGCTTCACTAATATCCTGAGGAGATTCAATCTCAACAAATAAATCATCATGAAAAGCAGCTTGTTGGGAATGACTCTCATTAACCTCAAATTGGGATGTTGGACTTTCAATATCATTAAACTGGGGATGGGGCGGTTCAGGTTGACTAGGTAATGTACCCGTTTCCTCCTCTTGCACCATGGTTATCAGTTGAGAGAGTTGCTTCTCCATGGTATTTTGGCTTGTTGTGAGAAGGTCTATGTATTTCTCAAGCTCATTCAGTCTGGCCTCCTCACCCATGTTTTGAAACTCAAGGGGTTGGTGATATGGTTCAAGGAGAGGTGGCCCATTGAGATTTAATGGAGGGTTGGGCATTGGAGGACCAAACTGACCATGATATTGGAAATTGGGTGGTCCAACTTGGTTATTCCATAAAGATTAGGGCATCCTTCCATAACATGGATAGTCTGGGGATGTGACCAATCAAAATTTTCCGAAAGCCCATAGTTGGGTTGGGGAGCAAAATTGTACTGGGGTGGTGCAAATTTGTTCTCTATCTCACTACTTTTGGCTTCCCTAACCTGTTTAAACATTTCCTCCAAAATCATGGTTGCCTTAGCATAGGTCCATCTTTCCCCCAAAGTCTTATAAAGAAGTGTATCTCCCATTATTCTAAATTAACCACCTATCCCAAATTGAGGTCTCCCATAAAAAAAAGTTTAAAGAAAAATAAAAGACTAGAAAAAAAAATACTAAAAATAAGAGGGAACCCAAGGTAGATAGTGCATCTATCTCTCAGAAATCGAAACAATGGTTCCAAAGCTGTAAGGTTGCCATATAGGTTGACAGCAAGGGAACCCTTATAGTCTTCACGAGCCACCTACGAGCGACTCTAAATGGATTCTGATGTAGGGTGGAGGACTACTATACGTTTATGTTTCCAACGCTCTCACTATGTCGCTTTCCTGTTATCAAGAGTGGTCACCTCCAAAGATATGTCACATGCCAATCCAAACCACTCAACAAATCAAGGGGCACCAAGATTGACTGGGTTTGGGCATATGAAGGACTTTAGATTGGGCGCACACTATTTGAAACAGAAGAGAAACAAGAAGAGATTTTCAAAATTTTTTTTTTTTTTTTTTAAAAGAAAGAGGAGAAAGAGAAGAAACTAAAGCACTTCGAATTACTTAAAAATCAAAAAAATAAAGTGGTCAATAATCTCCCCGGCAACGGCGCCAAAAACTTGTTTGAGTTAAAATAATACCGCAAGCGTACGGGTCAATCGTAGCTACGGGTCGAACACGAGGAGATATACGCCACTTTATTTAACTAACTTAAAAGTAATGCAAAGTGAACCAAATTAAAGTGTTAAATTAAACTAATTAAATTAATAAAAATTAATGCATCCTAACTCATAAGCATCTAACAAAATTAAGGGATTCAATTGGCGTCCTAACACATGAGCATCTAACCTATCAGACTAACGCAAATTGAAAGGAATAAAAATACAGCCACACATAATAACCACATAAAAATGAATAAGGGAATAAAAGTGCATCCACAAACCACAACCCTATAAAAAAAAATAAAAGAAATAGAGGGAGAAGAAGAAGAAGATAGAGAGAGATAGAGGAGAGGGAGAATGAGATTAAGGGTTTAGAGAATGAGATACCTTGATGTGCTTGAATACTTAAATAAACTCACCATGGCTTCCTCTTCTAAATCTCCATGTCTTGTCATCAACATAGGAACTTAGACTAGGAAGCTTTAAACTAAAACTATTACAACCATTAAACTAGACTTATGAAATCAAAATTAAGAACTTGAAATCAAAACTAAGAACTTAAGCCAAAAATAGGAAAAGAAGAGAAAATTTCACTAAGTGAATGAAGTAAAAATTACACTAAAAAATTGAATTAAAATTGAACTAAAAACTGAACTTCTTACTAACCCAAAGGGCAAGGGGTATTTATAGGGGAAGAGAGGAGAAGAGAGAAGAGGGAAGTGTAGGAGAAATATTCCCAAGAAAAGAGAATATTCTTTTCTCCTTCCTCTTTTACAGTGGCTTGAATCCTAAGAAAAAAGAAAAAAATAGAAAGAAGAAGAAGAGAAGATTGTTTACATAGACCTGCTATTTTTAGAAAAGTAAATTTCTAATTCTAACTTGTGCTTCCTTTTCTTTGTAGATATCTTCTCCAAGCAATAAAATCAAAGCATCTTTGATTTTTCAACCTTCCATAGATGAAAAAATATCTTTCAAAATAAATCTATCCCAAGTAGAATTCCAGAAATGCCCTTGAGAAGTTGGAGGAGAGAGAGAGTAAGGGTGATGACTAGGATTCCTTCAAGAATAAATAAAATACCCATTCTATCCTTCAGAAAACGTGGAGCATGGGGTGCTTATATAGGCCTCACCATTGTGTTCCTTGCGAAAAATCACCCAAAATATACCCAAATTTCGTCCAATTTGGAGTTTGGGAGCCCAAGATATCTCAAGTTGAAGTTGGACTGTCCAGAGCCCTCCAAATGGAATCTTTCGGGTACAGGAAATATAACTTCTAATAATTGCGTTAAGACCCCTGGAATTGAACTTTCGCTTCACTTTGTCCCCGGCCGAGTGTCAATAATTACAAATAAACCCCTATAGACCATTTTCGTGCTTCGTTACGGAAACGGTCGTAACTTCTTCGTTTCAACTCGGAATCAAGTGCCGTTTGAACCATTGCGAAGCTGACTCGATGGGCTACGTATCCAAGCCATTAACACTTTTAAACAGCTTAAAAACATTTTCTTAGCATCATCTCCTCCATTTTCACAAGAATTCACCTAAAACCTGAAAAATACAAGAAAGCACCGAGTAACTCTGTCCAATGTGGTAAAATGTATGCTTTATGCCCTAAGATTTCACACATAAATGTGCTCATCAAAAAGCTTCCTTGGAAGATCCTCATGGTGTTCTAGATGATTGGGATGGAGATTTTGTTGACCCATGTAGTTGGACTATGGTCACATGTTCTTCTGGAAGTCTGGTCATTGCACTATAAGTACTATTATAGAAAACCAGTTGGGCTACATTTGTGAGTTTTAGAAGTAATAGGAGAATCAGGAAGAGTCTTTGCATGAGAATAAGGCTCGAAGAAAGACTGCTTTGGAACAATGCCGATGCCACGTAGCTTTAGCTCGAATGGTGCACAAGGTATGGAACTTTAAATTGCCAACATCTTGAAAATTTCCTTATTTATTCCCACCATTTCTATTTAAACTTAAATGTTGCTCATCAATACTTTTTCTTAGGTGTTTGAGAGCTACCAAGTCGAAACTTCCCATTCTCATGTTAGTTGTAAGCATTTCACGAGAATGGGAAGTTCCTATTGGAATTTATCAATCTCATGTTGGCTGTAAACATTTCACAGGAAGTTGTTGAATCAAAGCAGGATTTTGAGAGAATTACCATCCTTATATGCGCCAACTTGACAATACCTCGGAGGTACAGTCTTCCCATTTCTTGTGTCCCTTTTGGCATCAAGTAATTACACTCAGAAATTAGTAGCCCTGTTTTTCTATTAGAATTATAACCTGATGAATTTGATGGCTTTCAGGCAGCTCTACAAGCTCCAAGAGTTCTGAATCTCAACAGCAACAAGTATTTCTTTGGACCATATGATGAGGACCCTCTTCTCTGATTCTTCTAAGCTAATAATTTCAGTTTCTACTAAAAAGCTAGATACCTTCATTTAAGAATTGTTATCAATTGTTTTTTTATTATAGGGACGATTTGTTTCTGGAGCCAATTAGATCTAGTAGCTTAATGAATTTGAACCAAATGAGTTGTAAATATGGGTACTGACACATTTAGGATGTTTGTGTAATAGTATTCTATTCTTGAAAAAAACATTGTATTTGTCATTTTTTGAAATGTAAGTTGTACATTCTTGAGTGTATGTGATGATGTTTTTCTCCTATTTTGAATTGTAGATGTATTTATAGGAATTTATTTTATAAATGAAAATAATTTTTTTTTAAATGTTATATTTATTTACAACGGAATTTTATTTCCGTCGTATAAACACAATTGTAAGCAATGAATGGGTTATATACACTTTATTTTAAGCGATGGTATTTATTAAGCATCATATATAATATATATTTTATGCGACATTTTTTTTATTCCGTTACATAGACGTTATTTTAAGCGACAAAATTTTATTGCCGTTGTAAAAAGTACAGAACTAATGTTGGACATTTTTCTGTCGTATATAGTTACGATGGAAGTCTACTCGACGAACGTGCGATGAAAAATGACCATCGCAAATGTACTATTTACTATGGAAATTATTTTTTATGATGGAAAATTTTCGTCGCAAAAGGCCAGATTTGTTGTAGTGAGGAAGGTCTAAATCAGATGGAGGGGAAGGAATGCCAATCGATTGAGGAGGATGAATCTCAGGGTGTGGATCTGGATCCGAAGAGGACTCTTGGCAGGTCTTCTTTCCTTTACTCTGCCAGCTTTCACCTTTTTGTACTTAAGGTGGTAATCCTTCTCCTTCTCATTACCAGAACCACTTTCAACCAATTTAGTATTCCCACCTGATTGATCATCAGTATTAGCCACATCCACAGTCTTGTGTTTCCCAATGTCAAGCATAAAAGGAGAGATAGAGAGAGGAGGATGAAGGAAATGAAACAGCCTGTTCACTTCCACAATTCTCCCCCTGAAGAGGATGTTGAGAAGGAGTAAAGAAGAGATAGATTCAAGAAAAGTGATATCTTTGGAGAGAAGGCATTGACGAGAAGAATGATGATAACACTTGTATCCTTTGGAAGTAGAAGAATACCCAAGAAAGAGACACTTGAGAGCTTTGGGATCAAGTTTAGTGCGATGAGGTTTGTTGACATGCACATAACAAACATAGCCAACAACTTTGGGAGGAAGAAAGAAAGCAAAAACCGGTGGAGATAAGGTTTCTAAGGGAGATTTGGAGTCAAGGAGTTTGGTAGGCATGCGATTTATGAGAAAAGAAGCAGTGAGAAGAGCTTCAGACCAGAAGGTCTTAGGAACATGCATGCCAAAGAGAAGACTCCAAGTGACCTCCAATAAATGGCGATTTTTCCTCTTAGCTACCCCATTTTGTTGGGGGTGTGTCAACACACGCTAGCTAATGGATAATGCCATTGTCAGTAAAAAAGGTTTGGAGGCCACCAAACATATACTCCCCCCCTTTATCAGAGTGAACAATTTTGATTTAAATATCAAACTGAGTAAGAATAATCTGATAAAAATTCTTAAATGCATCACAAACATCATTTTTATGCTTCAGAAGAACAGTCCAATTAGCACTAGAAAAATCATCAATAAATGAAATAAAGTAACGATAACCAAATAAAGAGGTAGTAGGGGAAGGTCCCCAAACATTAGTATGCACAATATGAAAACGAGAAGCAAATGAACGACATTGTTTGGCAAACATGCATGGTTCACATTGAAAAATATGAAAAGAAGCAATAAAAGAAAATAAGTGAGGTAA
This sequence comes from Telopea speciosissima, assembly GCF_018873765.1. Taxonomy (NCBI): domain Eukaryota; kingdom Viridiplantae; phylum Streptophyta; class Magnoliopsida; order Proteales; family Proteaceae; genus Telopea; species Telopea speciosissima. The sequence continues at coordinate 44,433,690 of NC_057924.1, forward strand.
TTATTTCCTCACTACAACAAAAGATGGGTGGCCAAGAAGACAATGCCATAACATAACAGACTCCACAGAACTACTATCATTACGTCCACACACATAGGACTGAGTTGTGGGCAAAAAAGGTTCAAACAGATACAGGCCTTGCTCCACATGACCACTGCTAATAATCCTCTTCATCACCAAATCCTGAAATAGACAATGAGAAGGAAAAAAAGTGACACAACAGTTCAGAGATTTAGTCAAATGACTCAGAGATAAAAGATTAAGAGTAAGGTTAGGGACATGAAGAATAGAGGTAAGAGAAATGGATGATGTAACAGAGATGTTGCCCTTATCAGAGATGGAGGAAAGGGAGCCATCAGCTACCCTAACCTTATCCTTACCTAAGAAAATGGTATAGAAATCATAATAATGGGATGTACCAGTCATGTAATCAGTGGCACCAAAGTCAATGACCCATGACTGGGCTGCTGTAGAAGCTAAGGTGGAGACCTACAAAGCAGAGGGATGAAGAGGAGTTAGCCACTGTGGGTGCAGGAGATGTGCTGCTGTGACATGACCCTGCGAAACACTGCATCTGCCAAAGTGGAGTCATCCTGTGTAGCATCTGCCTCAGTCATAATAGAGTGTGCTCCTTGGGCCCCCCCTCTATGGCCACCACGAGCACCACCTCGTGTACCAGGAGTACGACCATGAAGAGTCCAACACCTATCCTTGGTGTGCCTAGATCTCCCACAATGATCACATTGAACCTGTCTTTGCCACCTCCACTAGCACCACCTGTCTCTATTGCTATGTCTTCCCCATGAGTAGGCCCCCTGGCCTCTTCCACCTCCACGGGTGTCCCAAAAAGAGAAAGAATTGAGAGTTGACCTCTCAAGAGATGATGTTGGTGTTGGTTCCATAGCAACACGCTGAGTCTCCTCACTCTATAAGTAGCTACAAACCTCATCAAGAAATGGAAAAGGGGACCGGCCCAAAATCTGGAGCCTGATTGGTTCATAATCAGGATTCAGACCTCCAAGTAAAGTGAAGACACACTCCTTTTCAAGAATGTGATGTACCTTTGCTTCATCCTCTGGGTTAGTCAATTGAAGATCCCTGTAGTGGGCATACTCCTCCAAAAGACTAATGTAAGCATTATAGTATTTAGAAATGCTTCTATCACCTTGCCTCATTGAATTAATTTTTTGGTGAAGTTGATAAACCTTGGTAGAGTCACCTACCCTGTCAAAGGTCTGGGAGATACTGTCCCAAATTGCCTTGGTTGTTTCCTTTCGCATAAATCTTCTCCTGATCTCAGGCTTCACGGAGAAGATGAGCCATGTCATGACCGTAGAGTTCTCTGTCTCCCATTTTTCATAGGTAGGAGAACCATGCTCGGGGGCTTTAATAGTACCTGTAACATACCCAAGCTTCCCTTTGCTCCTAAGGGAAAGCTTCACTGAGTGTGACCAGCCCAAGTAATTAGTGTTATCAAGCTTCATAATCGAAATCTATGGATGTGTGTTCTCATAGACCAACTGAGGAGCCATTGGAGTGAGCTGTGAGTTAGCCGAGCCAAGTGTAGAAGTATCCGATGCTCTGGCACTTAATTATAAACAAGAGTACCAATAACAAATGGGGAGTGCACACTCAACCCAAACAAGGATCCCGACACAAAAAAGGATTCCAACAAGGAAGAAAACAAGTAAAAACTGGATAAACCTTCACACTAACCCCTTCCAAGAAGCAAAATCAGCATGAACAAGCTCCAAGACCTCAAATAGAGGTATCCATAATCACTCCTTAACCAAGAAAAAAGGGCCATTGTACTCTAAAGACAAGAACAAGAGAGTTGCAGCACTATCGGGTTTACCTGGGCAGAACAGAATCCCATGAAACTGAGCTATGCTCAAAAGAACTTAGCAACCAGCAAGAGGGAACACAAGAGGCATGAAGGGGATCTAAATACGATCCTAGTGAGCTGCTCCATACATGCTGAGATGTAGACAAAACAAGGTTTGCAACTGAGAACTGGCAGAAACCCTAGCTGAGTCTTGGTTGTCTTCAAACTCCATGGAAATTTCAATGCAGCTCAAATAACTTCCTCCATCATTGAAATAGGTTGTGTAGAACCTTTCTCAGACCTTTTCAGCAAGCTTTCTTTACATGGGGTCCTCTTCCTTGGAATCCCTTGAGTTTTCGGATTCCAAAGAAATTAATGCGACTCTCAAACCAGTAGCTCTAATACCAAGTTGAATTTTAGGTTAGAAGAGTAAGTTGGAAGAGGAAAACAAGATGGGGGAGACAGTAGAAGAGAGGAGAGGCAAGAGACAAGGAGAAAGAAGGGAGAATATTTCAGTTGTAATGTCTTGTGTTGGAGATTATTCTCTCCACGCCTATATTACTCCAATAACAACTCTAAACTTATTACATCCAACCTCCTTAGGGAGGTAAAAGGTAAAAAGAAGAAAAAAAATTACATAATAAGGGAACTAGATAAGGTCCAGTTCCTAAAGTACTAGAACATAGATTCTAATAACTCTAACAGTAAAAAGGTCCAATCTGATAAATGATCTTTTTATAAGATGTTTATCACATAATTACAGAACCATATTATAAACAATTTCGAATTGTAATTAAGAAGCAAATCTAGTGTTTTATTTCTCTAATACGATTCGAGACAAAATGAGGAATGCCACTCAATATAGGGAGCATATTCCTTTGCCCCTCATCTAACATGCAATATTTATTTCGAGAAGATTTTTGGTGAATTGGATTTTCTTTGTTTTCTGATCTTGTTTTAGCCAGCCACATGATATATCTACTAATATCTACATATTTAGGTCTTCTTTATCTATCAAGTTGGTATGGGCCCATATCTATCCAAATAACAAAATGAGGAATGCCACTCAATATAGGGAGCATATTCCTTTGCTCCTCATCTAACATACGATATTTATTTCGAGAAGATTTATGGTGAATTGGATTTTCTTTGTTTTCTCATCTTGTTTTAGCCAGCCACATGATATATCCACCTGTATCTACATTTTTAGGTCTTCTTTATCTATCAAGTTGGTATGGGCCCATATCTATCCAAATAAGTTCTAAATTGTTTACCTTATTCCTTCTATAATTGTAATAATAATTACGTAAGGTTTTATGGACGGGCTCACCCATATGGAATACATATTCAAAATAAGTTTTAGTTTTTCAAGTTGGTATGGGCCCATATCTATCCAAATAAGTTCTAAATTGTTTACCTTATTCCTTCTATAATTGTAATAATAATTACAAAAGGTTTTATGGACGGGCTCACCCATATGGAATACATATTCAAAATAAGTTTTAATTTTTTTTTTTTTACTTTATTCATTCTTTGATTGCAATGATTGATATCAAAGAAGACTTTTACCAAATCTCATCAAAAAAAAAAAAAAAAAAGATATCAAATAAGACAAAAGATTTTAGGACCCACCCATATGGAAAAATTGGACACGCACATCTATTTTTACTATCAACAAACTCCTTTATAGTTAAAATTTAGGGAAAAGTATCTCTAAGTCTAAGACGTTTCTTACGCCTTTTCACATAGGCTAAAAGGTCGTAGAACGTACGCACAAATATTTTGACGTTACGTTCTTCAACTGAAAACCGTTGATTTAATTCCATCCAATCTCAGTCATTGAACTACTAACCTAAGACTGGCTGCAACCATTCTCTCCCCTCTGCGTCTCTCCATCCCCCAATCCACCCTCTTCCTCTCCCCTCCACCACGAACGAACAACACCCTTCCCCTACCTTCTCTCTCCCTCTCCTCGCCTCATCAATCGAGTTTATTCCCTATTTCTATCGGTTTTGATTGAATCTACTTTATTAATTTTTTTTTTTGCTTCCTCTGGATGCGAGTTTCTTCGCTGTTATGAGATTTTGGTTTTCTCTTATTCTGTTCGTTTTTAGAGTGTGAAGGGATATGATTTCTGAGTGAGAGCTCTGTGCTCTTTGATCTATGTTTGGGTCTTAAGGAGATGATTACAGATGGAATAGATCGTATTCGAAAATTATGGCTAGCTACTAAGCCTATTTTAGGAGATTCTTACTCGATCCGAGGTGCGGTCTCTGTGATTATTGTAGTTCAATCACATTTGCAATAGTTTCTGAAAGAACATTAACACTGAACCCAAATACCCTTTCTTTACCCCAACATCTTTCCGCCAAGTAGAGGATTTTTCTGCATAGTTGCGTGAGTTGGTGAAGACTTCTACATGATTTGTGACTTCTGGATTTTCCAGCGAAGAGGCGAGCTTCATCGGTGACTCCATTGACGATGAAAACGATGAGATAGAAAATTTACTGCAAGACTCCATTCAATCTTGGCATTGATGAGGAGTCTATTCTGGAGGTGCAAATGCAGGAGTGGGTCAGATTCATGGATGATCAAAATGAATCAACGTTACCAGCATGCACTTGCAAAAGGGAGTCCATGGAATGGCTTAGGCACTGATCGTGAGGCACTGATGATGAACCTCAACTTGTCCAAGACCCAAGTAATGGTTGGAGCTTGCAACCAAAAAACATCCCTCGTCGCATCCAACAGCCACATTAAAACTTACTTTAATGGAGCTATGAGGCGTGGGGGGTGACAGAGCGGGGGGAATCGAGATGGATTGGAGAGAAAGAGGGCTGGGAAAGATTGAATCATAGCAGCGGCAAAAGTGGCCATGAACCCTTCATCGTAAAAACCAGGAACCGATGACAAAAGAAAATCAATTGATGGCTCAGATTAATTTTATGCCAAATGTACGGTTAATATAATAAAGACGAGAAAATAAGTTCGGAAGACTTCCGTCCTGGACGCTACCACCCACCCTTTCACATATTCATTTTTTATTGCTTCTCTCTCTTTCTCTCTCTCTCTTTAAAAATAATAAAAATTCTGAAAAAAAATCTTTACTTTGTGATGTTTTCTATACTTTTTCACACGGCACCATGAGATGATGCTTCTACCCCTTAAGTAAATACCCAACATGCTCAACCATTCTCCTAAAATTTATATATCAATCTAAATATTCTCCATGGACAAACCGACATCCTCAATGGATTGTTCGTGTTTTGTTTCAAAACATCTAGATTCGTTGAATGTGATTATACTTAAAACTCAGTGCAATCATTAAACTTAAAAGTCTCACTATTACAAAATGTGTGATAAAGACATGGCAATAAATGTATAATTCATGGACAAAGTTGGCTATTAGACTACTTACGATATGTCTCATCAGAGTAATATCAAATAAGACAAAAGGTTTTAGGACCCACCCATATGGAATAAACGGGCATGCACATCTATTTTTACTATCAACAAACTCCTTTATAATGTTTACCCAAAAAAAAAATTCCATTATAATTAAATTTTAGGGAAAAATATCTCCGAGTCTGATGTTTCCTAGGTTTCTCACATATTCATTTTTTATTATTTCTCTCTCTCTTAAAAAATGAATAAAAATTATGAAAAAAGATCTTTACTTGATGGTGTTTCCTATGCCATCTCACAAGAACCGTTAGAAGACAACTCTACCCCTTGGGTAAAATACCCAGACATGCTCAATCATTCCCCTAAAATTTATAAAGCAATCTAAATATTCTCCATGAACAAACCGACGTCATCATTGGATTGTTCGTGCTTTGTTTCAAAACATTTAGAGTCATTGAATGTGATTATACTTGGGGGGAAATTTCTTAGATCTACTAGATTAAAAAAAAAAAAGATTTACAAAACTAGAAAGTAAAACTTATATTTTACATTTGCAAGTTATACTGGATTTACCTAATCCCTATATGAGTATAAAAAGGTAAATGAAAAACCTAAAATACCCACAAGTCCCAACATCCTTCTCTCTCTCCTGTCTTCTTCTTCTTCCTCCTTTGACGGCAATCACTCCCTCGTCCCTGCAAACCTGCCCCGCACCTCTACCTCCACCTCCACCAGACCCACCCCCCCTCCCTCCCTCTCCCAATCTCTTCGACTCTTCTTCTACCCACTCCCTTCCCCGCAAATCTTCCCCACCCCTTTCCATCCCTACAAATCTGCTCCACTGGTAGAACTACTTCCTATTGGTGTGTTTTGTTTGTATCTTGGCTGTATGGCTCTTTGGTGTCTTCGTGTAATTGCAAGGAATGCTGACCATTGTTATAAAACACAATAGCATAGATGATATCAGGCTCTATGGATCTCATTCATCCCAAACCAATTTTGCTATTATGCGTCTATTAGAACAAATTAAGCATTTCAATTAAGACAATTTAATTTTCAGCATCACTATATATCCAGATAAAAAACAAAGAATTACAGAACATCAAAGAGGTTTGAAGAGGGCACACTTATTCACAGATTTCAAAGTCAGTTTGAATTTTGAGAATCGATTTTCTTCATTTTAAGTTTAAGAAAAATAGGTAAAACGAAACACGGAGAAATGTTCTATGAATCATTCACGCATGGCTGTCCAAACCACATGGGAAGGACACCGCCTGTCAACACCACCAACACCAGTTATTTGCAGAAGAAAAGGGCTGAGGCGGCCTAGGGGAAGCACCTTTCAACTTTTTTTTTTGTTGGTATGTAAATAAAGCCGTAGGTTTGGTTGTGGCTCTCCCCATGGGTGTCAATTAGACGTGTAGTAATGGGGTGGTGTGGGACTGAGGGGTGGGATTGCCAAGGAGGGGGAGGAGGGAGGAGGGAAGAGGGAGTGGTTACTCGTCCAAGGAAGAAGAAAAGAGAAAATAAAAGGATGTGGGGGGTATTCTAGGTTTTTCCTTTATGTTTTTTTACTCATATGAGGATAGGTATATCTTTTCAACAGTATAACTTGCAAATGTAAAACATAACTTTTACTTTTCAGTTTTGTAAATCTTTTTTTAGTCCCGTAGATCTACGAAATTCCCCCTTATACTTAAATCTCAGTGCAAATCATTAAAACTTAAAAAGCCTCACCATAACAAAATGTGTGATAAAGACATGGCAATAAATGTATCAATTCATGGACAAAGTTGACAGGTAGACCACTTAAGATATGTCTCACCAGAGTTACATCAACCTCTCATGTTTTCCCATATGTTTTTCTTCACAATGTTTGGTAGGATCATCTCTCTTTCATGTTTTTTTTGAAGGTAGCAAAAGAAGATTTTATGGTAACCTTTCTACATCATATTCAATAGTTTAATGAACCAACAAAGTTGACCATTAAGTGTTTACACACCATGTGATTTGGTGACTATAATGCATCGATTATTTTTTCAACGGTCAAGATGGATAATGCTTCATCATTGATCCTTCTTAAGTATCTATAGATGAACCAGTTCCCATTCAAGAGATTCATTATTGGGAAAAAGAATGTTGTTTGGTTGTGTGCCCCTGCATTTAAACATAGGAGTGCTCAAACTTATTACCCCATTGTCTATAAAAAAAAAATTCCATCCATGTTGATGCCTCTATGCATGCTCTCTTTAGCCCCCATTCTAGTGTATGCCACATGGCCAGGAAATAATCTCTTGCCCTTCATTATTTTATCCATCTTTTACCACTTCCTCCGTAAATTTTGTTAGGGACTAGAATGGAAGAGATGATTGCGATTAATTTCAAGATCATATTGGAAGATCTTGTTTGGGACATATGCATAGTTTAGCCCCCACACTGGTGTAGACCACGTGACCCAGCAGCGATCTCTTGCCCTTCATTTTTTTATCCATCTTTTACCACCTCATCTATATAGATTTTGTTGCGTCAAGAAATCGTCGAGAGGTCCTGCGAGTGCCGTCACCTGCAAGTGGACCAAGGGGTCAACAGAGAGAACCGGTGTGGTTCTAGCCTAGGGCTCTCCGATGCCAAAGTTAGATCTCCTGGTGCAAATAGATGAATAGTGATTATTCAGTATGAGTTTAGATGTCCCCTGATGGGGTTGTGTACCTTGCCTTTTATAGTAGTGTATGACGGTGTGGAGAGTCCCAGTTTGATGGCGATTGTGCCGTTGAGTGGATAGAGGCCCTGGGTAACGGGGCTCTATCCTGATTGATCATCTCCCCGCGGGAAGGAGTGTCCTAGTGGTATCAAGATCCTTGGTGGATAGATACCCGCGTGTGGTGATAACGTCATTGGTGCTTGAATCCGTCTGGGTGATGTGACTTCTAAGCGGTGGCCTAGAGTCCTGGTGGTGACATGAGTCTGTAGCGATATGATCGGGTCATAGGTGAGTAGCCCCGATGTTCGTGCCCCTCACGTCTGTGCCCACGATGCCGTGCCTGGGTGCAGGCCGCTCCTGGGTGTGGCCACGCCTTGGTGAGGCCGCGCCTGGGTGGGGCCGCGCCTGGGTGAGAGGCCGCCTGGGTGTGGCCGCGCCTAGGTGAGGCTGCGCCTGGGTGAGGTCGCGCCTGGGTGCTGGGACCCCGGTTCGTTCCCCTTGGTTCTGGAGTGGGTCGCCCTGTGACACATGGCGGCCGCTGATTGGCCTGGTGAATATTGGATGTATCAGATTTTGTTGGACACTAGAAGTCTAGAATGGAAAGAGGTGACTGCGAAAATTTCAAGAGCATATTGGAAGATCTTGTTTTTTTTTTTTTTGGTTAAAGAAGATCTTGTTTGGGGACATATGTATATATAGTTTAGTTTGGGTCCACTTTCAATAATTTTTGATCTTTTTGATTTTGTTAAATTGAACCAAACCAAACCCTTTTCTTAAGTACAGCAGTACATGTGGATATACTTTTCCTGTACCTGAAAATAATAATAATAATAAACGAAGGTAAACTTTGAACATTTGACCACAAGTTTTCCTGAAATCACTAAAATGCCCCCAATATAAGCAGAAAACTTTCCACTTAGAAACACCCTTGTCAGCCTTCCCCCAAGATCTGCTCTACTTCATCCACAGAAGAGAGAAGTGAAATTAATTTCCAAAACACTCCTTTTTCGAGCCAAAAACCTTTCTCGAGTCTCACCCTTCGCAGTCACAAACACAGAGAAAGAGAGGGAGAGAGAGAGCGAGCGGTGTATCTGTTCAGATGCTTTGGTGGGAGATGTTGTTTGCAATGGAGAGAGGTCGTTGCTTTCCAAAGTTGTTAACATCTGTCCATATCGCTCTTGGCTGTGTCGATGTTGCTATCGCTGCTCTTGCATTCTCTCAGGTTTGTTTTTTGAATTTCGAACTTCTCCTTTGGTTTCTATTTCGCTGGGATCGTATTTTGTTCTCGTTGGCCAATGTGATTATCACCTTCATTTTCTGGATTAAGTTTTGTTTCTTTTATGTCTGATCAACTGAAGAATCAGAATATCTATATGAGAATTCGGTATGTGAAATGAGTTCTTGAGGCTTTGAATCCGACAATGGTGTGCATTTTTGGTCTAGGGAAGATTTTTGCGTTTCAAGATGGAGTTTTAATTATGGTCTGTGGTTACGGAGAAATATGTGGTTTGATGATTGATGAGGATGCTTGGGGAACTCTTAGGGTAGGCTAATTGGTTAAACTTGTGGTTGTTTCGTTTCTACACGGCGTGAGAGAGATGTTTTGTTAGCATTAATAAGTCTGATGTCTTGGTTGAAAACGTAGTATATGATTCCCTTCGTTTTGAGTTCTTCTTGTTTCTGTTTATGCGTATTTTTTTTTTGCTTTCTCATTTGGGGGTGGGGGGTGGAGAGAAGGATCCACGTGTTGAGTTGCAGGTTTGTAGACTTTGGTTGGGAGTGCACCTCAACAACCTCGTTCACTCTATCACTGAGATTTTTTATGGATTAATTTATCTGTTGGGAAATGTTATCACAAAGCTAGGAAGTCAGACAACCATCCATTAATATATGTAATACTGTGATTGAACTTTTTACTGTACCAATTGGGTTACTTTTCGAAACTACCAGCTTCATGGTTAAAATATCATTATGTTGGCAGTGCACGGAAGATTTAGTTTAGTTATTACTGACTAAATTAGATGTCTTAAAGACCAGAAAAAATGTCCAGGTTATACTTGCTTTTCATTGGATTTAAAAGCCTAAGTATTTTCAGTTATCTATGGATGTCTTCTGGTGTTTTGTTCTTCAATTATCTTTTTCCCTTTTCATTTGTTTATTTTTGGATTGCTTAGTTATTTTGACATTGATTGCATGCCTGCAGTAATATTTTTATATTGGAGTCTGAGCTGCTGCTTCTTCCACTTCTATTGCTTCTGCAGTGATTTGTTGAACTTGTGTTCATTTTCTTTTAATTTCAAACTTAAAATGAATTTGTGAAAGCTAATGCATGATACTTATGTTGAGATATATTGATCATGAAACATGAATGTTACATGTTACCAAACAATAATGATGTTAACTTTGTTGAACAGTTGATCAGGATCCACATTCGGAATCATCAAGTAGGCTGGACACGCCAAAAAGTAAATGATATGTTTCTTGTACTTTCCTCACTTGACTTTTTAGTCACTTTATTTGTATTTTGCAGAGTAAAACTGATATCTGTTTTGCCATATATTGTTCACTACTATGTAATTTTCTTTTTAAGATAAGAAACAACAAATTCAAGGATATAATGAGCACTATGACCTGACAAACATGAAAATAAACTTGCAATCAATAAATTAAATACAAAATAAAAGAGACAAACTCTGGCAGAGGTATAGAGGAATTCCCTGAACTCCGATGAAGCCTAGAAGCTCTGTGCATGGACAAAGAAACACCAAGTCATTTGCAGATCTCCGCATCCTGTTTAACAAGCCGTTCACCTGGGACGCAAGGGATCTGCTATCCCTAATGACATGGGTAAAGTGGTAAACATCCAAGGCTTCTTTGTAGAAGACCCAGTACATGTAATGACAGTTGTCGAATTTCCTTCTTCTATTATGTTGTTGATTCCCTTTCTCACTACAAACTCCAACCCCATTCGAGCAGTTCATTACTATTAAAATCAACGTTTGCAATTATAACTAGTGGCTAAAATGTCATGGTAGTGCCAGAAGGACTGCCGCATCAGGCATGGGACTTATTATGACTAGTCTTATATGCCATGGAAAATTTGCGAGGCGTAGGTATTTGATTGGGATGACAGGAAGACTATTTTTGAGATTTGCACTCCCTCTCTTACATACGTGAGGCTGAATACGGAACCCCAAAAAAGAAAGATTGGATGGAACTGAGGGACTGGTATTAGTGATACTGTTTATGTTTTAATTATTTCCTAATGGTTTAATTTTCCCGGGGTCAGTTTATGCATGGTGCACAATGTTTTGGTTATGAAATGTCTGTTGATGTTGATTTGGTTTAATTTTACCAGGATCTTGAAGAAATAAACGAAGGGGGGACACCCAGTGTAGGAACCCTTTCCCACATGCCTGCTATAACTGCCCCATGGCAGCTAGGTGCCCAAACTTAGTGGACATGTCTTCTCCCATCAACCAGTCATTTGTTAAGTTGCAGACTCAGTTGAAGATCTAATGCCTCCATGTGTCATTAATTGTTTGAATAGCAGGGACTTCTGCAAAACAGGGGGAAAAGCTCCATATATAGTGGGCCATATTGTTAAGAGGAGTTTCCAAAATGGAAATGTGGCATATCCAAGGAATTGTATATCCATCATATGGTTAAAATTCCAAATCATCTTGTCCATGTTGGCAGAAAATATAGGGTGTGTCAGGAAGGGTTCCTCCAATGGATGTGTAGGAACCTTTTCCATAAACTGGTTGATTTTTTTTCTCCCTAGAAAGTGGGGTAAAAAAAGACACCACACAGCAGGAAAAAGATGGATCACACCCTAGAGTAGCACTGAACCTGGACCGTGGTTACTGGTGCTGGATAGCCCCCCCCCCCCCCAAATAAAAAAAAAAAGAAAAGAAAAGAAGAAAAAAACTAACCTAGTTTCTTGAAAGAATCTGAAAGATTGAACTAAAACTGCTCCAGCCAGTAAATTTTCTCTGGACTTGCAGATGTGGAGGCCCACACTGATTCAGTCCAACCAAGACATAGCCAAGGAAATTCTGGCCGAACTATTTTAACAAATATATGGCTTCTGTTTGTACTTTTAAGAATCAGGCCAGTGAGTTGTGATTTGGGTGGTGAACGGAAATTGACAAAGGTTTTAATGAATTTGTATCTAATGTCTGGTGGATTAAACTAATTGGATATTAGAGTTCAAACTGAAGGTGAACTATAAGGTTTTAGGTATTAAAAGTGAAATTATAGCTTGTACTAAAATTAGGTCAGGAACTGGGGTTCCGGAAAGAGAAATTAGGGTAGGGTTTGAATTGGTTCAATTGGTGAAGGTTTATGGTACAGGAGACCCTAAACTAATTGTGAAGCTGCAAGGGATTTTTATTTCTGTTGAAGTTATTTTATGATTCAGATAAGGTTTCCCCATTTGGGCAGCAACAATAGACTGGTAAAGATGGGCTGTCAGGTGTATATTAGGTTAGTTTGTTAGGAATTTTTTGGAAGCTATGGTGGAGGGTGGAGCAACCAATTGGAGGTTGAATAGCAAGTAAATGGAGAATTTGCAGAAACTAAAAGAGGTACACCACTACCACATCCCCCCCCCCATCCCACCCCCCCCCCCCCCCCCCCGCCAAAAAAAAAAAGAAAAAAAAAGAAAAAAAGAAAAAAAGGAGGAGACCAGTAGGACAAATTCTACTTACTAGTTTGCTCTAGAAATCCATGAAGAATTTGATGAGACATGATAGAGCATGGCATCCCAAGCATGAAATAAAGAAAAGTTCACTTAGAGAGTAGGATTAGAGGAGACTCCAAAACTAAACTGACCAAAAGTTAGGCAGCCAAACACTGTAAAATAAGACAAACCAACAGTTATCAGACGTGGATATTAGGGCAGAATTATCAATATAACCCTTATACTGGAGGGAAGTTGAATATAGCAGAAACCAATAGCATATGGGCCATAATGATGCCATCATCCCATATTTGGAATTGCTTCATGTCCTAGGTGGGTCGAACAAGACATATCTTTGCTGGTCTTGTCCATCATGCCCAATTCACTTAATATCCATTTGAGTGACTTCAGAAAATAGTGTTACAGAGCAACAATAATACGGAAGAAAGAAGAGGAAGAAGAATCTGAACTCCTAGGAAAGGATTCCGTTCAACTGATACAAGGGCTGATCGGTAATTGATTAAATGCTAATATGAGACAAACTGATGCTAATATAAATACGGGACAGAGAATTAGGAAGTACTGAGAGCAGAAGCAAACACTATGTAATTGAATTGAGAATAAGAGTGCAAAACCTCAGAATCAATTAGAAGGGATTATGAAGATCGCTGAAACTAAAAGAGTCCCATATGTTGACTAAAGTTTTAGTATTGGCAGAACTGGACATAGGAGAATAGCTGATTGTAGAAGAGAAGAATTGAAGAACACAGGGAATCCACCTAAATAGAAAGGAATTTCTCCTCCAAACCATGAATCCACAGAGCTGTGCTATAGCTGTTGCTTGGCTGAACAAACTCAACTCAACTCAGCCTTATCCCAACTAAATGGGGTCGGCTCCACATCTAGAATTTTCATAAATTTACATATACAACATATATTACTATTAAGAGTGAATTTCTTATTATTTAGATATTTAGATTAAAAAAAATTAAGGATAAGAAGCTTGAAAAAGAAGGATTGGGTTGCGCCATATATATGAAAGAGTACACAATAATAATGTATTTGGAGACTCAAATTCCATGTCAGGGTCTAATAATGAACTGATTAGTTGAAATTTTTGTGAAAGATTCCTGTGAAAGGTTTCATTAACACCTAATCCATGTCGAGTAGATCTTGTTGTTGTGAGAATTCTTAATTTATAAATTTAGGGTGGGACTACTTAGAAATTAAATAAAAATTCTAACTGGAAGTCCCAATAGAAGTAGGCATAGTTGTCAAGGCGGCAAGGCGACCCAAGGCGGGGGAGGGGTGCCTAAGCGCTTAGGTGACAAGGCGCCCAAGTGTTATTTTTTATTTCCCCTCTTTTCTAACATTATTTAGTATGTTATACTATATAGCTTATATCTCCACATCAAGTCATCAAAAATCAATATTAAGTCACATAAATTCATCAAAAATCAATATTAAGAGCTGAAGAAGCAAGCTATTGGAAGTTTGAAACAATCAAAACATACAGTTGGTTTATACTGTTCTTGGTATTGGTCATTGTCATGGTATACCTAGTCTCACATTTGGTTTATATTGTTCTTAGAAAATATGATCTTATCTATAAGTAATTAAAATGCTCTCGATTTAGAGAAATGTTCTTGTACTCTGAGAAGTTTGACTAGTCAAATGATTTTATTTTTACCTTTGCTTAACTTTGATTTATATTGAAGGAGTTATGTTCCGGTCAAACCTTATTTGGTATGTGCGAATGTTGTCAAAACCGCTCTGAATGAATATATTTTTTTAGATATCAAAAGAAATGAATATTTTTACTGCTATTTTGCTTTTTAGCAATGTTTTACCATATTAAGATTTGAGAAAATCCCCAACATTAGAAAGTTGAAAATTTCACCTACCGCTGAAATTCCAATTTTTGTTCTTGAACTTGGGGGTTGACTTTTATCCTTTCGGAATTTTATTTTTTAAATATTTTTATTGAATTCAAATAGGAAGGTATTTGTTAATTTATGAATATGGAAAATGTTCTCTGTGTGGGGGGGGGGGGGGGAGAGGGGGCACCGAGCTATGCCCAGACACAGCGGGAGACGAAATGATCACCCTGCCCCCATGAAAAGCAGAAATTCTGCTCCCTGAGTTGCCAGCTCGTGCGCTATCGTTGGCTGCCGCGCGCACGTGGCCCCTGCGCTCCCCCACAGAGAACATTTTCCCTTATGAATAATATCTTGAGTAAATCAAAGCATTTACCTATATGATATTTGCATGAATAAGGGCCAAGGCATTCAATATCACTAAGGTAGACAACCGCCTAGACCTCAAAAATCTGCCTGGACGCCTAGGTGGCACCTTGACAACTATGGAAGTAGGAATCCTACAGGTAAATAACAAAAAAAAAAATAACAATTAAACAATAACTGAACTCTTAACTTGACAAACAATAAGAGAGGGTAGCGACAATAAGTGTCCCATGTGTGGGACCTAATAATCCTAAAGGCAGGGGATACCTGCCCATGAATGGACAGGGGCTATTGTGCCCTTTCTTGGGTCTTTCTTAGGCCCATGACCTACGTTACTAAGCTCTAAAATAGAAGCAATTACTGAACTAGCCATACTTCAAGGCTGCAAGTCCACTTAAATGAAAATTAGGAATTGAGGAGTAGGACTGAAACTTCGTAAGTAAAACTTAATTTAGTAAGAGATATGAAACCCTAAAAATAGTATCATAATGGACTTGAATTCTGTCAGTTTTTTGCCATTATATTTGGAATTAAACATTTCAGGGTTATTAGATAGACACTTGAATGATCTTATGATCTAACCATACCAAAATTAAGTTGGACAAGTTTTCACCTAAAGACAATTGCTCAAAACTTGGGAGGTGTTTCAGAAAAGCACCTGGATATGCTACCTTACAATGTGTTTGGTACCTATGCACCTTCTTGATTGACATTGTATTTCTGTGTAGTTTAAGTTATTTTGTCTGGTGAAAGGCAACAGAGTAATAATTGTACTGTATGATTTAAAATTGTTATTTAGATTTCTGCTTCCAATATGTTTTTCTTAGTCATTCTATGGATGTTTCTTATGTACCAGAGTGTGTCTATTTGTCATCATCCTCATCATTTGAACCTTTTTTTTTCCCCGAAAAAAAGAGAGTAGCTTTTACGAAGTATTTGGGGTCAACTATAGGGATTTTGTTCATCTGTTCTGTCTACTGATGACGATCTTATTCATATTGCATGGAAATCTAATCTAAGCATTTTGGTTCTGTTCTGCTTTCTTTCTCTTATTGTTATTCTAGGTTAATCCGTCTGTCTCTCACTTCTCTTATCCCTTCAACCACCTGTCTTCTCTCTCTCTCTCTTTTTGTAATATATTTTTCGAGAGTCTAGGTCCTGTATTCCCTGCACAAACCAGGTGATATGTTTCAGATTATGTTTTGCATCACTTTACCACCTTTATACTGACATTTTTTATGTTTGAGGTTTTGCACTTGCTCCTTTTTTTTGTGTGTGTGTGTGTGGGGGAGGGGGGGGGAGGGTAGAAACTGTCTTTTATGTATATGATCCATTTTCATGATCTAGAATTTATATTTTTAAATATGTTACTGTGGTTTTTGATGCAAGCAAGCAAATGTTTATTACAGGTATTCCATCTCATGATTGGCATTTCCAACCTAGGTAAGGTATTGTATGTTGAACTATGGAGATGGCATGTAAGATATTTAATCTATGTGTCTCTCTCTCTCTCTCTTTAAAAAAATTAACTGGCATTAAGTTTGATTCTTTTGGAATCCTCAATCACCCTGATTCAGATTTTGTCGAGTTTCTGATAGAGTAATAGTTCGTTATTAAATTTAATTTTTTTTGCTAAAATGATTCAAAAGATGCACGTTTGGAGCATTTTTGTATCCTCATATTTCTTAAAGATGATAATAATGTTGAACTTCATTGGTTAAGGGTAGCGTATAAGGATTATCGTCTTATATAATTTTGATATAAATTTCCTCCATTCTTTCTCCATATGAATGGAAACTGACAACGTTCAATATGTCTCTTTCTCCGTATGAATGGAAGCTAACAACATCCAATATGTCTTTCCATGAGAAAGTTGATTTGTTTATCTTATTTTGTTACTGGAATTGTTTTATAAAATGGAATTTGACACTCCTACCCCTCCCCCCCCCCCTCAGAAAAAAAAAAAAAGGGAGAAACATTGCACACGGCATGCTGCCCATGTAGGAGAACAATGGGGGTAACCCTATATTGAGGCTTAGGAGCTTCCGAATGAATAATGGAGGGTTTATGGAGAGTTATGGCTGTGTTGTGATCATAGTTGTCATGGCGTTCTGGCGCTGGAGAGGGCTGCATGGCGACCCTCTTTGATTTCTTCTTCCTGTCTCTCTTTCCCTCTTCGATTTCTTCTTCCTGTCTTTGATTTCTTCTTCCCTCTTCGTTTTCTTCTTTCCCTCTTCAATTTCTTTCGATTTCTTCTTTCCCTCTTCGATTTCTTTCGATTTCTTCTTTCCCTCTTCGATTTCTTCTTCGATTTCTGAATTTTCTTCTTAAAACTTGAGAAACAATAGAGAAAAAATAAAACATGGCTTGAGTATACATCTATTAACACATTAAAAATAGAGAAAATAAAAAATAAAACATGGTCGACATGCTCGGCATGGCATTGCCATGGCGGGCGACATGTCGATATATCGACGTGACACCCCTCCACCGACTTGGATCGCCGTGACGCCGTGACAACTATGGTTGTGATTGTATACATGGTGTTGAACATGGTTAAGGAAAATTGCAGCAAATAAATGAAGTACAATAAATTAATTGAGAAAAGATGAAGAGGAGAATAGAGTCTACCAGCATCATGTGTGGTTATTGCTCATAGTTCAAGATATCGATTTCAACCTGGGTCGAAACCGAAATATTTTGAATTTCAGTTGAAATTTTGACCGAAATCTGGTACATTTTGGATGGCCGCTTAGTAGTCAAATGGCCATATTTTGGCCTGAAACTTCAGGGAAACTCTAATTAAGCATCTCTAAACATATTTGAACCTTTTAAAAAAGCACAGCAAAAATGGTAGTTTGGCTTCGGACCTTAGGTTGGTACAGTACGTTGTATGTTTCGATATTCATTCTCTTATGTAACCTATTCTAGATATAATTTGATACTAGAAACATAACATTCAATCAAAGCAATTGAAATATGTAATACGAGTGAAGAAAATCCATTTAGTTGTACACCAATGTCAAAAAGTGTCATCATAAGAAATTAATAGGGATTGCCTATTCAAGCAGGTTTACATGTGTTTGAAGCATTAGATTGGAAAAAAGAACACCCAAATTGGTAGTTTGGCTTTGGACCATATGATATATGGCGGCCATGTCATCCTCTGCCTGAAGAATCTCTTAAAACCCATCACAACAGCTAATACAAGACCAGACCTGTAGCGGTATACCAGACCTAATCTCGCAGTAGGATCTCAAGAACATAGTCAAATTCCTCAGTCAACAAGTGAACAGAAAAGTTAAGCTTCTCAGATGAAGGTCAAACTGTAGGATTCAATCACTCGCAATGAGTATAGGCACCTAATGCAGGAGCAATTCCTTGGACTGGCCCAAACCCGTTGGGTAGCCCGAATGAAAATGAACTGGGTCCAATTGGATTTTTGTGTTCAGTGGGATATTTAGGCTCTGTATGGTAACGCTTTTGTTTGTTTTACTGTTTTTGGATCCGCCACACTTTTATGTGTTGCTGTGTTTTTTGAGCGTTTCTGGGTCCTGAAATGCTGTATGGTAACCCCGAAAAAAAAAACATTTCTGAAGTTTAGAAGAAACAGAAGTCTGTATGGGTCGCACTTAACATAATCGTTTCTATTGTTTATCAAAAATTACGTAATTGCCACCCACACCATGGCTTTTATACTTGTGGTTTTTTAAGAAAAAAAGAAAAAAGAAAACAGGCTTCTTTCTCGCAGCTAGCGAATATGATTGCCTCACATCTCGACTGACAATCACCCATCCCTGAGTTAATTGACCCCCTGCAATGCAACCATGAGATCAGTATTCTGCTCAGCTTACCACAATGAAGAACACAAAATGAACACTTGGATTCATTGGCCTCCAAATCCCAAGCCTCACCCAGTCAAGTATTTTGCTCACCTAAGCAGACATTGTATGATGCTCATGATTGTCTTAATTGACTATGCTATGGACAGTTGAATAAAAAGGTCTTGGTGGATTCGAACCACCATCCCCTTGGAACATGCTTGAGACATGCTCGTGTTCCAAGTGCTCTACCAATTTGAGCTAAAGACCCAACAAGTAAAGTTTTAAATTTACAAGTAACCTTGAGATCATGCCACAAACCATACTTTAATGATATACCTAATGGAGACCTTGCCACAACCCTTCCTAATGTTCTCACATGTATTGAACAAAACAGGAGATCATGTAACAAAACAAGAAAAAAATAAAATTGAAGAGGAAGATCAAAATCAATTGTTTCTTCATTAGATAACAAGTTAAAAGGCACCCACACTGAGAAAGATATCAATAACTATTAAAAAAGAAACCAAAACCAGAAATGACATCAGTGAGATAATTTTCTCCATAGAATAATTAGAATTATTTTCACCTTCCTATAATGATTTGAAAATGGTTTGCAACTAACTCTATGATTGCTAAAAAGAGAAAGAACTGTATTGGGTTACCTCAAAAATAATTGTATGTTCTCTTCACATATCTGATCAACTAATGTGGTTGCTGAATTATCTAAAGATGCAACTCCATTAGCGGAGTCCTGCATGATAAAAAATGAACTATGTGAAACTATGAATTATTTGGTAAAAGACCACAGCTAAATAACAGTTTATCCGCTTAAATAGATGCATGTAGCAGGCTTCCACTGACAACCACATGGAGATACTAACATATACCACAAATTTAAATCGACATTAATATAATGTTTACAACCCAAGACATACGTGTGCATACAAGTAGAAACAAAAAACCATAACCCAAGGCCAGTTTGCATAGGAGTCCATTTCCAACTATTAGCTCAGAAAAAAACCATATTATCTTGCATCAGACCAGCCTAAACAGGCACTGTTTCGGAGATGTTCTTCTTGAAGATTAGCAGATATACTAGGAACATAGATTTGAAATAAACTTACAGGTCCAAGACCAATAACAGGTTGAACAGTAGGCATTCCTTCCTGAACATCAGAAGTGAGACAAAAACCAGGTGGTGCATTGTTCAATTCTTGCCTCAAGGTAGCAGCAAGCCCAATGACAGGTGGATCCTTATGCATTTCCTTTTGAGCATTAGCTGAACAACCAATGACATGATGATCAGTAGGAAATTCGTTCTCATTTTGTGAACTTACCGTTTTCCTAACTACTAAAACAAACAAACAAATCAAATCTACCTATTCATCTACAAAGAATAGGTAAAGGAAGATAAACGCCTTGGAATAAGAAAAAGGATTCTTATTTCAAAATCATAGTTGTTACGGTGGTTAGGCGACCAAAGGCGGTGGCGAGGCCCAAAATTCAAGCCGACACCAACCAGGCGGACAAGGCGTCCAAGGTGACCGCCTAGGCGACCAAGGCGCCCGCCGGACAAACCATACGGTTTTTAGTGTGTTTCTGTTCCAAAAAAGTGAAAAAACACTAAAAATGCTTAAAAAGAACGTTACCATCTAGAGCCTTAGTTTATTTATGTATTAAGGTTTTTTATTAGTTGGTGTTGAAGTATTAGAATCAGGGGTATTTTGGTATTTCTCTCTATTTAGTGTCAGTTCTGGAGTTCTATGCAGTGTTGTTTAAGTTGTAGGGGCATTATTATCCTACTCGCAATATTATTTTTATTATAAATATAAGAGGGACAGACCTGCGGTAGAACATTCTGTTCTAGCCGCAAGTTCTCTCCCACCTTTGAACCTTGTGTGCTTCTTCTCCTCTCTTTTTCATTCCCTTATTATTCTGGTCTGATTATAGGATCCTGATGTTCTAAGATGGTATCAGAGCACCTATAATCAGATCAGAGTCTCTTCCACAATGCCCTTGCTGATCTCTCTTCCACGATTTTCCTTTGTGGTGTGCAGCCACCCATTGCTATGGTTACTATTGGTTAAAACCACTCCTTTCCATAGAGTGTTTTAGTTCTGCCTACACTACTGATGGCTGCTGATTTGAAGATTACATCTACAACTAAGGTCTGCAAAAATCAACTCCAAGGCAAAACCCTGTCAATGTTGATCTCCTTTGTATGGCTGTTGTTGAAGTACTGTTCATGTGAACAGTGATTTGGTTTTTGTGTTTAGGATTATAAACTCCTAGTTCTAATTTGAGTTATGAGTCCTTGTTGCTAGTCCTAGTTTTACTTTGAATTATTAGTCTTAGTTTTATTGTTATTTTCCTATTGTAACTAGGAATCCTATCATGATTAGGAATTCCTAATCTGAATAGGAGTTTCCCTTTCCATTGTAATTTCAGATTATAAATACAAGCCTTATGAGGGAGACAATCATATCTTACAGTTCTCTTCTCTTCTCGGTTCTGGTATTCTTCAAATGTGTTTTGCTACATGGTATCAGAGCACAACCATTAAGTTGTCTATGATCTTGACACTGGTTTGAGAGTCTTCTAAATAATCAATTTTCTTAAAAGGGTGCAACACCCTATGCTGCATATTCTGAGAATTACACCCCAGATGAAGTTTTCAAGAGAAAACTAGGGTTCTACTGCTACTTCATACCTGAAGCAAAGGATCGGCTGGAGTTTTTAGTTTATATTACCTACTCGAAGATATCTTCTACCTTCTTCTGAGTTCTTCTCCTACTTTCGATTGTGCTGCTGCTTACAAATCACTTCTGGAGTTTTGCTACTGCTTGCAATCCAAAATGAAGCCCTTTTTTGTGTGCTGTTCTGTTTCATAGTGAAGCCTTTTATTTACTCCAATCGGTCCATCACATCTATTTTCAGGTACAGAATTTTACAGACTTATTAGTTATTACATCCTATCTCTGCCGACAGGATTTTCTCTACTACTCCTAGGTTTTCAAATCCTACTGTTGCTGATTGACTACTGCTATTATTGGGTTTCTTTCAACCCTTATTCTGCTGGTTCTTATTTCTGCTGCAATTCCCTACTGCCACCTTGGGTTTATATACCCTATTTCTGCCGATTGGTTACTGCTACTGCTTTTGGATTATCAAACCCTAATCTGGTTCTAAGTGAGACCCACTTGTTACTGCTACTACTACTGCCGATTGGTTGCTGCTACTGTTACTACTTGGACTTGATAAATTACATCTATGGCTGATCCTAAACCACCAACGGATAATGTTCAAGGACATATTACCACTATCAAACTCTCAGGAGTTTCAAATAATTTATTATAGGCCCAAGCAGTTCAAGCTTACATACATGCCAAGGACAAACTGAAATACATTACAGATGATCCACCTGATCGTGATCCTAAAGATCCTACCACATTCACAGTTCATGAGGAGTGGATGCGCGAAAACTCTATTGTCAAGATATGGCTATGGAACAATGTTGAGCCTGCTATTGCCTCGAATGTTATGTTTCACTCCCTTGCTAAGGATGTCTGGAATGACTTACGTGAAAGCTTCTCTCAAGAAAGGAACATCTCTCGTATGTATGATCTCTATGAGAAATTATTTAACTTTCAACAAGGAGATGAAACCTTGAATGAGTATTGTGCCAGTTATAAGGGCATGGTTGAAGAATTACAAATACATCAGCCTTTGACCACTAATCTTGATCAGTTAAAGCAACAAAGAGCTGAGTTCCATGTTGCGAAGTTTCTTTTTGGACTACACCTTGACTACCAGTTTGTGAATAGTCAACTACTCACTGGAGAGAAGGTTCCTTCTCTTAATGAAGTTTTTTCTCGTATTAACCGTCTGGCTAATCCGTTCAAACCTGACAGTACTCCCAAGGACAACTTTGTTGGCAATCGTGGATGGGGCTGTGGTCGTGGATCTAATGGACAAGGTATATGTACTCAATATGTTGACAAATCTGCCCGCCAATGCACTTTTTGTGGAAAACCTAATCATATTGTTGACACTTGTTGGGCAAAGCACGGAAAACCTGATTGGGCGAATGAACTAGCCAATATTGCCACCACTGACACTACTACTGAGAAACCTAACAATGACATGAACTAGAGTTCATCAACTTCATCTTCTGTGTCTCATGAGGATCACAACCAACTAGTCAAACGCCTCCAACAACTTGAAGCTACATTTGCCTCTTCCTCTACCGCCACTTTAGCCTATAAAGGTAATGCTGTATTTTTCCCTTCTACTTCTTGGCTTATTGATTCAGGTGCTTCATGTCACATGACTGGTAAGTCAAGCGTATTTTCTTCCATAAATTTCGTTCAAACCTCCTCCAATATTATTCTTGCTGATGGATCCTCTACTAAGATAACTGGTGATGCAATTGTTTCTCCAACATCATCCATGACTTTCTCTCATGTTCTTCATGTTCCTAAATTACCCTTAAACCTTGTTTCTGTTAGTTAGCTTACTAAATCCCTTAACTGTTCTGTAACCTTTTATCCTTCTTATTGTGTTTTTGAGGACCTTCAGACAAGGAAGAAGATTGGTGGAGGGCTTGAGCACGATGGACTATATTACTTGGATGGCACCGGACCTTCCACTGCTGCTACATCTACTACCATACCATCTCCCATGCAATGGCATCTACGCCTTGGTCACCCGTCCTTACCTAAACTTCAATTAATGGTCCCTAGTTGCAAGTCCAAATCTCACTTTGAATGTGAGGCTTGTGAACTAGGCAAACATCATCGCTCATCTTTTCTTGCTCGTACTTTACCTAGAAGTTCTTCATTGTTCTCTTTAGTTCATTCTGATATTTGGGGTCCGTGTCGTGTTCGTAATAGGTTAGGATTTTCTTACTTTGTTAGTTTTGTGAACGAGTGTTCTCGCTCCACTTGGATTTATTTGTTAAAGGACCAGATTCAATTTCTTATTGTATTTAAAATTTTTAATCACGAAATAAAAACTCAATTTACCAAATCCATTCAAAATTTTCGTTCAGATAATGTTTTGGAGTACTCCCAATCTGCTATTTCTGATTTTTGCCTCACTCATGGTATTATTCACCAAACTAGCTGCTCGTACACTCCCCAACAAAATGGGGTGGCCGAACGCAAAAATCGGCACTTACTCGAAGTTGCCCGTTGTATTATGATTCACATGAATGCCCCCAAACATTTTTGGTGTGCTGCCGTTCTTACGGCTTGTTATCTTATTAATCTTATGCCTTCTTCCGTTTTACAAAATAAAATTCCCTTTTCTATTTTTCATCCTGATTTTCCTTTGTTTTCCACTCCACCGCGTGTTTTTGGTTGTGTGTGTTTCGTTCACATTCTCCAACCCACCATTGATAAACTCTCTCCACGGTCTGTTAAATGCCTTTTTCTTGGTTATTCTCGTACTCATAAAGGGTATAAATGTTTTGATCCCATTTCCAACAAACAATTTATTAGTGCAGATGTCACATTTTTTGAACATACTCCCTATTTTAATTCTTCCATTGTACCATCTATAGTGAACAATGAAGATCCTTTAGGGTATAAATGTTTTGATCCCATTTCCAACAAACAATTTATTAGTGCAGATGTCACATTTTTTGAACATACTCCCTATTTTAATTCTTCCATTGTACCATCTATAGTGAACAATGAAGATCCTTTAGGTCTACCCATACCTGTTCCTATTTCTATTCCTTCACCAATTCAAGTCTATCATTGTTGTCGACGTCGTTCACCAACCTTACCTTCCACCACTGTACTTATACCGGCTCCCACGGTTCAGCCACCTATACCCACTCCTACCATAGTACTATATCTCGCGATATATCGGTATCTCGGGCCTACCGAGATATCCGAAATATCCGAGATATCGCGAAATATGACCGAAATATTGCATTTTTTCTGCAATATTTCGGGGGTCCATCTCGGGGGGTATTTGGCCATATCTAGGCCTGAAACTTCATGGACAGCCTTATTTAAGCTTAATAAACACATTTAAACCATAAAATTGTAAAAATGTGAATTCAAATTGGTGTTTTGGGCTTGCATCCTTGATTGCCATACGGTCGCCGACCCTAATGTATAAATAGTTAAATACACATAAATTAGGCAGTTAATATTTAATAATAGTATTTAACTTCATCACATATCAAGTTAAAGCCAATACACATTGATGAGTGCCATGATTCTCATAAATTCCATAATATTCAATAACTCGCTTAAAGCCTTAAAGGCAATACACTAAGTGTCTAAGTTAGTAAGTCACAAGACTCGCAACTCGCAAGTCACAACTCACAAGTTCATAGATCAATGAAATCACAACTTAAGTTACAAATTACAAGTGCTAAACTGCTAATAGTAGTTGCTTTGTGCCTCCCTGGATCAATCCCATTCGTGCCTCGCCTGAGTCGACGTCCATTGCTCTTTGTTTGAAGGACATATGTGGACCACGGTATAGAATCGGAGAAGAAACGAGTGTAGTCATCCACAAGTGTCACGTAAATGGAATCATCAACATACTGTAGGTAACCTATCCTAGGATATAAACTAGGGTTACCAATCGATCCAGTCCGTGAAGAAGATGATCCACTGTGATATGATGTTGGCGCCGGCGCAAGAGGCGATGGCATTGGCTGCATGTATGGCTGGTGAGGTTGGTAGCTAGGTCCGCTAGGGTATGCAAAGATGTTATCTACAAAAGATGATCCAGTATGTCCCTGGGACTGGGACTGGTAGTCATAGTCCCCTACCCCACTAAACTGCCCATATGATGATGATCCATATCCATATCCACCGTAAGGTTGTGATGCACCATAATCCGATGCCAATGGAGTGGGATGTGCGAAAATTAAAATAATTATTTAAGAGCAGAAAAATAAATCCGACACCGTGAAGTCGTAGATCGGCCATTGGTGTCTAACATATATTTAATTCATTACCATCTAAGTCATATTACCCCTAATTATTTCCTATTTTAATTGTAGGAAAATGAATTTTTAAAACCAGAAAATTAAAAAAAAAAATACATATGGAAAAAAATTTCGACACCGTGAGGCTATAGATCGGCCTCCGGTGTCTAACATATATTAATATCATCACCATCCAACAAAATTTGTACATAGTCTTTTCAAAAAAATAGTTTTAGAGGAATAGAATTTATCTTAAATAGTGGAAAAAGGCTTGGATGATGAGCTTAGATGACCCTCCGATGAGTTTACCGGCGAAAATCCGACAACAATGTGCTTGAACAATGGCTAGAGTGTTGGATGAGAGCTTGGAAGAGTGGAAGAATAGGCAAAAGACTGAAATTCCTTAGCAAATGCAGCTCTCGGTCGAAATATGGACCGAAATCTGCGAAATATTGTATTAAAGCCCCCCTTCACGTGACACTTTAAGCCAAAATACCATATTTCGTCGATATCTCACGAGATATCGTCGATATCTCACGATATCTCACGAGATATCGACGAAATATGGTATTTTTTCATTTCGACCTGATTTCGCATCTCGGTAAGCTCGAGATATACGAAATTAAGCGATATTTCGGCGAAATATCGCGAGATTTTGAACCATGACTCCTACTACATTACCCACAGATCTTGTTCCTACATCTAGTCCTACCTAGTGATATAGCGGATGCCACACAGCTACCTAGTGATACAGCAGATGCCACTCAGCCCAATACTCAATCTGCCTCCGATGCTGAAGGCTCCATCGACTTACCCATTGCTTTTCGCAAAGGTACTCGTTCTTGCACTAAAAAACCGGTTTGTCCTATTGAGCATTATGTAACCAGTTCTCATCTTCCTTCTCACTATCACCCACTTGCTTTCGCATTATCTACTAACTTTATTCCTCATACCCACCACGAGACATTCTCTCATCCTGGTTGGAAGTCTGGCATGGACATCGAGATGGATGCCTTATTATCTCGCAATACTTGGACTCTGGTTTCACTATCTGTTGGGAAAGATCTTGTTAAGTGTCGGTGGGTTTATATAATCAAATACAATCCGGATGGTTCTGTTGAATGACTGAGGCCCGCCTAGTTGCTAAAGGCTATATTCAAACCTATGTTGTGGATTATTTTGAGACTTTTTCTCCAGTTGCTCATCTGAACTCTGTTCGGATCCTTATTTCTTTGGCTGTTAATTTTGATTGGCCCCTATATCAAATAGATATAAAAAATGCATTTCTCAATGGTGATCTTCAAAAAGAGGTTTATATGGAGCAACCTAGAGACTTGGACTCACTCAAACCTGCTCTGATACCATGTTAACAAGAGAGAATTAGAGCTCAATGCTTGGATGTGTTAATGAACACCCAAGCCCCTTTATTTATAATAAAAGAAGGGAGAGAGAAAATACATAATTACCCCCACATAGCCGACTCTATTTAATTAGAGTCGGTTATAGTGGAAAATAAACAAGAAAGACTAAAATACCCCCATGGTTCACTTATCACAATATTTAACACATCATATGGATAAATTCAATGTTGAGATGGATGAGTGCCAATTCTAAGGAATGATCATATTAGAGCTGATTTGGGAGTAGTTCTGATACATGATAAGCTACAAGAAAGTCCTTTAAAGTGGTATGGTCATGTTCAACAGAGGCCTTTGGATGCTCCAGCATGGAAGAGTGATTTGATTTAGATTGAAGGAAGTAAAAGAGCCAGAGGCAGATCTAAAATGACCCTAGGAGAAGTGGTGAGAAAAGACATGCACGGCTTAGGCCTTGTATCAAGAATGACCTCGTAGAGCTGATTGGAGGGCAAGGATCCATGTAGCCAACCCCATTTTGTTGGGATGAGGCTGAGTTGTTTTTATATGGAGCTGAATGTTGGGATGACAAAGAAACAAAACACAAACAAAATGTGTAGCTGAGATAAGGATGTTGAGATGGATTAGAGGCAAAGCCCAAAATTAGATAAAATAAAACAAGAAATAAAAAAAAGAGTAAATTACTTGGACACCCCCTGTACTTTGGCCATTTTGCTTTTTCTCCGCAACTTTTCAAACAATTACTTGAACACCCCCTACAGTTTACCATTTCTTTCAACCTGTCCGTTAGTTAAGTGATGATGTCATCGGTTAAATTTTCTGTAATACCTAAACTACCCTTAAAGGCACTGAAGTGACCCTTTTACCCCCTCCTTCTTCTTCTTCTTCTTCTTCCTCCTGCAACCACACTTCTTGCTGCAAGTCTGCAACCCACCCCTACCCCCTGAACTTCACGCCACCCCGCCGTCCTCCTCTCCACCCCACCGCCCCATCTCACCCCGTCTTCCAGTAAAGGACTCTCTCGCTCTCTTTATGACGACCCTGCAATCTCACCCCGTCTTCTCGGTAAAATGGACTCTGCAATCTTACCCCATCCTCGGTAAAATGGATAGAATTGAGATGCAGTCCCCTTTCTCCCCTACACCTTTTTCTCTGGCGACTTGCAACTCAATCCTTTCTTTCTCTGCAATTCGAAAAAATTCCAGAAATCTTCTTTCATTACAGAAACTACTGTCCATCTTTTCATGGGGATCCTTGGACGTAATTAACACTCAGTTAGTGGTTTGAATCTACTCTTATTTTGCTGTTTTTATTGTCTTAATTCCCATGGCTAACCATTCCTATTCTGTCAAACTTATTCTTAAGTACAGCACCCTGCGATTCCAGCAAGGTCCCTATTCTGGTTTCAAACTTCAGTCTCAGTTTCCAGTTCATTCAACCATCGCATGGACCACATCTTTTGGGGGTTTATTCCCCCTTATTTAACCTCCATTCATCCTGAATTTGGGAACCTTTTGAAGTTATCACAGTTTTCCTCTACTTTCTATTTTGCTGTTTCCTTCCAATTCCAACGAATTTCCCAGAAAGCAAAAAAAAATTAGGACAGAAACACTACAGCAAAACACCAACCCAAAACCCTAAATAATTTAGTCAAAATTAAATAATATACTAAAAAACCATAAAGTTGCAGGCTTTGAACTCACGATTAGTGGTATTTGCTAATCAGACACAACGAAACCTTCACGCCTGACCTGCCCTGAAGATTATCAAAGCAGAATTGGAATCCATTGCTTACCATTTTTTTTTCTGTAACTTTATTCGACCCATTCCTCCCTCTAGGGTTCCACCGATTGAAAAAAAAAAAAAAAAAGAGTAGAAGAAGAAGAGCAAAGAGGGTGAGAAATCGAGAATCCAAAAAAAAAAACACCTGGTTTGTCTTGCGGTGGTTTGAATCCCATCACGTCATGCGTTGATGGTGACGGTGGTGAGGTTCCATCCTCCCTCTGCAGCTGAAGTGTAGTTAGAGGAAGAAGAAGAGGAGCAGAGAGAGGGTAGATTGGTAACTTTGCTGTTTTCAATTGAATAGATGATAAGGGTAAAATGGACATTTCCATTTAAACACTAACAGAAGACTAACACTGTCAGGTTTCGGGGGGTGTCAAGTAATTGTTTGAAACGTTGGTGATCGTAAGCAAAATGGCCAAAGTACAGGGGGTGTCCAAGTAATTTTCTCTAAAAAAAATGAGGAGATTCAGTTGTGGCTGTGATAAGAGAGTCGAAGGAGAATCGCTTGAGGTGGTTTGGGCATGTGCATCAAAAACGATTGAGACAATGATAAGAAGTATTATGGTGCATATTAGAGGTGCTAAAAGAACAATGTATAGGCCAAAAACAACTTGGGTAGAAGTGTTAACAAAAGATATGAATGGCATTTGATTTATAACATGGCTTTAATAGAATTGAAAGGCACAAATAGGATTTATGTAGACGACCCCATTTAGTTGGGATAAGGCTTTGTTGAGTTGAGTCGAGCATTATAACTGTCATTAAAAATTTGCTGAGTTGATATGGAGATTTGTTTGAATAGGTGTTGGTTTCACCACTGGGAAACTTATCATCAGTGAAGTGGTTGACCAACGATAATTAAATAAAGAAAAGAAAGTCATGTGTTCCAGATACCATGAGGAAATAAGGGCAAAGAGGAAAAGTGTAAATAACCCAAGAAACAATGGATAAGCTTGATCTGCAGTAAACCCCCTCTTTTTCGGCAAATGCAGGAAATACAAAAACAAAGCAGAACAATATGAGCATTAAACTCACACTAAAATGGTAAGTACAACTTTGTGTGCTCATCATTATTATTAATTTGGATTGGTGCAAGAATTTGTTTCTTTTTTTTTTTTCCCAATAGGCAAGCGGAAAATTCCATCAATGTAACCAAATTGTTACAAGATCATGAACTTTTTCTGTTACACTTGCATTTTTTTAAGGGTGGCCAGGGTTGGGGGGGGGGGGGGGTTTGGGAAGTAACTAAAACCTTGACAGTGTGCTAGAAGAACTTCATGGTGTAAAATGAAACAAGAAAAACAAAATCGAATGAACAATCAAATAAGAAATAAATACAAACACAAATTTTTTCGTACCTGGTCAATATTGTGCCCAGAGGTGTGAACAGCTTTCAGAACATCATTTATCATGTTTAGGTTACCTGATTTGGCAAAAGCAACTGCAAATTTCTTTAAACTGTGCCGAGATATCACCTCCGCATTGTCCTGACCACATGATAAGAGTGAAAAAAGTAATAAATCTATCACAGGAGAATGTACTAACAACTTACAGAAAAGAGTTCCCTTAAACAAACTAGCGACTTTTTAACTTCTTTCCCCACCCCCTCTCAAATTAAGTATGATTTGGCGTACCTTAGCTACTACATAGGCTTCTTTAAGAAGTCCCCCTGCCACCAAGATATTAAGAATCTTCCCATGAAGGGCCTTACACATTGTTCTCTTGCTATATCTCAACATATTGTAAACAGAATAAGCTTCAGATGATGCTCCAAATTTACCCAGTTGTAAAATCAAGTACGAACAGAGTTCCTGTTCATAATAAAATTTCAGAGAGCTTTGAAGTAGGTCCTTCTAATTTTATCTAATAAATGTCATCATTAACTTTGTCTCTTTATTTATTTATAAATCATATTAAGAAGGCTAAAGTTTCATGTGCGGGCATGCATGTGCACGGCCTGCATTAAATACAATGAGATGGGCATAAATTCCCATCTGAAATAACCAAAACACCCTCCCTATAAAACATAGTTGATGGGAGGAATCGCCCGTGCATGAATCCCTTCCCCTATTAAGAATATGGATTATAAATTACAAAAGTCATGCATATAATCACTGGAAAAATGGGTAATTACCACTCAGGTGTTTTCAAGGGAAGTAGTGGAAATACAAGGTAGTGGAAGTACGAGCTCAGAAGATTTTAAACACAAACTCAACCCACTGATGCACCCCAAATGCCAATATCAGAATTAATATTTTAACAAGTCTCAAAGGCCGTACCCAGTGCACAAGGCTCCCGCGTTTAGCAGGGTCTAGGGAGGTCAAATCATAGTTGTCACGTCGTCACAGCGATCCAAGTCGGTGGAGGGGTGTCATGTCGATATATCGACATGTCGCCCGCCATGGCAACGCCATGGCGATCATATCGACCATGTTTTATTTTTTATTTTCTCTATTTTTAATGTCATTTAGTATGCTATAATATATACCCTATAACATAAAAAATTAACATGAAAGTGTACTACTAATCTACTATGGTTTAATTCATGAAAGTGTAATATCCATTAGTGTATATGAAATCATGGATTATCAAATAATTGATAGCAATAGTCTTGCTGATAATAAAGTTGAAAAATCATGAGAGTTGAGATATGATTCATATGAAAGTGACTACAAAAGTAACAAAACAAAAAAACAATTACAAAAACGTAATTTATATTGAGTGAATAAAGCTAATAAACAACCCATCTAAATAAAATAAAATAAAAATTTGCTGATGTGAATATGTGATTGTGTATTAGTCAATAGTGTATTAGTGTTTTCTGTTTGATGTTTTTTAATTTTTTTTTATGTTAAGGAAAAAGCAGTAAAATAAAAAATGGTTAAAAAAAATTATTGTTAAAAAATTAAGTTTTATAATTTGAAACAACCATGTCACCCGATATGGGCATATGTCGTGGTATGGCGTCCATGGCAGCGCCATGGCAACGACATGGAGGCCATATCGGTCGATATTCTTACATCATCCATATCGGTGGTCGATATGCCCACTTCTCCAGTGATATGACCGCCATGGCGTCGATATGGCGACGCCATGACAACTATGCGTCAAATGTACGCAGCCTTACTTACCCCTGTTTCCAGAGAGGCTGTTTCCAGGAACAGGAAATCAGTCTCAATGACTCAAATTACAAGATAAAGAGTAAAGAAACAATTCCTCACCGAGTGAGCCCTCTAAAATTCTTCCTTGTACTCATCTGAGCAAATGTGTGTGTGTACATGCGTATTCCTTCTCACTCCCTCATGTGAGTGTGTATTTGTTTTGGTGTTCAAGATATGCCCACATATTCATGGGATATGCATTTCCGAAATGAAAACAAAAGAAAAAATGAACAAAGCAACATACCCCACATAATCCTAAGTATTTTAATAAATTACAGTGATAGGAAAGGTAATTTCACTAGGAATGTTCAAACCTAACAAGGATACTTATATGATCATAGATGTCAAGTCGTCACCTAGGTACCACGTTAGTGGTTCCCCTAGGCATGCTAATGCCTTTCTTTGGTACAAAGGCACCCACCTTGGTCAACAAGGCATTGCCTTGTCCACCTTAGCCAGGATTGTGACTTAGGTGGACACCTTTGTGTATTGTGAATTTTTTTTTATTGTTTGTGATATATAAAACTGATGGCTGATGCTTTTTCCAACTTTTTGATTGGTTTGTATGCACAGCCCAGGTACCACTGTAATGCATGCATGGAAAAAAAAAAAAAAAAAAGGAAAAAAGGGGAGGACCCAACCCTTTCCTCTGAAATCCCATAGTAACTATGAACTTTCCGCTGAAAATCCATATTATCTATGAACTTTACTCTAAAACAGTAAAGCCTAAATAGTATGTGCCTCGGTTGAAAAGGCCCCTAGGTGCCTGGCCACCACCTTAGGTCGACTGGTAGCCATTAAAACTATGGATATAATTCTCATACCGGTGTGGGTTTCTGAATCAATGCCTGTCATGGAGATACATAACTATATAGAGAAAAAAGGTGTTGGTTTCACTTTATGAAAAATACAAGGGTGCCTGACATGGTACAGTTGAAAAAGAAATGAACTCTCCTTGTTATGTATGTTCAAACTAACTTTGATGCTCCCTCTGTTCTGTAAGATAGTTCTTCCCATTTTGGCTGGCCCAAATTCTTTGTCCATCTCACAAATTAAGAAATGATTTTGATAAGTTACTATTTTACTCCCATAGAGTGAGGGCCTTGGAGCAATGGTAAGGTTGCTCCATTGTGACCAAGTGGCCATGGGTTCGAGTCTGGAAACAGCCTCTCTGCAAAAGCAGGGGTAACTGGTAAGGCTGCATACATTATGACCCTCCCCAGATCCCGCAGTGGCGGAAACCTCGTGCACTGGGTAAGCCCTTTTTTTACTATTTAATTCCCATGTATTGATAACCAGATTCATTTATTAAACACCTTGAAGAGGGTTTAAACAAGTACGGAAGGGCTATATTTAGAAATGAGGGGTTTTAATGTTTAATCACTTCTCAAAACTTCGGGCTTCTTCAAAGGGACAGCCATTGTAGGATTGAGAGAGTATAATATTATTGAGATGGAAAAGGGAATTTTTATCAGCACTTCTGGAACCATGTTTATAGGCCTTGACCTATGTGGTGACTCTCCAATGTAACCTATTGTATTTCTGTGGTCCTTGAAGAGGACTACAAGTATCCTGTTAGATGGCTCCAAATACACAGTTTTATTTTTTTTGACAAGTAACAAAGATTTTATTAAGAAAAATATAGAAGAGGTTCAAAACCAGCAACTTACAACACCCACAACTGGGAACCACAATGTCCACAACCATTTTACAAGTAGACAAAAAGAGGAAAACGAGAAAAAGACAGAACAATGCTAATCAGGCAATGGAAAATACTGTTCATAAGTCCAACTCAACCGTCTCACACCTTGCTTGGCCAACATGTAGCCATTAGCTGTTCTTGGCTTCCAGCGAAACAAAAGTTTCACCAGGAAAGCAAGAAGTTTAATGTGTACTATGAAATGGGCAAATTTCTAAGGTCCTTTATTTGAGGTCAGACATGTGATGATAGTTGCCAGCTCTCCGACTGCCATGGTTATCAAATTATTCAAATCCCTAATAGCGTAGCTCAAACCCATTCGGGTTGATAGCTTTTCAGCTCTTAACGAATTTCCATTGCCAATAGAACCCGAATGAACACCTGCGAAACAGCTCCACTACTAGATCTGAATATGCTGCCAACTCCAGATGGACTGGGTCCCCCTAAGGAAGATCCATCAAAACTCCATTTCACTACACCCTCCCTTGGTGGAGTCCGTCACTCAACTATTCAGTTTGTGAACATAAATAACTGGTGTTTCGATTTTTGAGATACAACAAACAAAATTTCTCATCTTTTCCTCAAAAAAAAATACTGGCAGAACATTTAACGATTGGTTCAGTAAATGCCCAAAGAACTACCATCCCCTGATCCTCTCAATGACCCGCAGTTCTGTTAAGAATGTATCCAAGAAACACACAAAGTGTTCCTGTCCTCCCACCAAGACCACGACGCTGCTAATAGGGTGGCCATTCGGAGTAACTTTACTCTTGCCCCAAGAGGAGGTACACGGCAAAACAACACCCCCCCCCCCCAAAACGATGTCTTTGGGAAATATCAAATCCAAATTAACTGTCAGGATTTGGCCCTGTTACAACTGCTTATTCCAAAAGCTCAGGCTATTAAGTAAGGGCTGCAACAATCTATATCAACAAACTCCCCCCCTGGTAAGTGCAGGCCTGCACACAAACATACATGGCTCTGCATGTGGCACCAAGGGGGCACAACAACAGATGACCAAACCCCTCACGCTTACCAGGGATCGAACATATTATGTTACAACCGCTCATCCCAAAAAGTTGAGATATTAAGGGGAACAACAAATATATCAACACCCCCGCCCTCGAAGCCCCCCTCCCCCCACCATACACACAGCTTTACACGTTGTGGTGGGCGCCATCACATGGCACCAAGGGTACAAGGCATAGGGGCACAACACAACATACAAAACAAACCCCTCACACTTACCAGGGATCAAAACCCGACTTACTGGTTTTAATACCATGCTACAACCGCTTATCCCAAAATCTCAAGCTATTAAGTAAGGGCTATAACAATATATACTAATTACCAACAGAGAACAACAGGTCCAAACTTTTTTGGTGAAGGAACAAGTTATCAACTTTTCAACATACTACCCATTCTCCTTGCACATGACACAGACAAGGATTAGCATAGTTGTCAAGGCGCAGCCTTGGCATCCAGGCGCCTTGAAAACTAGTGTCACCTTAGTGGGTGTTTTGGCCGCCTAGGTTGCTTTGTTGGTGTCGCCTTGTGTCCATGCCCCCTCCTCCAACGTCTTGAGTTTGCCTAGACGCCGTGATAACTATGAGGATTAGAGCCCTAATCACCTCATCTGATACGTATCCACATTCATAACCTCTTTGTGGGCTATCTCCCACCCTAGGTCCTTGCATTTAGTGGGAAGATAAGGCTTCAAAAGAACCTTATAGGGAGAAGGGACATGAGACTGCTCTTGGTCCTCACAGTAGAACAATGAAATAAAAAGAGTTGAAAGTGGAACTGCCATTAGGACTTACAGTCCACACACTCGTCCTGTTTATCCTGAACCAGAAGCGCATTTTGTAAGCTTCCCCACAGGTCTGAACATTCTGAATTTCTGCCTCCCTAAATCCCCTCCTAAAACCTAAATTCCAATTCAGTCCACCCTCCAACAGGAGCACGTTAATTGACAATTCTATTGGACTCTAGACATTGAGTGCAACCAAGGGTATAGATCTCTCAGAGGTTCCTCTCTCCACCACAAGTGTTCCCAAAACCTTCCTCTATCCATAGTTCAAGAACTCGCCGAGATCTCGGTAATAACAAGATTGAAGGCGAAATGGAGAAATACAGTGCCTCGGACAAGATCTCAGTGTTCTTGGTCAACTCGGTGGGAAACCATGGTATACAAACACTTATTTATGCCAGAAAGCAGGACAGGCACTTATATCATTTTAGTAAATATTATTTATGAATAATATCGTAAGTAAATGAAATAACAAATATAAATAAAAAATATAAAAGCATTTACTTAAACGATATTAGGCATAAATAAGTGCCTGTCCTGGTTTCTGACATAAATGTTTGTCCTGGTTTCCCACTAAGTCAAACTCCTATTTGGACTTCGATTTTTCAAAATCTAATAGTGTCATTGTGTTTAAATGGCCCAAAATAGGTTGCATACCAACTTTCATGACCAAACAAGGTCAAAAACCCACCAAAACCATCAACTGAGTTCAAAAAAAAAAAAAAAAAAATGCACCAACATGCCGAGATCTCGGTCCAACTCTGTTTTTTGGCTGGGAGAAACCAGTACTGAAACCGAGTTCTCAAACCTTGCCTCTATCACTGCAACCCACAGCTATATTCACTACTTATTCACTATTGTTCCTTCTCATTGTAATTGATATTAAAATCCATGTACTCTATAATATATACTGTTGATGAAAAACATCCCTCAATTATATGTCAGTCATTTTGATATATGGGTTATTTTGATATATGGCAAAGACAAAATTGCAGGACAGATAGTTTTGCTTCCTTTGGAAAATTTTCTCTTCCCACAATCCTAGAAAAATACATTCTACCATTCTTTTGAATCCTTTTACCGACAACAAATAATATATTTTCTACTGTTAGTCTGTATTGATAAATAAATAAATAAAATAAAAGGGCAAAGCTTACCTCATCTGGTTGATTACCCTTATTGTGCATATCCTCCATCATCCGATATGCCAGGTGATATAACTTCTCCTTACAGAAGTATTTAATTAGGATATAGAAGGTATTCCAATCAGGAGATATTGTCAATTCATCCATTTTCCTCAACATATCCATGACACTTTCCATTTCCCCTGTTCTGCAATAGGCACGAAGCAAAGTATTTAACATAACCAAGTCATATTTGTTATATCTGGCTTCATACTCTCTTGCCAGCTGTTTAGCCTCTTCCAAAAGTTTACTACGACAAAATGCTGAAATCATGATACTATATGAATAGCCATCTGCAGATATGAGAAATAAATAAAATACTGTTAACAAAGAGACGTGTCAGCTGGACTCCTACTTGATAAAAATGGAAACTGAGATCACCCAAAATTCTGAACAAATTATCAGTTACGATAAAAATAAAAGTGCCTAAGGAGAAATAATAACACGAGACTACCATCTATGATGACATGTAACTATGTAAGTAGGTGACATGTATGAAAAGCAATGACCAACAATCTGAAACAAAATGATTTGAAGACAATTCAGTCTATGTAATCTAGGACACTATTCCATGTATGCAACCAGAAGAAAACAAATTAACTCAATTCACAAAGTCTATACCCCAACTATGGTTGGATACACGGATTTGTCCTGCCATTCCACCTGTTCTTCCATTGAACTCTACCAACGGCCATAGAAACTGATCCAAGTGGACTTCATCAAACATATAATCACAAAATGATCAACATTCACCACCAGTAGGTAACAAACCCGGACTTCTCAATGATAATGGCACTAAATCCAGGATGCAAAATTGTAAATCTTGAGTCAAACAATTTTTTTACAGTACTGGTGAAGTATGTCATGCCAGAATAATAAATGAAGTTCATGGCCTAATAGTAAGCTGTACATATGCGTTGTAGTGCACCAGTGATCAATTGGAATAGCGATTGAGATACAAAAAATAGAAACCCAAAAAAATTACCAAAAATGTCAGTAAGTTATTGGCCTTAGTCAAAAGATATTCAGTTGACCTCTACGTCTTTTTTTAAGAAGAGATAAGCCTAACAAAGGCTTACCAGATTTCACATCTTTCGCCTTCATTGCATCAAAAATTGATTTAGCTTCATGTATATGCCCTGCCTTTCCAAGCCCATCCATTAACAAACAGTATGGCATCTACACAATTAATTTGTATTGATTAAATAGAGGATCAACAAAGATTGCATGACAAGCTAAAAGAAAAATAAGAGTATAAGACAGTCCAGCAAATTAAGCAACCCCCCTCCCCAAACAAAAAAAAAAGAGAAATAAACCTGCATGTGTGTTGAATTTTTATCTAGCTGTAACTCATAATTTCAATGGGTTCGTAAAATTAATTTTTGAGCACTGCGTGATCCTGAAGATGAAATTTTGGCACTTGGCTTCACCCTCTATCACCTCACCTGCATGCATATTATCTTGTAAAACCTCTGATTCAAGAAACACACTACCTAATTGAAATCTTGGAAGCTGGAAAGGACTAGAAAGCTCTAAATAGACTTTTTGCAGGAAAATAGGTGGGAAGAAAAATGGTACAACTTGCAAAATGGGAAGGTATATAGAATACTGATGTGAGATTAAATTTTAGACTTCTAGGGGCCATGAATAAGGCCTTACTATCATCGCCATCCAGGTTTAAGAAAAGAGATCAAGGGATAAACAGAGAGACCTTATAATGTAGTCCTAGGTAGGAGTAGTCCCACTAGGAACCAGGGTAATAGGATCACTAAACAAGGCTGGCCGATTGGGACAGCTTAGGCTAATTAGGGCAGAATTAGGGTTAGGGTTTGGATGAGTTACGAAATTCTGCAATTTAGGGCAGAATTGGATTTAGGGTTTTGATGGACAGATTGGGCTGCAACTGAGATCGAGTGGAGGGATAAGGCTGGACAGATTTTAGAGTGAGGCTAGGGTTATGGGAATCGATTAGGGTTAAGTGGAGGATTAAGAAGAGGAATGAAATTGCAGAATTACTAAACTACTTACTTGAATTAACACTGATCTCCAACAGTAGCAGATTGAAGAAAAGCTAAGAGAGGACCTCCCGATCTACAAGATGCAAGGAGTCGATTGGAGATCCACCAATCCCTTCACCTTGATATTACTCACAAGGCACACTCACGATGGAGCAAAAGCAGCAACAAATGCAGCAAACATAAAGCTGAGTTTTTATTAATCAAATTCGTATGTAATGCTGGCCTCCCTTACAAACTTATATAGAAGACTCAAAAATAGACTTAGACACTAAAAAGGAATGGCCTAACCCTATCCCTAACCTATTAGGTAACTTAGACTGACTAAGAAACTAGAATACTAAAGGAAATAGACTCAAAACATGGCTGGACTTATAGAGTCCTAATCCAGCCCAACTTACATCACATGACCACTTAAGTTGTCACATGACCACTTAACCAAGTCACATGATCACTTAAATTGAACCAATTGGATGCAACCAATTTGAACCGGTTCAATTAAAAAACATAAAAATAAGCTAAGTATTGGGCTAATCCCGTATGCAACCTATATACCCATATTTTAGGCCCATAAAAGTAGCCTATTACAATAAAAACCCATGGGTTCAAAGGCCCAACATGTATGTAACCCAACCCTAGACTTATTCCCAATGAAACAAGCCCTATTTGGTGATGAATCTGCATCACCTTAGGAGTTCTAGACCCAATGAAAATCAAAGGTGAGAACAGAGAGGGAAAGAATCCATTTTAGGAGGTGAATGGCTTCAAGTAAGGAGGTAATGTAACAGATGATAAAAATGATGGTTAACGTCCATCAGGACTGAAACATTCAATCATTGATTCAGAAAGATACATTCATTCACGACCTGAATTTTGGAAGCCATTGTTGCTATAGAGGGTCAGGGAATGCCCCAACTCATTGCCACCTAAATGAGATTGATATCTAACCTATAGTTGTTATGGCGCCAAGGCAATAGCAAGCTACCATGGTGATTAGGTGGATACCAAGTTAGGACCAATGTACCAACGTGAGTTCCATGTTTTATATCCCATGCCATATTTTCCATGTGTGTGTGGATACACTGTTGCATTATAAAGGTCAAAATATAAAACATAAGGGGGTAAAAATTATTTTATAGAAACTTATAAGGATAGAAACGAGAAACGCTTAAAAGTTATACATATGAAGGGCCTAAGACTGAACGTTTAGGTCTGGCACCTTGTGATGAGGACATCACTCAAGGATTTATGCAGCCACATGTCACTTCATTATGGATAAATGACCAGCATTATGTGTAGTTCCTTTTATTATTTTGTTGTATTTTTATTTGGGGCCAGAATTGTTGTATGCTAATGTTGTAAGGGAGTTATTGCTGCAAAAGTAGTTATTAGGTTCTTTTTTTTTTTCCTTTTTTAGGGTTTAAAAAAACTGCATTTGGAAATGGAAGATAAGCAAGGAAGGATTGAAAGCATGAGTGATTCTATGCAATTCAAGATGGTGTGAAGCCAAGATGATCTTCTTCTTTCTTCTCTCCCTTCTTCTTCTTCGTCTATCCAATCCTCTCTTTCAAACTCAATACCTACAGCAAACTACCCCTATTTAATTATCATATTTCTCCCAACCCCATTTTCATTTTTTAAGTCCCTTCCATTATATCTTTCAACTACAGCGAACCCCAATAAATCATACTTGTTTGGCTGGAATAGGACTGATTGTGATGAAAGATGTGGTTTCCCAAACCTATCCTACACCAAATTTGGTATCAGAGCATGGTTAGTACAGCTTGTACATGGATCATCGAGGACGAGCTTCAGCGCCTTAAAACTGATTTATTAGAGAGATACCAGAGCCTATTTTCACAAGAGGTGATTTCTTCCCACCCGGGGAGAATTGATGAGGACATCACTCAAGGATTTATGTAGCCACATGTCACTTCATTATGGATAAATGACCAGCATTATGTGTAGTTCTTTTTATTATTTTGTTGTATTTTTGTTTGGGATAATTGCTGAGTACTAATGTTGCAAGGGAGTTATTAGGGAGTAATTGCTAGAGAAGTAGTTATTCGGGAGTAGTTATTGCTGGAAAAGCAGTTATTAGGTTCTTTTTTTCTTTTTGGGTTTTTTTTTTTTTTTTTGATGTAGAAAAAGACTGTATTTAGAGATGCATGCAAGAAAGGAAGGAATGAAAGTATGAGTGATTCTATGCAATTCAAGATGGTGTGAAGCCAAGATGATCTTCTTCTTTCTTCTCTACCTTCTTCTTCTTCTTCTTCTATCCAGTCCTCTTCTTGGATTATGTACACCAGAATACCGTGGGGGTATTCTGGTCCTTTGGGTGTTTTAATTATGGTTTAATTATGTACTGCCGACTCTCTTTGTAAGAGTCAGCTAGAGTATGGGCAATTCTGTCCTTTGGTAATTTTTCCTTCA
Organism: Telopea speciosissima; assembly: GCF_018873765.1. Lineage (NCBI taxonomy): Eukaryota > Viridiplantae > Streptophyta > Magnoliopsida > Proteales > Proteaceae > Telopea > Telopea speciosissima. The sequence goes on from NC_057924.1 coordinate 44,474,790, forward strand.
TTATAAATAGAGAGCTTGTTTGATCTATTCAGATCATTCAAGCATTGCATTCTAATTGTTCTGCTAACATGGTATCAGGGCCAATTCATCTGATCTAGGTTACAAAACAACCTCCCCCCCATTGTTTCTCTCTCTTCCTCTTCTTCTCTCTTTCTCTCAGCCTCTTCTTCTTCTTTTCTGCCTTTTTACCTTGCTTAAAGGGCAGCACTAATGAGGTGATCGAATGATCTAGTGCTGCCCTCCATCATACCTCATCAACCAATGATATAAAGAAGTGTTTTTTGCGATAGCTGCTGCCCTTTTTTGCTTCTGCGGTTTGTGGAGTTTCTCTCCTTGAAGATCAAGTCTCATTATTGCTGGAGATTGGTTGTTCATATTGGAGATCCATTCTAGCAGTCCTGGACAGCATCTATCACCAGTCTACATCAACAATTGAAGCCCCCTTCCCTATATTGATCTCACTTTCAGGGTTTTCCAAAACCCTGACACTCATCGATTTTAGGGTTACGGCTGTCACATCTTGCTGATTTTTTAAGGAGAGTTCTATCCATACCAGAGGAGCACTTGATCCTGATATCAGCCTCATCCTTGGAGTTTTTACAAAAAATTCAGGTTTTCTTTTTTTGGATCGATTTCTCCTGCATATCGATCTCCTTTTTCTAGTTCTTCTTGGGCTGGCTGCATTGATATCCTGTTGGTTCTATTGAGTTATTTATCTATTCCTTTCTGGTTCTATTGATTGGTTTATGCAAGTATGTCAGACCTTACTACTGCTACTTCTGGAATTGATGGACAGACAAGGACTGAGTATCTGCCTTTCGCTGCACCTAGTAAACTCAATGGAACAAACTATTTAATATGGTCCAGATCCACTTATTTAAACATTGCTGGTCGAGGACTTACTGGCCATATTAGTGGCAGTGACACAATGCCAACCGACACTGGTCCTCTTCAGGATCGATGGTTTCCAACGATGGTATGGTGATGTCCTATTTACGGCATTCTATGCAACCTGATCTCTGTAGCAATTATTTATTATTGGATACAGCCCATCAAATTTGGAGTGCTGCCAAGGAAACTTATGAGTAGGTAGGGAATGATGCTCAGGTGTATGAATTTGCAAGAAGGTTGTTAGCTATATGGCCAGAATACCGTGGGGGTATTCTGGTCCTCTTTCTTTTGTTATTTTATTTATTTCGTACATGTGGTTTAGTCCCACATTGCTAATGTACAATTGTTTCATCCTTCATTATGATTATAAATAAAGATGTGCTTGGGATGACTAAATCATCCAAGCATCGAGTTCTAAATCTGGTCCTCTTAACATGGTATCAGAGCTGGATTAGAACTCAGATTGCAATTCACGATCTCCTTCCTTCTCTAATTCTCGATCTTTCACCCTTTCTCTTCTCTTTTCTTCTTTTCTTCTCTTCTTCCCTTTGTTTCGTTTTGTTCTTCTCTGTCCCATAGGGCAGCACTGATGAGGTGATCAATTGATCCAGCTGCTGCCCTCCTTTACCTCATCCCATGATATGAAGATTTGATCGATTGGGTGCTGCTCTCTATTTGCTGCGAATATTGAAGACTTCAGCCTTTGTTGGACAGAAACCCTCTATACAACAAGGGATTTGTTCACTATATTGGAGCTCCAGACTTACAACAATTTACTATTCCAGCACCTGCAGCCTCTCAAGGTCGATATTTTTTCAAGATTTCAGGGTTTTTCAAAACCCTGGCAATAGTCGCCATTGGGGTTTTATTTATCAGTTGATTCTGAATTTTTGAGGAGTGATTCTCCTCTGGCCTAGACTGATTTGACTGCAATTTCAGCCTCAATCCACTCACTGGTTGGGCATCTTCTCCTCTTATCGATTTCAGCACTTTCAGGGTTTTGTTCAAAACCCTGCAAAAATCAATCTCAAGGTTTCCTTTGTCTGGTATTGCTGATTTTTGGAGATATTTATTCCTTCATTATTAGAAGGCTTTCATCATTGTTGCAGCCCTTATCGTGGAGATTTTCTTGGGTTTCTCTTCACAACAGCCCTTATCTGCGGTTTGGAATTCTTCACAGTCGTCATGGATGACTCTGTGGATTCGACTGCTACTTCTGTGGGTGATGGAAACAGCAAACCAAATTACCTTACTTTTTCCCCTAATCCAATCAAGTTGGATGGCACAAATTACCTGCTTTGGTCTAGGTCTGCCTCCTTTGCCATTGCAGGCCGTGGCCTTACTGGTCATATTAGGGGAACCACTGCCTACTGAGGTTGGAGCTGCTCAGGACAAGTGGCTTGCCAACAATGGAGTTCTTATGTCCTATCTGATCGGTTCTATGACTACAGAGCTACAGCACAATTTTCTTCTCCTTGACACAGCCGCGGAAATTTGGGTTGCTTGCAAGGAGACTTATGGACAGCTTGGCAATGATGCCCAGGTCTATGAAATCAGGAAGAAGGTCCTTCACACTACTCAGGGAGAGTTGACAGTCTCCAAATATTATGCTACCTTGCGCAGCCTTTGGCAACAACTGGACAATTTCTCTGACTTTCACCCAAGTACAGCTACTGATGTTGCCTCCTATAAGAAGCATGTGGACAAGATTAGGGTCTACGACTTTCTGGTTGGCTTAAATGTGGAGTATGATTAGATTCGTGTTCAAGTGTTCGGCCATAAGCCTTTTCCCACACTTGAACAATCTTATGCCTTGGTATCCTCTGAAGAGAACCGTCGGGCTGCCATGTTGCATCCTCCTGTTACTGACAGATCGGCACTCCAGGCTGCTGCCCCTGCCACTCCTGCACCTAGTGGCACTGCTTCTCTTGGTGATTCTACTACTGGGTCTGTTGTTTGTGAGTACTGTCACAAACCTTACCACACCAAGGAGAAGTGCTGGAAACTTCATGGGAAACCGGCTGACTTTGAAGCTAAAAGGGCTGCCAAGACCAAGACAAAGACTAAGACCAAGGCCCATCAGACTGAGACTGTTACTGCAGCCCCTGCTACTGACCCTGGTCTATCCCAGGATGATCTACAGGCACTCCTTCGTATGCTGAGGTCTTCCTCTACTGCCTCTACTACATCAGCTACTGCAAATTCTTCTGCTACTTCAGGTTCCCACTTTGCCCGGTCAGGTATTCCATTTGGGGGTCATTGTGCTTCTGTAGCTTCACATCCTTGGATCATAGATTCTGGGGCTACAGATCATATGACCGGTTCCTCTGGTTTGTTTCATAGATATTCTCTCACTTCTGGGAAAGACAAGGTCAAGGTAGCTGATGGTTCCCTTTCTTCTATATCTGGAAAAGGAATCATCAACTGCACTTCCTCTCTTCCATTAACTTCGGTTTTGCATATTCCTAATTTTATTACTAACCTTCTTTCCATTAGTAGTATTACTCGTGATCTTAACTGCAAAGTCACTTTCTTTCCCTCTCATTGTGTGTTTCAGGATCTGGACTCTGGGAGGACGATTGGATTGGGTAAAGTGCACGGTGGGCTGTACCTGCTTGATGATGGTCGCTTCTCTCCACCACCATTGCCTTCTCCACTACACCAGAACTCCATGGTCTCTTCTGAACTCTACCAGTGGCACTCTAGGTTAGGTCACCCCCCTTTAGGAATTTTAGCACATTTATTTCCTAATTTGGTCACCCTTCGTACTAAGGATGACTTTTTTTGTGAGGCGTATGTTCTGGCCAAACAGACACGTTCAAATTATCCTATTTTAAATAAATGGAATTCTTCTTGCCTTCAATTAGTGTACTCTGATGTTTGGGGCCCTAATCGTAATCCCTCTATTTCTGGTCATCGGTGGTTTGTCTCTTTCATTGATTGTCATTCTAGGAACACATGGGTGTATCTTTTGCACACAAAAAATCAGTTTTTTTCATGTTTTCAGCACTTTCATAAAATGGTCCAAACTCAGTTCTAGGCTACTCTCAAAATATTGAGAAGTGATAATGGGACAGAGTATAAAGAATCACAATTTCAAAAATATTTGGCTGACCATGGAATCATTCATCAAACTAGTAGTGTTGATACCCCTGCCCAGAATGGTGTGGCAGAAAGGAAAAACCGCCACTTGTTAGAAATGGCCAAAGCTTTGATGTTTGCGAAAAATGTCCCGTCTCAATATTGGGGGGATGCGGTTCTTACGGCGGCCTATCTCATCAATAGGCTGCCCTCTAGGGTACTAAACTCCCGTAGCCCCTCTGATATTTTGATTGGTAATTCCTCCTTTATTGTGCCTCCCAAGGTGTATGGTTGTGTGTGTTATGCTAGAGATACCAAATCTCCAGGCAAACTTGAACCTCGGGGGCTCCGTTGTATTTTCTTGGGTTATTCTCCAACCCAGAAAGGCTATAAATGCTACCATCCCCCTTCTTGCCGTACCGTGGTTAGTATGGATGTTATTTTCCATGAGCCAATTTCTTATTATTCTTCGCCACCTCTTCAGGGGGAGAGCGCTGGTGAAGATGTGGCTTTTGAAATTCCTTTACCTGAGGTGCCTCTGCCTGCTGCCCAACCATCTTTACCACCCTCGGCTGCTGTCCAGCCCCCTTTACCACCCACGGCTGCTGCCCATCCTACTTTGGAGACTACCCAACAACCTCTGGCTGTTCCTCCCTCACCTAATGGGAATCCTTTACAGGGGGAGACTATAGAAAATAGTATTATTAATATTCCTATTCAGGGGGAGGTGACTCTAGTCCAGAGAACTATTGGTGAATTTCATAAGAGAATTGACAACTCCAACATGATCACCTATACAAGGGGCAGATCCACCAGAGGGCAGTTCCATCCCACTGTAGCACCAGTACCCATCCAATTGCCGGCTCCAGACACAGATCCTACATCTCCTGGTAATCCATCTCCTTCCGACCTACCTATTGCACTTCGCAAAGGTACTAGGACTTGCACTTTACATCCCATATCTCATTTTGTATCTTATAACTCTCTTTCTCCCTCTTTTCGTGCATTTGTATCTTCTCTTTCCTCTATCTCGATTCCTAGAAATTGGCAGGAAGCATCTATAGATGGAAAGTGGAAGGCAGCAATGTTGGAAGAAATGAGAGCACTACACAAAAATAATACGTGGGATCTTGTGGCTCTTCCTCCAGGGAAAAAACCAGTGGGATGTAGATGGGTCTTCGTGGTTAAACAAAAAGTTGATGGCTCGGTGGATAGGTATAAGGCACGTCTGGTTGCAAAGGGGTTCACTCAGACTTATGGAGTTGACTATCAGGAGACCTTTGCACCGATGGCAAAGCTCAACACCGTCGGGTGTTATTATCTTGTCCGCAAATCTTGGGTGGGATCTTCAGCAGTTAGATGTCAAAAATGCCTTCCTCCATGGAGAGCTTGAGGAGGAGGTGTATATCCCTTAATTCCACCAGGTTTTTCTGATGACAGGACTAAGGGCAGGGTTTGTAAATTAAAGCGTGCCCTCTATGGTTTGAAGCAGTCACCGAGGGCCTGGTTTGGCAGATTTCATAAGGCTATGATTTCAGCAGGTTACAAGCAGAGCAATGTTGATCACACTTTGTTTATCAGACGGCTTGGTAACAAGGTTACTCTTCTCATAGTCTATGTGGATGATATTGTGGTCACGGGTAATGATGATGCTGCAATCAGGGATTTAAAAATTCTTCTTGGCCATGAGTTTGAGGTCAAAGATCTTGGTCCCCTAAAATATTTTCTAGGGACAGAAGTTGCTCGATCTTCAAAGGGCATCTTTCTTTCTCAAAGAAAATATGTCCTTGATCTATTGACTGAGACAAGGCTACTTCGCTTTCATCCTTCAGATACTCCTTTGGAAGCTACTACAAAACTTAGGGAGAAAGAGGGTGAGCCTGTTGACAAGGGTGCTTATCAGCGGTTAATGGGCAAACTAATCTACCTTTCTCATACACGCCCTGACATTGCAGTTGCTATAAGTTTGGTGAGTCAGTTCATGCATGATCCCAATTCCTCTTATATGGATGCAGTCCGTCGTATTTTGAGGTATTTGAAGTCTGCTCCGGGAAAGGAAATCCTTCTATCTCCCAATGGTCATTTGAAGATTGAAGCCTATACTGATGCCGATTGGGCTGGTTCTCCTGACAGGAAATCTATCTCTGGCTACTGTTCCTTTATGGGTGGGAACCTTGTCACATGGCGTAGCAAAAAGCAAAATGTTGTGGCAAGGTCTAGTGCTGAAGCCGAGTTCCGCGTAATGGCACATGGAATTTGTGAACTTCTGTGGCTTAGAGGATTATTGCAGGATATTGGTGTTGTTGTCCATCTTCCTATGATGCTTTATTGTCACAATAAAGCCGCCATTAGCATTGCTCATAACCCTGTCCAGCATGATCGTACTAAACACGTGGAGGTTGACCGTCATTTCATCAAGGAGAAGCTTGAAGCCGGCCTCATTTGTGTTCCCTTTGTGAAGTCCACTGATCAACTGGCTGATGTGTTCACTAAGGGGCTGAGTAGCAAGCTGTTTCATCCTATCTTAGTCAAGTTGGGCATGCATGATATATATGCACCAACTTGAGGGGGAGTGTTAGCTATATGGCCAGTATACCGTGGGGGTATTCTGGTCCTCTTTCTTTTGTTAATTTATTTATTTCGTACATGTGGTTTAGTCCCACATTACTAATGTACAATTGTTTCATCCTTCATTATGATTATAAATAAAGATGTGCTTGGGATGACTAAATCATCCAAGCATCGAGTTCTAAATCTGGTCCTCTTAACAAAGGTTCATGACACCACACAGAAGGAATTATCTGTTTCTAAACACTATGCTGCCCTTAAGAGTTTATGGCAGCAATTGGATCACTACTCAGACTTTCAGCCTTCCACTGCAGTTGATATTGCTGCCTATCGCAAACACATAGACAAGATTCGTGTTTATGACTTCTTGGCAGGTCTAAATGTTGAATATGACCCTATCTGTGTGCAAGTTCTTAGCCGATCCCCTTTCCCTACATTGGAGCAGTCTTATGCTTTGGTTCACACTGAGGAGACCCGTCCGGCTGCTATGTTGCACACTCCCACTGTTGATGGATCTGCTTTGCAAGCTGCTGGTTCTAGCCCTACTCCCATACCCGATGGCAATGCCTCCTCCAAGGACCTTGTAAAATGTGAACACTGCAACAAACCCTATCACACTAAGGCTACTTGCTGGAAATTATATGGGAAACCTGCTGATTTTGAGGCTAAGCGTGGTCGTGGAAAAACTAAAAACAAGGCTCATCACACTGAAAGTGTAGCTACAGTTCCCACTACTGACAATGGTCTCTCCTAGGAAAAATTACAGGCTTTCAGGCGTATGTTACAGGCTTCCGCTGCCTCTACTACATCACTTCCTGCCAACTCTTTCACTCCATCAAGTTCCAACTTTGCTTACTCAAGTATTTCGTTTGGTGGTCATTGTGCTTCAGTTGTCTCCACTCTATGGATTATAGACTTCGGTGCCACTGATCATATGATAGGTTCCTCTAGTCTTTTTCATAAATATTATCCCACTCCTTGCAAGGATAAAGTTCGGGTAGCTGATGGTTCCCTTTCATCTATTTCTGGGAAGGGATCTATTAGTTGCTCTCCTTCCTTCTCATTATCTTCTGTCTTGCATATTCTTAATTTTACTATTAATCTCCTTTCCATTAGTAGTCTTACTAAAGATCTAAATTGCAAAGTAACTTTTTTTTGTACCCATTGTCTTTTTCAGGACCAAGTAACGGGTAAGGCAATTGCATGTGATAAAGTGCATGGTGGATTGTACCTGCTTGATGATGGTGGTCCCCCTCACAATACTTTACCTTCTCAATTATATTAGAGTTCCTTGTTCTCCTTTGAACTGCATCAATGGCATTTCCGATTAGTTCACCCCCCTTTAGGCACTTTGTCTACTTTATTTCCAGCATTAGTTAAAAATTGTAATAAAGAGGAATTTTTTTGTGAGGCTTGTGTTCTGGCCAAACAGACACATCAACTTATTCTCTTTCCAATAAAAGTTCTTCCTTATTTCATTTAGTTCATACTGATGTGTGGGGTCCTAGTCGTAAAGCTTCTTTCTCAAGTCAACGTTAGTTTGTATCCTTTATTAATTGTCACTCTAGGAACACCTGGGTTTACCTGATGCACTCTAAAAGTGAGGTTTTTTCTTGTTTTCAGCATTTTCACAAGCTGGTTCAAACCCAGTTCAATGCTACTCTCAAAGTCTTGAGGAGTGATAATGGCAAGGAATATATGGAAGGTCAGTTCCAAGCCTACCTTGCTTCCCATGGGATCATATACCAGACCAGTTGTGTTGATACCCCAGCCCAAAAAGGTGTAGCTGAAAGAAAGAATCGTCACCTTCTAGAGGTGGCGCGAGCTCTACTGTTTGCACGCAACGTTCTCCCCCAATATTGGGGGATGCTGTCCTTACTGATGCTTACCTTATTAATAGGATGCCTACGCGTGTCCTTGACTTTCGTTCTCCTTGTGAGCTGTTACATGGCTCCTCCTCCTTTATTGTTCCCCCTAAAGTGTTTGGCAGTGTTTATTATGCCCGGGATACTGGATCCCCTGGTAAGCTTGAGCTTCATGGGCTCCGTTGTATTTTTTTGGGTTACTCTGCCACCCAAAAGGGGTACAAGTGTGTTGGAATATGTACTTCAGAATACCGTGGGGGTATTCTGGTCCTTTTGGGGTAGTTTTTATGCTATTAAGTGTAAGTCGGCTATGTGGGTTTTAGTCCCACATTGCCTATTTTAGTCTCTTGTAACTTTCCCCTCTATTTATAGCTTACCTATCAATTAATACAAGCAATTATTCTCTCGTTCTCTCTTTTCTAGCCCACGATTCTGCCAACATGGTATCAAAGCTAGTCTGATCTAGGTTAGAAAAAGTGAAGAAAACCCTAATCCATCTCTTCAATCAACTTCTCCCTCCTTCTCCCTTTCTCGGCTTTTCCTTCTTCTGTTTTTCTTCTTCTCAACCTTGTAAAGGGGCAGCACTAATGAGGTAAATACAACATACCAATGATTTAGTTGCTGCCCCCCTCCCTTTCTACCTTTTTTTTTAACTAAAACAATTCTATTCGAAATCTGCTGGAGCCATACCTACGATATTGGAGCTGTCCAGAATTTTTGGAGATCTGATTTCTACCTAATGAAGATTGATCCTCCATTGTTTGAACCTTCTATGCAGCCTTTTCCAGCACTCTTCTACCCTATTCCATAGTCTTTCTTCCCCTTCTTTCTTTCTCCCCACCTTTTATTAACTTTTCTAGCCTCCATACCCAAATCGATCTCAACTTGTCAGGGTTTTGAAAGAAACCCTGACTCCAATCGATTTTGGGGTTTCCCTTTTCAGATGCAGCTGATTTTTAAGGAGTGATTCCCTACTACTACAAGCCTTAATCGACCTAAGTTTGGACAATTTCTGATGGTTGGATTTGTTTTTACAGCAAAACCTTCTCAACTTGCTATTTTTGGGTACCTGTTAAAACCCTGACTCAAATCGACATTAGGGTTACAGGTTTCAGTTTTTACTGATTTTTGGAGGGATGATTACTCCAACTACAAGGGCCACTCGACCTCAGTCTTAGCCTCTTTCCAAGTGTTTGAAGACCCCTAACCCTAATCGATCCTCCTTTTCAGGGTTTTACAAAACCTTGACACATATCGATTTTAGGGTTAGGGTTGATTACTGCTGTTGGAGTTTTTGGAGGAGTTTCTACCATCAAGAGGGACATTCTACTTCAACTATTCATGGCGTGAAGAAGCTATATTACACAAGTTAGCTGCTGTCCTATTTTTTCTGCAATTTTTGGTGTTTCTCCTACTTGAAGATCAAGTCTCAATCACCAAGGAGATTGGTTTTTCGAACTGGAGATCCATTCCCGCAGTTGTGGTCAGCATCTATTACCAGAAGACATCACCTTTGACAAGTCATCATCACTTTTGTTGAAGACCCCTTCCCTACAATCGAACTTCACTTTCAGGGTTTTTTTTACAAAACCCTGACTATAATCGATCTAAGGGTTAGGGCAGTCCACTCTTGCTGATTTTTTTAGGAGAGTTTTATAACCATCAGAGGAGTATTCAACCCATATTTCAGCAACATTCATCAGTTCTTTTTGGCAAAAATTCAGGTTCATTCTTATGGCTCAGTTTCTTCAATTATCAACCTATTTTTTTACTTGTTCCTATGTGGCCGGCTACTTCAACTACCTATGGATCTGTCGGGTTCTTTATCTTATATTTGCTGGTTCTATTGAGCTTTACTACATATATTGCTGGTTTTATTGATTGGCTTCTGTAAGCATGACTGGTTGACATGTTACTGCTGCCTTTATGTGGACTACTGCTGCCCTATTATTGAGACTGAGTATCCTACTATTGGTGATCGAATTTCTTTCATTATTGAAGACTCGTATCTACTAGCCTGGAGATCAGCTTATTTGGGATTACAACAGTGTGTTCCAAGGTTATTGGTTGCAACTACGAACCTATTCAGTTATGTGAAGCTTTTCTGATTCATATCCGGCTCCCTTTGAGAGCTTGATCCTAGCATTGTTCACAAATTCAGATCTGATCCAAGTCTTTTGTTGAACTTCTTACGTCCATTGCTGTCCAAATATCTTCGTCAGTTCTATGTAGCATGTGGGAGTTTATAGTTTGGAATTTTGCACACTAGTACTTCCTTATGTGAAGATCGATCAAGTTTTTGCAGAATGGTACCTTCTCCTTCTACAAATTAGACCTGTTTTTTTAATTCAGATCTGATCATTGGAGATTGGGGTTGAAACTAAACTGAAGCTAAAAATAATCTGCAGCCAAAGAACTAGACGAAGAAAGCAAAGAAGAAAGAAGAAGAAGAACCGAGAGAAGGAGAAGGAGGAGGAAAAACCGAGAGAAAAGAAGGCTTCTCACGATTTAGTTAAATTAACTAAATCGTGAGAGACAGATTTATTTATAACATAAGTGAATTACAATATGAAGTACCCAAAATACCCTTAAGACATAAAGCTAATTTAGAACTAACTAGAAAGCACAATAAGAGACATAAACAACCCCAAACACCTAAACACGATAAACTCCTAAACACGATAATCTTAACACTCCCCCTCAAGCTGGAGCATAGACATCACCAAGATCCAGCTTGGAACAGCCATTTGCAAACTGTGGTCGAAACAAAGCTTTGGTAAACATATCGTCGAGCTGAAACTGGGATCGAACAAAAGGGGTAGTAATCAACTTCTTCAGAACTGCATCACGAACAAAATGACAGTCAACTTCAATGTGCTTAGTTCGTTCATGAAACACAGGGTTGTTGGCAATGTAGATAGCAGCCTGGTTATCACAGTACATCTCCATGGGCTGATTACTGGAATAACCAAGCTCATGAGCAAAGGAATGAACCCACATCAATTCAGCAACTGTAGTGAGCCATAGCTCTGTACTCAGCCTCCTGACCGAACGAGCAAATGAGTTTGTTTCTTGCTCTTTCAAGTAACCAAGTTACCACCAAAGAAAGTACAATAACCTGTAGTAGACCTACGATCACCATCAGAACCAGCCCAATCGGCATCAGAAAATCCAACAATGCTAGTGTGTCCATGACGGCGATAGATAAGCCCCTTGCCAAGAGCACCCTTAAGATAATGTAAAATACGACAAGCAGCCTCCCAATGAACTTGCTTAGGCGTCTGTATGAACTGACTGATAACACCCACAACAAAAGAAATATCAGGACGAGTAACTGTAAGATAGATAAGTCTACTGACCAGGCGTCGATACTGGTGTGGATCACCAAAGTCTGTGTCATCAGAAGTACCAAACTTGACATGAGGATCCATAGGAGTATCAATAGGTTTACAACCCATCATACCTGTCTCATCAAGTAAATCAAGAACATACTTCCATTGGGACAAGCTTAGACCACGAGAACTGCGAACAACCTCGATGCCAAGAAAGTACCTGAGGTTACCCAAATCCTTAATCTGAAAATTGTCAAGTAGATATGTCTTCACCTGTGCAATCCCAGAAGCATCATTACTAGTAATAATAATATCATCAACATATACGGCTAAGATGACCACATTAGACCCCTGTCATCTAACAAAGATAGAGTGATCAGAGTAGCACTGAGAAAATCCACAACCAGCAACAACACTGCTAAATTTATCAAACCAGGCACGGTGGGACTGTTTCAGTCCATAAATTGCCTTGTGAAGGCGACAAACTCGGACACTATCCTCCCCCTAAGCAACATAACCAGGAGGTTGCTCCATATACACCTCCTCCTGCAGGTCACCATATAAGAAAGCATTCTTCACATCCATCTAGAAAAGAGGCCAGTCAAGGTTAACGGCCAAAGAAAGCAAGATACGAACGGAATTCAGCCTCGCAACAGGAGAGAAGGTTTCAAAATAATCGACCCCATAGGTCTGGGTAAACCCTTTGGCAACCAAACGGGCCTTGTGCCGCTCCACAGTACCATCGGGATTGTACTTCACCATGTACACCCAACGACACTTAAGAAGATCCTTACCAGGTGGGAGATCAACCAAAGACCAAGTCTTACGAGAGATGAGAGCCTCCATCTCCACATCCATAGCATTTTTCCACTCAGGGTAAGACATAGCAATGGTATAAGAAGTAGGAATAAAAGTAGAATGTAATGCAGTAGCAAAAGCACGATAATGAAGAGGAAGATGAGAAACAGACACATAGTTGGCCAGAGGATAAAGAGGACGGTTAGTGCAAGCACGAGTACCTTTTCTCTTAGCAATAGGGAGATCATCAAGGTTAACAGTGGGATCTGCAGGCAAAGAATCAGCTGGTGGTGGTAGAGGTGTGGCCGTAATAGATTGAAATGGGGGCAGCGGCTGCTGTTGGTGACCACGCACATAAACCTGTACAGGCGGGGCAGCTATCGGCAAGGGAAGAGGGGCAGGGGCAGCAACCCGATCAACGGCATCAAGAGGAACATCAACGGAGGGACCAGCAAAATACGGGGAACTCTCGAAAAAGGTAACATCAGCAGAAATAAACTGTTGGCGAGTAACAGGGTCAAAGCAGCGATACCCCTTCTGGGTACGAGAATATCCAAGAAATAAACACTTAACAGCCCGAGGAGATAACTTATCAAGTCCTGGGCGAAGCACATGAACAAAACACTGACAACCAAAAACACGAGGAAGAGAGAAAACAGCCCGATCAGGAAAAACTAGTTTGAAAGGAATTTGATTATTGAGGACAGACGAAGGCATACGATTAATAAGGAAACATGCTGTCAGCACCGCATCTGCCCAATAGAGTTTGGGAACATGCATATGAAACATCAAAGAACGAGTAACATCAAACAAATAGCGATTTTTGCGCTCTGCCACACCATTTTGTTGGGGTGTGTAAGAGCAACTAGTTTGGTGAAGAATACCACTGTCAGAACAAAAATGAGAGACCTCACGCTGAATTAATTCAAGTGCATTGTCAGTATGCAAAGTCTTTAAAGAAACACCAAAATGAACTCGAATTTCATTATAAAACTATTTGAAGACAGAGACAAATTCGGATCGATCCTTCAAGAGGTACAGCCATTCATACGAGAATGATCATCAATAAAACTAACAAAATATGAAAACCCTAACCGACTTTTGACCCTACAAGGACCCCAAATATCCGAATGAACTAACTGAAATAAAGAAGTACTCCTAGACTCTGGACTCTAAGGAAAAACAGTACGATGATGCTTGCCAAGCTCACAAGCTTCACACTCGATACGGGAGACAGACTTGCAACTGGGAACAAGGTGCTGCAGCTTAGATAGAGAAAGATGTCCTAGCTAATAGTGCCAATGTAAAGGAGATACGCCAGGAGAAGTAGCAACCGCTGCAGTGGATGTAGTTCCCAGATCAAAGTAATAGAGGCCTCCCTTCTCATACCCGCCACCAATCTTCGTCTTTGTTGCAAGATCCTGAAAGACACAATAAGAAGGGTGAAAGGTTATGGAACAATTCAAATTTTTAGTTAATTGACTAACAGACAAGAGGTTAAGAGGAAGCTTGGGAACATGAAGAATATTAGCTAAAGATATGTTAGAAGACAGAGCAACTTTCCCATGACCAGTGACTGGCATAGAGGATCCATTTGCAATAGAAATCCAAGATGACATAGAAGTCTGTGTGGAAGATGAAAACAAAGTAGGCTTACCAGTCATGTGAGAGGATGCTCCTGAGTCCATGACCCACAGAGAGGATGAGGATGCGAAACAAGCAGTAGTACCTGAGTGGGCAAGGACAACTGTAGATGTAGAAGAAGAAGCCTCAAGTTGCTGGACTCGTTGTAAGAGTTGAGAGACTAAATCATTAGAAGTGATTTAGAAGAGGTACCACCATTAGTAGAGGATCTCGGGGCAGGGTTGGAAGAGTGCACAGAATCAGTCCCTACATCAGATATGGTAGAGTTTGCAAATTGCTCATGGGCCCACTGTGGTTTGCCATGTTTGAGCCAACACTTATCAACAGTATGATTAGACCGATTACAATGAGTGCACCATCGAGAACTAGTATCAATAGAACCAGAACCAGCAGTGTTAGATGTAACCCCACGACCTCCAGAACCAGTGGCACGACCGCGCCCAAAAGTAGAACCACGACCGCGAGTAGACGTACCACCACCACCACGGCCACGCCCTCCAGTAGAAGTGAAAAGGGCAGAATTATCTTTGTTGGTAGGAGCTGAATCAGACTTCACCACAAAAGGGGATACAACTCTCTAGATCCGACAATATGCTTCATTCACAGAGGGGATCTTCTCTCCAGTCAACAATTGACTTTTGACGGATTGAAGATCAGAATCTAGCCCAGAGAGAAATTTAGCAACCAAAAATTCAGATCGTTGGGACTTAATTACAGCAGCATCAGTAGAGATAGGCTGGTATACATTGAGTTCTTCCCACATCCCCTTCAATGAACTATAATACTCACCAAGGGATTTTCCATCTTGTTTAAAAGAAAAGAATTTCTCATAGACATCATAAATTCGGGACAGATTTGTATCTTGAGAGTAGCTCTCTTTAAGTTCGTTCCAAACACCCTTGGCAGTTTTATGAAACTTAACATTGGAAGCAATGGAGGGTTCCATGCTATTCCAAAGCCAGCAAAGAAGGGTTGCATTCTCAGCCTTCCAATCATCATATTTGTCATCAGTGGAATCCACGGGTTCCATCGTAAGATATTTCATCTTTCGGCAAGCAGTGACATAGACCTGAAAGGCTTGAGACCAAAGTAGATAATTAGAAGCACCATTCAACTTCACACTGGTAATCTGAATATTAAAGTTGTCGGTAGAAGACTTAGCATCAGCCATTAGGGAAATAAAAAGGTGCAAACTCCAATGTCGATAACAGCCCAAAAGAAAGAAATCTCTAATCAGGGTAAATCCGACAGCCTTGAAGAATAGGGCATAACAGCCCAATACAATAACCAGCAATAGTGATGCAAAATCACTAGAAGTCCAGCCACAAGAATGAAGAACAGACCCCAGAAGAAAAAACAAATCGATTTCCACAGGGATTTGGAATATCGATTGTCAGGGTTTTAGGGGCAAGCAAATAACCAATCTTCAAGGACTTCGAACAGCAGCAGGAACATACACAGTCAGTTGCAGCATAGCAGGAGACTCTAGTCCTTCATGAATATATGACTAGAGTTCAGATCAACATAGGCAACATAGGTCTGTAAACCACGATAAACAAAGGGGTGAAAAAGAACCTTCAAAACAGCAGCAGCAAGATGAATCTCGTGGATCAGAATTTATTGCTCTGATACCATGAAACTAAATTGAAGCTAAAAATAATCTGCAGCCAGAGAACTAGAAGAAGAAAGCAAAGAAGAAAGAAGAAGAACCGAGAGAAGGAGAAGGAGGAAAAACCGAGAGAAAAGAAGGCTTCTCACGATTTAGTTGAATTAACTAAATCGTGAGAGACAGATTTATTTATAACATAACTTAAGTGAATTACAATATGAAGTACCCAAAATACCCTTAAGACATAAAGCTAATTTAGAACTAACTAGAAAGCACAATAAGAGACATAAACAACCCCAAACACCTAAACACGATAAACTCCTAAACACGATAATCTTAACAGGTGTTTTGGACTTAGTTTGATCAATTGAAAGAAGGTTGTAAATTACTGTGTTGCTTTGTCCATGGTTCATTATCCCACTGCTTCTTTTCACTTCACCACCTCCCAAACCATACTTTTGGCATATACTCATAACCACCTTGGAAGTTTATGGTATTCTCGAAATTGCCATTTCTTCTCTTTCCATTACCCTTGGCACCCTTTGGAAAATTCTGGAATATTATGTTTTTGCCCTATCTCTTAAATCATCTCTGTTATGTCCACGTGTACTACACGTGAGGGGGGAATTATGTATAGTATACTGCAGCCATTGCAGAAAGCAGAACTTGCAAGAACACTTGGTGCAAAACATAGAAGATCAGAGTTTTCACCATTGCCAATGGGTATCTATTTTGTTATTGGGATGAGTTTGCCGTAAGAGGGAGATTGGTATTAAAGTATTGAAGATGTTTGGTTATTGCCTGCCTATATGAGGTTCTACAGTTGGGTTGGTTTTTTTTCCGCTGCTTGATCTTTTCTTCTGCATATTTATCTGCTTGCTACCCTAGTTACTTATCTTCAAGATTATCATTCAGAGATTCATCACTAGACAGCAATAGAAGATTGGGAAAGCTGCCTTTTTTGGAAGACATTCCAGTCCCGGTTTGCTTATCAAGTCTGCCCAAGTTTTGAAGATCAATTTTTTTTCAAGTTCTTGAAGGTTTATTTGGGAGCTGCATTCGTCTTGAAGCTGGATTCTGCTACAACTTATTTTTTCCATTTTGTTCAAGTTGGGCATTAGTACCTTGTATGCGCCAACTTGAGGGGGAGTGTTAGCATGTTAGCATTATTGCATTATTATGGAGTTCTTTTTTCGTTAATTCAAGCTGGATCTTCTTTCTTTAATTATTTGTATAATCCAGCTTGAGGGGGAGTGTTGGAATATATACTCCAGAATACCATGGGGGTATTCTGGTCCTTTTGGGGTAGTTTTTATGCTATTAAGTGTAAGTCGGCTATGTGGGTTTTAGTCCTACATTGACTATTTTAGTCTCTTGTAACTTTCCCCTCTATTATAAATAAAGGGGCTTACCTATCAATTAATACAAACAATTATTCTCTCATTCTCCCTTTTCTAGCCCACGATTCTGCCAACAAAGTGTTATCATC
Organism: Telopea speciosissima; assembly: GCF_018873765.1. Classification (NCBI taxonomy): domain Eukaryota; kingdom Viridiplantae; phylum Streptophyta; class Magnoliopsida; order Proteales; family Proteaceae; genus Telopea; species Telopea speciosissima. The sequence goes on from NC_057924.1 coordinate 44,492,067, forward strand.
CTCCTACCTGGTGTACTATGGTCAGTATGGATGTTGTCTTCTATAAACATCTTTCCTATTATCCATCCCCACATCTTTAGGGGGAGAACATTAGTGAAGATGTGCTGCCGGTAGAAGCTCCCCTTTAATATATTCATGATGAGTCTGCTCCTGTTCTCCCACTATGGATCCCATACAGGGGGAGACCACAGAGATAAATAATAGTGACATTCAAATTCAAGGGGAGCAAACTCCAGTTCAGAAAATCATTAGTGCATTTCAGAGGAGGATTGATGATTCAACTATGAAGGTCTATACAAAGAACCGGACCAGAAATAAGCAGCTTCAATCAACTCTAGCACCAGTGCCCATCCAGTTGCCAATCCCGGATCCAGAGCCTACTCCTCCATCTGGTGAGGTCCCTTCTCTTGAGTTACCTAATGCACTTTGCAAAGGTACTAGGGTCTCTACTCAACATCCCATATCTCATGTTGTTTCGTATAACTCTCTTTCTCCATCTTTTCGTGCTTTTGTTTCTTCTCTTTCTTCTGTTCGTATTCCTCTAAATTGGCAGGAAGCTCTTACAGATGGAAAGTAGAAAGCAGCAATGGTGGAAGAAATGATAGCCTTGCATAAAAATGATACATGGGAGCATGTGATTCTTCCTCTAGGGAAAAGACCAGTTGGATGTAAGCAGGTACTTGTGGTGAAACAAAAGGTAGATGAATTTGTGGATAGATATAAGGCACGACTTGTGGCAAAGGGGTTCACTCAGACATACGGGATTGACTACTAGGAGACCTTTGCACCTATTACAAAGCTGAACATTGTCAAAGTATTGTTGTCATGTGCCATAAACTTGGGATGGGATCTCCAACAGTTGGATATGAAGAATACCTCTTTCTCAATGGAGAACTGGATGAGAGGGTATATATGGATATTCCACCAGAGTTCTCTTGTGACAAAACCCAAGACAAAGTGTGCAAGTTGAAGCGTGTACTTTATGGGCTGAAGCAGTCACCTCGAGCTTGGTTTGGGAGGCTTCACAAGGCTATAATTTCTGTAAGCTATAGACAGAGTAATGTTGATCATACTCTATGTATAAAAAGGGTTGATCAGAAGATCACCATTCTCATAGTCTATGTTGATGACATTGTTGTAACCGGAAATGATGGTGATGAGATCAGTAGTCTGAAGGCTTTTCTTGGGAAGGAGTTCGAAATCAAGGATCTGGATAAGTTGAGATACTTCCTTGGAATTGAGGTTACCAAGTCTTCAAAGGGCATTTTTCTCTCCCAACGGAAGCATATCCTAGATTTGTTGACCGAAACTGGTTTGTTAGGGTGTCATCCTTCCGATACCCCTATGGATGCTAATGCCAGACTTGAGGAAAAGGAGGGTGAACCTGTTGATAAGGGTCGGTACCAAAGGTTGGTGAGGAAGCTGATTTATCTCTCACATACTCAACCAGACAATGCCATTGCAGTGAGTCGTGTGAGTCAGTTCATACATGATCCCTACTCTTCTCATATGTTGGTTGTTCTTCGTATCCTTCACTACTTGAAGTCAGCCCCTGGAAAGGGCATTCTGTTGTCTCCTTATAATCACCTACGGATAGAAGCCTATACTAATGTTGATTGGGCTGGTTCTTCTGACCGCAAGTCTATCTCTGGGTACTGCACTTTCGTTGGTGGTAATCTCGTCACTTGGCGCAGCAAAAAGCAGAATGTGGTTGCTCGTTCTAGTGTTGAAGCAGAATTTTATGCTATGGCACAAGGTATATGTGAGTTGTTATGGCTCAAAGGTCTACTCCAAGATCTTGGTATTCCTGTTAATCTTCCTATGAGGTTGTACTGTGACAACAAGGCCGCTATTAGCATTGTACATAATCCAGTATAGCATGATCGCACTAAACATGTTGAGGTTGACAGGCATTTCATCAAGGAGAAGTTGCAAGGTGGTGTGATTTGTGTTCCTTTTGTGAAGTCTGCAGATCAGCTAACTGATATTTTCACTAAGGGATTATCAGGAAAAGTGTTTCTTCCTATTTTGGTCAAGTTGGGCATGTTTGACATATATGCTTCAACTTGAGGGGGAGTGTTGGATTATGTACACCAGAATATTGTGGGGGTATTCTAGTCCTTTGGGTATTTTAATTATGATTTAATTATGTACTGCCGACTCTCTTTGTAAGAGTCAGCTAGAGTAGGGGGAATTCTGTCCTTTTGTAATTTTTCCTTCATTATAAATAGAGAACTTGTTTGGTCCATTTAGATCATTCAAGCATTGCATTCTAATTGCTCTGCTAACACTTCTCTTTCAAACTCAATACCTACAACAAACTATCCCTATTAAATTATGATATTTCTCCCAACCCCATTTTCATTTTTTAAGTCCCTTCCATTATATCTTTCAACTACAACAGCCTATAAACCCCAATAAATCATACTTGTTTGGCTGGGATAGGACTGATTGTGATGAAAGACGTGGTTTCCCAAACCTGTCCTACACCACCTTGACATTCATGGAGACTAGTAGACTTGGAACTCAAGGTCCATCTTGTTGGGGTGTCTTGGGCCTCTTGGCAACAGCGATCTGACAATTGGAAAAGAAACTTGTACTATTGGAAGGAGAATTTTAAAAGGTGATCTTCTCTCTCTCTCTCTCTCTCTCTCTCTCTCTCTCTGTGTGTGGATCTATCAAGGTTTGAGATTTCATTGTTGACCTTGGTTTTGACCCTAGTCGAAATTGAAATATTTCGAGTTTTGACCGAAATTCGACCAAAACTCTGCACGTTTCTCTGCACGTTTCAGTTTGCCATTTCAGTAGTCAAATGGCCATATATTGGCACGAAACTTCAGGGAAACCCTAATCAAGCACTTCTAGACATATTAGAACCTTTAGATTGTAAATAAACACACCCAAAATAGTTGTTTGGTTTGTACCCTAGGTTGGCAGTGTACGTCGTACCTTGTTGTACACTTTCTCATATATAGCCTATTTTACAATTCATATTTTAGTTATTTTCATTGAATTTTGTGTGTTCTAACTTCTAATACAAAATTAAGTATGAAGAAAAACCATTTAATATTACACAATGTCAAAGTGCTACAAGTACAAGTGTACAACCAAATTTAAAACAAATTTAAGGCTGGATCACGAAGCACCTAGCCCCAGGCAGGATTTTCTTGAGCAAAGTTTAATGCTGGTTTGGTCTTCAAAACTGGGCAACAATTGATGAATTTGTAACAGATATGATGTAGTCCTAGGTAGGAAAAGCCCCACTAGGAACCAAGGGAACTAGGGTTACCTAACAATGTTGGCCGAATGGGACAGATTAGGCTAATTAGGGCAAAAATTAGGGTTAGGGTTGAATAATGGTAATGGGGTTTATAGGGTTTTAATATGCAGGTTTAGGAGGCCTTAATGACATAAAAAGGTTAGGGTTTGGAGGGGTTTCAAAATTCTGCAGTTGGGCAGAATCAGGTTGCAGGTTTTAGTGTTTAATGGAGTGAGGGAATGGAGGGGTTAGAGTGGATACCAAAGGCTAGGGTTAAGGTCGAGTGTGGGGAGTGATGGGGGGAATGTAGGCTGGTAGTAGGGTTTGAAGGTGAGGGCTAAATCTGGAGTTATCCTCCTATCTCCCAATGGTTACCTCAAGATTGAAGCTTATACTGATGCCGACTGGGTTGGTTCTACTGACAGGAAATCTATCCCTGGCTATTGTTCCTTTGTGGGTGGGAACCTTGTCACATGGCGTAGCAAAAAGCAGAATGTTGTGGCAAGGTCCAATGCTGAAGCCAAGTTTCGTACGATGGCCCAAGGCATTTGTGAACTTCTATGGCTTAGAGGATTATTGCAGGATATCGGTGTTGCTGTACACCCAAGGCATTTGTCACAATAAAGCTGCCATTAGCATTGCTTATAACCCTGTCCAGCATGATCGCACTAAACATGTAGAGGTTGACCGACATTTCATCAAAGAAAAGCTTGAAGCCGGCCTCATTTGTGTTCCCTTTGTGAAGTCTACTGATCAACTGGCTGATGTGTTCACTAAGGGACTGAGTAGCAAGTTGGTTCATCCTATCTTAGTCAAGTTGGGCATGCATGATATATATGCTCCAACTTGGGGAGTGTTAGATATATGGGGTAGAATACCGTTGGGGTATTCTGAACCTTTTTTCCCTTTGTTATTTTATTTGTTTTGTATGTGGTTTAGTCCTACATTGCTCATGTACATATTTTTACTGTTTCATTACTCTTATAAATAAAGAGGTGCTTGGGGTGAATAGATCATCCAAGCCTTTCCCTAATTTTAAATCTCTCTATACGATCAAATTTTAGCGCCGTTGCCGGGGAGCCGAAGCACGGTTTCTAAGATTGATTGAGTTGTTTTGTGTTACTTTGTTTTAGTTTTAATTTTATAATTCCAGAATTTTTATTTATTTTTTTATTTTTTTAATCTCTTTATTAGGTTAATTTTAGTATACCTAACACTCTCTTTGTTTGTGCAGGAAGCCGAGTAGATCGAGTAGGACAAGCTGTCAGTTTGGTTTACTTTTAATTCCTAGACTTTATGTAATTAGGGTTATTTTATGTAATTTTTTTTTTAAAATTCCAGCATTAGATTGGGTGTTTAGGTTTAATTTTAATTCCCCCAGCCCCTCAAGATCATGTGTGTAACCGTTCATCGGGGGCAGCACGTGGAATTGCGCAACCGCCAACACCAGGTAAGTATTTTCGTTAGTTTTAAATTAGTCAATTTTTTACTTTTTAATTCTGATTTTTTTTTTATTGAGTTTTTTTTTTATTTAGTTATTACGTCTTAATTTTTGTTTAATTAGCACGTTCAACCTGTGTTGTGTTTTATGCATGATCGGCATTCTTTGCACCCCAACCTGACTTCCCTTGACCTAAAAATAGAGCGATCTGTGGCTAAACCTAAGGATAAGGATAATAGTAATAAAATGGGTGACGAAAATCAGCCAGGAAGGCCGCTGAGTGAGCACTTCACTCCAACTGCCTATACCCCTGCATCTTGTATTCAGCTGCCTGCCATTCAGGCTGCTCAATATGAGATCAAGTCCAGCATCATACAGATGTTACCATCCTATTATGGACTTGCTAATGAGGAGCCTTACAAGCATCTTGACGAGTTCTTAGAAGTGTGCTCTACAGTCAAAATCCAAAACCTCTCTGAAGATGCCCTAAAGTTACTCCTATTCCCATTCTTGTTGAAGGACAAAGCCAAACACTGGCTTCATTCCCTAGATTCGGTTAGGATTTCTACATGGGCGGGGATGCAGCAGGAATTTCTGAAAAAATTCTTCCCCATTGGCCGGACTAATAGCCTTAGAAGAGCCATTACTAGTTTCTCCCAATTAGAGGGCGAAGAATTTCATGAAGCATGGGAGAGACTCAAGGAATTACTTAGGAAGTGCCCCCACCACGCTGTCCCGAAATGGCAGTTAGTCCAGTGCTTTTATGATGGCCTCCATGACTGATATAGGCAGACGGTAGACTCCTCTTGTGGTGGAACATTTATGCACAAGAATGAGACGGAAGCATGGGATCTTTTTGAAACCCTCAGTGAGAATTCCCAACATCATGTTTTGGCCTCTCGGACTGAGATTCCACACATAGGGCAACCAAAGAAGGGTGGTCTCTATGAGATCAATCCAACTGTAGAGATAACTGCTAAGGTTTATATGTTGTCCAAGAAATTGGACCATTTGATGTCAATAGGGCAGCATCCTATGTCCCCTTTCCCAATGAGTTTCTCTTTACCCAATCAGACTGAAGCCTATGCCCTATGTGCTAGCCCTAGTCACTATGTAACGAACTGCCCTTCGGCTGCACAATACCCTGAGTTTGTTCAGGAACAGGTGCAAACGGCTCAAAGTTTCCCTACACCGGGTAATGATCTCTTTTCCAATACTTATAACCCGTGATGGCGAAACCACCCAAACTTTTCATGGAGAAACTCAGTACCTAATAATCCTCCAAACCCACCACATAGGTCACCATTTAATGTTCAAACCAATGCCTATATGGGTGGACAGCCACCATATCCTCAACCCCAATAGAATGAATCCTTTGAGGAAAAGATGCTAAAAGCATTAAGTGGGCTCGAGCAGAACACACAACTGCTTCACTCACATACTCAGTCCATTAATAAGCTAGAGAACCAACTGGGTCAGCTAGCCGATGCTATAAGTAGGAGGGAGGCTAGCCAATTGCCAAGTCAGCCAATAGGTATCCCAAATAGTCAAACGGGTCGAGAGAAAGAGCAAGTCCAGTCGATCACAGTCTTAAGGAGTGGCACAAGGGTGGAAAAACCTGATGCACCCTTAGCCACTAATGGGAGGCTGCCCACTAGTTCTCAAGGTCAGGGAGAGGCTAAGTCAACCCAAGAGAAATCCGGTGGTGATGAAGACACACATGATTCTATTACTGAAACATCACCTGTGAAACCCATTCATCAGTTCCCAAGGAAGGGGCTGCACATTCCTATTGTGGAGGGACCATCACCTGTTTCTTACATTCTAAAGGTCCCTTTTCCCCAAGCACTTCAGACACCATCTTACCCCCTTCAGGGTAAACAGGGTGAAAAGATGCAAGAGATGATCGACTTGTTCCAACAAGTTCGCATCAATCTCCCCCTCTTGAATGCTATCAAGCAAGTTCCTGCTTACGCTAAGTTTTTGAAAGACCTCTGCACCCAAAAGCGTAAGTTGAGAACTCAAATCCCTAAGACCGTCCATTTGACTGAACAGGTTAGTTCGGTAATTTTCAGCCACCTACCTCCTAAGCTTAAGGACCCAGGTGCACCTCTTATTTCTTGCATCATTGGAGATCTCTCCATAAGTAGGGCACTACTTGATTTAGGAGCTAGTGTGAATATTTTGCCTAGTTCAATCTATGACAGATTTGGTTTATGAGATTTGAAACCCACTGAGGTCATCCTTCAGTTGGCTGATCGTTCAATCAAAACACCTAGTGGGTTGTTAGAAGATGTTTTAGTGAAGGTGGAAGAATTGTACTTTCCTGTGGACTTCCTTGTCCTGGATATAGATACAGCCACCACAGCCAAGCTTCCCCCTATCATTTTAAGGTGCCCCTTCTTAGCTACTGCGAATGCTTGCATAAATTGTAGATCGAGTGCCATGGACATCTCTTTTGGGAATAAGAAGATTAGGCTCAACATCTTCAATGCATCCTTAGGTTCCATTCGAGAGGAAGAGTGTTTTGCATTGGATTTATTAGATGAAGTTGTAGCTGATCACACTTCACACATGCTTATTGATGACCCTTTGCAGCACTATGGAGATGAGTCTGAGGCATACACTAAAGAGGTGCATACTTTGCTAGATCCCTCACCTTCTTTAGAACAGCCACCTTGGACAGTTAGGTTCGACTCGCTTCCTCCTTTGGTTACATCTCCCCAGCCTTCTTCTAAACCGGCTCCTTGGTATGATTTGATCCTTGACCCTCCGTGAGTCAGTCTGTCGTCTGGCTGAAGATGTTAAACATGGCGCTCTTGGGAGGCAACCCACTATTTTTTTTCTTTAGTACTTTTGTTTTTGTGTTTGTTTGTTTTTTTTTTTTTTAGGTAGCTGCTACTGATTGCTGGATGCACTGTTCTGCCGTATATTGCAGATTTCTGGTACATTCCTTCCCTTCTCCCTGTTTTTATTCTTCTGCATGCATTGAGGACACTGTATACTTTAAGTGTGGGGGGTTTGTGAGACCGATTGACAGATTTTTATTTTTTTTGGCTTTTGATAAGTTTTACATGCCTCTCTATTACTTTGATGCAAAACGCGGGAGAAAGTGACTTAAGAACCCTAATCTGAAGTAATGAAAACCCTGTTGAGAGGACAGTAGCTAGTATGTATCCTAAGGTGGGTTTTAACTCAAACAATAAGAGCCCCATCTTGTCGAAGGGATAGACCACTTGGCTGTCTTGTGTTTCTTTGAGCTTTTGGTTAGGAGCTGAGACCAAGTTTAGTTTTGGTGTGACATAAAAAAAAATAAAAAAAATCATGAATTTAGTTTTGTTGCTTCAACTTAGTAACCGGGGCATCTAGGCCACAAGCCCAGAGTCTCGCGTTAAATGGTTGGAGTGACCAGTTAGGTTATTATTACTAGTATTCTTAAATCCAGTTCGGGCTTGTAGCCTTTTTTGTTCGAGTGAGTAAGCCCGAGGAGTGTTCCACACTCAATGCCCTAAAGCCATCTGCCTTGGGAGTGGTTGGCTTAAAGCTCGTTACATGAGCCTTCTAGAAAGCTTACAAGGCCAAAACATTGCACGGATATGAGAATCACGTAATTTTCAAAAAAAAAAAAAAAAAAAAACAAAAGAGATAAATAAAAGTAAGAGTTAAATTCCTTGAAGCTAGACAGGGTACTACGCCTTAAGAAACGAGGTGACTTGATCGACACTCCTTGGGGTAAAACCTCTGAAAAAGAACTCTAGCATCACTATCCTTGTGGATATATGTAAGAAACAAAGCTACCAAGTAGCTCGGGTATCTTGTGTAGTAACCCTGCATGGCATTTGAGGAACAGTAGTGGAGTAACAAATGGAGTTCATTGTGAAAAAAAAAAAAAAAAAGAAGAAGAAATGTCATTGCCTTGGTACAATTGTATGGTCAAAAATGCTCCGAAGCCTAAAGTCCTTGGTACCCTCGACGTCATGAGTGGTCTTACCTTAAGTAAGGTGGTGTTTGGAAGATATGGGGAGATTCCCTAATTAGGATGTGTACCTGTTGCTAGAATGAATACTGGGTAATAAGAGCCCAAGTGTGGGGGTACCTTTGTCTTCTTGATCTTAAGTAGGGCATCTTAGTTTCGGGTTTGGTATGTTCTTCTTACCCATTGTCAAAATTTAAACTTGCAATCATGAATTTTGTGTGTATATTCCCTGCAAACACTCACGAGACAAAACTCGTCCACTAGGGGTTTAAAGGCTTGTTGCACATGCTAAGTGCAACCGTGATTCCTACAAAAATGAGTTGGGTCTTTTTTTTTTGTTTTCTTTATTTTCTTTTTGCTCGAGGACTAGCAAAATCTAAGTGTGGGGGTATTTGATGAGCACATTTATGTGTGAAATTATTCCATTTAATTCTGCATTTTTATCTGCTTAGAATGGAGCTACCTTGGGCATTTTCTGTCTTTTTCAAGCTACAGGGGTATTTTATGCGATTTCATGCTATTCTGGACTATCGGGTATCGTATCTTCAGATTTACACATAAAGTGGTCCAGTTTCTTTTCATGGTTACAAAAATGGCTGAATTCTGAGCAAGATGGACGTGTTGCATTAAAAGTACGCATCGGTTTCGGAGTCTATTCATGCGATTATTCTTTTTGGGCCAAAAAAGAATAATGGGTCGAAAAATGAGTTGAAATGCAAGCCCAAGCCCAGAACCAAGGCAGATTGACTGGCATAATACAAGTGGGCCCCTCCTTCATTGTTGGACGAATTTTCTCCCCTATTTTCTCTTTCTTCTATTTTATTCTCTTATTTTATTTCCTCTCCTATTTTCTCTCTTCCATGTATATTTTATATTTTTTTTTTCTTTTTTTTTTTTTTCTCCCATTTACTTTCTTTTTTTTATTATTATTTTATTCAAACCCCACACGGTTTCCACTTTCTTTATCTTATTTTATTCTAATCTCTCATCTTATACATAAGTCTTCCTCTCCCTCTCTCTCTCTCTCTCTCTCTCTCTCTTTTAGTTTCCTATTTCAAATCCTATCCTATCTCTTTTTTTTGTCTTTTTCTAATTTTAAAAGCCATTCCCCTCTCTCTCACCTTCCTATCTCTTTTCTAATCCCATATCCTAATCTCCCATCTCACTACCCCTAATTCCCAAATCCCTCACGGATTCTCTATCTCTCTTCCATCTCTCATGTTCTCTTCTTCTTTTTTTTTATTAAATTCTTTTTAAAAACTAACAATATATAAACCCACGGACAGATTGGGAGAGGGGAGGGATCCCATTGAAGGCAAACGTGCTCTCTTTCTCTTCTTCTTATTTCTATTTTCCTCTTTTTTTGTGTTTTTGGATCTTGGGTTCGGCAAGGGGAGGACGATCACCGTTCCAACAGCTTCATCGCCATAGATCGTCGTCACCATTGCTGCCCTTTGTCTCTTAGCACCATGATTGGCTAAGTTCCCTCTGTCTTCAGGTGTAGATGAACTAATGGTGTTTGCTATTGAAAATTCTGGTTTGCATTCTTGATTGCTTGATGTTGAGACCCCATCCCTGTTTGGATGATTTTAATAGATGTATTTAGTTGGAAAATTCTGTTTCTGTGATTCATTATTTTTCATTCAAGCGATGGTATTCTGTTCTTATGTGGTTGAACCGATGATGGATTATAGCTGAATAAACTAAGCGTGCCAAACCCTATAAGCGAAGGACGATAGTACTCATCAAGATAGTCCATACCTAGGAGGAATCCTACATTCTATGGTATTATAAGGCTTGTGGTTATAATAAACCGAAGCATGCAACCGAATTGAGTAACAACCCATTGGGGATTCGAACCCTAAAGATAGTCTTCTCCTGTATTTGCATATCGTTGTTAGCTTAGATTTGTTTCTTTCGTTCGAAGCACGGTTGCTAAGATTGATTTGATCGTGTCGTTAACCGGTCAAAAATAAAACCCTAAATTAATCTAGCAAGTAGCAAGTAAAGGGTCAATCTACGGGGAACTGGAAGGCTAAATTACTAAGATGATGAGATGAAAGTGATGAAAATTAAATTGTATGATTTGATCGTGTCGTTAACCGGTCAAAAATAAAACCCTAAATTAATCTAGCAAGTAGCAAGTAAAGGGTCAATCTACGGGGAACTGGAAGGCTAAATTACTAAGATGATGAGATGAAAGTGATGAAAATTAAATTGTAATAAATCTGATTTTAAACTACAAACAAAATAAACAAATCTAAGCTAACAACGATATGCAAATACGGGAGAAGACTATCTTTAGGGTTCGAATCCCCAATGGGTTGCTATTCAATTCGGTTGCATGCTTCGGTTTATTATAACCACAGGCCTAATAATACCACAGAATGTAAGGTTCCTCCTAGGTATTGACTATCTTGACGAGTACTATCGTCCTTCGCTTATAGGGCTTGGCACGCTTAGTTCGTTCAGCTATAATCCATCATCGGTACAACCACATAAGAACAAAATACCATTGCTTGAATGAAAAATAATGAATCACAGACACAGAATTTTCCAACTAAATACATCGATTAAAATCATCCAAACAGGGATGGGGTCTCAACATCAAGCAATCAAGAATGCAAACCAGAATTTTCAATAGCAAACACCATTAGTTCATCTACACCTAAAGACAGAGGGAACTTAGCCAATCATGGTGCCAAGAGATAAAGGGCAGTAATGGTGACAACGATCGATGGCGATTAAACTGTTGGAACGATGATCCTCTTCCCCTTGCCGAACCCAAAATCCAAAAACAAAAATAAAAGAAAGAGGGAAAATAGAGAGAAGAAGAGAAGAGGGCGCAATTGCTTATGCTATGGAAAATCCAACTCCCAATCTATCCATGGGTGTTATATATCTATTGTTGTTTTAAAAAGAAATTTAATAATAATAAAAAATAAAAAAAGGAAAGCATGAGAGATAGAGGAAGTAGAAATAAAAAAACCGTGAGGGAGATGGGGATTAGGTGGATTGAAATATGGAATTAGAGGATAGATAGGAAAGTGAGATGGGAAGAAAAAGATATGGGTTGGCTTTTTAAATTTAGAAAAAGACAAAAAGAAGTAGGATAGGGTTTGAAATAGAAAACTAAAAGAGAGAGAGAGAGGGAGGGAAACTTACATATAAGATAAGAGAGGGGGGATAAAAAGATATGGCAGCATATGGGAGTTAGGTAGTAAATGTGGGAAGGTGAGGTGGCATGAGAGAAAAGAAAAGAATGAGAGAGAGTGTGGCCGATTAGGATATGGAGAGAAGAGGTGGGAAATGGATTTTAGGAAAATGAATCCGTATAGGGTTTGAAAATATAAAAAAAAAGAATTAAATAGTAATAATAATAAAAAGGAAGGTGATTGGGAGAAAGAAAAAGAAAATGAAATAAAATATATAAAACATATGGAAGAGAGAAAATAGGAGAGGAAATAAAAGAATAAAATAGAAGAGAGAGAAAAAGGGGAAGAAATTCATCCAGCAATGAAGGAGGGGCCCACTTGTGTTATGTCAGTCAATCTTCCCTGGTTCTGGGCTCGGGCTTGCATTTCAACTCATTTTCCGGCCCATTATTCTTTTCTGGCCCAAAAAGAATAATCGCATAAATGGACTCCAAAACCGATGTGTACTTTTAATGCAACACGTCCATCTTGCTCAGAATTCAACCCTCTTCACAACCATGAAAATAAACTGTACCACTTTATGTGTAAATTAGAAGATATGATGCCTGATAGTCCAGAATCGCATAAAATACCCCTATACCCTGAAAAAAACAAGAAATACCCAAGATAGCTCCATTCTAAGCAGATAAAAATACAGAATTAAATGGAATAATTTTACATATAAATGTGCCCATCAAATACCCCCACACTTAGCTTTTGCTAGTCCTCGAGCAAAAAAAACCTAACTCACTTTCGTAGGAATCACGGTTGCACTTAGCATGTGCAACAAGCCTTTAAACCCCTAGGTTACCCCTAGTGGACGAGTTTTGTCTCGTGAGTGTTTGCAAGGAATATACACACAAAACTCATGATGCAAGTTTAAATTTTGACAATGGGTAAGAGGCACACACCAAACCCAAAACTAAGATGCCCTACTTAAGATCAAGAAGACAAAGGTACCCCCACACTTGAGCTCTTATTACCCAGTATTGATTCTAGCAACAGGTACACATCCTAATTAGGGAATCTCCCCATATCTTCCAAACACCACCTCACTTAAGGTAAGACCACTCATGACATCGAGGGCACCAAGGACTTTAGACCATTCAATTGTACCAAGGCAATGGCATTTCTTCTTCTTTTTTTTTTTCTTTTTTTTCAAAACAATGAACTCCATTTGTTACTCCACTACTGTTCCTCAAATGCCATGCAGGGTCACTACACAAGACACCCGAGCTACTTGGTAGCTTTGTTTCTTACATATATCCACAAGGATAGTGATGCTAGAGTTTTTTTTCAGAGGTTTCACCCCAAGGAGTGTGGATCAAGTCACCTCGCTTCCTGAGGTGGAATGCCCTGTCTAGCTCTAAGGAATTCAACTCTTACTTTTATTTATTTCTTTTCTTTTTCTTTTTTTTCTTTTTTTGAAAATTACATGATTCTCAGATCCGTGCAATGTTTTGGCGTTTTAAGCTTTCTAGAAGGCTCATGTAACAGCTTTAAAAGCCTTTCCCTAATTTAATTTTTTCTATAAGAGTTAGTTTAATTTAATTAAAACACTAAAAGTGCCAATCAAATGTTTGGGTCATGTATTTTACTTTTTAAATAGATTTATTGACATTGAAATTGCTAAAAGAACAAGAGATTAAGGGTTTCGAAATAAATTCGTGTTTCTTAAAATTGAGAAATGGTATTTCCATAGTGAAAATTCTTACTAAACATGCAAAAATAATACAAACTTATATACATTATTATAATTATAGTGAAAGAATTCAACCTGTTGAGAGCTTGAGTTGAAAAGCAAAGACTTTTATCTCACCACTCTATTCCCCCCCCCCCCCCAAAAAAAAACAAAGAATTATCATATCACTAGTCACGCAATGGTGATGGTGCTCATGAGCATCTAACAAGACCAAACAATTGTAAAATCACAAGTCAAAAATAGGGAAAGATATGAGAGGGAAAGTTTTACAACCAAGACCTTAAAGAAGAAAAAGGAGAAATCTAGCATTGAGTGAATAAGAAAGAGGTGATCCAAGCAACAGATTTGAAAAAATTCCAAGAAGTGGGGAAAAAAGAAAACAAAAAAACAATTATAATCAAAAAGAAAAATGAAGAAAGAAATGTCTATATTAAACGATAGGAAATAGCCTAAGCCTGATGAACTTCATAAGAAACTATGAACAGTCAAAAATAGGAAAAAGGAACTATTTTTCATACTACTTAAGAATTTCTAATTTTCCAGTACATATGTATTTTGCTTCTTTCTTTAATTACTTTAACTTGCTCTTTTTTATGATAGGTGTTACTTTAATTTAATTAAAACACAAAAAGTGCCAATCAGATGTTTGGGTATGTATTTTACTTTTTAAATACATTTATTGACATTGAAATTGCTAAAAGAACAAGACAGCTTTAAGATTTCAAAATAAATTAATATTTCTAAAAATTGAGAAATGGTATTACCATAGTGAAAATTCTTACTAAACATGTAAAAAATAGTTCAAACTTTTATACAGTAGTATAATAATAGTGAAAGAATTTCACCTGCTGAGAGCTTGAGTTAATCTTTGCAGGGCGGAATCTAGTCTCAATTGGAGAAGGCAATTTCCACTAGAAAACCACCTGCTTGTGCCTTGTCAAGAAGCAAAAGTCCCCTTCCCTCAAAAGTGAAGATAAAAGAGAAAGTCTAGAGATGTCGTCTGAGAACATGTAGAGCTCTCCAATCTCAAGCATCCAACATCAGGTCTTCATCTATTTAACAAAAAAACAAGTCCACAACACTGGATAAGTCTCACCAATGCAGTGAAATGACCAAATGCTTCATCTTGAGGCACTATCCAATAATAAGCTGCATCATAGACTATTTTCTTCAATTGCATATCTTCATTCTGTAAGTCATCGTTGAGCGAAAGCCACCGAACCACTTACTTCAGTTCTCAAATATTGCTTAGTGAATGAGAAGCATAGGTTGGATACCCAAAAATACCAACCTATGTTACTCGGATATTTAACAGCTATGCTACCACAATGCATACGTAAATTTATAACACACAAATTCAACAAAGATGAACTTGCCAAAATGAACATCTTTAAGCAAAGCTTAGGGATAAGAGTCTTCACACCAGCACATCATATACGAAAAAAAGTTGGCTTACTTTCACCTAGCTCTTGGATCTCCTTTGGTGCAAATGTTCCTCCATTTATCCTTAAGGTCAACTGGGTTACGGCCTTTATGAAATACATGGCAACCAAATTCCAGGATAATCTTCCATGGTAAATTTTTAGAATAAGTACTTGAAAATCTCCGTACTCCTTCCTGCAAAGATAGCAAATAACAATTAACCCACAAATCAGTTATAACAGTACTCAACAACTCAACACAGAAAGCCTTATCCCAAGTTCTTGGGGTTGGCACAAACAAAATGGTACCCTATTATATAATAGATCAGCCTGCCAAACCCTAATTCTTAACCTTAAATCCCAACTTTAATTTCATAAGAAGATGAAAAGCGATAGGCAGACCCATCAAAAACGAAAAAATGATAAGCTTAAGAATACGGAAAAAATAATAGTTCCAATCGGAACTACTTGGAACAAAAACCAGTGATAATGAAAATGAGCAGAACTATGTCAAGAAACTCGTACCACTAAAATTTTCTCCTCTTCTTCTGTCCAAGGAATATTCCTTCTCCTTCGAGATAGTACAGGAAATGACCTGCAGTCAGCAAAAAGATTAAACCAACTTTCAAGAAATATAGTCAATTTCTTTAGCTTCTGTGAATGGCTGTGTATATTGGGTCATGAGAGGGAAGAGAAATGATGAAGATCTAAAGAATTACATTCGTAAGAAGAAGAAGAAGTCAAAGTAGTTGTTGTCTTTTAGTAGTTTTCGATACTTAGTTTATTTTGATGTATTTGTGTTTTAAATGGAACCGGTTCAACCAGTGGTTCAATTTAAGTGAATTTAGTAGATTTTAGTTAAGTTTTTTTTTTTTAATGTGTAGTTGGGTCCACTCCTCTCCACAGTTTTATAAAGGATGTGTTATAGTCAGCTAGGGGGGCTTTTCCCCTCTTAGTCTGAATAGGACAATGGCCTTTAAGCCTTATAAATAAAAGCTATTCGTGGGCTCCTTTATACCCATCGAATATTGAAACCATAGTTGTCAAGGCGGCAAGGCGATCTAAGGCGCTGGAGGGGTGCCTAAGCGCTTAGGCGACATGGCACCTGCCTAAGCATTGCCTAGGTGCCCAAGTGTTATTTTTTATTTCCCCTCTTTTCTAACTATATTTGTTATGCTACAATATGTACTTTATATCATAAAAAAAATCAACATTAAGCCACATCACGTCATAAAAAATCAATAATAAGCAACATCAAGTCATCAAAAATCAATATTAAACCACATAAAGTCATAAAAAATCAACATAGAACTAGAATACAGCATAACTGAAGAAGCAAGCTATTGGAAGTTTGAAACAATCAAAACAAACATTTGGTTTATACTGTTCTTAGAAAATATGATCTTATCAATAAGTAATTAAACTCATAGTTAGAGAACTCCAAGTTTCTCAGTTTTTTCGAAATCCCGAGACGAGACTGCCTACGAGTCTCAAAATGTCAATATCTCGCCGAGATTTCGGAGAGATCTCGGTTTGACATAGGAAAATGCCCATATAGGTCATTTATATGAATGCCAGATCTCGAGATCTTGCTGGAAAGTCTTGGTATACAGACACCTATCTATGCCAAGAACCAAGACAGACACTTATTTATGCTTAATATCTCATTTACTTAAGATATTATTCATAAATAAGCAAATACTCCCCTATTTGAATCCAACAAAAATAGTTAAAAAATCAAATTCCAAAAGGAAAAAAAGTCAACCCCCCAGTTCAAGAACAAAAACTGGATTTTCGGAGATAGGTGCAATTTTCAACTTTTTAATGTTGGGGTTTTTCTCAAATCTAAAAATTCCATAAATCTTATTACGGTAAAACATTGCTAAAAACCAAAAGTGCGGTAAAATATTCATTTGTTTTGATGTCCAAAAAACTATTTTCATTCAGAGTGATTTTGACAACGTTCGCGCACACCGAATTAAGTTTGACCGGTACATAACTCTTTCAATATAAATCAGATTTTAGCAACCTTGGACTTGTTGGACAGCTTTGTTTTTCAAAAGCATTTACTTAAATGATATTAGGCATAAATAAGTGTGTTTGTCCTGTGTCTGTCCTAGTTTCTAGTATAAGTAAGTGTCCTGCTTTCCCACTAACTGAAACTCCTATTTGGACTTTGTTTTAGCAAAATCTGATAGTGCAATTGTGTTTAAATGGCCTAAAATAGGCTGAATACCAAGTTTCAGACCCAAACTAGGTCTAAAACCCACCGAGATAAGGCTTCGAGTCGAGAACAAAAAAAAAGTGCACCAACTCGGTGAGATCTCGACTCGACTCGGTTTTTCAAGGGTCCGAGTTCGCACCGAGACCTGAGTTTTCAAACCTTGATTAAACTGCCCTTGATTTAGAGACATGTTCTTGTTCTCTATGGCCCTCTTTGGTATCATTTTTCATTTTCATTTTGGCCTATTTAAAAAAAAAATCATTACTAAAAACCATTTTGATCAAAAAGTAAAAACTGTTTGGTAACTACTAAACATAATAGATTGTAGAATGAAAAATAAGTTTGGTAACTACCTATGTGTAAATAATTTTTATTACATTTTTTAACAAATGGGTGAAGAAATTCTCTCATTGCCTATCTTCTTTCCCAAATCAACTCTAAACAGTAAAAATGAAGAGAACTCTAGAGAATAAAATCGCTTAATTAGTGAATAATTACTCTGATTTCGTCTATAGAGTTGAGGTAGCAGCAGGTGTGAAGACCACGACTGTCCCACCAGCCTTCCCAGCTGACCAGAGAAGCTTATAGAGAGATACACAGAGCTTCTTAGACTTTAAAGGGACAGTCTTAAGACAATCACAGGTTTCTGGAGAAGCTATAAATATATGTATTGGCCATAGGCCCTCCCCATAATTTGAAGAATAAAGCTTTGCAGTTTCTGAAATCTAGTTCTGTGAATTCAATGGTGTTTACCTGGTGGATTCCGGGTGTACTTGGTGGATTCCAATTGAAGACTAATGTGGATTCCTCAATGGAATAGTGGATTCTCCTCGCAAGCTTTGGTTGATTTCTAGCCTGGGGTTTCGGTGGATTCCTAACCTGTTTTATCCTTCAATCTGTTCTTCTATCCATCTATCAAAGTTACAGGTCAGATCTGAACACTCACATTCCTTGTGACTTTGTGAGTTGTGACTATACTGTTTCTGTTCAATCATTCAGATCTGTTTTGTTTATTTGTTTCTGCTATATGTTACTAGTTCTCATTTCAGTTTATTTCATTAATCCCAGATTTATCTCTTTGAAGTTATGTTCTGAATTTCTGAATACCCTAATCGATTTATCAGTTCTATTCTTGCTTTAAAGTTTGCTACTTGCAGGATTGTTCCAGATCTCGCAATCCAGCCACCAGATTTTGATCAACTTTGCAGGCCTATTCTACTTGGTAAATTAACCCATCAACAACATTTCAGACCTATTTGATCAGAATATCTGAAGCTATTGACCTATTAGCTCCTGAGCCGCACGAGGCTGTTGGTACCCAACGACCACCACCACCAATCGTAACCCTGAGTCCCTTGGGCGGAGCTGCTAGCTACCCAGGTCCTCGTTGCAGGTAGAAGAAGGGACTTGCCTATATATTTTAACGACCAAATATCTATTTTACCCCTCATGTTTGGGTCTTATGAGCACGTGCTCATTAAAGAGCGAAAAAATAAAGGAAAAAATGTTTTTGGCCATAATCCATAATAAACTCTCGAGTATTATCATTTTGGGGGTGCTTTCATTTATTTTAAATAAAAACAAGTTTCAAAATTGATACCAAACACATGTAAAAATGAAAAATTGTCAGAAAATGAAAATGAAAAATGATACCAAAGAGAGCCTAAGAAGTTTGACTGATAAAATGATTTTATTTTTACATGAGACTTTTTATATTAGGTATAACACAAAACCAGCTTTCTAACAAATCCAAGATTGCTTAAATCTGATTTATATTAAAGGAGTTATGTTCCGGTCAAACCTTATTTGGTGTGCGCGAATACTATCAAAATCGCTTTGAATGAAAATATTTTTTTAAATATCAAAATAAATAATTATTTTACTGCACTTTGGGCTTTTAGTAATGTTTTACCATATTAAAATTTATGGAATTTTTAAATTTGAGAAAAAATTTAGCATTAGAAAGTTGAAAATTTCACCAAGCACCAAAAATCCAGTTTTTGTTCTTGAACTGGGGGTTTGACTTTTTATCCTTTTGGAATTTTATTTTTTAATTATTTTTATTGGATCCAAATAGGGGGGTATTTGCTTATTTATGAATAATATCTTAAGTAAATACTTAAATGATATTTGGCATTAATAAGTGCTAAAACCTGGTCCGATACCATTTAAACCAGTGCAAGGCACCCTACAAATCCGCTTGGATGCCTAGGCAACGCCTTGACAACTATATTGAAAGCAAACTCTCAAAGCTACTGCTCTGCAACTTGTCTTATTGCTGAAGATACTTGTCTTGTGTTTGATCAAGGCTGATGGAATCGGTGTTTGATCCGATTGACACCTTGCGGTGGGAAGCCCGGTTGGTTCGTTTGGTTAAGTTTTGCATCTGCATTACTATTCCTACATTTTCAAGTTCTGATCTCAAGGTTAATTCAACATCAACAAGTTCTGAAGTTTATTCATCACCAACAAGTCCAAAATCCCCAAACCCTAGATTCCCCTTTTCTCTTTTTTTCCCCCCAAGTTCTACATACAGCCGAGATCATTCCGGCCATGGGAATCCTCCCAAATTCAGGTCGAGTGCTCCCCTGCCCCTTTGGGAAACTCGATCCAAGTTTGGTTCACTTCTGCCCAGCCAAACCCTAGAAATCCCATTCTTCCCCTCTTAAACCGTAACCCTAATTTCCCTCTTTTCTCAATACCCTTGCTGCCGATTGTGTCACACCCCACTGGTTTGCCATTTTCAGTTCATTACTTCACTGATCTTAGTAAATTTAAAGCCTAACATTAACCCTAACCTCCATATCCTAAATCCCATAAAACTCTAAACCTAATTTAGACTTTCCCTGATTTAGACCCTAAATTGATTCATCCTTTGAGATGGATTCTAGTTTTGGTCTCTAGTTTGATTACATCAAACCTAGGACTACATTAAGAAATCATGAGCAGATTGGAATTGATAGACAGAGTATAAGAAGGATATTGATGTTCTTGAAGTGCCTTAGGAATCAACAACATACCGTCTAATAGCTGGCCTTTGGGATCTACTAGAGTCATCAGAGGAAACATTAACATTGTCATTTTCATTCTCCAAATGTGTCTGTTGTTTCTTTTCCTCTTCTTCCCCACTGATGGGCTGAGGCTTTTCAGGCTCATCAGTAGTTTTTCTGGACTGGGGTTCTTGACTGGTACTCCGAGATTTACTCTTCCCTACACCAATGAATGTAGCTAAACATTTCCTTGCTAGGGCAGCCTTCTTCTTTGAATCAAGATAGAAAGTGATTGCCCGATCCCTTGAACAAAATGGACACTGGAAGTTCCCTTTATCATCAAAACCAGCTGGGGATCCCAAGCAACTGTCATGAACCACCAACTGGCAGCAACTTACACTGCAAATTAACAATTGACCACCTCCATTACTACACTTGCAACATACCCTTCCAAGAGGATCCTCATGTTCATGTTTGGCAATCTTGACATCTGCAAGGTGGTCAGTATTTTCTGCAAGTATTCTGCTTTTTCCCAAACAATTTAGTTGTGCTTCCTTAAGGAGGCCACTCCTTCCCCTTTTAGTAGATTTTATAACACTACCAGATGGATCTCCTTTCAAGATTTCATTCCCAGTTTCATGGATCACAGTTTCCGACTTAGGATCTGACGGTTGATGTCCCCAATCGTCCAGACAACTCATATGGCTCTCATCCACATGATGATCATCATCAAGAGAAAAATGCCTTTTAACTGGCTTTTCATTTGCCATACCCCACTGAGCAGATTCAGTATTTCCACCCGGAAGCTGTCCTTGCAAGAGCCCTTTCCCATTTCCTCCAGAAACTATATAAACTAATCTTTCTTGTGGTGCCTGGATTTCATTATCACCAGTAGTCTTGTGGATCATAACAGGTTCAAAAGATTGACTCCCATCAGTAGGAGTTATACTCTTGTTTTCATTTTCTTGGTCCAACTCACTCTTGTTCCACTCCTGTCCCTCCAGCAAGAGCTCTTTCCCATTCTTTCGAGAAAGTGGATGAACTGATTTTTCTGCTGGTGTCTGAATTTCATTATCACCAGTGTCACATATCCTTGCAGGTTCAGTGGGATCACCCTCGCCGGCATGAATTATACTCCAATTTTGATTTCCCTTGGCCAAACATCTCCTTTTCCACATGGATGTTGAAAATGGACGAGTTCCATCAAGGATTGCATCCTTCAGCTGATTATAAAGAAGAAACATTGTGTAAGATAAACTCCTTTGATCAAAAACACATAAGCGAAAAAGGACACATACCTGTTTTAAAGCACATCTAGGCAAGCTCTCTCTTTTATGGAGAATAAACTGCTGAACCTCCTGCTTCAACATTTCTGACACTTTTGTCTGATAGAAATAATTAAAAAAATATCAATGTACAATTGAATCCTCTTTGACATTGTCAAAAACAGAGAACCACTTCTCCAAGACATTAACGCAAAAAATCATTTTGATGGACAAAACAGCATTGTGCAAAGAATCAAATAAAGAATTGATAGCATTGCATTCTAAATAATTTGGGTTTCTTCCCCAAAAAAATTTGTCCCAAGTGGATATTCTTACTCTCAACACGTTTTTCTACATAGTTCCATTGAATGGAGAAAACTCAAATACACCCATAAAGACTTGATCTAAACACCAAATTGTCATACATTTAGCATCGCATTCTCATTGATTTGGGATTTTTTTTCTTCCCCAGAAATTTTCCAACAATCAGACAATTTCTCTACTTAATTCCATTGAATGGAGGATACTCAAAAACACCCTTAAAATTTTGACTTAAGGTTCAAATTGTCTGACATTTCATAACGCCATGCAATTCAAATGATCAAATATAAATTCTTTCCAACCAAATTTCGTAAAAGAGGGACGATGGAATATACACCATTCAGAACAAGACTGAGAACTCGGAGACTGATGCGAATTCGATACCTTGTTCAGAACAAGACGGAGAACCTCTTCGCAGCTTCTTCGCTCGGCCACACCATCAATGGCCTCGAAACCAGCCCCCGATGTCAAAGATGCAACTCCTGCATCCGATGCTCTATTCAGACTAAGCCACTGCTCCAAGCATCTCAAAGCAACTCTTTCCCGAGCAGTTTCACTCGACTTGTTGGACAACTCTGGAACTCTACTAGTCAAATCTGCACAAAGTAAGCAGTGAATCTCAAACTTCTATCTTCAGGTACAAAACTTTGAAAGAGGGGAAAGGGAAGAAATGAGACAAGCAAACATAAAAAATATATTTTTCATCACTGCGTACCGCGAAGAAGAGCTGTGTCCACGGGTTTAAAGTCTGCAAGAGCTTCCAAGCACCAAAGCCATGCAAGTTTCGAAGAAGAAGAAGACGAGGAGGCCATCGAAGGATATCAAATAGTAGTTTCAGAAACCCAGTTCGTGACCTTTTTCATGTTTGGCTCCGTAGTTCAATTTCTTACCATATACATAATAAGTTCAGGTGCGGCAAAAAAAATGGGTTATGGAAGCGTGCAGGAGCAGACGGCAATTAAACAAACCGACAGGAAAACCCTTTCTTCAGTTATACGAGTTTAACCAGAATCAAGACCTAACATAACCGATTCAGGGGAGTTTGAAAATCAGATCAAATAGTCATCAATCGCACTGAAATTTTTAGGTACAGATCCGTTTCACCAAGACGTATCTAATATACGTGGAATCACACAATTCGTGAACAGTATATGGAGTTTTGAAAAAAAAAAGCTTCGAATCTAGTTTAGGGGAGAGAGAGAGAACTTGCAGGAATTTGTTCAATTTTCAACTCAAATCAAAACCCAATTGCCATGGATTTAAGTATCGCATCGTATTGTTTCGTATAAGCCGATACGTATCGATATTGCAAGATATCAATAAGATACAATGAGATAATTCTCTTTCTTTTCTTTTAAATTTGATATAGATCAGTATCGCATTGTATCAACCAATACGGTGCGATACGATACGATTGATACATATTGATACCCTTGATATGATTGATTTAGGGGTTGGAAAAAAATTGAAAGTATCAATACGTATCACATTGTATCGATCGATACATTACAATACACACATTAAAAGGCACATGTGACTTTAGAATTATGATTCTAAAAAGCATCAACAATACCACAGACAATTTTTCATCCAAAACTTCAATTTTATGACATATTCTTTCAAATTCCATGCTTGGGGCATTGATTCCTTACTAAAATACAAATCAGATCAAGAAAACAAACTACAAATATTGCTTATTTATATTGTTTTTTGCCCCAAAAGTGTATTTTTATGTTTATCTTGATCATTTTCATATGTATCTATAGCGTATAATATGTATCTCTGATACGATATGATACATCTTTTAAAATCACCCCACAGATAGGATACGCGATATTGATACTTTAAACCTTACCCATTGGCCAAAAGATTTTAAATTTAGATCCAACCAAAACAGATCTATTACAACTGGTTTTGAGAAGGAAAAAATAAAACTCCATACCCAAGGAAAAGACATTTAAGGGCCTTAAGATGATTCGGACTTTTTAATATGAACATGTTATACACACTCAAACACCTTGGGAAGAAAAGAGAAAACAGAAACTTGAGGGGACAAATTTCTTAAAGGGATTTGGAACCAAGGATACTAGAGGACATACAGTTTATAAAAAATGCAACAATAAGAAGGGCATCAGAAAACTCTTAGGGACATGCATTCCAAAGAGTAGATTTCTAGTGACTTCTAATAAATGTCGATTTTTCCATTCAGCTACCTTATTCTATTGGGTTGTGTCAACATAAGCAAGTTGATGGACAATGCCGTTATCAGTAAAGAAATTTTGGAGTCCACCATTCATGTACTCATCGTCTCTATTAAAGCAAAAAAAAAGGGGCGTACCCAGTGCATGAAGCTCTCGTCACTACAGTATGTATTCGATATGGTATGAATAATGCGGTATCGATATTCAATATACGGTTTCTTATATTATATATATAAATTACAAGATATAATATGAAATATTCTCATAGATATAATGTGAAATATTCTCATAGATATAATATAAATTATTATATATTACATATGTAATATATATATCCATATCCCTATCCTTATTTTCTTTTAAAAGTAAAACACCCGCGAAGTCCAAACGACCACCAAATTCATTCACCAGCCAGCTAATGTTCTCCTCATCGAACAACTTTTTTCCCTAAATGAAGATCCCAAACGTCTCCCCCAAACGTCGCAGCTCCCTCCCTTCTCTTTTAGAAACCGAGAACTCTTCCCCTCCCAAGAGTGAAGAGTCCCACTGCGAAATGACCTCTCCCTTCCACGTTTCATTGAGTACAATTCTGTCTGCGATTCGGATGTCCCGGAAGGTGTTCAATGCTTTGGCATGAACGAAACGTCAGGATTTGAACCCAAAATCTGCACGTACATTGCCCAGCTCCTCTCGCGTGCTTTCGTTGACGTCCGACGTGGTTTTCTCAAGTAAAGGAGATTTGCACAACATTTATGATCTCCCTGTTTTCATTGTCGTTGATGATTGTTCTGTAACTTCCTTTAATCATTTGCATCTTCCTTTTGAGTTTCAGATTTGAGTATTGCTTCTGCAAAATTCGTGGTTTCCAAGTGGAGGGTTTCAGATCTGGGTATTTCTTCTGCAAAATTCTTGGTTTCGAAGAGGTCAGGTTTACCATATCACATGAGTGCTTCTCTATGACTCGATTGACATATTGTAGTTCACCTATGACTCATGTGCTAGCTTAACTAACTGCTCTTTCATTGTTTGTACATCACATGCTTCCTATTTCCCTGGTCTGGAAAACTTGAACTGCAAGGCCGATCTTGATGTGTATATAACTATATGATCAGATATTCATGCTTTTGTCGTTGATCACTTTGCTTTTGTCGTTTATTCACACGTACAATAGACTATGCAGAACTAGTTGTTTGTGATCATCCAACCACTGATATTTAGGTTGATCATATCCTTAATACCATTAATGTTGCCTCCAACTCTGTGTTTCCATATTAGATCCACTTTGGACTTCTTGTGAAAGCAATCTAGGCATGTCCTAGGCTCTTAGCCACCAACAGTTATAAT